>NC_090694.1:11634084-12285951 GCF_013368605.1 Nyctibius grandis | reverse complement strand
GTAAGAACTAGCCTCCACCCCTGTTCCCATTCTCCCAGCTCATTTTTGATCATGATCAATGGACCTTCCTCTAACGCTCTGGTGGCCCAATGTTTTTGGGTGGGGCTATTCTTCTCTTCCCCCCTAGAAAATTGATTTAGTGCTAAAAGAGCGGTCGCTAACAGGCGTGCTTGGTCTCCCGGGGGAATGGCGTTGGTAAATCCTTCCGTCCTCGCCAACACCTCTAATTTTGACTTCAGAGTTTGATTTGCCCGTTCAACTATGGCTTGTCCAGTGCTGTTGTACGGAATGCCATGTGTTAGGGTGATACCCCATTTCAAAGCAAATGCCCGGACTGATTTAGAGACAAAGTTCGGACCATTGTCTGTTTTGATCTGATTAGGGATGCCAAGCCACGCCATAACTGTTAACCAATGTTGGATGGTTGCTTTGGAGTCGGTTTTGTGGTGTTGTGTGGCCACAATCATTCCGCTATATGTATCTACTGTTACCGCTAACCACGCTCGAGGTTTCAGCAACTGACAGAGCGTGAAATCTGTCTGCCACACCTCGGAGGCCTTGAGACCTCTGGGGTTGACTCCACTGGACCACAGTGGTGCTTTCTGACAGTGAGGACACGTTGCTACTATGTGTTTCGCGTCCGTGATTGAGATTCTGCATTTCTTCGATAGTGCTTTCGCTCCGATGTGGAGTGACTCATGTAGCTGGTGGGCATCTCGTAATGTCCATAATCCTTTTGCTGCGGTGTCTGCTTTGTCATTGCCGTGTTGGAAAAACCCTTTAATTGGGTTGTGGCTGTTGACGTGGATGACCGATATGGTGCCCTTTCGAGAGAAAAGTGCTTCTTCCAGCATTAGGGCTGCTGTGGATGTTGACACGCCGGGCCCTGACATGGCCAAGCAGAGCTTGGCTACAAACATCAAATCAGTCACTATGTTGAGGTGTTCCATTGGGAACAGTCCACACGCCAGTACTACGGCCTTCACTTCTAGTTGTTGGACTGAAAGCGCACAATCGGTCATTTTAATACAATGCCATTCGTCTCCTGACTGCCATACCGCCACCGCAGTTGAGGTCGTTGAGGACGCATCTGTAAAGACCGTTGGTCCCTGTTGGGGTCGGTCCATGATCTTCTGTGGGAGGTCGATGTTGACAATGGCCAGCATTTGAGTCCAGGGGGGTTTTGTAGCATACTGGACTTCTCCACCGAATCCGGTAAGAGCTATGGCTAGATACTCTGACATCGTCACTGATTGCGTCGGGAGTTGTTTGTGAAAAGGTAAGTATATCCTGGTAGGTTCGATGCCTAGGTGTCTTAGGGCGAGTTTTCTGCCTTTCATGATAAGATTACCAAGACATTCGACTCCTGGAGAGAATGCACGTGACGGTTTTCCCAAAACTATCCACAGTATTGGTTGAGCTTTTTCAGGGGGCCCCTGGGCTAGTGCCCCTACTCCTCCCCCCTCTGTGAAATGTACATACAGATCGAGTGGTACATCTGGGTTCCACCTGGTGAGTGTGCTTGACGATACTTGTCGCTCAATAAAGTCAAGAGAGTTCATTGCTTCTGCCATCAGAGTTTTTTGTTCCCATGGGTTCTTTCCTTTCAGAAGATTGTACAGGGGGGCCATGATTTTGGGAGGGATCAGGACAATGTGGCGAAGCCATTGCAAGGACCCCACTAGCTGTTGCATATCATGGAGTGTTCTGATGTCTCGGCGGATTTTTATTTGGGGGGGGGTTATATAGGAACTCGTGACCCCTACTCCCAAGAAGGTTATACACGGTCCCTTTTTAACCTTTGCACTCGCGATTTCGAATCCGTTTGACTTTAAAGTTTCTGAAACTGTTGATATCAGCTGGTCCACCTGGTTTCCTGATGGTGCGGTGATTAGGATGTCATCCATGTATTGAACAATAGTCGCGGTTGGATTATCACACCGAACCGGTGCCAACGCCCAATCCACTGTAATCTGGCAGATAGTGGGTGAGTTGATCATTCCTTGAGGTAGTACTTTCCACTGGAAGCGCAAGTTGGGGCGTTGGTTGTTTGGGAACATGACAGAAAAAGCAAACCGCTCCCTGTCCTCCTCATGCAGTGGTATCGAAAAGAAACAGTCCTTAATATCAAGGACGGCACACGGTTGTCCTTTTGGTAGCATGGAGCTCATGGGCAGTAGTGTTTGAACGGGACCCATTGGTTGGATCCTTTTATTTACTTCACGCAAGCCATGGAGAAGGCGAAATCCCTCGCCGGTTCGTTTGGGTATTACAAAAACGGGGGTGTTCCATGGGCTGGTGGAAGGCTCTATATGACCTCGTTGTAGTTCGCGGTGGACTAGCTTAAGAAGAGCGTCCATTCGAGGCTGTGACAGGGGCCACTGCTCGACCCACACTGGGTCAGACGATTTCCAAGTCAGTCTAATAGGTGGAAGTGGGTGTACGGCAGTGGCCCTTATGGTAAATTTGTCACCCTGGCTTTCAAAAGAGCTAGGGCATCCCTTCCCAACAGGGGTGGGACCCCTGACATGACGTATGGGAAGAGGGTAATGGTTTTCTCCGGTCCCTTTTCAGTGTGGAGCGTGATTGCTATCCGGTAAGTACTCTTCTGAGCTCGGGTTACTCCTCCGACTCCACCCACCGTGGGGGCATCCTCCAATTTCCAATGTGGGGGCCAGTTTGCCTTAGGGATAACCGTAACATCTGCTCCGGTATTGATCAAAAAGGGGATACTAATAGTGGGGCCGATATTAATAGTGGTGCCGTTTACGGTATCATAGAGAGAGCAGATTCCCCACACCACTGGCGGGTTATCACATTTTACTGCCAGGGCCACCCTGGGATCTCGCCCCCAGGGGATAGTCCTTGTTGCCCCTGAGGTAGGGATAGGTTTGGCTGGGTCGCCGGTTGAGCCATAAAGTTGGTCGCATCTCGAGGGGGCAACAGGTTCGGTGGCGCCTCACCCCATCCGGGGTTGGTATAGCTGGGCCGCTTCATGTTCCAAGTGGGAGAGGGCTGTGCGCGGCCCGGGTGCCCCCTCCCCCTCCCGTTTCCCTGTTTTTTTGATCTGCATTCCTTGGCAAGGTGCCCCTTTTTTCCACAGGCCCAACACGGTCCTCTGGGTCGATTTTGGCGCGGAGGGGGTGTTGTTGATGGGTCCCCCAGCCGGGGGCAGTTTGCCACCACGTGGCCTACCTGACCACATTTAAAGCATGCCATCACATTAGCTATTGCGGTACGAACAGCCACTTGAATCGGAGCTAAATGTTCTTCCTTTGTGACATGCTTAATCATGTCCGCGATAGTTGACCCCACTGGCAGCGATCGTAGGATTTCTTTAGTTGCCGAATTACACTGTTGGCGTAAGCAATCTGCCACAACCGGGCCTTTCGCCTCCGCGGGCAAGGTCGAGGAGTCGACCGCTGCCTGGAGGCGGTCCACAAATTGCGTAAAGCTCTCACTTTCAGTTTGCTTAATCGTGGACCATGGCGATGGTTTGACAATGACCCTAGAGGTTGTGCGAATGGCCTCTCTGGCCGCACGAGTAGTTGTCATAACCTCATGGGCCCACAGGCCTTGGGCCTGTGCTTGGGGAGTAATCATTGTTGGATCTGTACCCATCAGCCGCTGTAGGCTGGAGCCATGTAGCGGGTGGTCCGCTCCGGTTACTTGAGCTAGTTGCCTTGCACAATTATCCTCCCATTCTTGTTTAAAAACAATCATCCCTGCCCCATCAAAAATCAATCTGCAAGTTTGTTTTATATCGAACGGGAGCATATCATCTCCCCCGAAGACACCATCTATGAGGGTAGAAACCATGGCGGAATTAAGCCCTTTATCCGCAATTGCCTTAATGATCACTTGTATGTCCTTAGGGTTTACTGGTGAGTGGACCCTCTGTCCTCCGTCCGTTACCCGGACCGGGAACGCTAGCGCGGCCGATGGGACCCAATCGGCACACACAGTCTTTATTTTCCTCCAATCTGTGAGAGGGATTTTTTCCCTTCGCGGTCCCTTTCTATTTTTGTTTTTAATCGTATCTGTTTCCTCTTTCTCCTCTTCTGAGCTTGAGTCAGTTACGAGCCACTCGTCCCAGCTAGTGTCTGATCTGGAATCAGAACTTGACTGGTCAGTTACTTCCGGGTTCCGGTACCCTTTTGTCGGGCTCTGGCCCCGCCCGCTTCCTTTACGCGGGTTCCGGTCCCGCCCGCTTCCCTTACGCGGGTTCCGGTCCCGCCCGCTTCCCTCACGGGCGGGTCGTTCCCTCCCCCTTGGCTCGCCCCGCCCTCTGGTTGGGGGGGTGTTTGCCCTATAAGGGTATTTTTCCGGGCAGCCGCTCTGATTGGCCTTTTGCCCCTCGCTCATGCTCCCCCCCCATCCCAATTGTTCCTCCCACTTGTTTCCTTTTCATTCTCCTCCCCCTCCCGTTCGCGCACGCTTGTTAATACTGGCACTTCCTCCCTGTTCCCGCCACGGGCATCTTCGCCCCGCCCTTCCCCTTCCTGCTCAGCGCCATCTTGTGGCGCATAGGGCGGCGGTCTGATCCAGACTTCCTCAGACTCCGTTTTCTCTGAGGCGCCCCTGGCCTCCTCAGCTAACCCACTCCAGAAGGATTTGGCTCGTTTCTGCCCCTCTGTAAGTGGGTCGGGGTTCGGGGATTGAGGGGATGTGTCGCCCTCGTACAGATCGTTAGGCACTGCATAATCGCTATCATTCGGGGGGTGCAAAGTCTGTGTGGCTGCCCCGACTCCCAATTTAGGGATGGCCAGCAGACAGTCCTTTGCCGCCCTCCAGGTCTCCTGTTCTTGTATTGCTTTCTGCAGGGCCTGTACGACTTTTCCCCACGCCTTAAGGTTTTTCCCACAACCCGAAGACATCGTCTCCTCAGCCAACGCTTTAGTGCATTTGTCCCACACCTCAGGGTGGAGAATATCCACCGGCTGGTCGATGACCACAATTTGTAAAAGCCTCGCAACTGCGAGAGTAAAATCTTTGGGTTTACAATCGATACCCCACTGCTTATGTAATTGTGATACGACCTTCACAAGGGCTTCCATACTCCTTGTTGGTCCGGGAGCGTCCTCCCCGCCGGGCTGGTCCTGCCGCTCCGGCCGCCGTTCACCCGATTCCAGGCGAGATTCCCGGGTTTCGGCACCACTTGTTGCCTTTTCTGGCGTGGCGACCTGGTTCGGGAACGGCACGGCGACCAACACCAGGTCGCTCGGGCCATTAACTCGCAGACACCAATGTGGTGGACGGTAAATGGCATTTATTGGTGTGTAAAACGGCATTATATATCCTGGGTTTACAGCGTCACTTCCGTCTGCTTACGACATAACCCAAACGCTGTTGGTTATCAGGGTATTCGGGGAGGGGTCATATCTTTCCGTACAGCACGATATCTTCCGACCGCCAGACCCTAACTGCCCACAACCTAGCCTGACACTTGGGCACAGACCCTGCTGCTCCCCAGCAGCAGTCCTCTGTCAGCCTGGAAGCACAGCCTTGTCCATTGAACTGTGCATAGGAGCTCTGAGGCTCCTCTCTGTCATGTGTCCTGCTATGCGGTTATTTTGCTCCACTTTCTTACTTTTCCCTACCATTGTGTATTCCTCCTCCTCTCTCTTTCCATCTTCAAGTAACATTTAGTTCTCAGTGCTGATGTCTATTTATTTATTCATTTATTTATTTTGCCACACTACAAGTTTTTAAATGTCTAATTAAAAATAAGCAAATAAGATCTAGAAAGAATTTTTAATTAGGTGTTAACAGTTCCTTGAAAATTAATGCTCAGTTTACTGCCCATACCTATGCAGGGGATGATGAGAATTAGCACTTACGTTAGAAGCATTTCCCTTCTCTCCCCACATCCCCTCTGTGGCTGGGCACTGTTTGCTGAGGTCTCTCAGCCATCTGCTCTTTCATTATGCAGTTGAGGAGTGGTGGCTATTGCGTACCTTTTGTAACTGTACTGTCATTTCACAATGCTTCTATGGCTTCAGTGATGAAGCTGGCTTTGAGGATGCTCTTATATTTGCCCAAGTCCTTTCCCTCTTTTCCATCCCACTTCTTTTCCCCTCTGTTTGCCTTTTCCTTAGTTGTGGTGTTATGGGTATTTGTGGGGTTGCACAGCACACAGTATCAGTGAAATGAAGTGGTTGGTTAGGAAAAAAAAAATCCTCATTTGTATCATTTGTGGGGGTAAAAGCAGGGGACAGGAAACTGAAACTGGACTGAATGTCAAAGGGAGGTTGTCTTATAAGTACATTCTGTATTACCTAATCTGACTCTATGTGCTTGGACCTGGATCACAGATTCATTATAAATATTACCCTCTGCAATGGAGTTGTATGTGGACGTGATTCCCAGCTCAGCTTTGCCGATAATCAGCTTGCCTTCCTCTGATGGTGAACGGAGACTCCTCTCATGAAAATGTGTGGTCCTGCTGGAGGTGGGTGGGGAAAGATTAAGCCGATGCTTCCCTCCTATGCACCAGCTGCTCCTGGAGATGGAGTACTTGTTTATACCTTAAATATTCACAAACCCTTTCTGAGCTGCTTCTCCTCAGATAAAGCCAATTCATGCTGTCCTCAAGAAAAGATGTCAGCTTAGTCAGGCTGTAGTTTTCAAAGAAGTCTAAGTGATTTGGGCACCCAGTTTATTTGAAATTAAAAGTACATGTCCAAATTTAGATGGCTTTGAAAAGTCCCAGATGGAGTCTGCTTAGTGGTAGAAAAGGAACAGACCAATAAAGCAATCTTGGCCACAACACTGAAAAATGACTCAGTGCTATAATTCAGCTTACAGCCTCCATTACATTTAACACTATTCATTACTTGTCCTAAAATCTTTTTTTTTCTTCCTTCCACTTGCTTATCAGGGACAGATTTGTTTCAGATCCAGTGGAGAGAACATTTCTTTCAAGGACATTCTGGAAGAGTTGTTTGTACAAGGTTGATCAAAAATTGCAAAACTGAATAAAAAAAGACAAAATTATCTACTGAAATCTAGAAAATAATAATGGCAAACTTTTCACAAGTAACAAACCAAACAGAAAATAAGACATGCAACCATTTACTCAAAGAATAATTTCTTTAATGCACAGGGTACTTTTCAACACTGGGAACTAACCTATTCTGAACCACAATAATTGAGAAGCAGCAGTCTTTGCCATGAGTGAAAAAGGTGATATTATACATGTTTTAGGTAGCTAATTCATATGAATGTCTGGTATGTCTTCAGTGCACAATGCTGTACGGTATGGAGACAGATGAGCTAGTCCCAAATGCGCTAGTCTTGCTATCAGAAGTGGGGTAGCTGGAGATCCATGGAGGTGCATTTGTTCTAGTTTTCACTTTTCAATGATCTGCAATGCAGACATGCTTTATGAATCATAGAACAAAACGTTCTACCTCCTCACTTCCAGCTTATGTTATCAAACAGAGAAAAACTTTACAAATATTCTGTGAACTGTGCTCATGCCATTTGTTATCAAATTTCTGGCACTTTACTCAGTGAACAACTTTCTGTTGCAAAACAAAACCCTAAAAGATGAGTTTTTCAAAAATAAAGCAATGCCAATCCGTATGTGTATTGGGTCTGGCTGGGATGGAGTTAACTTTCCCCATAGCAGCCCTCATAGTGCTGTGCTTTGTATTTGTAGCTAGAAAGGTGTTGATAACACACCAATGTTTTGGCTACTGATGAGTAGTGCTTGCACAGCATCAAGGCTGTCTCTCCAACCCGTCCCCCCACTCCCAAAGTCCAGTAGGCTGGAGGTGAGCAAGAAGTTGTGAGGAGACATAGCCAGGACAGCTGACCCAAACTGACCAGAGCTATTCCATACCATATGATGTTGTGCTCAGCAATAAAAGCTAAGGGGGAGGGGGGGAGCATTTGTTATTAAGGCGTTTGTCTTCCGAAGCAACTGCTACACGTGCTGAGGCCCTACTTCCCAGGAAGTGACTGGACATCGCCTGCCAATGGGAAATAGAGAATAATTTTTGTGGTGTGTTTTTTTTGCTTCTGTGCGTGACCTTTGCTTTTCTTTCTTAACCTGCCTTTATCTTGATCCATGAGTTTTTAATCTTATTTTCTCCTCCCTGTCCGGTTGAGGAGGAGGGAGTGATAGAGCAGTTTGGTGGGCACCTGGCAGCCAGCCAAGATCAACCCACTACAGTCCTTTGTGCTGCCCAACATGGAGCATGAGGAATTCGAGATAAGGATAGTAATGGGAGAGGTAACGGGCAAAACATGGACTGAACATTGCTGGAGAGCAGACAATGGAATAATTGTGGGCAATTTCTGTTGTAATTGTGGTGAAGGGATGAGGGGTGGAGTGTGTTGTGGGATATCGTTGCAGCTAACGGAAAGAATCAAGAGCTGAAGTCAACAAGCTCTCCAAGCAAGGCCACAGGCCTATCTCCTGTGTGCTTCCCACGGAGCCTCTGCATACTTGACAGTAAACATCACTGTGAACAGTGCTGGACTTGGCACTTGCAGGATCATGTTACAACACAGGGGGATGGTGAAAGGACTGACCAATGGGAGGTTGCAGGGGGGTGCGGCGGGCGGCAAGGAAGGCACAGACTCTGAGATCGAGGATGCAAGGGCCTGAAGCCGAAAGGCCTAAGGCTTTTTATTGTTTTGCTACTACCCTATTTAACTGCTACAATGCAGGAGCCAGACTAGGCAGTTCAAGATAACATCAACATTCACACGCTAAGCACTCATCCCGCATTCTGGGAAGAGCCACAGTGTCCTGGGCTCAAAACATCAACAACCATTCCCTGTTTTCAGCTCTGTGTTCAGAACTGACCTTCAACACATGTTTACTTCTTTCATGCCTCAAAAAGCCCTGTGAACTGGTCTCAGCTCCTTTATCTTAGAAGCAAGCAAAAACTATTCTCAATGCAGCATTCCCAAGCAAATCTTATGCTCCCCAAGTAAAGCACAGCTGTTTGCAGGCCGAGGGTCTTCCACAGGGGGGCGCGTGGACAGCGTGTGGCAGAAGCAGGGCGACCAATCGGGTTTTGCATGGACAGTGCCTGGCTGCATGTATGGAAGCAAATATGTTATAAAAAGGGGCTTTTTTTTTTGTAATAAATGGCTTAGGCTTATGCTTGATTCACATTAGATCGTGTAGTGTCGTTACTGCCACAATTGGTGACCCCGACGTGATCGTCCGGTCAGCGAGGCACGTTCAGAAGAAGGATTTTTTTGCTGGTGGATCAGCAGCGGGGAGAGCTGCTTACCCGGGAACTTGGTAAGGAGACACCCTGGAATCAGTGAGCCACCAGGGGCACGATGGGGGATACTATAACTAAGGAAGAGAGTACCGTTTTATCTATGTGGCAGTCAGTTTTAAAACAACGGGGGATAAGTCTCACGGACCCATCATTGTGGAAAATGTTGATATGGGGAAAGAAGAACGGGTGTGATGCATCCCCTATTACTGCCTTCAGTTTAGCAGTGTGGGAAGGCTTGGGATCTGCCCTTTTTGAGGCAGCGGCAAAGGGAGATAAAGCTGCCATGGAACTGTTAACGACATGGCGTGTAATGAAAGAGACTGTACAAAAAGTAAAGCAACAGCAAGACAAGGAGGAAAAAGGAGAAAATCCGGAGTCTCCTCATCCTCCTGTGCCATGTATCAGTGGCGTTGGTGCCTCTGCAGGCGAGAGGCGAAAACAAACAGACGCGGCGCCAGTAAAAGTGAAGACGCCTGTACCTACTGCTCCCCATGCAGTAGTGGAATACTACAAGAATTTAGAGCAACCATCTCCTTCTAATCCGCCACAACTGCTCAGCGAAATAATATCAGAAGCTGTCGACGATGGTCACCCTCCCTCCCTCCCTCCCTCCGCTTCTGACTTCTTCTCATCCGACACCAGCTGCGCCTCAGACCGGCAGCGCTTCACCTCCCCGCCATCCCTCTGCACCTCTGCTCTCCACAGAAGGCTCCTCTGCTAGAGAAGAAGAATTATCACAGGCACTCAATCGGCTAAGTATCACAGAGGGCCTCTCTTGTAGACCTAAGATTAATGCCCCTCCAGATAAACTCTTTAGCATGCCGGGAATTACTGTGTTCCCTCGGGACCCTGGGAAATTTTGGGAGGCTGTAAAATCATCGGCAGCTCAGCAGGGGGAGTGGGAGGTGGTAGAGAAACTGGGAGGCATGGGAGGTGATGCGGGTGGATCTGCGTCTGGTCCTTCTGTTTATCCTTTGATTTTTAATGATCCTGCCGCGGGTGAGCCTCATACGCACGCTCCTTTTTCGTGGAAAGTTGTGCAAGATTTGCAAAAGAGTGTAGCTCAATATGGTATAAATTCTCCTCCAAGTATGCAAATGTTAAGGTTGTTGACAATGGAGACTTTGACTCCTTGGGATTTTAAGCAGCTGGGAAGGATAATTTTCCAGCCTGTGCAATTTACGGTGTTTATGTCAAATTGGAGAAGTGCTTCTGAAGCTCAGGCGCTGGTAAATTTGCGATACAGTCAAGATGATCCTTGGTATGGTAATGGAGTAGATGTCTTAATGGGAGAGGGTCAGTTTGCTAATCCTAATCATCAGGCGCAATGGCATTCTCTTATTTTAGATCAAATTAAGATGTTGGGTATGCAGCGATTGTAAAAACTGCACAACTGGCATCTCCAGTGCGCAGATATACCACCGTGAGACAGGGACCAAAAGAGCCGTTTTTACCTCTTGTCGAGAGATTACAAGAGGCGGTTGAGAAACAAGTTTTTGACGCGGATTTGCGAGAGACATTGATAACGCAGCTAGCTAGGGATAACGCTAATGCTGATTGTCAAAAGATCATTGAAGCTTTACCTGGAGAACCAGATTTGAATGCTATGATAAAGGCTTGTGCAAAAGTGGGTACTGTGGAACATAAGGCTCAGGTTATGGCTGCGATTAAGACTCAGGAGATGCAATGTTTTGGATGTGGAAAGAAGGGACACACTAAAGCGCAGTGTACAGCGTCACGCTCTCAGGTGAAGTGCTATCGTTGCGGGAAATTTGGACATTTTGTGAAGGAGTGCAGGGCAAAATCGGGAAACGGATGGAGGAGCGCGAAAGGGCGCACTCAGACACAAATACCCAAGGTTCAGACGGGACCTTGGAATTGGGGCTCATCGACACCCTCCATGGGGAGACCTCAGGGGCAGCAGGGATGGATGTATCCACCGCCGAGTCAGTAACAATCACAGACACGGCGGTCCATAAAATACCATTAAATGCTAAAGGACCAATTGGGAAAGGGCTGAGTGCTCTCTTGATAGGTAGATCTAGTAGTACGATTATGGGACTTACAGTACATGTAGGGGTGATTGATGCAGATTACACTGGACGGATATCAGTAGTGGTCTCTACAGTGACACCTCCTGTCACTATTCCTGCTAATACACGTATTGCTCAATTGATACCATTCCGGAGTGCAGTTGCAAAAACTCTCAGGATTGAGAGGAAAGAACAAGGGTTTGGGTCCACGGGACCTCCAGCTGTCTATTGGACAAAAAATATTACAAAGAACACACCAAATTTAACCTGCACCATTCAGTCAAACAATAATACTCCTCAATCTATTACCCTGAATGGGATGTTAGACACAGGAGCAGATATCACTGTGGTTGCACTGCCTTTTTGGCCAAAGTCCTGGCCTTTAGAGTCCGCACAGGGAGTGATGGGTATAGGTGGGACAGCAATGGGGCTGATTTCCACCGAGGTGGTGACAATCACTAACCCTGAGGGGCAACATGCTACTGTCCGTCCATATGTAACGTCTGCACTAATTACTCTCTGGGGGAGAGATGTGTTATCCCAGTGGGGTGTTCGTGTCACCACAGATTTTTGACAGGGGTCGCTGTCTTATTTGGCGTCAAGCAGCCCACATTGGCGTTAACCTGGACCACCGATACTCCGGTGTGGGTGGATCAGTGGCCCCTAACAAAAGAAAAGCTTGACGCCCTTCATTTTCTGGTGCATGAACAATTCACTGCTGGACACATTGAAGAATCACAGAGTCCTTGGAATACTCCTGTTTTTGTAATTAAAAAGAAATCAGGAAAATGGAGATTATTGCAAGATTTGAGAGCAGTCAATAAGGTAATGGCTACTATGGGAGCTTTACAACCTGGGTTACCTTCTCCCACCATGCTCCCCTCAGAATGGAAAATTTTAGTTATAGACCTAAAAGATTGTTTTTTCACTATTCCTTTAGCACCACAAGATAAGGAAAAAATTGCTTTCACTGTACCTGCAATAAACAACAGTGGTCCTGTGTCCTGGTTTGGCCCAAACCAGGCCAATTAGTCTTAGAGAAACCAAGGTCACTGCTAAATTCCTCACTGCTTACGAGTGAAGAGCCAAAGGGGGGTCGCAGCTGCAGGGGGGAGCAGACAGGGCAGGTGACCCAAGATTGACCAACGAGGTATTCCATCCCACACATGTCATTCTCACTTTCCTATTTATCACTAACCCACTGCCTCCTGGAGGTGGGGCCCAGGAGGGAGGGGCCCTCCTGTCTCCCACTGATTGGTACCAGCTTTGCCAGTTTCCAGTTAAAAGCCTGCAGGTGTGATGGCAGTGGGAGCTATTGCATTTTCCCCTCTGCCCCTGTTGGGGGGAGCTACTGCATTTTCCCCTCTGCCTGTGCTGGGGGGAGCAACTCTGCCTGAGGAGGATTTCCAAGCTCTTGATCTTGGTTTTGTACATATTTGTATATATTTGGTTATTTCTATTATTATTGTTATTATACTCTTTTTCATTATTATAGTTTATTAAAACTGTTTTAACTTTCCAACCCATAAGTCTCTCTCCCTTTTCCCTTTCCCTTTCCCTTGGGGGGGCGGGAGAGGGTTAACAGAGAGCATCTGCCACCTGGTTAATAGCTGGCCCAGCTTTAAACCGTGACACCCTGCAAAGAGGTATCATTGGAAAGTATTGCCTCAGGGCATGAAAAATTCACCCACAATATGCCAATGGTTTGTGGCTCAGGCCCTTAATCCAATTAGAGAACAATTCAATCAGGAATATTGTTATCATTACATGGATGATATCTGACTGGCTGCTTCAACAGATCAGAAATTACAAAAAATGGAACAATGTACTATAAGTAGTCTTCATGCATTTGGACTCTGTGTTGCACCTGAGAAAGTTCAGAGAAAAGCTCCATGGCTCTACTTAGGTTTAAAAGTATTGGAAAAAGAGATTATCCCTCAACCAGTGAAATTAGAAATCAATATTCAGACATTAAATGATGTTCAGAAACTTGCTGGGACGATAAATTGGCTCTGCCCGTACTTAGGGCTTACATCCTCACAATTGCAGCCTCTATTCCAATTATTAGCAGGGGACACAAATTTAACAGCACCATGACAGACTACTGCAGAGGTACAGCAACTGATTACAGAAGTAGAAAGCAGGCTACATTCCAAATTTATACATCGTATTGATTTGAATCAGGAAATACAAATTATCACTTTGTTAGATAGGCAAATTCCGTATGCAATAATTGGTCAATAGAATTCAGAATGGTCAGATCCGTTACATGTATTGGAATGGTTGTTTCTACCTTCAAAAACAAAAAAAACTGTCCCCATGATTGCAGAGCTATTGGCACAGATTATCATCAAAGGACGGATGCGATGTCGGGAGCTTGTGGCCAGAGATCCTGCATCACTAACCGTTCCTATTGCAGCTCAATACTTTGAGTGGTGTATGGACAATAGCTTTGCTTTGCAAACAGCCATGGAGAATTTCTCGGGACAGGTTGTTTACCACTTGCCCTCCCATCCTGTTGTAAAATTGAGTGCGGAACCTCCAATTGCCACAGGAGTGTTGTGCGCAGACACTCCTGTGGAGGGAATTACCATTTTTACAGATGGATCTGGGAAAACAGGCAAGGCGGGCCTTGTCTGGTATTTTGAGGGCAAGTGGGAATCTATAGTAGTACAACAAGAGGGTTCACCTCAGGTGGTAGAATTACGAGCTGTATTAGAAGTATTTCAAAATTCCTCACTCCCTTTAATTTGGTTACTGATTCAGCATATGTAGCTGGCATTGGAAAACAATTGGACAGATCTGTCATAGAGCATACAGGTAATCAGTGTGTTTTTGAATTGCTGTGAGCTCTGTGGCAAGAAATTCAAATCCGAACTGCATTGTTTTATGTTCTACATGTAAGAAGTCATACTAATTTACCTGGGTTTATTGCAGAAGGCAATGCCCAAGTGGACTCTGGTTTCTGACCCTACAAATTCTACTGCAATGACTATATGGGTACCGGACATTAAACAGCAGGCACGTATGTCACATGAGTTTTTTCATCAAAGATATAGGGCATTACGACGACAATTTCATTTGTCACACAGTGATGCTCGGAATATCGTGGCCATGTGTCCTGATTATCAACAACTACCACAACCTATGCAGATACAAGGAACTAATCCTCGTGGACTGCAGGCCTTGGACATTTGACAAACAGATGTAACTCACATTGCTGAATTCGGCAGGTTAAAATATGTTCATGTAACAATTGACACTTTTTCTTCCTTTATTATTGCTGCATCGCAAACAGGTGAGCATGCTGGCCACGTCATTCGACACTGGCGAAAAGCTTTTGCAACTGCGGGCGTCCCTAAACAGATAAAGACTGATAATGGACCTGCTTACCGATCCACTGAAGTTCAGGCTTTTTTACTGGCATGGGGTGTTACTCATATCACTGGAATCCCTCATTCTCCCACAGGACAAGCAATCATCGAGCGAGCACATCAGACTCTGAAACGCATGCTTTTAAAACAAAAAGGGGGAATGAGTGGTGAGACACCTGAAGCTAGACTGGACAAGGCAGTATATGTATTGAACTTTCTCCAAATTCGAACTGATAAAACTGATCCTCCTGTTGTAATGCATTTTGGATCAATGAAAGGACGATCGCAGATGGAACCTGGTGTACAAGTTTTTATTCGAGAATTGCAAACAGGGCAATGGACGGGACCACATGATTTGTTAACCTGGGGATGGGGTTATGCTCGTGTTTCCGTTGGATAGGTGGCCTCTACCATCAGAGGCTAAAGGAACCTTTCAGAATGAATCATTGGTGAATACCTGAGATGCATGGGTGCCTTATTTGCCTCGAGCACCCTTAGAACCTCAGGAGCTTGAATTTTTTAGGGGCAGTTAAAATGGACTATTGCTTGTACTTCAACTATACAGGGAAAAATCAATCCTTGGCATGGGCAGTTAATTCGAGTCTAGCTGTCTACAGGAATGATAGTGTGTGGTGTAATTTCACTTCTCCTAACATTTCTAGATCTTCTAATGCCCCCCTGGCTCTGCCCTCAGGAGTATTTTTTCTGTGTGGAGATGGAGTGTGGGGGGCCATACCTTCTCACATAAAAGGAGGACCATGTAGCTTAGGACGCTTAATTCTTTTGGCTCCTAACACTTCTATGATTTATCAACATTGCTATAAACGAACCAAGAGAAACATTCATGCCTTTACTGAGGAATGTGATGACCAAGTCACCCTATGGAATAAGGGTGAAATTTTTGCAGCTTCTTTACTAGTGCCTGGAGCAGCTGCTGCTAGAGCATTAAGTACCTTGAATAAGTTGGGATGCTGGCTTTCAAAACAGACCAATGCTACTTCTGCGGCCTTAAGTAATTTGCTGTTAGATGTAGACTCAGTTAGACACGCTACACTGCAAAATAGGGCTGCTATTGATTTTCTTCTATTAGCACATGGGCACGGGTGTGAAGATTTTGAGGGAATGTGTTGCATGAATCTGTCAGATCACTCAGAGTTTATACATAAGGTGATTCAAACATTGAAAGATGGGGTCAGCAAGCTGAAAGAATCAGATGGATTTGGATGGTTGAATTCTCTTCTATCAGGTTGGGGCATTAAGGGATGGTTATTGGGATTAGTCAAGATGGGATTGGGTGTTATCCTTGTAATATTTTTGATATTGTTGTTTGGATGTTGTTTGTTGCGGTGTGTCTCAGGCATGATAGAATCAGCAGTGAAAAAGGTATGGATGGTTCAAGAACTTATGGGATCTGCTGATCCTATGATGCCTGAGGAAATGGTGGGAATGAAAGAAATACGGATGTATCCATGATCTTTTTAAAACAAAAAGGGGTAATTGTTGGGGGATATTGTTGCAGCTAACGGAAAGAATCAAGAGCTGAAGTCAACAAGCTCTCTAAGCAAGGCCACAGGCTAATCTCCTGTGTGCTTCCCACAGAGCCTCTGCATACTTGACAGTAAACATCACTGTGAACAGTGCTGGACCTGGCACCTGCAGGATCATGTTACAGCACAGGGAGATGGTGAAAGGACTGACCAATGGGAGGTTGCAGGGGGGCGAGTGGACAGCGTGTGGCAGAAGCGGGGCGACCAATCGGGTTTTGCATGGACAGTGCCTGGCTGCATGTACGGAAGCAAATAGGTTATAAAAAGGGGCTTTTTTTTGTAATAAACGGCTTATGCTTGATTCATATTGGATCGTGTGCTGAGTCCTTTTCTCCGCAGGAAACCTGTTCCAGTGTTTCACCACCCTCATCGTAAAAAATTTCTTACTTATATGTAGTCTGAATCTACCCTCTTTTAGTTTAAAACCATTACCCCTTGTCCTATCGCTACAGGCCCTACTCAAAAGTCTGTCCCCATCTTTCTTATAAGCCCCCTTTAAGTATTGAAAGGTCACAATAAGGTCTCCGTGGAGTCTTCTCCAGGCTGAACAACCCCAACTCTCTCAGCCTTTCCTCATAGGAGAGGTGTTCCATCCCTCTGATCATTTTTGTGGCCCTCCTCTGGACCTGCTCCAACAGGTCCAAGTCTTTCTTGTACTGAGGACTCCAGAGCTGAATGCAGTACTCCAGGTGGGGTCTCATGAGAGCAGAGTAGAGGGGCAGAATCACCTCCCTCGACCTGCTGGTCATGCTTCTTTTGATGCAGCCCAGGATATGGTTGGCTTTCTGGGCTGTGAGCGCACATTGCCGGCTCATGTCGTTTTTCATCCCCCAGTACCCCCAAGTCCTTTTCCGGAGGGCTGCTCTCAATCCCTTCATCCCCCAGCCTGTATTGATACCAGGGGTTGCCCTGACCCATGTGCAGGACCTTGCACTTGGCCTTGTTGAACTGCATGAGGTTCACACGGGCCTGCTTCTCAAGCTTGCCCAGTTCCCTCTGGATGGCATCCCATCCCTCAGGCATGTCAACTGCACCACTCAGCTTGATGTCATTTGCAAATTTGCTGAGGGTGCACTCATTCCAGTGAGGAACAACAGGTTTGTAGAGGGGTTTTTGGAGCAGAATGGTCATGTAATGAGCCAGAAGTATGAGAGTATGGAGTGAAGGCCTAGCTGCGTGAGAAGATTCATGTAGCTAGTGTCAACATGCCGACCTTCGAGAGATGAGGAAAAACAGTAGCTGAGCAAACAAGAATTGAGGGAGTAGCCGGTGGGAGCCGAACACAGAGGAGAAGAAACAAGAACTGATGGAGCCAATTAAGGAAGGACCAGTGGCAGAGCAGTGACCAATCAACACATCAAAGAAGAGTATGTTTAGTAATATTAACCAGTAGCAATGCACATGCTTACAGCCAGGGAAAGTACAAAATGTATAAAAGGGACAGCTTATGCTTAATAAACGTCTTCACTTTGATTCACATTGGATTTTGTGGAGGCGTGTTCCTTCTCCTCAGATGGTGACCCTGATGAGACGCCGATCGACGGCAAGTTCGGGGAATAGCCCAGAAGGAGGTACACCGGCTGGAGTATGGCTCAGCAGGTCTGAAGACCGGGGCGAGACGGAGGACGACTCGCAAGAAAAGAAAAGAACGTTGCAACGGGACACTTAGTGAGGTGAGCAGCCGGGGGAAAAAGGAGATGGGCCAAAATATTTCTAAAGAAGAAAGTGCGATAGTAAGGCTTCTCCTACATATCCTCTCTAAGAGAGGAGTGAAATATGATGAGCATTTGCTCCGGAGACTGTTAGTTTGGTGTCGAGAGCATGGGTTCCCTTCGGACCCCCAGAGCGCTTTTAAGGTGGACACTTGGGAAGATATTGGAAAGGGTTTATGGGACGCGATAAGCAGTGGAGAAAAGGAGGCAATAGAACTGGCAACTGCATGGAGGGCTGTTCTTACTGCTCTTCAAGAAATGAAAGCAGAGAGGGCTGTTGCAGCAGGGGCTTTTACGGCTCTGCGTCCAACAGAGGTTAACCCTGGGGCGAGAGGTCTTCGTGTTTTTGGTCAGCCGCCAATACCGATTTTTTCAACCCCCCTCCGCACCACCAGAAGAGCAGGAGAAAATTGAAATGCCCCCTAAACCAACAGAGGAGCCCCCTAAGCTGGAGGAAATGGAGGTTGATGAGCATCAGCCCGAGCCCACCCCCCCACCCTTCAAGCCTCCGCGAGCCGCCAATCTCGCAAATCGCGCCGAATACGAATATCCCACTGCCCCCGTCGTCTCCCCCATCACCTGCCGGCGGTCCAGGGAAATTTAAGGATCCGGTGGCTTGGGCGGAAAAATTGTTAGCAAAATTACAAGACCTGGAAAGACAGACGACCTTAACTGAGCGACAACATAAGGAGGAGCAGAGGAGAAAAGAAGAAAGGGAACGCCTACGCGGGGGGGCCAGGGGGGCCGGGGGGGTGCTGAGGTGGCTGGGACTAGCCGCATGAGAAACATGGATGGGAATGTTGGTATGCACTCTGTCATGGGGGACGGGGGAGGAGACGATCCGCGATTACGGTGGCGAGGAGTTATACAGAATGCGCTAGTGGAGGGGGAGATTCTGCCCACAGCTTTCCCAGTTATTTTGGGAAATCGGAGAGAACCACCGCGCTGGGTAGGATTACAGTGGGAGATTGTTAAGGAGGCACGGAAAGCGGTACAACAAAATGGGTTGCATGCACCTTATACCCAAGCATTTATAAATAGTATCTTTATGTCCACGCTTTTAACACCTTTTGATTTTAAGCAATTGATGGCGATGATTTTAACCCCGATGCAGGAACTCTTGTGGCAGACGAGGTGGCATGACGCAGCACAGGCTGCAGCGGTGGAAAACCTGGGGAGGGGAGATAATGATCCACTTTTAGGGATAACATTTGACCAACTGGTGGGAGAAGGGCAGTTTAGCGATCCACAACGACAGGCACGACTTAGACCAGAAGCCTTGGCACTTACTGCCACCTTAGCCCGAGAGGCTTTTAAAACCCTCCCAGAAGATGGGAAAGTAATTCCTGCCTATACAAAAATAAGGCAAGGTCCATCTGAGCCTTATATGACATTTTTAGAAAGATTGCGTGAAGCATTGGAAAGGGCATCGCTGACCGATGTAGCTCGAGAGGCGTTGCTAATGTCGTTGGCAGTTGACAATGCTAATCCTACTTGTAAGCGCATTTTACAGACATTACCCAAAAATTCTAGCCTGGCAGAAATGATGGATGCGTGTGAGCGCGTAGGAACAACGGAAGAAACAGCAGGATACATGGCGTCAGCCTTTGCGGCTGCGGTGAAACCTCTAGTACGATCAGGGAGAGGCGATCAGGGACCAAAATGTTACAACTGTGGCAAACCGGGACACCTTAAGGCTCAATGCCGAGTAAAAAGTCACGAGTTTGCAGGGACCTGCAATCGCTGCCGGAAATACGGTCACCGTGCAGATGAATGCCGATCTAGATTCACTAAGCAGGGAACTCGGCTGGGAAACGGGGGGCGAGCGCGAGGAGACCCAGCGCGATGACACAAAACAGGTCTTCCACCCGGGCTGCCTGGATGGCATCGCCGCCGCCACAAGAGGGAGTGCTGGGGTGGACATTGCCACAGCAGTAGAGGTGACTCTGATAGACCCGCAAGTACAATGTATACCCACCGATATGAAAGGCCCACTGGGTCACGGGTTGAGTGCCTTACTTATCGGGCGATCCTCTACGACCCGAAAAGGTCTTTTCGTTTTACCCGGTATAATCGATGCTGATTTTACAGGGGTCATATCTATTATGGTATGGACCCCCCTGCCACCAATTCATATACCCAAAGGAGAAAAAATTGGACAACTGGTCCCCTTTAAATCAGCTGTGCCCACAGCTGGGAATCAGATAAGAGGGGTTGGGGGTTTTGGATCAACAGGCCAGGCTGACATTTATCTGGCAATGGATATCAGCAAGGCAAAACCAACAGAACGGGTAACACTAAAAGAACCTGGTGGGAAAACTTGCGTGGTCATCATGCTGATTGATACTGGAGCAGACGTTACAATAATCAGTCAAGCAGCGTGGCCTCATTCGTGGCCATTGGAGATCCCCCCTACGCCCATTTTGGGGGTCGGGGGAATACAGACCACTAAAATCAGTACAAATGTGATTTGTTGCAAATTGCAGGATGGGAGTACCTGTACAGTAAGACCATATGTGATGCCTGTCCCCATTTGTCTACTGGGGAGAGATGCATTAAGTCAATTAGGGGCACGTTTGGTAACTAACAGTGAGGGTTTTTAGAGGCGGCCATTGATGAAGGGCGACCAATCCTAAAACTAACCTGGAAAACAGAAACCCCAGTTTGGGTTGATCAATGGCCGCTGTCTGCAGAAAAAATCGCCCACCTTGAAAGCTTGGTACAGGAGCAACTGGAAAAAGGTCATATTGAGCCCACAACAAGCCCATGGAACACCCCAATATTTACTATTCCGAAAAAAAGTGGCAAATGGCGTTTGTTACATGACCTTCGAAAAATCAATGAGGTCATGGATGATATGGGAACCCTACAACCAGGGCTCCCATCCCCCAATATGATCCCTAAAGATTGGGACATTTTAATCATTGACTTAAAAGATTGTTTCTTCACCATCCCTTTGCACCCTGATGACTATCAGAAATTTGCTTTTTCGGTGCCATCAGTGAACAAAGCTGCACCTATGAAACGCTATCATTGGGTTGTGTTACCACAGGGGATGAAAAATTCACCGACAATGTGTCAAATGTATGTGGCCTGGGCACTTGCTCCTGTGCGAAGGAATTTTCCAAATTTGATTATATACCATTATATGGATGACATTCTAATAGCAGGGAAACAATTGGATAAAAACCAATTGATTAATACACTGCAGACTGAACTAGCAAAAGGTGGATTGCAAATAGCCCCAGAAAAGGTACAACAGGAGGAAAATTGGAAGTACCTTGGGTGGGAAATTACCAAAACAACTGTTAGACCCCAAAAACTAGAAATTCGTGTGAATATCAGTACTTTAAATGATGTACAAAAACTGTCGGGAGACCTCAATTGGGTGCGAACCCTGTGTGGTCTCACCAGTGCTGAATTGGCACCTTTGATGCAATTGCTAAAGGGAGGAGGCGGTGCAGATGCCCCCCGCACATTGACACAGGAGGCTGAGCAGGCATTAAAACACCTGAGTACCAAAATAGCTATGGCATACACTCACCGTTGGGACCCAGATTACAGTATTGGAGTATTGGTTATCAATCACGATCGCCACCCCCTGGCATTAATTATGCAGTGGGTGACTGACAAGGATCCTCTACATGTGCTGGAATGGATCTTTTTGCCTATGCAACCAAAACGTACCATCACTACGAAAGTAGAGGCCATAGCACAACTTGTAATGAAAGGAAGGCAGAGGGTTGTAGAGATAGCAGGCGTCGAACCTGCTTTTTTGGTTATTCCACTGGTTGCAGAGTATCTACAATGGGCATTACAAAATTCCATACCATTACAAGTTGCGTTATTGGATTATAGGGGCGAGTTGAAGGTACATCTACCCCCTCACAAATACTTCTCTGTGCTGCAATTGGGTCAATGGGAGGAATTACCAAAAAGGTCAGAACGTCCGGTCAGTGGTGTCACCGTTTTTACAGATGCTGGAGGCAAAGCTCAAAAAGCAGCACTAACATGGCTAGACAATGGGAAGTGGCATGATGTAATTTTATCTGACATTCAAGGGTCTACACAACAATTAGAATTGCGAGCTGTGGTGGAGGTCTTCAGGCGATGGAACACAGCACCTGTTAATGTGGTATGTGACTCTTTATATGTCGTAGGGATTGTCCAGAGGATGGAGCGTGCTCTGCTCAAAGAGATAGCTAATGAACAACTATACCAACTTTTTCATGAATTATGGCTTTTGCTGACAGAGCGACTGCATCCATATTTCATCACACATATCCGTAGTCACACAGGACTCCTGGAAGGCTTAGCTGAAGGCAATGCTCGGGCAGACAAACTTGTCGCACCTGCCTGGGCTGCACCTTCAATTGATCGCTTTGCTCAAGCACAACGATCCCATGCCTTTTTCCATCAATCTGCTAAGGTACTGCGGCGTCAGTTTGGGCTACGCAGTGCAGATGCACGTGGGATAGTCCAGTCCTGTCCAGACTGTCAACATCTTGGGGGTGGTTTAGCACCTGGTGTCAACCCCCGCGGTACTGGACCGTTGGAGATATGGCAAATGGATGTAACACACATCCCCGAATTTGGACGGCTGAAATATGTCCACGTGAGTGTTGACTGTTTGTCCCTTGCTACCTGGGCTACAGCACAAACAGGCGAATCCAGCAAACACGTTCAACGACACATGCGTTCTGCTATTGCAGCCCTGGGCATTCCACAGACGATTAAAACGGACAATGGCCCAGGCTATGTGGCACGTGCCACACAGGACTTTTTCCAACTGTGGGGTATAACACATGTAATGGGCGTCCCACATTCACCAACGGGACAAGCTATTGTGGAGCACATGAATCAAACTCTGAAACACCTTTTACAAAAACAAAAAGGGGGAGAGCCAGGGCTATCTCCTCCTGACAGGTTGTGTAAAGCGCTTTATGTACTAAACTTTTACGCTTGCCACAGGACTACTCTGTACCTCCAGCAGTAAAACATGGTGCAGGGTTAAAGGGAGGTATGGAGGCTTTTCAGAAAGAACAGGAACAAGCCAAAGTGATGGTAAAAAATGGGGTGACTGGTGTGTGGGAAGGTCCAATGAAATTAATAATGTTGGGTCGAGGGTATGCATGTGTCGTTACAGATACAGGAGCCAAATGGGTACCAGCTAAGTGGGTGAAGCCGTGGCTACAAAAACAACCTGAACTACAGGAGCCAACTCAGGATCTGCCTCGGAACACTGACCTCTCGAGAGATCCAGTGCCCTGACTGCTGGAAGTGTGAAAAAAGGTTTGCGTGGGAGGTATAGAAAAGGGAGCAAAAGGCGCAGTCATGATGAAGCAAGGGGTTGTTTTTTTCTGTGTTAAGCCTGCTTTGGATCCTGGACCTGACAAAAGGTCATCAACCGATAGTCCTTCCACCTACACCATGGAAGGGGAGTCACAACGTTTGGGTGACTCTGATGCGGAGCTTGAACCAGACGCAGTTTTGTGCCTCCTTAGCTCAGCCTGAACAACCCTTTCATACATTTCTAGTGGGGGTCCCCTTAAACAGATCTGAAAGTAAGGAGATAGTGGCAGGGTTGAATGTGCTGAAACAGAGCCTCTGTGAGAATGCAATGAAATGTGGCGAACATTGGGATTTATGGGACGATAGCTTGCCTGTCAGTCCCTTAGAGCCCCAAGAACTTGACATCCTAGGAACTTTAGAGGCAGAATCCTGTGTGTTTTTCAATTACACAGAGGGATCAAACATTTATCAGAACGACATAAAGAGATTACAAAATGTCACACCCAGTAATCCATTGTGGCAAAATGAATCTATCTGGTGTGCAAACGTAGGGCGCAGTCGAACAGAGCCAGCACCGGATTTGGCCATGCCTAGAAAATTACCAGAAGGTTTATTCCTAATTTGTGGAGATAGGGCTTGGCCAGGGCTGCCCAGTAAGAAACTGGGAGGTCCGTGTACCATAGGTAAATTAAGCTTACTAATGCCTACACGAAAGGTCATATTAAACCACACTAACCTACACAAGATTAAAAGAAGTGTCACTACCTTAGGGAAAGAATGTAAAGATGAGGTAGAACTATGGTCTAGGACCAAAGTAGTTCTTTCTTCTATTTTTGCACCGGGTGTTGCTGCTGCACAAGGACTAACACAATTGCGAAATTTAGCTTGCTGGGTTGCAAAAAGAGCTGATCAAACTTCTAGAATTTTAGGAACATTAGCCAATGATGTAGATAGTATCCGACATGCTACCTTACAAAATAGAGCTGCTATAGATTTTTTATTATTAGTGCACGGTCACGGATGTCAGGAGTTTGATGGGATGTGTTGCATGGATCTGAACGATCATTCCAAGTCAATTCATAAGCAGATCAAAGAGCTCATGGATGCCACACAGAAAATACGGGAACAGCATGGGTTCCTGGATGACTGGTTGGGTAATTTGGGAATTGGAGGGTGGCTGGTCGGATTGATTAAAATGCTATTGATGGGATTGTTTGTGATTTGTATTATCATCCTTGTATTACCGTGTTTATTCTCCTGCTTGCAAAGGGCCCTGCAGCGGACAATAAACACGGCCTTTCACAGAATCACAGAATGTTAGGGATTGGAAGGGACCTCGAAAGATCATCTAGTCCAATCCCCCTGCCGGAGCAGGATTGCCTAGACCATATCACACAGGAACTCATCCAGGCAGGTTTTGAATGTCTCCAGAGAAGGAGACTCCATAGCCTCTCTGGGCAGCCTGTTCCAGTGTTCGGTCACCCTCACCGTAATGAAGTTTTTTCTCATATTTATGTGGAACCTCCTGTGTTCCAGCTTGCACCCATTGCCCCTTGTCCTGTCAAGGGATGTCACTGAGAAGAGCCTGGCTCCATCCTCATGACACTTGCCCTTTACATATTTATAAACATTAATGAGGTCACCCCTCAGTCTCCTCTTCTCCAAGCTAAAGAGACCCAGCTCCCTCAGCCTCTCCTCATAAGGGAGATGTTCTACTCCCTTAATCATCTTCGTGGCTCTGCGCTGGACTCTCTCTAGCAGTTCCCTGTCCTTCTTGAACTGAGGGGCCCAGAACTGGACACAATATTCCAGATGCGGCCTCACCAGGGCAAAGTAGAGGGGGAGGAGAACCTCTCTTGACCTGCTAACCACACCCCTTCTAATACACCCCAGGATGCCATTGGCCTTCTTGGCCACAAGGGCACACTGCTGGCTCATGGTCATCCTGTTGTCCACTAGGACCCCCAGGTCCCTTTCCCCTACGCTGGTCCCCAACAGGTCTGCCCCCAACTTGTACTGGTACATGGGGTTGTTCTTGCCCAGATGCAGGACTCTACACTTGCCCTTGTTATATTTCATTAAATTTCTCCCCACCCAACTCTCCAGCCTGTCTAGGTCCCTCTGAATGGCTGCGCAGCCTTCTGGTGTGTCAGCCACTCCTCCCAGTTTTGTGTCATCAGCGAACTTGCTGACAGTGCACTCTATTCCCTCATCCAAGTCATTAATGAATATATTGAATAGAACTGGTCCCAGTACCGACCCTTGAGGGACTCCGCTAGACACAGACCTCCAACTGGACTCAGTCCCATTGACCACCACTCTCTGGCTTCTTTCCTTCAGCCAGTTCACAATCCACCTCACTACCCGATCATCCAGACCACACTTCCTCAGTTTAGCTGCGAGGATGCTGTGGGAGACCGTGTCAAACGCTTTACTGAAATCGAGATAGACCACATCCACAGCTTTACCATCATCTATCCACCGGGTTATGTCCTCATAAAAGGGTATCAAGTTGGTTGAGCATGACTTCCCCTTGGTGAAGCCATGCTGAGTGCCCCTAATGATCCCCCTATCCTTGATGTGCCTAGAGACAGCACCAAGGACAAGTTGTTCCATCACCTTTCCGGGGATGGAGGTGAGGCTGACCGGTCTATAGTTACCCGGGTCCTCCTTCCTGCCCTTTTTGAAGACTGGAGTGACATTCGCTTTCCTCCAGTCCTCAGAGGAAAGCCTTTCTGGCTCAAGAAAAGAAAGGGGGAATTGTAGAGGGGTTTTTGGAGCAGAATGGTCATGTAATGAGCCAGAAGTATGAGAGTATGGAGTAAGGGCCTAGCTGCGTGACAAGATTCATGTAGCTAGTGTCAACATGCCGACCTTGGAGAGATGAGGAAAAACAGCAGCTGAGCAAACAAGAATTGAGGGAGTAGCCGGTGGGAGCCGAACACAGAGGAGAAGAAACAAGAACTGATGGAGCCAATTAAGGAAGGACCAGTGGCAGAGCAGTGACCAATCAACACATCAAAGAAGAGTATGTTTAGTAATATTAACGAATAGCAATGCACATGCTTACAGCCAGGGAAAGTACAAAATGTATAAAAGGGACAGCTTATGCTTAATAAACGTCTTCACTTTGATTCACATTGGATTTTGTGGAGGCGTGTTCCTTCTCCTCACAGGTTATCTCAAATACATCTGAAAAAATTCCGTATGTATATTCCATGTTCTGTACATATTTTAGGTTTCTTCAGGAAACCCATTTGGTGAATTTTCTCTAGAAACTTAGGATAAAGATCATCTCACCTGACTGCATTTGGCTAAAAGTCAGGTGTCTGATCTAAGTTCACAGTGTTAAGGTGCTCTTGTTGTCAATGGAGACAAGCAGTTTCAGCAGCACTTCATTCCCTTGTTAAATAGTTATGCAAAACTCTTAATACCTAGTTTGGATTTTGGATGGTAGGAGTCAAGTGAGATGAATCCCACTCCTTTTGTTCTTCATTATTTCTATTGTACATTTTGTACATGTCTTTTATTAGCAATTTTGTGTTCTTGTGTTCTTATGTCATTACTATTGATGGCATCAACATTGCTCTGTTATATTGGATAATCTAATTCCTATTGTTAAACTAAAACTCAGACTATACTGATGAATTCAATGGGAATACCTGTCTGAGTTTTTAGACCTTTCACCATTAGGGATAGCTGGGAGCTCTCCATGGCTGGTAAGAAGTGTGGAACCTCCCAGAATAGGACTCATAAAAGAAATTATCTCTGTAAAGCCTATCTCAGTGGTTTAATTAGTATTTCATTTCAGTAGTTCTAATCATTTGAGAGGATTAGTTGTGTGAAGAAGCTTGACACAGATTAAGTTTGTTTAATGGTAATCAATTCGGTGTTATAAAAAATATTGATCTGTGTGTGAGCCGACACAGGCAGGAGTCAAGAACAGCCACAAGACCACGGATAAAATGCAAAGAGCAAATTTATTCCCGTTATCTCGCAAACCGGGGGATCTCCGAAGCAGCACCCGGGGCAAAGGCACGCAAGCGGGGACGCAGGCACCGCAGAGCTCGGTTCCTGCTAGAGAGAGAAAGAGAGATTCCAGGCCTGCTGCCTTCACCTGTATATTAGGGGTCTCTTGCAGGCAGCAGTTTTCCACTGCATTTTGATCTTTCTCACAGCAGGACAGGAATCTCAGGCATGAACAATTAGGTGCTCTGAGTCTTATCACAGGCCTGTGTTATCTGAATGCAGATGTTCTACTTGTCCAGCACACAAGACTAAACAACAGTTACTAGTATGATATACGTGTTTTTTGACACCCCAGGTGCAAGTCACTTGAGCGTGTTTACAATCCTCCTCGCCAATCTTCCGTTATATTCCCACATTCCACCCCCTCGCTCAAGAGACCGCTTCTCCTGGGGAGTACAAAGCTGGACGTGTACATTTGGGCTTGCGGGGTATAGAACAGAGTAATATACAGAGGCAAGCAATAAATACATATAGGAAAAGGAATAAACATATATATTTATAGAATAATATTGTAAATCAAGTGTCCCAGTCATCCTGTCAGGGAATGAAACCACTCAGACAGCCAGGCACCATCAGCAGATTGTTCCATTGGATGCTATAAGTCCTGGAGATGTTGAATGTTGTCCTCTGTGCTGGCTGATTCATCAGTGATGTTGAGGTTGCATTTATGGTGTTGGAGGAGGAAATAGTCCATTGTCAAACAATGTTGTAATGTTCATTGGCATACAGTCTTTACCTACTCAGAAAAAATAGCAAAGGAAAAACATTAATATCACAATCACTTAGCATAATATAATTGTATAATACAGCTACTGGCATGCTAATGAAACACATCTTTAAAAGATCTGCAGCTGTTGATCTTCCCTTAATATAAAAAGCAGATGAGTTAGTTACACCAAATCTACGTATTTACATGTTGGCCTTGCAGAAATGTATCCAGGGCATGTGCTTTTTTCAGATTGAACTTCAATTCGATGTTGGGTTTGTGACAGCAGTAAAACCATTCCAATGCTATCTCCTCTAGATAAGGTACAGGTAGTCGTCGAAGATGCCTGAAATACAAGAACTCGAGAATCCAATATCAACAAAAGATGTAAAATAAGAGGAGAAGTACATGCCAATCTATTCCCAAAAATTGTATGGTGGTACTAGGGCCCTGTATTTTCTTGAATTAATTGCCCAGCCTTGGTCCTTTAAATGCACTTTCAGTGATTCAGCAGCCTCTGCTGTGGAAGACCCTCAGCCTGCAGACAGCTGTGCTTTACTTGGGGAGCAGAAGATTTGCTTGGGAACACTGCATTGAGAATAGTTTTTGCTTGCTTCTAAGATAAAGGAGCCGAGACCAGTTCACAGGGCCTTTTGAGGCATGAAAGAAATAAACATGTGTTGAAGGTCAGTTCTGAACACAGAGCTGAAAACAGGGAATGGTGGTTGTTATCTTGAACTGCATAGTCCGTCTCCTGCATTACAGCAGTTAAATAGGGTAGTAGAATAACAATAAAAAAAAAAAACTTAGGCCTTTCGGCTTCAGGCCCTTGCATCCTCGATCTCAGAGTCTGTGCTGCCTTTTCTGCCCACTGCAGCTGCGATTTCTTGTTGTGACTCTGCCATAATCAATAGATTATCAATATAATGATAAACTGTTGCCACTTGTCTGCGGCAAGCTCCATTCGGTTGCTGGCTGGCCTGAGGCTATCCGCACCCCAGGGCCATTGAGCACTGACACCAATGTGAGGATGCAACAAATGGCGTTTATTTAACTGCGCAACAGCCTTATATAGTCGTCTTGTCCCATACGAACTCGCACGATACTTGCACATCCTGCTCCTTTCGCCACGCCTACCTTCCGTTACAGCCCGAGATTTTCCGGTCGCCGTACCCTAATCTACCTACAATAAACAGTAACAGTACCTGACCATAGGGTAACATCAGCTGCTATCATTTGGTGGCAGATGGAGGGACTGTGTTTGTATCCCTGAGGCAAAAACTTGGAAAGTGTATTGTTTTTGTTGCCAGGTCAAGGCAAACTGGTCTTGGCTTTCTGAAGCAATGGCTAGCGAAAAGAAAGCATTAGCAAGGTCTATCACCACTTTCCAGGGTTGTAAACTTCTGCTGATTTTTTCTTATAAGAGTAACCGTGTCTGGTACAGTAACTGCATGGGGTGGGGGGGTGGGGGACTTTATTCAATTCTCTGTAATATACAGTCATTCTCCAAGTGCCATCTGGTTTGGGTAATTTCCTCCTTCCCTGCTAGAATACGATACTGTTTTTACTGTTATCACCTTGGCAGGCACAGGCAGCACAACAGGATCCCACTTCAGGAATGCATGCAAGACAGTTATAGATCGAATAGCAAATCCTGCTTGCGAAGTTCCAAAGCAGAAGCAACCATTTAAAGTTTCAACTGTTCGTCCTGTCAACATATCAATACTCAAGAAATATTCTTTCATTGGGGCAATTAACACAGTCGCAGTAAATGGTGTAGCATTTTCTATTGTTAAGGTCACCTTAGCTTGGAGGGCGGGGGTCAGATGTTCCCCCAATCCACAGATCTGTGATGTGGCATCTTTATTATTAACAATACTACGCAATACAGTAACTTCAGCTCCAGTATTCACCAGAGCTAATACATGTAAACCCCCCCCCCGCCCCAAGACAGCCACTTTATAGTTCATTTGCCAAGTAGTGTCATGCATTGCGGTGGCAGGAGGGGCGGAGGGTGGGCGCGGAGTTGGTGGTGGGGCTGGGAGTGGTCGGCTTTTTTGCATAAATGCTAACTTTTGCCATTTGCGGAACATTTCTGATGTTGTGATCCTGTCTATTTCTGATCGTGGAATGCCGGCTTGTATAAGATCATGCCACATTTGTTTTCTTGTCACCCGTGCTGTAACCCCCTTTGCTTTTGCCGGATTTCCTTTATTCACCACCCGAATAGATGGCCCTGAAATTACAGCCCCAATTTCCCTTAAGGTATCTGCTAGGGCGCCTATATTACTCGTAGCATTTGTCACTGATGATATAATGAGGGGCTTTAGTGAGGCAGGCGCTCCTCTCAAGAGCTGCATTTTGATACTTCTCGTTACGGGTGTACTGTCTGGATTAGATCCCGTAACTAACGCATGAGCCATCCTCATCTGCCGCACCAAATTAATACCTTCTTCCCATGTGCACCAGCTTACAAGGGACGACACTAATTCAACAGGTTCTGCATATGCTGTTAAAACTGCTGCACACAACCACTGATACAGCATAGGTGCAATAATGGCTCGCCCATCAGGGCCCCTGCCACTTTGCAACTGAGCACATCCCTGCTGTATCTGATCATCATGGGCTATAGGGCTTAATAAATCTTTTTCACCTGCTAATAAATGAATAGAGGCAGCCTCACTGTCCCAAGCTTGCAAAATCCATGCCAGGATGCCTTCCCCGCTCTTCTGCTGATAGATCTCTAAAAACTCCCTTAATTCTTTCGGAGTGTAAGTACATGTGACCTGCACTCCCCCGTCCGCTTGTTCCTGCTGCCCCATCATTTGTATGAGGGGTCGTGCTTCCACCACCTCCCTGCCTTTTAAGTCCGGATCAAATTCAAACTCAATCTCAGAGTCCGAGGATTCACTCTCAATATTTCCATCCCATTCCTCAGGATCCCATGACCGTTTTGCAGTGGGAGCACGAACTTGGGAAATCAAAACCTTACTTTTTCCATATTTATCCCTTCATTTATTAGCACTACGTGCTACCAACCGCTCTACATTATCTTGCAACTCATAGCACCGCTCTACTTGAATAGTAATTACTTCACGCGCGATCACCTTTGCATCCTGTAAAGTCCTGACTTCCTTCTCTAATTCTCTCACTCTACTCCGTAATGAAACATTTTCATGGTGAAAAGCTCTAAGACCAGTAGCTAACAACCATCCCAATCTCCCCGCTAATTTACAAGAAGAATCTGATGCCCTTTTCCATGCCAACCCATGCACAGCCGGGTCAATTGCCTGGGGGGTCATCGCCACCCCGTCATCTATTTCAAGCCATGCTTCTGGCGGAGCCAGCGTAGCCAGGAAACTGGCCACGGGGGCCCATTCCTCAGTATTGGGCCATCCCGGAATGTGGGGAGTCACCATCACGGCCTCCCCAGTCCCCGAACTTCTTTTTCAGCCATGGCATGGCTGTTCCTGGATCCTGCCGACTACGCCAAAATGTGTGAGCCGACACAGGCAAGACTCAAGAACAGCCACAAGACCACGGATAAAATGCAAAGAGCAAATTTATTCCCGTTATCTCGCAAACCGGGGGATCTCCGAAGCAGCACCCGGGGCAAAGGCACGCAAGCGGGGACGCAGGCACCGCAGAGCTCGGTTCCTGCTAGAGAGAGAAAGAGAGATTCCAGGCCTGCTGCCTTCACCTGTATATTAGGGGTCTCTTGCAGGCAGCAGTTTTCCACTGCATTTTGATCTTTCTCACAGCAGGACAGGAATCTCAGGCATGAACAATTAGGTGCTCTGAGTCTTATCACAGGCCTGTGTTATCTGAATGCAGATGTTCTACTTGTCCAGCACACAAGACTAAACAACAGTTACTAGTATGATATACGTGTTTTTTGACACCCCAGGTGCAAGTCACTTGAGCGTGTTTACAATCCTCCTCGCCAATCTTCCGTTATATTCCCACAATCTGGAACTTCAGTTTTTCATTATTGATTTGATGGTAATACAAGTATTTTACTGCTATATTTGTGCTCACAGCAATAGACTCATTGCTATATGAGTCCTGAAAATGCTTCTTTGTTTACTGAACTCCTTGCATGATGCTTTGAAATGGACATTTGGGAATAGAGGTTCCTTGCCTCAGTTACTCTCTGAGTACAATAACTGTATGTGTTATATTAGAGAGAGAGTTGTAGAGTGTATCTTTGTGTGTTATATTAGAGTGTTGTAGAGTGTATCTTTATGTCACCATTTAAGGCTGGGCGGGCAGTTAAACGGACAGCAGACGCTCTCTGTTAACTTTCTCCTTCCCCAGAGGGGAAAAGGAAAAGAGAAAAGGGAGACTTACAGGTTGGAAAGTTAAAACAGTTTCAATAAACAATAACAAGGAAGAAGAGTATAATAACTAATGAACTGTATACAAAACCGCTACTGAGCTCCCCCTGATGACAATCACATCACCACTAACGCTGCAGGGCAGGCGCTGGGCAGTCCCAAAGCAGACGCGGCAGCAGCAGAAATGGGGTTCAGGAGTGAAGGCAGGAGCACTGGAAGAATCCTCCCAGGATGTCGGCCATAGGGGAAGAGAGCGCAACCCTCGTGGTCCCCTAGCTTTTAACTGAATATATCACGTGGGTGGGATGGAATACCCCGTTGGTCAGGTTTGGGTCACCTGTCCTGTCTGCTCCTCCCTGCAGATGTGACACTTTACAGTCCCTTCCTCTGTGGGAGAGAGACCCAACAGGGACCCTAGTTTCCATGGCAACAAGCCCATATAGTCAACTTCAGGAAGTCACTTAAAAGAAACTTAACTGAAAAGTCTGTCCTAGTCCAAACCAGGACACTTTAGGAAAACCAGTTTTTTCATCTGGTATAGTATAATGAACAAAATCTGTATTTGGCTGTTCAACATTTAGTGGATGTGATTCCCACTGCAGTGCCTTTGTTTTAATGATCTTGTGAAGTTTAACCTGATTTACTGTACTATATCATACCTTTGGCACTTGCTAATGCTCTTAAGTGACTTTATCAGATTAACAAATAATCTTACAAGAAACTGGCTAGGATTACATGTACTCCCTGTACAAAAACCCCATAATATGCCTGGACTTTTATCATAAATTGTCCTATATATATTCCAGGAAAATTTGTATGACATAATTAATAAAGATCAGTATAATGCATCCTTCTTACTAGCTGTCATATATGCAGTGTAGAGATAGGAGCTCTATCTCCTGGGGGGGGGGGGGGGGGTAAGGAAGAGGGGGAGGAGGGGCTCTTTTTGCTTTGCTCTCTTCTCTCTCTCTTTTTCCTCCTCCCCAGCAAGCTTTCCCTTTTATAGTTAACCTTCACGTTAATGTTATAGAATACACCTGTGGGCCAGCCTGGGTCAGCTGCCCTGGCTTACTGCTAATGGCCTTGATCATCATACCACAGCTGGCCACAAACTGAAAGAAAATGTAACAGAAAATTGATTCTATAAATTTTATCCCCGCAAAACCAGGACATACCCTTATGTAAATGGTACTCTCATATAAATGAAAGATCTTGGGGCATGCTTGTAGATAGTGTCACCCTCAGAACCATCTCTGCCTTCCAGCTTGACTGGTCAAGTTGTGCTAACATCAACTCTGTAATTTTCAGAGTTGCTTACTTTCACTTTTCATCAGCTCTACATTGCTGATGTTAACTAAGCACATGTCAGAAGAAGCTGAAGTGCAACATTATATAATTGAAAAGTTAAAACTGAGCAAGAGTTTTCAGTGAATAAATATTTAGGGGAATATTCAAAAGCCCTAAATTCCTATTGGTTCCATCAGGTATCTAGTATTGGAGACAGAAAGGTTGATTTTTTCAGAGGTCTTGTTCACATGAAGGACACAAAGTGATCTTTATTCAAGACTGAATAAGAAGCAATTAATAGTACAGAAGATGGCTTGAAAAATCCTCCTTGGCTTGCCATTCCTGAGAAACAGTAACAATTTATGGAGAACTAATAGAACAGGAGAAAATGGGAATAAAAAGAAATTTATTCTTGTTCCTTTCTGAGATTATAATCTTCCCCAGGATACCATTCCAAGAAAAGGGCAATTTACCTGCAAAACAGTGATGTTTAATTTTCTTTTGTTATATGCAATTACATATGCATACAGAGAAGTAAACAGTGCAGTGAATTACTGTATGGCTGGATAACAATGTTTCGATATCAGAGCTTTGGAGATTTCTCAGACACTGTGTCCTTATATGATGTAGAACAGTGTTTGATCTCATATAACAATATCCTTGATATAACATACGCGTTATATGTGACTAGGGGAACACATGAATAGACAATTCACTTTTTGTTCACTTGGATATTAGTTGGAAATCATCACAAAAAAAAACATGAATGATCAAAGAAAATTCACTTGCCATATTTAATATGTCCAGGAAGTCCTATTCACTATACTCCTTTATGTAAATAACAGTCTATCTTTTATTGACTTAGAAGTGTATACAGGTTGAAACTTAAACCATCAGAGAAAATCTGCCAGATGCAGTGGTAGGGAAGTGTGGGATAATAACGGAAGATTGGCGAGGAAGATTGTAAACACGCTCAAGTGACTTCAGCTGGGATGTCAAAAAACATATATATCATACTAATTGTTGGTTAGCCTTGTGTGCTTGACAAGTAGACCATCTGTGCTTAGATAACATAGGCCTGTGATAGACTCAGAGGCACCCTATCAAACATGCTTGAGATTCCTGCCCTGCTGTGGGAAAGATCAAAGCACAGTGGCAAACTACGCCTGCACGAATCCCTGATAAACAGGCGAAAAAAGGAGGTTTGGCGATCCTCTAGCATAGACCAAGCTCCGCGGTGCCTGCGTCCCCACTTGTGTGCCTCTGTCCGGGTGCTGCTTCGGGGATGCCCCAGTTGGTGAGGTAACGAAAATAAATTTACTCTTTACATTGCATCTGTGGTTTTGTGGTTGTTCCTGCATCCTGCCTGTGCTGGCTCACATCTTTGGCGTAGTCAGCAGGATCCATTAACAGCCATGCCACAGCCAGCAAAAAAGTCGGGGACTGGGGAGGCTACGATGGTCACTCCCCATATTCTGGGATGGCCCAGTACTGAGCGCTGGACCCCTGTGGCCACTTTCCTGGCTACACAGGCTCCACCGGAAGCATGGCCTGAAATAGATGACGGGGCGGTGGTTACCCCCTGTCCTGGTTTCACTGGGATTTGGTTTCAGTTTGTGGCCAGCCATGGTGATCAAGGCCCTCAGCAGTTAAATCTGGGGCAGCTGACCCAGGCTGACCCACAGGTGTATTCTATATCATTGACATCAAGCTCACTATAAAAGAGGGGTTGCTGGGAAGAGGTGGGGTTTTTTTTCTGCTCTCTTTGCCTCTCTTCTCTTTGTTTGTTATTGTGATTCCTGGAGCAACTTGCTAGTGATTTGTGGATAAGTATGTTTTTTGTCTGTTTTGTGTTGTCATTTATATTGATTTTTCTTCATTTCATTAAATCTGGTTAGCTTCATCCCATAAGTTTCCCTCTCTTTTTCCTAATTCCCTTCCTCATTTAGGGAAGGGAGATGGAGTGAGAGGAAAAACTGCTATCGTTTAGCCCTGGGTGTGGGCTAAATGAAGACACCCCCCAGACAATTGAAACAGATATGTGCAGATTGCCATGGAAAGTGGCATCAGATTCTTGTTGTAAATTAGCGGGGAGATTGGGATGGTTATTAGCTACTGGTCTTGGAGCTCTTGACCGTGAGGTTGTTGTATTATGGAGTAAAATGAGAGAATTGGAAAAGGAAGTCAGGACTTTACAAGATGCAAAGGCTATTGCACAAGAAGTAATTACTAATCAAGCAGAGCAGTGCTATGGGCTGCAAGATACTGTAGAACAGTTGATAGTGCATATTGCTAATAAATAGGGGGAGGGAGTGAGCGAACGACTGTGTGGTGCTTAGTTGCTGGCCAGGGTTAAACCACAACAGTCCTTTTTGGCACCCAATGTGGGGTATGAAGGGTTCAAGATAACGACAGATTTGATGGGAACGTGCTACATTGAATTTCTATCTGTTATTGCTGTTTAGCTATTAATCGGCAGGCTTCTGTGTTTGCCATGGAACTTGCTTGCCTTACTGTAAATTAGAGTCTACTGCTCATTAGTGGCTGCTTTTAGCTTTCGCTGCTTGCTGTACTGCTTATCATCTTACTCTGCTGTGCCAGGGAACATTTTGATAACAGCAGTGGCTCATGCGTTGATTACAGGATTCAATCCAGACATAGTAGCAGTAATGAGAAGTACCAAAATGCAATTTTTGAGAGGAGTGTCTGCCTCACTAAAACCCTTGATTATACCAGCAGTCACAAATGCTATGGGTAATGTAGGCACCATAGCAAATACCTCGTGGGAAATTGGGGCTGTAACTTTGGGACCATCTGTGCAGGTGGTGAATAAAGGAAAGACGGCAAAACCAAAAGGAGTTACATCACGGGTGACAAGGAAACAAACATGTAATGATCTTGTACAAGCTGGTGTCCCATGATCAGAAATAAATGGGATTACAACATAGAAACCTTTTGCCAATGGCAAAAATTAGCGCCTAAGCAAAAAAAAGCTGACTGCCCCTGGCCACACTGCCAACTCTGTGCCCGCCCTCCACCCCTGCCTGCCACCTCAAGGCAAGGCACTACCTGGCAAATGCCAAAACAGCAGAAATGAAGGTTTGGCAGGTCCCCCAAAATTGCCGCCACTGTAGCCTCTTACTATGAGGGGGACCCATGCCCCTATGTTCCTTTAACTATAGAGTGGCGGTCTGGGGGGATCTTACATGTGTTAACTCTGCTGGATACTGGAGCTGAGGTTACTGTATTACATAGTAATAATAAAGAAGCCACATCACACATCTGTGGACTGGGGGGAAATCTGACCCCTGCCCTCTGAGCTAAGGTTACCTTAAAAATAGGAAATGCCACTCCATTTACCACAGCAGTGTTAGTTGCCCCAATTAAAGGATATATTCTGGGTATTGATGTGTTGGCAGGACAAACAGGTGAATCTTTAAATGGTTGCTTCTGCTTTGAGACTTCACAAGTGGGATTTGCCATTTGATCTAGAACTGTATTGTGTAGATTCCCAAAGTGGGATCCTGTTGTGCTGCCTGTGCCTATCAAGGTGGTAACTGTAAAACATTATTGTGTTCCAGGGTGGGAGGAGGAAATTACTCAAACCATTCAGGCACTTCAACAAGTAGGAATCGTTAAGGAAACCATGACTGCTTTTAATAATCCTATTTGGCCTGTTTGAAAACCAGACAGCACTTGGAGAATGACTGTAGATTATAGAGAAATGAATAAAGCCACCCGTCCACTTGCAATTACAGTACCAGACATGGTTACTTTTACAGAAAAAATCATCAAAAGTTTACAGCCCTGGAAGGTAGTGACAGATCTTGCTAATGCTTTGTTTTCACAGAATCAACTAGGTTGGAAGAGACCTCTGGGATCATCGAGTCCAACCATTGCCCTGACACCACCATGTCAACTAGACATGGCACTAAGTGCCATGTCCAGTCTTTTCTAAAACACATCCAGAGATGGTGACTCCACCACCTCCCTGGGCAGCCCATTCCAATGTCTAATAACCCTTTCTGAAAAGAAATTCTTCCTAGTGTTCAACCTGAACCTCCCCTGGCGAAGCTTGAGGCTATGTCCTCTTGTCCTATCACTAGTTGCCTGGGAGAAGAGGCTGACTCCCACCCCACTACAACCTCCCTTCAGGTAGTTGTAGACTGCAATAAGGTCACCTCTGAGCCTCTTCTTCTCCAGGCTAAAGAACCCCAGCTCCCTCAGCCGTTCCTCATAGGTCAGACCCTTCACCAGCTTGGTCGCCCTCCTCTGGACTCGCTCCAACACCTCAACATCTTTCTTGAAGTGCAGGGCCCAGAACTGGACACAGTATTCAATAGCCATTACATGTTTATAAAGCATGTGCACATAATTGTACTATTTGTACACAGCTACGTTTAAGGGCATTATATAGGCCATGGGGAAAGATAAAACAGGGTCAATGGGCCTTGAATACCTGTGCCTTATCGAGAGGAGATAGCATTGGAATGGTGTTATTGGTGTTGCGAACCCAACATCAAATTGAAGTGCAATCTGAAAAAGCACAAGCCATAGCTCTCCAATCTGTGTGGGCAATTACCCCACATCAGGTTATCAAACCCGGAGTGATATTAGCTGAAGGAGCTGGAGCAACGTCATATGTATTACTGGAATGAGATGACACTCCTGTTTTCCTCCCTTATCACAGGTTGGCTTGTCATTCTTTGTAGTCTTGTACTACAAGCACATGTCCTGGATACATTTCCATGAGATCAACATGTAAATACTTAGATTTGGTTGGCCTCTACTGTAACTAACTCATCTGCCTTTTGTATTGAGGGAGAATTAACAGCTGCAGATCTTTTGACAATGAGTTTCATTGGCGTGCCAACCCCAGTAGCTGTATTACAAAATTATACTATGCTAAGTGCTTTTGATATTAATGTTCCTCATTGCTATTTTTTCCAAGTAGGTAATGGCTGTATGCCAAGGAACATTACAAAATTGATTGGCAGTGGACTATCTCCTTCTTTGACACCATAAATACTGCTCCGATTTTGAAGGCATGTATTGTTTCAACATAACTGATGAATCAGACAGCATAGAGGACAACATTCAACATCTCCAGGACTTAATGCATCAATGAAACAATCTACTGGTGGTGCCTGGCTGGCTGAGTGGTTTAATTCCCTGACAGGATGAATGGGACACCTGATTCAAAGCATTATTGTAGGGATATGTTTATTCCTTTTTCTATATGTGTTTATTGCATGCCTCTGTAAATTACCCTGCCCTACACCTTGCAAGCCCAAATGGACACCTCCAGCTTTGCCAGCCCCAGCAAAAGTGATCCCTTGAGTGAGGGGGTGGAATGTGGGATAATAACAGAAGATTGGTGAGGAGCATTATAAACATGCTCCAGTGACTTCAGCTGGGATGTCGAAAAACACATATATCATACTAATTGTTGGTTAGCCTTGATGTGTTGGACAAGTAGACCATCTGTGTTTAAATAACATAGGCCTGTGATAGACTCGGAGGCACCCTATCAAACATGCTTGAGATTCCTGCCCTGCTGTGGGAAAGATCAAATCACAGTGGCAAACTACGCCTGCACGAATCCCTGATAAACAGGCGAAAAAAGCAGGTTCGGCGATCCTCTAGCATGGACCAAGCTCCACGGTGCCTGCGTCCCCGCTTGTGTGCCTCTGTCCGGGTGCTGCTTCGGGGATCCCCCAGTTGGTGAGGTAACAAAAATAAATTTACTCTTTGCATTGCATCTGTGGTTTTGTGGTTGTTCCTGCATCCTGCCTGTGCTGGCTCACACAGGAAATTGGATAGATGATGAATTCTGAGGGAAAAATGCCTGTTTGCAGATAAGTTGCTTTGTGCTAGAGAGAAGGAATTTTTAAAAAGACTACTTTATTCCAATGACAGAATTAATTTCCTCAAAAGTCTATTTTCCTTCTGTCAACAAAAAAAAATTTGTTAAGCTTCTTACTTCCTTCAGCAGATAAAATATGTTCTAGTGTGCTGTTGTCAACCAAATGTTGCTGTCATTTTACCAGCAGAAAGAAAAAAGATAATATTTTCTTAATAAAAATTGAGACTTACATTTATTTTGGGATAATAAAAAAGAGGAAAATTTTCAGCAGTGACCCTGAAATTCAGCAAAATATTCTCAGCTGATATAAAAAATTGTTGACAGTTATATAAAAATGAGGGCTGTCTTAATATGAAAGACAGTGTCATCATGCTACAAAGCAGAAAGATTGGAAAGACCTGGGGTGTTTTGTGGATGACCTGTCAAAGAAGACCGCAGTACTCCATTCAGGATTTTTTCAGACTTAATAATGGTCCTGAAAGTATATGTATCATTTTCTGTTGCACATCTGATATGACCTTTAGGAAAAATTATTTTGTAGAAGAACGGTCAAAGGATTATTTCAAACTGTTTTGCAAATGAAAATGAGTTTTCAGCTAACAGAAAATTTCAAGAGACATCTCTAATTATTCTATTTTTTTCAGAAAGCTTGAAGATGATATGCCAGGAAAAAAAAAGGCCAGTACAAGTGGTCAGATTTTAAAAGATATTTAGGTCCTCCATGCCTGTTGACATCAGTAAGAACTAGAAACTTAAATCACTTTAAAATATCTTGTCTGTGGTACTTCAAAATGGATACTTCATCTCTCATGAAAAGAAAATGGTGAGGCACACAGCTGTTGAATAGATCTGGGATTGATTTTCTGACAGAAACCTGTAACTAATCAGGAGTTACACACTGAGGTAGTGATAGACATAGCAGAAAAAGCAGGTATCCTGGCTTGAAAGGTTTTATTGCAGTTAGTACATTTTGATGCCTCTTGGATATTTCCATGGATCTTGAAACATCTGAGAAATTCAGGAGGCATAATTGGGCTGAAAGCTTTATATTACCCTGTTCACATTCTGACCTCTTGGGATACTGGGAAGGGGGAGGACAGGTAATGGTACCTAATGATATATGAACTTATCTGAATTATGTTAAAACCCTGGCAGAAAGTTGTTTTCAAGCTAAGTTTAACTCTTGGGCGATAGCTCAGGTCTGCAATTCTGTCTTCACACATAACTATCACCAAATTCTGCTCTGTTTGAAAAGAGGACAAATAATTTTTTTCATGGAAAGTAGCATGGCTGTAAATAATAATTGCACACTGAGATTCAGCTTTTGATTTGTGTAATCCTGTCACAAAGCTTCTCTCTTCTGCAGTTCGGTACAAGGTGTGTGTTTCCTAAGAGACACAAAGGAATCCTTCAAATACTTAGTTACAATGATAATTTTCTGTTTTTTTCATTTTTCTTTTTTTTTTTTTACTATCCTGAACAGTGAGCTAAAATGTAGTCTTTTAGGTTGTTTCTTTAGGAAGAGTGTGGGAATATAACGGAAGATTGGTGAGGAGGATTGTAAACACACTCAAGTGACTTGCACGTGGGGTGTTGAAAAACACATATCATGCTACTAACTGTTGTTTAGTCTTGTGTGCCTGACAAGTAGAACATCTGCAGTTAGATAACATAGGCCTGTGATAAGATTCAGAGACACCTAATTGTTCATACCTGAGATTCTGGCCCTGCTGTGAGAAAGATCAAAGCACAGTCAAAAACTGCCGCTTGCAAGAAACTCCTAATATACAGGCGAAAGCAGCAGGCCCGGAATCTCTCACTCTCTCTCTAGCAGGAACCGAGCTCCGCGGTGCCTGCGTGCCTTTGCCCCGGGTGCTGCTTCGGAGGTCCCCTGGTTTGTGAGGTAACGGGAATAAATTTGCTCTTTGCATTTTATCCATGGTTTTGTGGTTGTTCCTGCATCCTGGCTGTGTCAGCTCACACAAAGAGGCATTAATAATGAAATGGAAATATATACATTCCGATTTCTCTAAGCACAGTAGACCTCAGTCAGCAAGAAAGAGTTGTTTAAGCATTTGTCCTGGTTTTGTGGGAATAAAATTTATAAAATCACTTTTCTATTACATTTTGTTTCAATTTGTGGCCAGCTGTGGTATGGTGATCAAGGCCATTAGCAGTAAGCCAGGGCAGCTGACCCAGGCTGGCCCACAGGTGTATTCTATAACATTAATGTGAAGGTTCACTATAAAAGGGAAAGCTTGCTGGGGAGGGGTGGGGCTTTTTTTTTTTTTGTCCTCGTCGTCTGCTCTCTTCTCCTTTTCCTTTCTTCTCAGTGATAGCTATCCCTGGAGTGACTTGCCACCACTGTGTGGGCTAAGTATAATTTTGTGTGTTTTGTATTAGCATTGATAGTGGTTTTCTTATTTTATTAAATCTGTTTGACTTCAATCCCCCAGGTCTTCCTCCTTTTCCCAAATCCCTTCCTCAGTTGGGGAAGGAACATTGGGTGAGACAAAAACTGTGTATTGTTTAGCCCTGGGTGTGGGCTAAATGAAGACAGTTTATTTGGCATCCAATGTAAATAGCTCATTTGGGAGAGATGTAGACTTTTGATCTAAGAGTCTTGGAGGGTTGAAGTTTTCATTTTTGTTATGAGCATTCATTATCTTGGTGTCAAGAAACATGGTTGATGGGTGGAATTCTCTGGTGTTTGGTTTTACAGTTGTTTTTGGGGTGGCTTATCAAACTTGTGGCTTTGCTGCTGTTTGTTACTGGTTTTGTGTGGTTTATCACTTCTGGGTGGGGACTTAGAGGTATCACTCTACTATGTTGTTTGGTATTGGTTTATGGTATTATAACTTCTTTTGTAACTGTGCCTATTTCTGATTTCTATGGAATGGGAGTGGGTGACACGTACTTTCTTTTTCTCTCGAGGCTAATCTCAATGGCTTTTGAGAATTTTGAATACCCTTGGGATTTTTGACCACCATGCTCATATTGTCAGGCCTTTTGAATGTCTTTCAGCTCTTGCTATCGCTTACGGTAAAGCAGGGGTATAGGGGTGGATACAGCACAGCTTCTGCAACCACTGTAAGGAGCACTGCAGCAGCCCTGGCCCCTACACCAGGCACCACAGCAGCTCCAGTTGCTATGACAGACACTGCAGCACCCATGACTGGCATCGCAGATACTCAGACCCTGCTAGTCCCTACAGCAGGCATCCTGGCTACCCCAGAGGCTATTCAGATCTCTGCACTGGGTACTGTGATTACTCAACTCCAGGCAACACTTGCTATGATTACCCAGACTTTGGCAACAAGTACTGCAGCTATTCAGCCCCCAGTGATGGGTGGTGCAGCTGACCTAGGGATTCAACCAGTGCCAGTACCAGTCACCCCCGTACAGAAGACAAAAATCACAAAAAGAGCAGGTTGTGATGGCCTACCAGGGACATCACAGGAGGATGAGCCAGAGGTAACCACTTGATCCCTATCCCTGAGTGAGCTGCGAGATATATGTAAACATTACAGCTGTCATGAAGGCGAGCAACTTGTTATTTGGCTGCTTTGCTGTTGGGATAATGGAGCCGATGGTTTCGAATTAGATGGTAGAGAAGCCAAGCGGCTGGGACCAATGGCTAGAGAAGTGTGTATTGACAGGGGTCTTGCAACAGGTGCACAGCCCCTCACTGTCTGGCGGTGACTCATGCTAAGTGTGAGGAACAGGTATCCATTTAGGGATTATGTCGTGTACCCCCCAGGCAAGTGGACAACCATTGAGAGAGGTGTTAAGAATCTGAGGGAAATAGCTGTGCAGGAGCTGATTTTTGCTGACTTGGATGACCTGGGGACACCACTAGATCCAGATGCACTCAGAGTTACCAGACCCATGTGGCACAAGTGGGTACAGACCATACCACCATTATATGGCAACTCATTAGCGTTATTTAGCTGGGCAGATGCTGATGCACCAACGGTGGGCCACATAGATAATGGGATGCAGCAATATGCAGACGATCTCTTTTCCTCCCCATGGGCCAGTGTCTCAGATGTGGAAAAACCATCTGAGAAATCCACAGAACTGTTTGGTGAGGTGTTGAAAACATTGTCCCAGATGGAGGACAGACCCTGCTCCCTGCCTGTACCAATGAATGTCTCAGCCATCAGGAGACAGCGTTCCCCTGCAAGACCTGCTTGGGAGAGATAGTACACATCACAAGGTGCCCTGTGGGTTTTCCTGCGTGACCATGGAGAAGACATGAGGAAATGGTATGGAAAACCTACCTCGGCTTTATGGACACGCATACGTGAGTTACAAGGTGAAGTAATTATGAGTGGGTTTTTTTCCAGGAAACTTGTTGCTCCATTTTCGAATGGGAAGCTCTCCAGAAAGCATGGATGGGCTTTGGATCCCTATTTACCAGATGTGAATAATGGGCATCAAATCTATGTGAGATGCTCGAAGCAAGATGTTGATAATGACCACTATGTTCAGGATTAGAGGGGCCCTGCCTCCAGCCAGGTGGAGGATAGGGACAACTGTGTTTTTTGGACTGCGTGGATTCGATGGCCTGGCACATCAGAGATACAGCAGTATAAGGCTCTAGTGGACACTGGTGCACAATGCACCATAATACTGTCAAGCTATAAAGGGACAAAATCTATTTATATCTCTGGCATGACAGGGGGCTCCCAAGAGCTGACTGTACTGGAAGGTAAAGTCAGTCTGACTGGGACTGAGTGGCAGATGCACCCTATTGTGACTGGCCCAGATGCCCCATGCATTCTTGGTATAGATTACCTGAGGAGAGGGTATTTCAAGGACCCGAGGTGGTACCAGTGGGTGTTTGGTGTAGCGGCTGTGGAGACGGAAGAAATTAAGCAGCTGTCTACCCTGCCCAGTCTATCAGAGGACCCTTCTATTGTGGGGCTGCTGAGGGTTGAGGAGCAAAAGGTGTCCATTGCTACTACAACAGTCCACCGGTGACTGTATACTAACAGAGACTCACTGATCCCCATCCATGAGCTGATCCGTTAATTGAAAAACCAAGAAGTGATCAGCAAAATGCGTTCACCCTTCAACAGTCCCATATAGCAAGTGTGAAAGTCCAATGGGGAATGGAGACTAACTGTGGACTATCGTGGCCTGAATGAAGTCACACCACCACTGGGTGCTGCTGTACCAGACATGTTAGAACTCCATTATGAACTGGAGTCAAAGGCAGCCAAGTGCTATGCCATGATTGATATTGACAATGCATTTTTCTCCATTCCTTTGGCAGCAGAGTGTAGGCAACAGTTTGCCTTCACCTGGAGGGGCAGCCAGTACATGTGGAATCAACTGCCCCAGGGGTGGAAACATAGCCTCACCATTTGCCATGGACTGGTTCAGACTGCACTGGAGAAGGGTGGAGCTCCAGAACACCTGCAGTACATTGATGACATCATTGTATGGGGTAATACAGCAGGAGAAGTTTTTGAAAAAGGGGGAAAAAGTCATTCGAATCCTTCTAGAAGCTGGTTTTGCCATCAAATGTGCTAAGGTCAAGGGATCTGCAGAAGAGATTCGGCTTTTACAAATCAAGTGGCAAGATGGCTGCTGTCAGATCCCAATGGACGTGATGATCAACAAAATAACAGCCATGTCTCTGCCAACTAACAAAAAGGAGACACAGGCTTTCCTAGGCGTAGTAGGCTTCTGGAGGATGCACATTCCCCATTACAGTCAGATTGTGAGCCTTCTCTATGAAGTAACTCGAAAGAAGAATGACTTTAAATGGGGCCCTGAGCAACAACAGGCTTTTGAGCGAATTAAACAAGTGATAGTCCATGCAGTAGCCTGTGGACCAGTCTGGACGGGGCCAGATGTAAAGAATGTCCTCTACACTGCAGCTGGGGAGAAGGGTCCTACCTGGAGCCTCTGGCAAAAGGCACCAGGGGATACTCGAGGTCGACCCCTGGGGCTTTGGAGCCAGGGTTACAGAGGATCAGAGGACCATTATACTCCAACTGAAAGAGAGATACTGGCAGCCTATGAAGGAGTTGGAGCTGCCTCAGAAGTAATTGGCACTGAGGCACAGCTCCTCCTGGCTCCCTGATTGCCAGTGTTGAACTGGGTGTCTAAAGGAAAGACTCCCCTCTACACATCATGCAACTGATTCTATGTGGAGTAAGTGGGTTGAATTGATTACTCAGGGGGCTGTCGGGTTCCGGATTTAAGGTCCGCCTCCAAAGCAAATCTAGAAATAAAATGCAGACAGTCCCCGTCTGCCCCCCCTGCCCCCTGAGAGGGAGAGAGAGAGACCCGCCTAATTAGTCAAAAAGGAGCAAATCTAGAAATAAAATGCAGACAATCTCTCTCCCAAGAGAGAGATCCGCCTAATTAGTAATTCCAGTGCAGCCCACGTGCGGCGTGCCTGGTTCAATGCAGACAGCCCGCGCGCAGGGCCTGCAAAAAATATAAATAATTCCAGTGCAGCCCACGTGCGGCGTGCCTGGTTCAATGCAAACACCCGGTATGCTTAACCTGCCTGTAGGTAAAGCACCCCCAAAAAAATCCTGACCCGAAATATTAAAGATTCGTGATCCTTGAGTTCAGACAAAGCACAACCGAGGCACGGTATCAACAAACTTGGCTCTGACTTTATTAGGTCCAACAATGAGGCAACTCAATATTCAAGGAAGAGAAAGAGAGAGAGAGAAGAAAGAAAGAAAACAGAGAAAACAGTTGAAAGAGAAAGAATATTCACCACCCTGAGATCCAGTGGCGTCCCGCGGGAAATTCTTTCTTCCTACTTGGAAGATGGCGGTGAGGGTCCCGCGTGGTCGAGCGATCCAGCCTCTTTTATAGAGTTTTTCGGCAGAGTCATGTGACTGGGAGCCGTCAGTCAACAGTTCGCACCAATCACAGGTCTGAAGGCGGGACATGTCCGGTTCCTGTGCCGTAGGATTGGCCCCTTGCCAGGCTGTCACCGGAGACACACATCCGGAGGCGGGTGGAGGGCGGGCGCCTAGCTTATTGCGCCATCGAGCGTTGCCGAGATCGGGCATTCCAGGCAGCCGCCACAAGATGTCGCCCGAGCACGTGGTTTACGATTTCTGAGACAATGCTCAAAAGGAAGGGGACAGATCCCCACACCACCCCGTGGCTCAGAAATCGTCGACATATAGTCAGTAGTTCGATTCCAGGGGGTGTAGAAAGGTTCGATTCCAGGGGGTGTAGAAGAGTTAGGGCAGAAAAAGATAACAGGTTAAAAGAAGGAAAAGGGAAGAGACAAGGAAATGTAGAAAGGTAAGGATAGAAAAAGATAATAGGCTTTGAAGAAAGACAAGGGAAGAGTAAAGCATACAAGGAAATAAAGATAAGTCCAATGACTTGTGATTGGTATCATTCTAATAAACAGAATGAGTCACCTCTTCTTCTTTACAGAAGTCTAACAACAACAATATCATCAATAATGATAAATAGCTTTTGATAAAGTTATAGTGCAACTATAACATGTAAACAAAATGAGAAAAAGTTATACAATGTAACCACATTTCCATTATCATTAATTTTCAGGAAACAATTACAGTCATTTAACTTTGGCACAAACTCCTTCTTCTGTTAGCAGGTAATCGAGAACCAGCCAATCTTGATTGGCTCTCGAGCACCGCTGATTGGTTCATTGGTGTTTCAGGTTGCAGGTCCATAATACTCAATAATTCGTTGGGGATCATATAATTTGATTCCCAATTCTTAGCTGCCAATTTTCAAAAGTATGAAGCATATCATCCCAATATACCATACCCCAGTCCAATTTTTTGGTAGTATTTTGAATGCATGGTGCCCGCAAAACCAATAATGACCTTTCAGGGTCCGCATCCCATTTGCAAAGGACTTGGCCATGATCTGGCAGGGCGGTAGTCCTTTGACTCAGATGGTTCCCAGGCCAAAGGGGTTCCCTGTCACACCACAGTTAATGCAATTAATTTAATTCCATCCCCATTTGCATTACCATGCTCCTGCTCATTGTTTCCAAACACAATTTGTACCTAATATTTCCCCCAAGTGAGTGTAATCAGTGGGGGACCAGAAAATCTTCTCCCACCAGGGACTGATTGTAGCACCCTCCCTTTTGGTTGTAACTAATACAATAGTGACCAGGAGCAGGGTGTTGCATAGGCCAAGATGAGGGTGATTCTTTTCACAATCCACTCATGAGCAAGAGAAATGGAGATCCACAATCAACTTTTCAGACCAAATGGTCCGCCACACACCCAGCAATTAATAAGCTTAAAAGCTTGAGTAACCAATTTTCCCAACAACAAGAACTCATTTTCCCATGTTAAACCTGAGAACAAGGAAGCAAGGTTCTCGCCGGGTAGGCTTTGAACAGTATAGACAAGACAACATACAACTGCCCAAAACAATTTGTCAATGGTGATAAAGGCATATTGCAAAGATTATTAGAGCTATACAGTTTAAAACTATACATTCAATCAAAACTTCCATTAAATGTTGCTTTCTTCTTCTGCTTCTCTGAACTTCTATCTTCCGACCTGCAAAGGAACAGAAAAAGAAACTTCTCGGTCCTCTTAGTGAAAGGACCGGGTGAGGTTTTGGTTAACCATTGTCTGGTGGAATAAGCTGGGGTCTTGGGAGTGAGCAAAACCATTCTTTTAAGGCTTGGGTTATGCTTTCCACAGTGACAGGCCAGCCCCGAGCCCGAGCCTTACAGTAAAGATCCTTGGCTCCCATATGTCCTCGTCTGATATGCAGCCACTCCAATAATCTCTCCCAATTTTCTATTACTGGTTCATTTTGTAAGGGAGCTGGACGAGACAATTTACCTGCTCCACCATTCCATGGACCAGCCAGACCATCACCGCCCTGATGAGAGGCCACCCAGGCTATGGCAAAATTCCCTCGTTTGGCAATTCTTAAAATGTCCTGCCACTTTTCCTTTTGCCATACCGGTATCTGGTTGACTTCCCACCCATTTTTCTCCCAGAAAGGAAGCCACTCGGTGCACTCCTTGGAGACAGTGAGAGAGTCAGTGTAGATGTAGACAGGAGAAGAAGATTGAGCCTCATGTTGGAAAACACTCCAAACAGCAATTAATTCACCCACTTGTGCACTACCTTCACCTTCTGTTATGATTTTCTCATCAGTCTGGGCTTGTCTGTCCTTCCCAAGTGAAGGCAAAGCGAGCCTGATCCTCTGGTTGGAGAGGAACCATGAAAAACATATCTTTAACATCAATAGTTGAATAGGTATTTGTCTAGGTCCCACCACACAATATGAAATCAAATCACCTCGAGGGGTGAGGGTGAGCTGTCTAATGTGCATCCACCCTTCGCCCATCCGCTCACGAGAGACGGGCGAAGGAACTAGTTTTCCTCCCTTCTGGGTGAAGATTTAGAAACTACCTCCTGTTCCACCCAAGGTGAGGCAGAGGGAATCTCGCACCTTCCCCCAGGGACACTAGCTGGTAGTTTTTCGGGTGGTTTAATCACCCATCCCTCATCAGGGGTAATTACTCTCGTGCCTCTCTCTGACCACCCTAGTATCATTTTCTCCAACTGTTCTGTATTAAGCCCACTCATACACGTCAGGGGTATTCCCTTGTGTTTTCCTATCAACCACAATGCTTTCCTGTGAGATATAGTATCTTTCTTTGAATTCACTGGGTTCGGGGGAGAGGGCCTTGCTGGAGGGAACTTCGCCTCCGCACGCCTCACAGTTTTAGATTCCGATTTCACGGGACCATAATTTCGCCCATAGTTAATCAATTCTTGAGCTATTTCCCCCCACGTCCACACCTTTTGTCCTGGGGTACGGCGATCCGGGGTTAAAACTCCAGTTAAAGCAGCTGTCACCCGATCACTCTGAGGGGTATTTCTGATAGTGCTTTGCAATTGAATTCCTAAGGGTTTCAATGAATCAGGCAAACCTCTAATCAGGGGAGTCATCCTCTCAGGATCTACCGGTATCATCATTGGGGATTCCTGCCTAAGCTTCAATTCCCGATCATACATCATTTGCAAACAAGCCGCCTTGTGCACATTCTCCACAAGCTGATCCACCGAGCCTGTAAGCGCAAGAGGATCTCCCCTCTCCAAGGGATTCAAACCTCCAGCCCAATAAGCTGCTCGCTGAGTGAGAGACCAAGGGGCTCTATTATCACCAGTAGTCAAAAACACTCCAGGTCTCCAATATCCCTCAGCTTCTCTTTCACTCAACAGAATCTGATCACCACCAGTTAACGATACTCTCCACACATACTCTGTCTCAGACTCCTTTGGACTGCGTGAAAATTCCCTTTTCAACTTAGCCAATTCAGTTGCTGTGTACGGCACCTCCTTAGTAACCATCTTAGGATTATGGTCCTCACTATCCTCATAAGCATATTCTACCTTGACCAGCGGTCGAAGGGGTTGCGTAGGACCCTGCGGTAAATCACATCGTGTCCTCGCTTCCTCTGGTTCCCCCTTGCGGTACAAACCATCCCCTTTGTGATCATCACCAGGGGACGGGGCTGCATCAGCTGCCTGTGCACGACTCCGTCGCCCCCTGCAGTCACAAGCACGTAAGTTCTCCACAAAAGCCTCCTGCAAACACCTTACGTTCTCCTGCTCATTCTCTACTTCATCCTGCAGAGTTTTAACCCTTTCCTCCAATTCACAGTTTCTTTCCTCTAAAGTTGCCAACTGATCTTGCAACAACCGCACCAAAAGCTCTTTTGTCTGCGGCGCCTGTGCCGAGTTCTCTAACTCCTGATCTTGCGTTACATCAAATGCACTCAGAATTGCACCCATTCTCTCTAAGTTGTTGATACCTTCCGAAAACTCAAGGATCCTGCCGACTACGCCAATTTATAAATGTCGGGTTCCGGATTTAAGGTCCGCCTCCAAAGCAAATTTAGAAATAAAATGCAGACAGCCCCCCCCCCCCCGTCCGCCCCCCCCCGAGAGAGGGAGAGGGAGAGAGAGAGACCCGCCTAATTAGTCAAAAAGGAGCAAATCTAGAAATAAAATGCAGACAATCTCTCTCCCAAGAGAGAGATCCGCCTAATTAGTAATTCCAGTGCAGCCCACGTGCGGCGTGCCTGGTTCAATGCAGACAGCCCGCGCGCAGGGCCCGCAAAAAATGTAAATAATTCCAGTGCAGCCCACGTGCGGCGTGCCTGGTTCAATGCGAACACCCGGTATGCTTAACCTGCCTGTAGGTAAAGCACCCCCAAAAATCCTGACCCGAAATATTAAAGATTCGTGATCCTTGAGTTCGGACAAAGCACAACCGAGGCACGGTATCGACAAACTTGGCTCTGACTTTATTAGGTCCAACAATGAGGCAACTCAATATTCAAGGAAGAGAAAGAGAGAGAGAGAGAGAGAGAGAGGGAGATAAAAGAAAGAAAGAAAACAGAGAAAACAGTTGAAAGAGAAAGAATATTCACCACCCTGAGATCCAGCGGCGTCCTGCGGGAAATTCTTTCTTCCTACTTGGAAGATGGCGGTGAGGGTCCCGCGTGGTCGAGCGATCCAGCCTCTTTTATAGAGTTTTTTGGCAGAGTCATGTGACTGGGAGCCGTCAGTCAACAGTTCGCACCAATCACAGGTCCGAAGGCGGGACATGTCCGGTTCCTGCGCCGTAGGATTGGCCCCTTGCCAGGCTGTCACCGGAGACACACATCCGGAGGCGGGTGGAGGGCGGGCGCCTAGCTTATTGCGCCATCGAGCGTTGCCGAGATCGGGCATTCCAGGCAGCCGCCACAAGATGTCGCCCGAGCACGTGGTTTACGATTTCTGAGACAATGCTCAAAAGGAAGGGGACAGATCCCCACAGGGGCATGCATAGGGAACCTTAATCGCCCAGGAATTCTGGAAGTAATCATGGACTGGCTGGAAGGCAAAGATTTTGGAATCTTGCCAGAGGAGGAGGTGATGCATGCTGAAGAGGCCCCACCATATAATAAAGTACCAGAAAATGAGAAGTATCATGCCTTGTTCACTGATGGAGCTTGTCGTATTTTAGGCAAGCAGCGAAGGTGGGAAACTGCTGTGTGGAGTCCTGCACAATGAGTGGCAGAAGCAGCTGAGGGAGAATGTGAGTCGAGTCAGTTTGCAGAAGTAAAAGCCATCCATCTGGCTCTAGATATTGCTGAGCAAGAAAAATGGCCAGTACTCTACCTGTACACTGATTCATGGATGGTAGCAAATGCCCTGTGGGGATGGCTGAAGCAATGGAAGAAAAAGAACTGGCAGCGCAGAGGCAAACCTATCTGGGGAGCTGAATCATGGCAGGATATTGCTACCTGATTAGAGAAGCTGGTTCTAGAGGTATGTCACGTAGATGCTCACGTCCCCAATAGTTGAGCCACTGAGGAACATCAAAACAACCAGTAGGTGGATCAAGCTGCTAAGATCAAAGTGTCTCAAGTACATCTGGACTGGCAGCATAAATGTGAATTATTTTTAGCTCGGTGGGCCCATAATACATCAGGCCATCAAGGCAGAGATGCAACATACAGATGGGCCTGTGATCAAGGGGTGGATTTGACCATGGACACCATTGCACAGGTCATCCACGAATGTGAAACGTGCTGCAATTAAACAAGCTAAATGACTAACCCCTGTGGTATGGAGAGTGATGGCTGAAATATAACTATGAAGAGGCCTGGCAGATTCATTACCTCTCACTTCCACGAACCTGCCAAGGCAAGGGCTATGTGCTCACAGTGTTGGAAGCAAGTACCAGCTGGTTGGAAGCATACCCTGTGCCTCATGCCATGACCCGTAACACTATTATGGGCCTTGAAAAGCAGATTTTGTGGTGACATGGTACTCCAGAAAGAATAGAGTCAGACAAGAGGACTCATTTCTGAAATAGCCTCATAGACCCCTGGGCTAAAGAGCATGGTATTGAATGGATATATCACATCCCCTACCATGCACCAGCTGCCGGGAAAGTGGAATGATGCAAGGGTCTGTTGAAGACGACACTGAAAGCAATGGGTGATGGGACATTCAAAAACTGGTATGATCACTTGGCAAAAGCCACCTGGTTAGTTAATACCCAGGATCTGTCAACCGGGCTGATCCTTCTCAATGCTAACTGTTGCGCACTGTAGAGGAGGATAAAGTCCCTGTGGTTCACAGCAGAAATATGTTGGGGAAAAGAGTTTGGATTACTCCTGCCTTGTGCAAAGGCAAACCCATTTGTGGAATTGCTTTTCCTCAAGGACCTGGGTGCATGTGGTGGCTGATGCAGGAGGATGGGCAAGTTAAATGTGTACCCCAAGGAGATTTGGTTTTGGGCGAGAATAGCCAATAACTTGAACTGTATGATGTTACTTGTCATGTATTACAGTAAGAATCACCCCAGACCCTGAACATGGGCTGCACCAGATACACCAGCTGCAAGTTGCAGATGCAACACATCATCCTGCTGTGCTCAACTTCACCAGTCCATGACACCGTATTGAGGCCTGGTCCCGATCTGCCGACTGAGTGAATCCCATACCATTTTTTTTTTTTTTTTTCCTGCTTTGATAGACTATCATGAGAAATGGAACCCACGGTTTTGGACTAAATTAATTCCAAGGATTTCTTAGAGAGATAGAGCATAGACTAAAGAGAATATCTATATCTATATATGGAGATATATATATGTTGAGAGATGGGGAAAATAGTAGTGACTTGATGTAAATGATATAGAATAAGGGGTGGAATCCTGTCCTGGTTTCATTGGGATTTTGTTTCAGTGTGTGGCCAGCCATGGTGGTCAAGGCCATTAGCAGTTAAATCCAGGGTGGCTGGCCCACAGGTGTGTTCTATAACATTAATGTCAGGTTCACTATAAAAGGGAAATCTTGCTGGGGAGGGCTGGGGCTCTTTTTGCTCTGCTCTCTTCTCCTGTCCCTCTTTCTCCTCCTTCTCCACGATTGCTATCCCTGGAGTGACTTGCCACCACTCTGTGGGCTAAGTGTACTTTTGTGTGTTTTGTGTTATCATTGATATTGGTTTCTTTATTTTATTAAGTCTGTTTAATTTTAACCCACAAGTCTCCCTCCTTTTCCTAATTCTATTTCTCGGTTGGGGAAGGGACATTGGGTGAGAGAACAACTGCTTATTGTTTAGCCCCAGGTGCAGGCTAAACTAAGACAGTATTGTACAAGTTCTCTCTCTGAATACCAGTTTATCCTTAAAATCATAGAATGTTTTCAGTTGCAAGGGACCTTAAAGATCATCTAATTCCAACCCCCCTGCCACAGGCAGGGACACCTTTCCACTGGACAAGGTTCCTCAAAGCCTCATCCACCCTGGCCTTAAACACTGCCAGGGAGGGGGTATCCACAACTTCTCTGGGCAACCTGTTCCAGTGTCTCACCACCCTCACAGTAAAGAATTTCTTCCTAATATCTAATCTAAATCTACCCTCTTTCAGTTTAAAACCGTTCCCCCTCACGGGATGGCTCGCAAAACTGGAGTGCTGCGATGGATGGCTACAAGCTCTTCAGAAAGGATAGGCAAGCCAGCAGTCCCCGCCGCCGCGGCGCTCCTTCCCCATCTGCAGAACGCGCACGGCAGTACCAGCACCGGAGCGGCCGCGGGGGCTCGGCGGGAGGCAGGAGGGCAGCCGCCTGCTCCCCGGGAGAAACCTGTAGTTCTTCCCATCCGCCTTGCACCCCGCCTGCGCGTTAGCTGGCCGGGCTTATGCCCGCTGCGGAGAAAGAGGACGGTGTGCTCTTCCTCCGTGCTCAGGCGGCCGGCTTCCCACCTGCGCCCGGAGCTGCGCCCGGAGCTGCTCCCCCCGCTGCTCGCTGTATGAAGGCAGTATGCAGTAAGGCTACAGTGTGGATTTACCAGCTCTTCAATACACATGAAAATTCACTTTTATTTAAACAGGAAGGTGTCAGTTCTCACAGAAGTGGGAATAGACTCTTTTGAATGTGGTACAGTTAAAATTCTGCACAAGTCTTTGAAATTTATCCAGTTTTAACAACAACAAAAACAAACAAACAAACAAACAAAAAAAACAAACAAAAAAAAGACCTGACTAAAAATCTGAGTAAATAATAGCAGTCTTTAATACTTGTTTCTTTTTTTTTTTTTTTTTAGGGTAATGTAAAATGAAGCAGAATCACACATTAGGAAACAATTATGTTGCTTTCAAGTGTGTGAAATGACAGATTCATCTGAGGTACTCACATTTCACAAATGTACTGCGTTTCCTGGGAGAATGAGGGATCCTTGCTGATTTTAGTGACATTGTTCAACTGGCAAATGATAAAAGTAATTATATTCCTTCAAGCAAAACAGTCACATACCCCGAATCTGTACAATCATGATAGTGAATAAAAAAGATGGTGTTTTTATTTTTTCAAATTTTTGGTAAGGACTCACATATTCATTTTGCTAAATACCAGGGAAGAAAATATTTTTCACTTTCTTTTTTTGAAAGGATACAAAGTAGAAAGAAAAGCAGTTAAGGAGAATACAACCATAGTAGAGTAACAAACTATATTTCAATAGCAAATAAAAATAATGTCATACCTTTAGAATATAAAAACATAAGCTTGCTTCACTTATAGGGATCGGAGCTTAGTCCAAAAGCTGTACAGCTGAAAAAGCCTTTTCAATTTTAATGAATAAACAAATAGATCCACAAGAAAAGTCTATATTAGTGCAAAGTGGTTTAGCTCCTAGCTCTTAGGCTCCCAGCAGTTTAATGGAATTATTTAATGGCCTGATTGAGATTCCTAGATTCTTAGATTCCCTGGGCATTTAGGGGCAATGTATATGAAGAGTTTCATGCTAGCACTAAATTCTGAGTATGACTATAGGCTCCCTAACCAATATAAAATTGTGAGGATACAGGTAGATTGTAAGTAAACCTTTCCCAAGATTTAGGCATACTTTGTAGAAGTGAAGACAGTTGTAGAACCGTAAGATTATTCAGGTTGGAATGGACTTCTGGAGACCATCTGGTTCTCCCTTGAGGAGAAGGAACACGCCTCCACAAAATCCAATGTGAATCAAAGTGAAGACGTTTATTAAGCATAAGATGTCCCTTTTATACATTTTGTACTTTCCCTGGCTGTAAGCATGTGCATTGCTATTCGTTAATATTACTAAACATACTCTTCTTTGATGTGTTGATTGGTCACTGCTCTGCCATTGGTCCTTCCTTAATTGGCTCCATCAGTTCTTGTTTCTTCTCCTCTGTGTTCAGCTCCCACCGGCTACTCCCTCAATTCTTGTTTGCTCAGCTGCTGTTTTTCCTCATCTCTCCAAGGTCGGCTTGTTGACACTAGCTACATGAATCTTCTCACGCAGCTAGGCCTTCACTCCATATTCTCATACTTCTGGCTCATTACATGACCATTGTGCTCCAAAAACCCCTCTACAATTCCCCCTTTCTTTTCTTGAGCCAGAAAGGCCGTGTTTATTGTCCGCTGCAGGGCCCTTTGCAAGCAGGAGAATAAACACGGTAATACAAGGATGATAATACAAATCACAAACAATCCCATCAATAGCATTTTAATCAATCCGACCAGCCACCCTCCAATTCCCAAATTACCCAACCAGTCATCCAGGAACCCATGCTGTTCCCGTATTTTCTCTGTGGCATCCATGAGCTCTTTGATCTGCTTATGAATTGACTTGGAATGATCGTTCAGATCCATGCAACACATCCCATCAAACTCCTGACATCCGTGACCGTGCACTAATAATAAAAAATCTATAGCAGCTCTATTTTGTAAGGTAGCATGTCGGATACTATCTACATCATTGGCTAATGTTCCTAAAATTCTAGAAGTTTGATCAGCTCTTTTTGCAACCCAGCAAGCTAAATTTCGCAATTGTGTTAGTCCTTGTGCAGCAGCAACACCCGGTGCAAAAATAGAAGAAAGAACTACTTTGGTCCTAGACCATAGTTCTACCTCATCTTTACATTCTTTCCCTAAGGTAGTGACACTTCTTTTAATCTTGTGTAGGTTAGTGTGGTTTAATATGACCTTTCGTGTAGGCATTAGTAAGCTTAATTTACCTATGGTACACGGACCTCCCAGTTTCTTACTGGGCAGCCCTGGCCAAGCCCTATCTCCACAAATTAGGAATAAACCTTCTGGTAATTTTCTAGGCATGGCCAAATCCGGTGCTGGCTCTGTTCGACTGCGCCCTACGTTTGCACACCAGATAGATTCATTTTGCCACAATGGATTACTGGGTGTGACATTTTGTAATCTCTTTATGTCGTTCTGATAAATGTTTGATCCCTCTGTGTAATTGAAAAACACACAGGATTCTGCCTCTAAAGTTCCTAGGATGTCAAGTTCTTGGGGCTCTAAGGGACTGACAGGCAAGCTATCGTCCCATAAATCCCAATGTTCGCCACATTTCATTGCATTCTCACAGAGGCTCTGTTTCAGCACATTCAACCCTGCCACTATCTCCTTACTTTCAGATCTGTTTAAAGGGACCCCCACTAGAAATGTATGAAAGGGTTGTTCAGGCTGAGCTAAGGAGGCACAAAACTGCGTCTGGTTCAAGCTCCGCATCAGAGTCACCCAAACGTTGTGACTCCCCTTCCATGGTGTAGGTGGAAGGACTATCGGTTGATGACCTTTTGTCAGGTCCAGGATCCAAAGCAGGCTTAACACAGAAAAAAACAACCCCTTGCTTCATCATGACTGCGCCTTTTGCTCCCTTTTCTATACCTCCCACGCAAACCTTTTTTCACACTTCCAGCAGTCAGGGCACTGGATCTCTCGAGAGGTCAGTGTTCCGAGGCAGATCCTGAGTTGGCTCCTGTAGTTCAGGTTGTTTTTGTAGCCACGGCTTCACCCACTTAGCTGGTACCCATTTGGCTCCTGTATCTGTAACGACACATGCATACCCTCGACCCAACATTATTAATTTCATTGGACCTTCCCACACACCAGTCACCCCATTTTTTACCATCACTTTGGCTTGTTCCTGTTCTTTCTGAAAAGCCTCCATACCTCTCTTTAACCCTGCACCATGTTTTACTGCTGGAGGTACAGAGTAGTCCTGTGGCAAGCGTAAAAAGTTTAGTACATAAAGCGCTTTACACAACCTGTCAGGAGGAGATAGCCCTGGCTCTCCCCCTTTTTGTTTTTGTAAAAGGTGTTTCAGAGTTTGATTCATGTGCTCCACAATAGCTTGTCCCGTTGGTGAATGTGGGACGCCCATTACATGTGTTATACCCCACAGTTGGAAAAAGTCCTGTGTGGCACGTGCCACATAGCCTGGGCCATTGTCCATTTTAATCGTCTGTGGAATGCCCAGGGCTGCAATAGCAGAACGCATGTGTCGTTGAACGTGTTTGCTGGATTCGCCTGTTTGTGCTGTAGCCCAGGTAGCAAGGGACAAACAGTCAACACTCACGTGGACATATTTCAGCCGTCCAAATTCGGGGATGTGTGTTACATCCATTTGCCATATCTCCAACGGTCCAGTACCGCGGGGGTTGACACCAGGTGCTAAACCACCCCCAAGATGTTGACAGTCTGGACAGGACTGGACTATCCCACGTGCATCTGCACTGCGTAGCCCAAACTGACGCCGCAGTGCCTTAGCAGATTGATGGAAAAAGGCATGGGATCGTTGTGCTTGAGCAAAGCGATCAATTGAAGGCGCAGCCCAGGCAGGTGCGACAAGTTTGTCTGCCCGAGCATTGCCTTCAGCTAAGCCTTCCAGGAGTCCTGTGTGACTACGGATATGTGTGATGAAATATGGATGCAGTCGCTCTGTCAGCAAAAGCCATAATTCATGAAAAAGTTGGTATAGTTGTTCATTAGCTATCTCTTTGAGCAGAGCACGCTCCATCCTCTGGACAATCCCTACGACATATAAAGAGTCACATACCACATTAACAGGTGCTGTGTTCCATCGCCTGAAGACCTCCACCACAGCTCGCAATTCTAATTGTTGTGTAGACCCTTGAATGTCAGATAAAATTACATCATGCCACTTCCCATTGTCTAGCCATGTTAGTGCTGCTTTTTGAGCTTTGCCTCCAGCATCTGTAAAAACGGTGACACCACTGACCGGACGTTCTGACCTTTTTGGTAATTCCTCCCATTGACCCAATTGCAGCACAGAGAAGTATTTGTGAGGGGGTAGATGTACCTTCAACTCGCCCCTATAATCCAATAACGCAACTTGTAATGGTATGGAATTTTGTAACGCCCATTGTAGATACTCTGCAACCAGTGGAATAACCAAAAAAGCAGGTTCGACGCCTGCTATCTCTACAACCCTCTGCCTTCCTTTCATTACAAGTTGTGCTATGGCCTCTACTTTCGTAGTGATGGTACGTTTTGGTTGCATAGGCAAAAAGATCCATTCCAGCACATGTAGAGGATCCTTGTCAGTCACCCACTGCATAATTAATGCCAGGGGGTGGCGATCGTGATTGATAACCAATACTCCAATACTGTAATCTGGGTCCCAACGGTGAGTGTATGCCATAGCTATTTTGGTACTCAGGTGTTTTAATGCCTGCTCAGCCTCCTGTGTCAATGTGCGGGGGGCATCTGCACCGCCTCCTCCCTTTAGCAATTGCATCAAAGGTGCCAATTCAGCACTGGTGAGACCACACAGGGTTCGCACCCAATTGAGGTCTCCCAACAGTTTTTGTACATCATTTAAAGTACTGATATTCACACGAATTTCTAGTTTTTGGGGTCTAACAGTTGTTTTGGTAATTTCCCACCCAAGGTACTTCCAATTTTCCTCCTGTTGTACCTTTTCTGGGGCTATTTGCAATCCACCTTTTGCTAGTTCAGTCTGCAGTGTATTAATCAATTGGTTTTTATCCAATTGTTTCCCTGCTATTAGAATGTCATCCATATAATGGTATATAATCAAATTTGGAAAATTCCTTCGCACAGGAGCAAGTGCCCAGGCCACATACATTTGACACATTGTCGGTGAATTTTTCATCCCCTGTGGTAACACAACCCAATGATAGCGTTTCATAGGTGCAGCTTTGTTCACTGATGGCACCGAAAAAGCAAATTTCTGATAGTCATCAGGGTGCAAAGGGATGGTGAAGAAACAATCTTTTAAGTCAATGATTAAAATGTCCCAATCTTTAGGGATCATATTGGGGGATGGGAGCCCTGGTTGTAGGGTTCCCATATCATCCATGACCTCATTGATTTTTCGAAGGTCATGTAACAAACGCCATTTGCCACTTTTTTTCGGAATAGTAAATATTGGGGTGTTCCATGGGCTTGTTGTGGGCTCAATATGACCTTTTTCCAGTTGCTCCTGTACCAAGCTTTCAAGGTGGGCGATTTTTTCTGCAGACAGCGGCCATTGATCAACCCAAACTGGGGTTTCTGTTTTCCAGGTTAGTTTTAGGATTGGTCGCCCTTCATCAATGGCCGCCTCTAAAAACCCTCACTGTTAGTTACCAAACGTGCCCCTAATTGACTTAATGCATCTCTCCCCAGTAGACAAATGGGGACAGGCATCACATATGGTCTTACTGTACAGGTACTCCCATCCTGCAATTTGCAACAAATCACATTTGTACTGATTTTAGTGGTCTGTATTCCCCCGACCCCCAAAATGGGCGTAGGGGGGATCTCCAATGGCCACGAATGAGGCCACGCTGCTTGACTGATTATTGTAACGTCTGCTCCAGTATCAATCAGCATGATGACCACGCAAGTTTTCCCACCAGGTTCTTTTAGTGTTACCCGTTCTGTTGGTTTTGCCTTGCTGATATCCATTGCCAGATAAATGTCAGCCTGGCCTGTTGATCCAAAACCCCCAACCCCTCTTATCTGATTCCCAGCTGTGGGCACAGCTGATTTAAAGGGGACCAGTTGTCCAATTTTTTCTCCTTTGGGTATATGAATTGGTGGCAGGGGGGTCCATACCATAATAGATATGACCCCTGTAAAATCAGCATCGATTATACCGGGTAAAACGAAAAGACCTTTTCGGGTCGTAGAGGATCGCCCGATAAGTAAGGCACTCAACCCGTGACCCAGTGGGCCTTTCATATCGGTGGGTATACATTGTACTTGCGGGTCTATCAGAGTCACCTCTACTGCTGTGGCAATGTCCACCCCAGCACTCCCTCTTGTGGCGGCGGCGATGCCATCCAGGCAGCCCGGGTGGAAGACCTGTTTTGTGTCATCGCGCTGGGTCTCCTCGCGCTCGCCCCCCGTTTCCCAGCCGAGTTCCCTGCTTAGTGAATCTAGATCGGCATTCATCTGCACGGTGACCGTATTTCCGGCAGCGATTGCAGGTCCCTGCAAACTCGTGACTTTTTACTCGGCATTGAGCCTTAAGGTGTCCCGGTTTGCCACAGTTGTAACATTTTGGTCCCTGATCGCCTCTCCCTGATCGTACTAGAGGTTTCACCGCAGCCGCAAAGGCTGACGCCATGTATCCTGCTGTTTCTTCCGTTGTTCCTACGCGCTCACATGCATCCATCATTTCTGCCAGGCTAGAATTTTTGGGTAATGTCTGTAAAATGCGCTTACAAGTAGGATTAGCATTGTCGACTGCCAACGACATTAGCAACGCCTCTCGAGCTACATCGGTCAGCGATGCCCTTTCCAATGCTTCACGCAATCTTTCTAAAAATGTCATATAAGGCTCAGATGGACCTTGCCTTATTTTTGTATAGGCAGGAATTACTTTCCCATCTTCTGGGAGGGTTTTAAAAGCCTCTCGGGCTAAGGTGGCAGTAAGTGCCAAGGCTTCTGGTCTAAGTCGTGCCTGTCGTTGTGGATCGCTAAACTGCCCTTCTCCCACCAGTTGGTCAAATGTTATCCCTAAAAGTGGATCATTATCTCCCCTCCCCAGGTTTTCCACCGCTGCAGCCTGTGCTGCGTCATGCCACCTCGTCCGCCACAAGAGTTCCTGCATCGGGGTTAAAATCATCGCCATCAATTGCTTAAAATCAAAAGGTGTTAAAAGCGTGGACATAAAGATACTATTTATAAATGCTTGGGTATAAGGTGCATGCAACCCATTTTGTTGTACCGCTTTCCGTGCCTCCTTAACAATCTCCCACTGTAATCCTACCCAGCGCGGTGGTTCTCTCCGATTTCCCAAAATAACTGGGAAAGCTGTGGGCAGAATCTCCCCCTCCACTAGCGCATTCTGTATAACTCCTCGCCACCGTAATCGCGGATCGTCTCCTCCCCCGTCCCCCATGACAGAGTGCATACCAACATTCCCATCCATGTTTCTCATGCGGCTAGTCCCAGCCGCCTCAGCACCCCCCTGGCCCCCCTGGCCCCCCCGCGTAGGCGTTCCCTTTCTTCTTTTCTCCTCTGCTCCTCCTTATGTTGTCGCTCAGTTAAGGTCGTCTGTCTTTCCAGGTCTTGTAATTTTGCTAACAATTTTTCCGCCCAAGCCACCGGATCCTTAAATTTCCCTGGACCGCCGGCAGGTGATGGGGGAGACGACGGGGGCAGTGGGATATTCGTATTCGGCGCGATTTGCGAGATTGGCGGCTCGCGGAGGCTTGAAGGGTGGGGGGGTGGGCTCGGGCTGATGCTCATCAACCTCCATTTCCTCCGGCTTAGGGGGCTCCTCTGTTGGTTTAGGGGGTATTTCAATTTTCTCCTGCTCTTCTGGTGGTGCGGAGGGGGGTTGAAAAAATCGGTATTGGCGGCTGACCAAAAACACGAAGACCTCTCGCCCCAGGGTTAACCTCTGTTGGACGCAGAGCCGTAAAAGCCCCTGCTGCAACAGCCCTCTCTGCTTTCATTTCTTGAAGAGCAGTAAGAACAGCCCTCCATGCAGTTGCCAGTTCTATTGCCTCCTTTTCCCCACTGCTTATCGCGTCCCATAAACCCTTTCCAATATCTTCCCAAGTGTCCACCTTAAAAGCGCTCTGGGGGTCCGAAGGGAACCCATGCTCTCGACACCAAACTAACAGTCTCCGGAGCAAATGCTCATCATATTTCACTCCTCTCTTAGAGAGGATATGTAGGAGAAGCCTTACTATCGCACTTTCTTCTTTAGAAATATTTTGGCCCATTTGAAGATGTATCCAACTTTGAGATTACATGAAGTTTCTTAGGGCCTTTTCCATCTGGATTTTTAATTTGTCCAAGGATGGAAATGCCACAACTTCTCTGGGCCCTTGTTCTTCATCTTTTTGGAATTTAAAGACATATTTATTGATCTATGAAATACAAATGGAAAAAGAAGCACCATTACTAAAGCAATCACTGTATCACATGGCAGGCTCAGGTTCAGTTCTGTCCTCCACTGAAAGGAATGTCTTACAAGAGTACCACCATCTACAGAATATTATACAGAGCTGGATGGAAGGGAGGCAGGGTGGTGGGAGAAAATAAACTGTAGAAGCTGCTTAGATTCAAACATGTCTGTTGAAGCTTTTCTATTTTATGTGTGTATTTGATTTGCATGGCAAGGTTTTGGTAGCGGGGGGGGGGCTACAATGGCCAATGCCAGAAAGCTCCAAGTCGGACCCACCGCTGGCCAAAGCTGAGCCAATCAGCGACACTGGTAGCACCTCTGTGATAACATATTTAAGAAGGGGAAAAAAAACTGCTGTGGAACAGCAGCCGGAAGAGAGGAGTGAGAATATGTGACAGAAACAACTATGGAGACACCAAGGTCAGTGAAGGAGGGGGAGGAGGTGCTCCAGGCACCGGAGCAGAGATTCCCCTGCAGCCTGTGGTGAAGACCATGGTGAGGCAGGTTGTCCCCCTGCAGCCCATGGAGGTTAATGGTGGAGCAGATATCCACCTGCAGCCCCTGGAGGACCCCATGCTGGAGCAGGTAGATGTGCCTGAAGGCGGCTGTGATCCCTTGGAGAGCCCGTGCTGGAGCAGGTTTTCTGGCAGGACTTGTGACCCTGTGGGGGACCTATGCTGGAGCAGTCCATTCCTGAAGGACTACACCCCATGGAGAGGACCTGTGCTGGAGCAGTTAGTGAAGAACTGCAGCCCATGGGAAGGACCCATGTTGGAGAAGTTCATGGAGGACTATCTCCCATGGGTGGGACTCCACGTTGGAGCAGGGGAAGAAAGCGAGGAGGAAGGAGCAGCAGAGACAACACATAATGAACTGACTGCAAACCCATTCCCCGTTCCCCCTGTGCCTCTTGGGGGTAAGACGCAGAAAAAATGGGAGTGAAGTTGAGCTTGGGGAAAAGGGTTGGGTGAGCGGGGGAAGGTGTTTTAAGATTTGATTTTCTTTCTCATTACCTTACTCTGTCTTTTGGCCTCTTCAAGGACCTACTTGGCGATATCCCATGGGTTGTTGCCGCTTGTCTGCAGCAAGCTCCATTCGGTTGCTGGCTGGCCTGAGGCTATCCGCACCCCAGGGCCATTGAGCACTGACACCAATGTGAGGATGTGTCAAATGGCGTTTATTTAACTGCGCAACAGCCTTATATAGTCGTCTTGTCCCATACGAACTCGCACGATACTTGCACATCCTGCTCCTTTCGCCACGCCTACCTTCCGTTACAGCCCGAGATTTTCCGGTCGCCGTACCCTAATCTACCTACATTTCCCCCTCCCCATGCTTCAAGTCATGCGAAGTAAAGCGTATCGCTGATTCTGGAGCCTTGCGTCAAAGCGTAAGCGTAGCTGGCGGATACAACATCCCGAGCCCAGGTTCTCCAGTAAGATTCCCCTGCAACTCCTGAGATGCAAAGCAAAAGCAAGCTAATCATGATCGCATTGTTCAAAGCTTTTGTTTCACTCAGCAACGGTCGCCGTTCCTCATCTTTCTTGGCGCCCCGCCGCTTTACCAGACTCTCTGTACTGTCATGACTCCTCACGTCTGAAGGTCGAGGCTGGTGCTGTTTCGGCTTCCCCCACAGGTACTCCTGCAAAACATAAAGCTCGGACAGCGTACATATTACTTCGGGTTAGGATTTGTTTTAAATCAGGGCGCAAACAGCGTGTAGGGACCCACTGTATAACATCATCCCATTTGATGGCGGCATACCCCCTCCCGTGATGTAGCAGCTCCCAACCTGTTTCCCACTCCGCTGTCCCAGGGAACCGAACCTTGACTGGAGGGCCCACTTCTGGCACCCCTGGACCCCAATGTCGCTCAATTGGGGCATGCTCTTGGTCTCCCCGGGCAAAATGATTTAAAGAATAAAGAGGGCGATGTAAAATGTGAGATTGGTAGTTGACAGGAATTACGTCTGGGAATCCTTCCCCCTCCCCAAGAATCTTAATTCTGTGTTTTTGTTTCTTACTCAAACCTGGTTCCCTGTGTCTCGCAGAGCCCAGTCAGAGAATCCCAGCCTTGGTTACCCATAAATCCTGCTCTCTGTTGTTGAGTCACAAAGGTTGTATTGACCATTCGTTGCACAGTTTTCTGCAAACATGCAAACAAACAGGGTAACACAAGTAGGATAATGCCTATTATAAACATTCCCATAAGCAGACTCTATCTACAAAACATGCAGTTTACTTCAGAACATACTGTTATTCTCTATTATTCTAGCTGAAAGGAAAATTACTGACAGGAAAGCTGATTCTGTTTAAAGGTAACACAGATCAGGCCTTTTAGAGCCTACTCTGAGGCCTACTCTTGCTAAACCGTTGCTAAACCATCCGGTATCAATTTCCCCCTTTGGAAGTAGTTAGATTTATTATCTCACTACTTCCATATACTATTCTCAATGATTGCCTCAACACAACCCACGCAGATCCCTATGATAACTATAATCACAACTATATAAACTATTCCCTCTAATAATGTGGCTAATCATCCTTTTAGAGACAATCCACCGTACTCCTGCGCCTGTAGAGACAGAAACATAACCTCGACCCATTAGTAATAGTTCCCCTGGTCCCAACCATTCGTTAGTACCTGGTTCCCTATACCACACTTTGCCTTTGTTTTGCACATAGCTTGCTCCCTGTCAAACTGCCTCCCAATGTATTACAATTGGGGGTCGCTCCTTATCTCCCGCTAAAGTTAAATGGTTAAGTACATAAACAGCTTTTGCAAGTCTCTCAGAAGGTTCAGTTTCCTCTCCCCCTTTTTGTTTTTGCAGAAGCTGTTTCAATATACTATGAGCACGTTCCACAATCGCCTGACCCGTAGGCGAATGAGGAATCCCGGTGACATGTGTAATACCCCATAGTTGACAAAATTGACGAAAAATTTATGAACAGTATGCTGGTCCATTATCAGTCTTAAGTTGTTGTGGAACCCCAAGACTTGTAAAGCAAGCAAGTAAATGTCATTTGACATGACGACCTGTTTCCCCAGTTTGTGCTGTTGCCCATATTACATGTGAAAACGTATCAACAGATACATGAACATATTTGAGCCTTCCAAATTCTGCAATGTGAGTAACGTCCATTTGCCACAGTTGCAACGCACTCAACTCTCGAGGATTTACCCCTATTCCAATTCCCATGCCAATTTTCTGACAACTAGGACAAACACTAACTAATTCACGTGTTTGTGCCATGGTGAGGTGAAATTGTTTCACTAATATTTTCGCTGATTGATGAAAGAATTGATGGGATAGGTGTACTTGTTCAAATAAATTTGGTGATATTTGCATATAGGACACAAGCGTGTCTGCTTTATTATTTCCAATGCTCAAATCTTGATCAAATTGATGACTACGAATGTGAGTGACAAAATAAGGTACCTCTCTGAGGTTTATTGCTTGATGCAACTGTAGCAAAATGGTGTAAAGTCGCATATTTCTTATTGGTCGTATAAAAGCTCTTTCAATTCGATTTACAATGCCTGCTGCATAAAGAGAGTCTGTTACAATATTGACAGGTAAATCCTTCCATTTTACAAAAACCTGATATATCGCAAAAAATTCAAGTGTGTGCAATGAGTCCTCAGTTTTTCCTGAGAATTTACAATGTTTCCATTGTCCATCCTCTTGCCAGGTAATAACTGCTGAATGTGATCGCTTTCCTGCATCAGTAAAAACAGTTAGTCCAGTCACAGGTATCTCTGATCTGATAGGTTTTTCTTCCCAATCCTGTTTGCAAATAAACTGTAGCTTTTTATCTCTTGGCAAATGTGTTAACAATTGTCCAGTAAAGTCCTGTAAGGCCATTTGAAAAAGAGTTGACTGATTTGTTAACCACTGTAGATATTCCTTTCTGATAGGTAAATAGATAGCATCTGAGTCTAGTCCGGTAATGTCTGTAATCCTTTTATGTACTTTGATAAGCAATTGTGCTATTGCTTCCACTCTGGTACAAAGTGTTGTTTTAGGATGAAAAACCAAAGAGTCCACTCGAGCATTGTCTTCTGCAATAAACCCAGGCAAATTAGTATGTTTTCTTACATGTAAAACATAAAACAATGCAGGGTTAACCCTGCGTGGAAACACCAGTCCTGCGCTCCCTGCGGTTCGGGCTGCGAGTTAACTGCTTAGGCCTGGAACTGGTTGGGAAGAATCTTTTGTGTCAGCACAAGGTTCCCCCCCCGCGTTCTTTCTCCAGTTTCCCTGTACTCTGCAGCTGGTTGTTATCAGCTGACCTTGAGCATTATACTGAGACCTGCACAGCTTCACAAAATGCCCTAGCTTCCCACAGCAATGACACATCAAAACAGAGTTATCTCTCTCACTCAGCTTCAACTTCTTAAGGCAGTTTTTCTTAAAGTGACCTTCCTGTTTGCATGTATAACAACGATGAACTACCTTAATTGCCGCTACAAAAGTTTTTGCTAAATGCTCCATCTGAAATGTGGTGGTTCCTACTTTCTCACAAGCATCCATTAGCTCAGTTAAGGTGGGGTTACGATTTGCCATCCCTGCAACAACTTTTCTGCAGTCCTCACCTGTGTTGTCTTTCGCTAACTATAGTGGTAATGCTTCTTTTACAATTTTCCCAATCTAACAGTTGCCAAATATTTCTTCCCTCAGGACCCACACCCACAATCACCGGATATGCTTGTGGAATTATAACTCCTTCTAATAACGCATCTCGAATGACCCCTTTCCATTTCACTCCTCCCTCACCTCCCCCCCCTTCCCCTGTATACGCGGGCGGACGCTGACCCTCTCCCTCACCTCCCACATTACCAGATGGACGCAAACCTCCCCCCCCGCCCTGATCTAAAGGTGGAGTAGGGAGTTGTAAAGGAGGTTGAGGTGGCCCTAATACTTGTCCCGAACACAGACGGGGGTTTTTGGGGGAGACATAGTCATGTGTCTCGAGGCGTTGGCTGAACGATGCTGCTGCAATTCCGTCTTTAATTCTTCCAGTCGTCTACCAAGCTCTGTCATGTCAAGTTCGTGTCCATTTCGTGATGGTAACAGTCCTTTAAGTCCTTGTGACTCTGGTACTGTTGACTCCGTAAATGGCGAATCCGGTAAAGGTGGGTACAAAGCAGGTTTACCCTCCTTCTTTTCCTCCTGCTCAGCCTCATCCGTAGAGAGATCAATGAGAGGGAGGGGGTTTCGGAGGGGGTTTCTGCCAAGTCTCCTGTTCAGCGTCTGAATCAATTAGTTCAAATCGAGTTCGTGTTTTAGGGCGCACTACCGGTTCTAATGGATCTGTATCTATATTTCTCGCTCCCCGCTCCTCAGCTTTTTTCGGAGCCGTCCGTACCCACGGTGATAAAGGAGCTGCCACCAGTACAGCCACCGGGGCCATGGGAGGTGTTGGTCCCGCAAACAGTGAGGGGGTAGTAGGCGCTTGCGGTCCTAAAGCCATAAAAGCTGTATGTGTGACTTCTCTCTCTGCTTTTATTCCTTTTAACGCTTCGCTAACCAGCCTCCATGTAGCAGACAATTTAAAGGCTTCCTTATCACCGCTTGACACCGCATTCCAGAGAGAGTCACCAATCTTCTCCCATAAAGGCACTTCAAAGACATCATTAAAGGTTGTAAAATGTCCTTTATCTTTTGCCCAAAACAGTAACTGCTTTAACGCAGCTTCGTCATATTTAATTCCTCTCTCAGAGGGTATATGTCGGAGGAGTTTCACCACTGCCACTTCTGTCTTGGTCAGGGTAGACCCCATGTAAACACGTCCGAGTGGCATCCCATGTTGCCCAGTCCTCCCGCGCAGCCCGTAGCAGCCACAAGATAACTCCCCATGTTTTTAATTCTTTGGCAGAACCCGCTGCCATAGCTCGCTCAGCGAGCTGCATCGAGCACCGCTCCCAGGTATTCGGCTGTAAACAATCAGCCGGTCCTGCCACCGCCCCCCCCTTTAACGAGACGGTCCACACACTGGGCTACGTCTTTCGATTTCACAGAAATCTTAAATTCCCCGCCCAGTAACGAAATCACCTTTATCAAGGCTTCCATGGTTCGCGAACCCACTCCGACCGCCTGCGGTCCGCCAGCCCAGCAATCACGTCGGGGTCACCACTTGTTGCCGCTTGTCTGCAGCAAGCTCCGTTCGGTTGCTGGCTGGCCTGAGGCTATCCGCACCCCAGGGCCATTGAGCACTGACACCAATGTGAGGATGCGACAAATGGCGTTTATTTAACTGCGCAACAGCCTTATATAGTCGTCCTGTCCCGTACGAACTCGCACGATAATGACACATCCTGGTCCTTTCGCCACGCCTACCTTCCGTTACAGCCCGAGATTTTCCGGTCGCCGTACCCTAATCTACCTACAATGGGTTAGGGTTCTAGAAGGTAGGGAGGTCCAAGAGAGCTGGTCAATATTCAAGCATCACCTCCTCCAAGCTCAAGATCAGTGCATCCCTATAAGTAAGAAATCAAGCAAAGGGGGCAGGAGACCTGCATGGATGAGCAAGGAGCTTCTGGCAAAATTCAAATGGAAGAAGGAAGTTTATGGAATATGGAAAAAGGGACAGGCAACTTGGGAGGAATATAGGAACATTGTCAGAGTATGCAGGGATGCGACGAGGAAGGCTAAGGCCCACTTGGAATTAAATTTGGCAAGGGACATCAAAGACAACAAGAAGGGCTTCTTCAAGTACATCAGCAGCAAAAAGAAGACTAGGGAAAATGTGGGGCCGCTACTGAATGAGGTGGGTGCCCTGGTGACGGAGGATACAGAGAAGGCAGAGTTACTAAATGCCTTCTTTGCTTCAGTCTTTACTGCTAAGGCTGGCCCCCAGGAATCCCAGACCCTGGAGGTACGAGAGAAAGTCTGGAGAAAGGAAGACTTTCCCTTGGTTGAGGAGGATCAGGTTAGAGATCATTTAGACTAGCTGGACACCCACAAATTCATGGGCCCCAATGGGATGCATCCACAAATGCTGAGGGAGCTGGCAGATGTTATTGCCAATCCACTCTCCATCATCTTTGAAAGGTCATGGAGAACAGGAGAGGTGCCTGAGGACTGGAGGAAGGTCAATGTCACACCAGGCTTCAAAAAGGGCAAGAAGGAGGACCCAGGCAACTACAGGCCGGTCAGCCTCACCTCCATCCCTGGAAAGGTGATGGAACAGCTCATCCTGGATGCCATCTCTAAGCATGTGGAGGAAATGAAAGTTATCAGGAGTAGTCAACATGGATTCATTAAGGGGAAATCATGCTTGACCAATCTGATGGCCTTCTATGATTGGATGACCAGCTGGGTAGATGAGGGGAGAGCAGTGGATGTTGTCTACCTTGACTTCAGCAAGGCGTTTGACACTGTCTCCTGTAACATCTTCATAGGGAAACTCAGGGTAAGTGTGAGTTAGAGGAGTGGACAGTGAGGTGGATTGAGAACTGGCTGAACGGCAGAGCTCAGAGGGTTGCGATCAGTGGTGCTGAGTCTAGTTGGAGGCCTGTAGCTAGTGGTGTTCCCCAGGGGTCAGTACTGGGTCCAGTCTTGTTCAACTTATTCATCAAGGGACTGAGTATACCCTCAGCAAGTTTGCTGATGACACAAAACTGGGAGGAGTGGCCAGTACACCAGAAGGCTGTGCTGCCATTCAGCCAGACCTGGACAGGTGAAGTGCTGAGGCCTGAGCAATAGGCCCTGAACCAAAGTTGGCCTCTAGATGAACCTCCAACGACATGTTAGATAATATTAGTATCTGATCATTAGTGAAACATCCATGATCATTAATGAAAGATGTAGCTTAAGTAAAATATAAATATTAGTGAAAATGAAAAATCATGAGAGTGTATCTGTCTTTCGTTGCTTAGAGGCAGGCTGTCAAGGCCATGAAACCAGGTGTCCGGGCTGTCTGGGAATATGTAGTCAGAACCAAATAGATAAAGACACTCCCTTAGTTCCTCCTTGAGCCCTGGCCAGGCTTTGGGTGGCATCTAACAGAGTGAAACCATACTTTTCTGCATTTGAAGTTATGTAAGCTTGTTTATTCAATACTATAAAAGCTGGACCCTCTTACAGTGACTTTGGAGACCTCACCTATGAGTGGACGCACTGCGTAGGACCTCCCAATTGCCTGGAAAGGCTCTCCAAATCCTCACTGCAACTGGGGCTCCCCAGCAACTGCAGATCTGGATGATGGTAAAGTATTAAGGCACTTGGTGATGAATCTTTCTTAATCACTATGCTTAACTCTATGTAGTAATTATTAGGTGCGTTACCTTGCTTTGTTTTGTTCTTGCTGTATTATTTCCCTTACTATTCTATTGCTGCTTTAAACTAAAGTAAAAGTAAGCTTATCTTTTGAACCTGGTGTCTGTCCTTTGTGATGACCCCGTCTATTGGCAAAACAGGCTAGGGAGTTGGGTGGAGAGGAACCTCATGAAGTTCAACAAAGGCAAGTGTAGGGTCCTACACCTAGGGAGGAATAACCCCATGCACCAGTACAGGTTGGAGGTTGGCCTGCTGGAAAGCAGTTCTGCAGAAGAGGACCTGGGAGCCCTTGTGGACAACAAGTTCACCATGAGCCAGCAATGTGCCCTTGTGGCCAGGAAGGCCAATGGTATCCTGGGGTGCATTAGGAAGAGTGTGGCCAGCAGGTCGAAGGAGGTTGTCCTCCCCCTCTACACTGCCCTAGTGAGGCCACACCTGGAGCACTGTGTCCAGTTCTGGGCCTCCCAGTTCAAGAAAGACAAGGAACTACTGGAGAGAGTCCAGCGGAGGGCTACAAGGATGATTAGATGACTGGAGCATCTCTCCTACAAGGAGAGGCTGAGGGAGCTGGGTCTGTTTAGCCTGGAGAAAAGACTGAGAGGGGTGGGTGTCAAGAGGAGGGGGCCAGACTCTTCTCAGTGGTGCCCAGTGACAGGACAAGGGGCAACGGGCACAAACTAAAACATGGGAAGTTCCATCTGAATGTGAGGAAAAACTTCTTTACTTTGAGGGTGACAGAGCACTGGAAGAGGCTGCCCAGGGAGGCTGTGGAGTCTCCTCTGGAGATATTCAAAACCCGCCTGGATGTGACTCTGTGCAACGTGCTCTAGGTGAACCTGCTTTGGCAGGGGGTTGGAGTAGATGATCTCCAAAGGTCCCTTCCAACCCTAACCATTCTGTGATTCTGTGATTTTGTGATTCTGTGATTCTGTGATTCTGTGATTCAGTGATTCTGTGACTTTTGATTGGCAATAAATTAAATTAATTTCCCCGAGTCAAGTCTGTTTTGCCTCTGACAGTAATTGCTGAGTGATCTCCCTGTCCTTATCTTGACCCATGAGCCTTTTGTTATATTTTCTCTCCGCTGTCCAGCTGAGGAGGGGGAGTAATAGAGCGGCTTGGTGGACACCTGGCATACAACCAGGGTCAACCCACCACAATGTGGAATAAATAAATGCCACAGAAACAGAGAGTCTGGAAATAGGAAGGATCCTTTCTCTTTCTCATAGTAGGTAAGGGATGTCTTTGTGCAGAAAAATAAATTTAAGTATTCTTAAATTTATGTGTTTGTATATCGATAGCTTAATTAAGGTTCTTCTTTATTTGGCTGAGTTCAGCCAGTTTTGCTTCAAGACTACCAAATATGTTCTGCAGGAAAGAAAAGTGAACATATGGCTAGTTTATGCCTTCTTACAGGGTGTAGAGGTGAGGTAGGTCCTAACTGCTGAACAGTCATAAAACTAAAATGACTTTTAGACTAAGATTAATTTTGTATCTACCCTGAAAAAGAGCTGGGTGTCCCTATGAAAATGTGAGTGCATATCACTCAGGCAGCAGCTGAGCTTTGAGGATCTGTACACTCCTAGCTTGTTCAATTTAACAAAAAATAAAGGAGACTTCTCTCTTTGACACTGAATAAAAGGTTAAAGACACTCCTAGAATATATCAGTGTGGAAATATCAAGGCTATATTAGCTATGGATATGAAGCGACATTTGTGTTTGGTTTGGTGCTAGTTACCATTGTCAAACTGCAAAAAGGATACTCCCAAGCTGCAAACATTTCAGGAACAGCAACAAAAATTATCTAAGGTGGTAAAACTAGTTTCAGTAACACTAAAGAAATTTAGTCTAGTCATCAAAAGGAAACTAATCAGATGATCGTATCATTCCTATGTGGAATAATTTCTTTTCAAAAGAAAAGGCTTAATGGAAAATGAGGTTAGATTAATTCATAATAGAAATAAGGTGCAAATTTTTTTTTAAAGAGGATAATGAATAATTAAAATAGCCTCTCTAGGAATGCTGGATTTTCAGTCATTCAAGGTCTTTAAATCAAGATTGACTATTTTTTATTTTAAGTATGCAATTACTCACATGGAAGTCACAGGTTTCACAAAGAAATTACAGCACAATGTCCCTTGCTGATTGTGTGAAGGACAGGCTATATAAATGGGTTTAGTCTTTTCTGTTTTCAAATAAACTGTTCTATTCTAACTCATTTATTTGCACCAGTCTTCACCAAAATAACATGGAGAAACGTGTATCTCATCCATATTTTTTGGTTGACCAAAATACTAGCATTAAAAGGTGAAGATGTCAAAGTAAGAGAAAGTGAGGTGAATTAACAAAGCAAAGAACTAACAATTTACTTGACTGGGTGGTGCAAATGGCTTTCCAAATGACCTCTGTGACTTAACAATCACTTTTCCCTATATTAGTGGCCTGTGTTACCATGGGCCCACTGACTCTTCCTCTCCCATAGTCCTTGTATCTTAATTGAGCTTAAAAGATTTGTAACTCTGTCATTTGCTATTAATTAAAATCTAATGTCATTTGCTATTAATTATATAATCTTAGACCAAGAGCTAATCACTGAAACAGTGACTAGTCAAAAGGGTACCCAGCTTGTCACTGACTCTAATACCAGGAATAAAACAGAGATTTGGTTATTCCCAAATTAGGTTCCCTCCAAAGTTCAAAGCTGTAGGTATAAGTCAAAGTAATCTTTATTGCATCCTCTGGATTCAGATAAAAGAACCCAATAAAGAAAATTAGTTATCAAACTTCTACTTAACACAAATGCTAAGTTTAACTCCATGAACTAAACAGCGTTTTAAAATGCATTAAAAATATGAAGGAATAGGTATATTATCCATCAAGTGCTTCTAATGCCATAGTAGCTAGTGATTCAAAGTTGTAATCAGAATATTCACCTACAGGAAATCACAAATAACTCATATCTACTTATCACTCCAGCATTATAATGTATCCTCAAACACTTTAATCTTTAATAGAATAGTAATATTCAAGGAACCAAGGTACAGTTTATAAAGATTAGCCCTATATAATTCTATAACAGTTTCATAAGATTTTTAATTTACATAATTCTGAGCTGGAAATGCAGCAGCAATACTTGATCTGAGATATTAAACAAGTGATAAGCATACTTCATGATTCCAGCCCTTTAGAAAGCTGTAACTAAAGTGATTAGAGATAGTTTCAAGTATGTGAAAAATTAAGACTGAGATGATTGGCAAAGCAATGTAACAAGTTTTATAGTATGATTAGAAAGTGAATGAAGTGATTTCAGTTAGCATGTGGTGATTTTTCTACTCCTCCAATGACTGATATTTGCTGCTGTCCAAGATATATTTTGCTACTTCCCCTGCCTTCATGGAAGCATCTCATAGTATTGTATCTTTACACACTTCTCATTTCCTTCAATTAGAGGCATTTTTGTCATTTTACTACTGATAATTATACCAATATAGAAGCTCTCACTTTTACATAGTTACTTGAACATTACTATAACATACATAGTGAATCATTAAACTAGAGTTACAAAAAGAGATATTTATACTAAAGTAAGTAATTCTAAACAACTTATACTCAACTGCATTGCTTAGTCACCTGTGAGGCTTAAGTTTACAGTCCATGCTGCATGCAACATGAAAAAATGTACCTGCACCAATATCCCACTCCAACTGGAACACTATTTTATTACTAAAATATTACTAAAATTGACACATTCTGTAAACTGATTCACACAGAAGTGGCCACAGAGTTCCTTGGCAATGTACAACATACATTTCTCATTCTTACAGTTGCTTTGAAGATTTTAATAACTGCCTGACTGACTCTGTAAAGGAGAGCGTGTAAATGACATAGTGAAAATGTATTACTGATACCAGACGGTTTAGTAAAAGTAGGCCTCAAAGTAGGCCCTAAAAGGCCTACTCTGTGTAACCTTTAGACAGAATCAACTTTCCTTTCAGTAATTTACCTTTCAGCTAAAATAATTGCAGTTTCTGAAACTAACTGCATGTTTTGCAGTGTCTGCTTCTAGGACTGATAACGCTTAAAGTTATATCTATCACTGACTCTTGCTTGCATTTGTTCTTAGAGGATCCAAGGTCTCTGTTAAATTCCTCACTAATTACAAAGAAGGGCCAAAGATAAACAAGACTGTGAACAACATCTTTGTAGTGTCTTAAATGACTTGATTCATAGCTCTGACGCCAGGAGAAGAGATAAATCCTGTAAGAACCAGAACAGTATCTTTTCCTTGGAGCCACCTGCATGTGTCAACAGAAAGGCCTCAACCACGCTTGCACAGAAGCAGGGTTATACAGCGGACAACATAACTATGGAGGGATTACAACCACCAGAGACCACCAAAGACCCCTTCCCCAATTTAGTATGCATGCGCAAAGACATTACATAATGTATTAGCATATACATAAGGTTTCTTGGAATAGGCGGGCTTTTCTAGGAAATTGTATGAATATTCATTTTTCTATAAGGTATATAATGAGTGTGCTTTTGTGCCTCGGCGGACATGTTAGGTGGAGTGATCCCCCATGTCCCTCGGCCAAATAAAGTAATGCCTGCTCGTTAATGCTAAAACCCAGCGTTAAGGAGTTTTATTCCTGATTTCCGTGACATTACCTTCACCATGTGAAAGATCAGGTATTACAAGCCAGGCAGAGTGGCAGTATTTCTTATCTTTTACCTATAATTATCATCTCATCTTTAAAGTTGGGTAAGATGAATCTGTAGTGACAACTGTGACCCCCCTGACTGTTAATCTCTGCCTTGATCTTTAGGGGAGAAAATAATGGCTTTTATTTTTCTGAAATACAAATTTTTATCTCTAGTGCTTTGGGTGATAGACTGGAGTTGCATCCAACTGAAAAGATCATGTTAACTCAACAAATTAAACTTTTTAGCCATTGCTTTAGCATTGAGAAGATGTAAAAGAACACATCTATCTTCTTTTTTCTTTTTTTTTTTTTTTTTTACTTTATAGGGCATATTTAAGAAGACGACCGTGACTATATTAGTTTACTCATCAGCACACCATATTTAACTCCCGGCCCATATGCAAAGTAGATTGTCATCTGAATGTGACTTAATTTAGATCTTTCTTACAATCCATTCTAGAGTGGCTGGATTGTGTCTAAAATCACTCTACCTTTGGTTTCTTATTAGAGCACTCTGAGCTGAGTGGATTCTTTTTAGAATGGATGAACTAGCTTTTGCCTTGCTTTGCTTATAAACCACATATATAGGAGGTACGTGGACAATTATTAAGGGGAAGAAGGGGCTCAGGATATTGAAAAATACTTACCTGTGCTGCATGTTACAGATGTACATATGCTAACAACAGATCTAATTTCCCATTAAAAGTAGGATAGAGTAGCAGTGAGATCTTATATTGCTAAGATGCTTTAATATAGTGTCATCACCATGAGAACAGTTGTAAAACATTATGCATTAAAACTTGAATAAAAGCATTTATTATTATTATTTTTTTATGCATAAAAACTTGAATATAGTGTATGCTGTGATGCATGTGATCCTTTTCTACCATGCCTAATGTATTATTTATTCAACACCAACAGAATTTTCACAGGATATGAAGTAAGAATGGGCTCTGCTCTGAAAAGTGTGCAATCTTCTTGCCAGCAATTGCACATTCATAAAGCATTATGATTTGCAAAAGCAAATCACATGAGGAGAGTTGTAGTTATACCCCTATAGTCAGGGAGGGGGATGGGACACAACTGTGATCCCTGCCTCCCAAACATGCTGCAATCACCTTCCTCCTTTCCTCCAACATCTCCCTGCCCTCCACAGTCTCCTTCCAGTTACCTCTGTGGATATGCAGCCCTTCTTTCTGACCAATACCAACAACAGCAACACCAGCAACTAGAATGGCTCCAGCATGGTGATACCCGTCTTGCCCAACCCCAGTTAACACAAGAAAAACTTAAAGATTGCAACAGTCTGGCAGCATGTGTCAGAAATATTTGCATGCTCACCCCACTAACAAATGGTTCAGTGACCTCTATTTGGTCATTGGAGCAGTTAAATCATTACCTTAAAAGAAACGAAACGAAACGAAAGGAAACGAAACAGAAAAGAGGGTGTGGTTAGCAGGTCGAGAGAGGTTCTCCTCCCCCTCTACTCTGCCCTGGTGAGGCCGCATCTGGAATATTGTGTCCAGTTCTGGGCCCCTCAGTTCAAGAAGGACAGGGAACTGCTAGAGAGAGTCCAGCGCAGAGCCACGAAGATGATTAAGGGGGTGGAACATCTCCCTTATGAGGAGAGGCTGAGGGAGCTGGGTCTCTTTAGCTTAGAGAAGAGGAGACTGAGGGGTGACCTCATTAATGTTTATAAATATGTAAAGGGCAAGTGTCATGAGGATGGAGCCAGGCTCTTCTCAGTGACATCCCTTGACAGGACAAGGGGCAATGGGTGCAAGCTGGAACACAGGAGGTTCCACATAAATATGAGGAAAAACTTCTTTACGGTGAGGGTGCCCGAACACTGGAACAGGCTGCCCAGAGAGGTTGTGGAGTCTCCTTCTCTGGAGACATTCAAAACCCGCCTGGAGGCGTTCCTGTGTGATATGGTCTAGGCAATCCTGCTCCGGCAGGGGGATTGGACTAGATGATGTTTCGAGGTCCCTTCCAATCCCTAACATTCTGTGATTCTGTGAAAAGAGAAGAGAAGAGAAGAGAAGAGAAGAGAAGAGAAGAGAAGAGAAGAAAAGAAAAGAAAAGAAAAGAAAAGAAAAGAAAAGAAAAGAAAAGAAAAGAAAAGAAAAGAAAAGAAAGAATAGTTTCCTGGCCAAAAACTGAGCAGCAGGGATACCTAGAAGAAAATGGGTCTTTGATATCTGACAGTTGTTCCCTTTAGTCTATTTATTCTCTCTAGTAAAGTTATGCTTGAACAAAAGGGGAGACTGAATTTTGCACTGCAGGGAATGGCTTAAGAAAAGCAACTATCTGTATACACAGATGCATTTCTGTTACAAGGAACATGGGTCACATAGTGACTAGGACTGAAGAGAAAATTGGAACCAGAAAATCAGCAACCCACAAACAGTACCAAGTCTGTTACAAAGAGTACTGTACAGTAAGAGAGATCACGTGTTAGGAAGGTGAAGTAGAGGTGTAATTATTAGAAGAGAAAATAAATAACATGTAATGAATTATATTATAAATGACCTGAAGAGGTAATGAAATTTGAGTTTTACAATGAAATGAAATTAAAATGCTCCTTCTGTAAGAATTTGAACAATGACTGTACAAGCAAGGCATCAGGGAGTCCTAATCCTATTAAATCTAATCACCACAGTGTCTGTTTCTGCATACAGAATAAGTTTGCACACAGAAAAATAAATTAAAGCACATTGCAGGGTTTCATACTTTTCTCCAGACAACATGATGGGACAAATTCTGCCCTTCTATAAATGCATACACAGTCACAACTTCTGATAAGTTCATATCATTAAGAGACTTAGGTGTTACTTAAGACACCTGGGGTGTGATGATCTTCTTGATCTACTTTTCACATTTTTTTTGTGTAAATTTCAAGTCACTTCAAGTTTCTGTAACATGATTATCTACTTATTCCTTGCTAGTAATGCTCCCCTTCTCTCAGCTGAATGAGTAAAAGAATTTTTTTAGCCAGCTAAAAGTGAAAAGAAACAATTTAATACCATATCAGAATCTTAAAGTATCATCATCATGATCATCATCTCCATCATGATAGGGGTCACTTTAATGTCATAATATACATGACGACTGCACTACAGTGATATTTTTTTCCTAACTCATTTTCTTTCTCATCTCTATTTTCAGTTCCAAACTGCTTTTGATCATGGAAAAGGAAAGGCATCGTCCAGACCCAAATGGACTACTCTGACAGATGAAAAAAATGTTCCCTATGATTAGTGAAGCAAGTGTGACATAAGAGAGAAGAAAACCATAAAAAGAAAGGGAATAGAGAGAGGAGAGCTAGAGGAGGATGGAGAGTTCAATGAAGCTGCAGCTTTTTTAAATCTTTGTAATTTTTCACAGTGGACACTTGTGGGACAATGACCAAGTCTCTGATCTTGGGAATATGAACTGATGAAAATTTGAAAAGTGGTTTTAATCCCTTTCTCTCATCTCTGAGCCATGAATCTGGCTGATTTTATCTTCTCCAATATGAATGTGTTGGTTCCCAGAGACAATGTTCTTAGTACAGCTATATTTAGTGTGACCTTAATCCTGCATGCACTTAGGCACCAGTTCCATTGAACTTGATGTAAGCATATTTCATGAGTGCTTCACAGTGCTCACTGTGAACGTCAGGAAAGAATTTTCCTAAACTGTCAGGTATATTAGCTGTTTTACTGTTTTTATTTTTGTCCCTACTCTGAAGCATCAGGAATACTCTGTTACCTGAAAATGGGATCCTACATTTACTGTAGAGAATGAATATACTGATTTAGTATGACAAATCCTATATCCCTTCAAAGGTGACATTTCATTTATCTTTTTCTTGGAGCATTTCTCTTTTGCTACTGGTGCTGACTAAGTTGTATAAGAGTGGGACGACAGAAGAAGTCACCGGAATAATTGCACATCAGTTTTCCCTGAAGGAACTGTAAAAACTAATATTTGTATGGAAGGGGAAAGACCATTTAGCAGAAAGATGACTCTACCAAAATAACTATTATGAATAAAATATATCTGGCATGATGATCATAAGTATAGCTCCTTTTAAGTCAGTTTCCCTACAGAATATATCACTGACATTTTCTGTTGCAGGGATTAGTCACATCTTTGGCTTTACATGGGGTCTTCAAAGTGCTTTGGATCACAATAACCTAATAATAAAATTATAATTCACTTGGAATTCTGTCTCCCTAAAAGAAATCTCAAGCATGTGAATCACTGTAAGAACATGTTAATTTTGTAGGGGTGAAATGATCTTATAGTGGTGGGGTCCAGTTGGGAAAGAAATGTAAACTGATAGTGCATATGAGCAGAGTATGTCTGGATCAGTCTGTGTGCTCCATGTTGTACTTATCAAAGAGAGATAACACTAGACATATCTGATAACTTTCTTTGATAAAGTAAGACCATGTGTCGCCGTTTAAGGCTGGGCAGGCGGTTAAACGGACAGCAGACGCTCTCTGTTATCCTTCTCCTTCTCCAGGGGGGGAAGGAAAAGAGAAAAGGGAGAGAGACTTATGGGTTGGAAAGTTAAAATAGTTTTAATGAACAGTAACAAGGAAAAGAAAGAGTATAATAAATAATGAACTATATGGAAAACCGCTACGGAGCTCCCCCAGATGATGACCACATCACCGCTGACACTGCAGGGCAGGCGCTGGGCAGTCCTGAAGCACACGTGGCAGCAGGCGGGAACCGGGTTCAGGAGTGATGGCAGGAGCGCGGGCAGAGTCCTCCCAGGATGTCGGCCATAGGGGAAGAGAGCGCAACCCTCGTGGTCCCTCAGCTTTATACTGAGGATGACATGGGTGGGACGGAATACCCTGCTGGTCAGTTCGGGTCACCTGTCCTGTCCGCCCCTCCCCACAGGTGCGGCACTCTACAGCCCCTTCCTCTGTGGGACAAAGAGACCCAACAGGAACCCTAGTTCCTGCGGCAGCAGGCCGTGTAGTCCACTTCAGGAAGTAAAGTCACTTAAAGGAATCTTAACAGAAAAGTCCGTCCTAGTCCAAACCAGGACATTCCACCCCTTATTCCATACCATTCATGTTATACTCATGTCCTGGTTTGGCCTAAACCAGGCCAATTTTCCTTTCAGTGATTTTTACTTTCAGCTAAGTCTCTTCTAAGTAACTGCACTTTCTGAAAGTAACTGTATGTTTTGCAGACAGTGTCTGCTTCTAGGACTGATAACGCTCAAAGTTTGTAGTTATCACTGAGGCACCGGTAGGGATGTTATGCAGAAAGGCTCTTGCTGTACTTAGTCTTAGAGAAAACAAGGTCACTGCTAAATTCCTCACTGCTTACGAGTGAAGAGCCGAAGGGGGGGGTCGCACCTGCAGGGAGGAGCGGACAGGGCAGGTGACCCAAAATTGACCAACGAAGGTATTCCATCCCATACACGTCATTCTCAGTATAAAGTGGGGGGATCACGAGGGTCTCGGCCCTTCTTCTGCCCCTTCCGCCTGCTGTGTTTGGGTGCTGCTGCTGCTTCAGGCTGCTTCGGCGGCTTGAGCCGTTGGCCAGTGTCCAAGGAGGACTCTGTCCATTTTCCTGCTGCCCCCGATCCCGATCCCTGCATCCCTGAATCCAGTTCTCGACCGTTGCTGGGCCCAGACTGGGTCTTCCCAGAGCCTGCCCTGCAGTGCCGGTGGGGACGTGGCCGACATCGGGGGAGCTTGATCTTGGTTTTGTATATATATTTGTATATATTTGATTATTCCAATATTATTATTATACTCTTTTTCATTATTATAGTTTATTAAAACTGTTTTAACTTTCCAACCCATAAGTCTCTCTCCCTTTTCCCTTTCCCCTTCCCTTCGGGTGGGGGAGAGGGTTAACAGAGAGCATCTGCCTCAGGTTTATTAGCCGGCCCAGCTTTAAACTGTGACAACTCAGTTCAGTTCACCACTGTTCTTTCTGTTTCCAAATATATATACAGATATCAGTAGTCTGTGATTGTGGGTTTCCATCCGGCACAGCAGTCTCTCAGGGCAGGGGAGATGGTATGAGGTTTATCATGGTTCGTGCCCACAGGTTGCGGGTGAAAGATGTCAACCTTGAGGATGTTACTGGATGCCACATGAAGCTAGCTCTGGTCTCATCACCACTGTGTTAACCTGAAAGATACTTCTTGAATGCTGTTAGCGTTATGAAGTGATTAACATGAGCATTCCTAACCCAGAGTTAGGTCCCCTTGAGGCACACATTGGACTTGACCATCCTCCAGCATTACCCACCAAGTACATCCAGACCCTTGGGAGAAAACAATCCCACGAATGGGTTTGCCTTTGCCTGAAGCAGGAAAAACCCAGACAGTTTTTTCCCAATAGACACCTTTCATGCACCACGGGGACTTTATCCCCGTCTACCGTATGCAGAAGTCTTGACTGAGCAGGGCCAGCTCGATTAATAGACCCTCTGGTATTAACTAGCCAGGTAGCTTGTGCTAAATGTTTATCCCAAATTTTAAAACTTCCACCCCCCATTGCTTTCAGGGTAGTTTTTAACAGTCCATTGTACCTTTCAATTTTACCAGCAGCTGGTGCATGATAGGGGATATGATATACCCACTCGATACCATGTTCTCTGGTCCAGTTGTCTATAAGATTGTTTTTGAAATGAGTCCCATTGTCTGACTCAGTTCTCTCTGGAGTGCCATGTTGCCACAAGATTTTCTTTTCGAGGCCCAGGATAGTATTCCGGGCAGTGGCATGGGGCACAGGGTATGTTTCAAGCCATCCGGTGGTTGCTTCCACCATGGTAAGCACATGGTGTTTGCCTTGGTGGGTTTGAGGGAGTGTGATGTAGTCAATTTGCCAGGCCTCCCCGTATTTGTATTTCAACCACTGCCCCCCATACCACAAAGGTTTTAACCATTTCGCTTGTTTGATTGCAGCATACATTTCACAGTCGTGGATAACCTGCGCAATAGTGTCCATGGTTAAGGTCAGCGTCCGCCCGCGTATACAGGGGAAGGGGGGGGAGGTGAGGGAGGAGTGAAATGGAAAGGGGTCATTCGAGATGCGTTATTAGAAGGAGTTATAATTCCACAAGCATATCCGGTGATTGTGGGTGCGGGTCCTGAGGGAAGAAATATTTGGCAACTGTTAGATTGGAAAATTGTAAAAGAAGCATTACCACTATAGTTAGCGAAAGACAACACAGGTGAGGACTGCAGGAAAGTTGTTGCAGGGATGGCAAATAGTAACCCCACCTTAACTGAGCTAATGGATGCTTGTGAGAAAGTAGGAACCACCACATTTCAGATGGAGCATTTAGCAAAAACTTTTGTGGCGGCAATTAAGGTAGTTCATCGTTGTTATACGTGCGAACAGGAAGGTCACTTTAAGAAAAACTGCCTTAAGAAGTTGAAGCTGAGTGGGAGAGATAACTCTGTTTTGATGTGTCATTGCTGTGGGAAGCTAGGGCATTTTGTGAAGCTGTGCAGGTCTCAGTATAATGCTCAAGGTCAGCTGATAACAACCAGCTGCAGAGTACAGGGAAACTGGAGAAAGAACGCGGGGGGGGAACCTTGTGCTGACACAAAAGATTCTTCCCAACCAGTTCCAGGCCTAAGCAGTTAACTCGCAGCCCGAACCGCAGGGAGCGCAGGACTGGTGTTTCCACGCGGGGTTAACCTGCGCGGCTGCCAAGCCTTGGACCTGTGGCAAACAGGGATAATGCTAATGCTGATTGTCAAAAGATCATTGAAGCTTTACCTGGAAAAACAGATTTGAATGCTATGATAAAGGCATGTGCAAAAGTGGGTACTGTGGAACATAAGGCTCAAGTTATGGCTGCGGCCGTACTTGGGGCTTACGTCGTCACAATTGCAGTCTCTATTCCAATTGTTAGCAGGGGACACAACTTTAACAGCACCACGACACACTACTTCAGAGGTACAGCAACTGATTACAGAAATAGAAAGCAGGCTACATTCCAAATTTGTACATCGTATTGATTTGAATCAGGAAATACAAATTATCACTTTGTTTGATAGGCAAATTCCGTATGCAATAATTGGTCAATGGAATTCAGAATGATCAGATTCGTTACAGAGCTATTGGCACAGATTATTCATCAAAGGACGGATGCGATGTCGGGAGCTTGTGGCCAGAGATCCTGCATCACTAACCGTTCCAATTGCAGCTCAATATTTTGAGTGGTGTATGGCTAATAGCTTTGCTTTGCAAACAGCTATGGAGAATTTCTCAGGACAGGTTGTTTACCACTTGCCCTCCCATCCTGTTATAAAATTGAGTGCGGAACTTCCAATTGCCACAGGAGTGTGGTGCGCGGACACTCCTGTGGATGGAATTACCATTTTTACGGATGGATCTGGGAACACAGGCAAGGCGGGCCTTGCTGGTATTCTGATGGCAAGTGGGAATCTATGGTAGTACAACAAAAGGGTTCACCTCAGGTGGTAGAATTACGAGCTGTATTAAAAATATTTCAGAATTTTCCCATTCCCTTTAATTTGATTACTGATTCAGCATATGTAGCTGGCATTATAAAGCAATTGGATAGATCTGTTATAGAGCATATATGTAATCAGTGTGTTTTTGAATGGCTGCGAGCTCTGTGGCAAGAAATTCAAATCCGAACTGCATTGTTTTATGTTTTACATATAAGAAATCATACTAATTTGCCTGGGTTTATTGCAGAAGACAATGCTCGAGTGGACTCTTTGGTTTTTCATCCTAAAACAACACTTTGTACCAGAGTGGAAGCAATAGCACAATTGCTTATCAAAGTACATAAAAGGATTACAGACATTACCGGACTAGACTCAGATGCTATCTATTTACATATCAGAAAGGAATATCTACAGTGGTTAACAAATCAGTCAACTCTTTTTCAAATGGCCTTACAGGACTTTACTGGACAATTGTTAACACATTTGCCAAGAGATAAAAAGCTACAGTTTATTTGCAAACAGGATTGGGAAGAAAAACCTATCAGATCAGAGATACCTGTGACTGGACTAACTGTTTTTACTGATGCAGGAAAGCGATCACATTCAGCAGTTATTACCTGGCAAGAGGATGGACAATGGAAACATTGTAAATTCTCAGGAAAAACTGAGGACTCATTGCAGACACTTGAATTTTTTGTGATATATCAGGTTTTTGTAAAATGGAAGGATTTACGTGTAAATATTGTAACAGACTCTCTTTATGCAGCAGGCATTGTAAATCGAATTGAAAGAGCTTTTATACGACCAATAAGAAATATGCGACTTTACACCATTTTGCTACAGTTGCATCAAGCAATAAACCTCAGAGAGGTACCTTATTTTGTCACTCACATTCGTAGTCATCAATTTGATCAAGGTTTGAGCATTGGAAATAATAAAGCAGACACGCTTGTGTCCTATATGCAAATATCACCAAATTTATTTGAACAAGTACACCTATCCCATCAATTCTTTCATCAATCAGCGAAAATGCTAGCGAAACAATTTCACCTCACCATGACACAAGCACGTGAATTAGTTAGTGCTTGTCCTAGTTGTCAGAAAATTGGCATGGGAATTGGAATAGGGGTAAATCCTCGAGAGTTGAGTGCGTTGCAACTGTGGCAAATGGATGTTACTCACATTGCAGAATTTGGAAGGCTCAAATATGTTCATGTATCTGTTGATACGTTTTCACATGTAATATGGGCAACAGCACAAACTGGGGAAACAGGTCGTCATGTCAAACGACATTTACTTGCTTGCTTTGCAAGTCTTGGGGTTCCACAACAACTTAAGACTGATAATGGACCAGCATACTGTTCACAGATTTTTCATCAATTTTGTCAACTATGGGGTATTACACATGTCACTGGGATTCCTCATTCGCCTACGGGTCAGGCGATTGTGGAACGTGCTCATAGTACATTGAAACAGCTTCTGCAAAAACAAAAAGGGGGAGAGGAGACTGAACCTTCTGAGAGACTTGCAAAAGCTGTTTATGTACTTAACCATTTAACTTTAGCAGGAGATAAGGAGCGACCCCCAATTGTAATACATTGGGAGGCAGTTTGACAGGGAGCAAGCTATGTGCAAAACAAAGGCGAAGTGTGGTATAGGGAACCAGGTACTAACGAATGGTTGGGACCAGGGGAACTATTACTAATGGGTCGAGGTTATGCTTCTGTCTCTACAGGCGCAGGAGTACGGTGGATTGTCTCTAAAAGGATGGTTAACCACATTATTAGAGGGAATAGTTTATATAGTTGTGATTATAGTTATCATAGGGATCTGCGTGGGTTGTGTTAAGACAATCATTGAGAATAGTATATGGAAGTAGTGAGATAATAAATCTAACTACTTCCAAAGGGGGAAATTGATACCGGATGGTTTAGCAACGGTTTAGCAAGAGTAGGCCTCAGAGTAGGCTCTAAAAGGCCTGATCTGTGTTACCTTTAAACAGAATCAGCTTTCCTGTCAGTAATTTTCCTTTCAGCTAGAATAATAGAGAATAACAGTATGTTCTGAATAAACTGCATGTTTTGTAGATAGAATCTGCTTATGGGAATGTTTATAATAGGCATTATCCTACTTGTATTACCCTGTTTGTTTGCATGTTTGCAGAAAACTGTGCAACGAATGGTCAATACAGCCTTTGTGGCTCAACAACAGAGAGCAGGATTTATGGGTAACCAAGGCTGGGATTCTCTGACTGGGCTCTGCGAGACACAGGGAACCAGGTTCAAGTAAGAAACAAAAACAAAAAGGACGAGATAGGACATAGCTCGTTCAAAAACAAAAAGGGGGAATTGTGGGGTTCCCACGGGACAATGGTGGGAACGAGGTACTGAACGAGCTATGTCCAGGCATGTCCAGGGGGTGGTAATGGGGTGGTGATGAACTAGCCAATCATAATACAGAACAAGGGCCTTGGCTATGAGACCAACAAGCTATGGGGGAAGTTGAAAAATAAGAAAGAATGCTGCACCTGCAAGATATAGCTTTTTAGCATAAGCCAATCAGAACTAATATAGAGGTGCGTGGACACTTACAGTCTGATGATTGTGGCCACCCCGCATCGGAAACAAACAGCACGCTCCATTCAGCTACATTGGAATCTTGCAATTGCTTGGCTAGGCCTACCTGTCGAGATCAAAACTGATAATGGCCCCTGTTTTATTGCTCATACCACACGTCAGTGGTGTCAGCGGTGGGGTATCACGCTCAAACACGGCATTCCGTATAATTCTACCGGGCAGGCCATTGTAGAGCGCGCTAATCAGACGCTAAAACACAGAATTAAGATTCTTGGGGAGGGGGAAGGATTCCCAGACGTAATTCCTGTCAACTACCAATCTCACATTTTACATCGCCCTCTTTATTCTTTAAATCATTTTGCCCGGGGAGACCAAGAGCATGCCCCAATTGAGCGACATTGGGGTCCAGGGGTGCCAGAAGTGGGCCCCCCAGTCAAGGTTCGGTTCCCTGGGACAGCGGAGTGGGAAACAGGTTGGGAGCTGCTACATCACGAGAGGGGGTATGTCGCCATCAAACGGGATGATGTTATACAGTGGGTCCCTACACGCTGTTTGCGCCCTGATTTAAAACAAATCCTAACCCGAAGTAATACGTACGCTGTCCGAGCTTTATGTTTTGCAGGAGTACCTGTGGGGGAAGCCGAAACAGCACCAGCCTCGACCTTCAGACGTGAGGAGTCATGACAGTACAGAGAGTCTGGTAAAGCGGCAGGGCGCCAAGAAAGATGAGGAACGGCGACCGTTGCTGAGTGAAACAAAAGCTTTGAACAATGCGATCATGATTAGCTTGCTTTTGCTTTGCATCTCAGGAGTCGCAGGGGAATCTTACTGGAGAACCTGGGCTCGGGATGTTGTATCCGCCAGCTACGCTTACGCTTTGATGCAAGGCTCCAGCATCAGCGATACGCTTTACTTCGCATGACTTGAAGCATGGGGAGGGGGAAATGTAGGTAGATTAGGGTACGGCGACCGGAAAATCTCGGGCTGTAACGGAAGGTAGGCGTGGCGAAAGGAGCAGGATGTGCAAGTATCGTGCGAGTTCGTATGGGACAAGACGACTATATAAGGCTGTTGCGCAGTTAAATAAACGCCATTTGTTGCATCCTCACATTGGTGTCAGTGCTCAATGGCCCTGGGGTGTGGATAGTCTCAGGCCAGCCAGCAATCGAACGGAGCTTGCCGCAGACAAGTGGCAACACATAAAAGTAATTGTTAGACAAAGTGCAGTGCTATTATAACGTGACAAAAAATTTACTAGAGCATTTTTCAATATACAAGTACTAAAAGGGTGTATGGGATCAGGGACAAAAAGTACGCAGAATACCCACCAGTTTTGTGATTTTCCAGATGTTCTCTCTTACACCCTTCTAGCAGGCCCAGCTCTGATATCAACAGAAGCAACCAGCAACATGGGTCTATCTGCTTTCAGTTCTCAAAAGAAATGAAATAAATTACCTGAAAGAAGTCATGTATCTGTGATGGAAGCACAAGAGAGAGTGATTTCTCCTGCTTTATCACCACTCTCATGACAAAGCTGCTTGGCAGCCTTAAATAGGACATGACATGTCATCTTTCCTCATCTCTTTCATGTCCTTGAGGGAATCTCAATACAATTGCCTTATTTCAAGGAAATAATTTTTTTCTGCCTCTGGCACTTCTCTCTGCCTTTCTTCTACTCATTGTTATTGTCATTTTTGCTCTCTTCACTGCTCTTTGGCAATGATGTCAGTAAGTCCCATTACTATTGAGAAGTCCCCTCCAAACATCTGAGGAAAAAAAAGAAACCAGAACAATCACTCCACATAGCACAATGTATTTTATCACCTATCACAGCTGAAATTATGAAAAGCTGTTCTAGAAGACAGAAAAATTTCTGTATGTTCCAGATATCCAGTATCTCTATCTTTCACAGGACTGTTAGGGACAAGATAAGAGAGCAAGAAGTGGGCCAGAAGAGTGCAGCAATAAACAATACATGACCTCATTGACAACCATGGACCTGAAATAGCCAGCATAACTGGGACCATGACATATGGTGCTCTGTGCTATCTTCTGTAATAACACCACCTACACTATAGAAGTTGACCCCAGATACATCAGTTTTTGCCAGCTATTAACAATACCAGCTCTCCTTTTCTTAGCAAGCTGTCCAAAAGAAAATGGAAAAAGACAAATTAAAAACATCCTCTTTCACAGAACACTTGAGCATCATAGACCCAAGCAAGAAAATAAAGGCTGTGAAGTATTCATCTTCTCAAAGTCCAAATCTGAAAGTTGTCTTATGTTAGACATTTTCATTCAGATTAATTCAGCTCTCAGAAACCAAAACCACAATTGTAATGCTTCCTTATAGAGGATCAAAACCTAAGAGATTCATAAAGTCACAGATTTTTTTTTTTTATTTGGATTTGTTATTCTGAGAGATTTAAATCTATATAAATAAAACAGGAGATTAAAAGCCCAAAGACAGAGTTTCTCACTTTCTGGCTCAGAGGTTATCTTTGATCTAACCCACATAGCAGATTACACAGAATCACAGAATTTTAGGGATTGGAAGGGACCTCGAAAGATCATCTAGTCCAATCCCCCTGCCGGAGCAGGATTACCTAGACCATATCACACAGGAATGCGTCCAGGCGGGTTTTGAATGTCTCCAGAGAAGGAGACTCCACAGCCTCTCTGGGCAGCCTGTTCCAGTGTTCGGTCACCCTCACCGTAAAGAAGTTTTTCCTCATATTTATGTGGAACCTCCTGTGTTCCAGCTTGCACCCATTGCCCCTTGTCCTGTCAAGGGATGTCACTGAGAAGAGCCTGGCTCCATCCTCATGACACTTGCCCTTTACATATTTATAAACATTAATGAGGTCACCCCTCAGTCTCCTCTTCTCTAAGCTAAAGAGACCCAGCTCCCTCAGCCTCTCCTCATAAGGGAGATGTTCCACCCCCTTAATCATCTTCATGGCTCTGCGCTGGACTCTCTCTAGCAGTTCCTTGTCCTTCTTGAACTGAGGGGCCCAGAACTGGACACAATACTCCAGATGCGGCCTCACCAGGGCAGAGTAGAGGGGGAGGAGAACCTCTCTTGACCTGCTAACCACACCCCTTCTAATACACCCCAGGATGCCATTGGCCTTCTTGGCCACAAGGGCACATTGCTGGCTCATGGTCATCCTGCTGTCCACTAGGACCCCCAGGTCCCTTTCCCCTACGCTGGTCTCCAACAGGTCTGTCCCCAACTTGTACTCATACATGGGGTTGTTCTTGCCCAGATGCAGGACTCTACACTTGCCCTTGTTATATTTCATTAAGTTTCTCCCCGCCCAACTCTCCAGCCTGTCTATGTCTTTCTGAATGGCTGTGCAGCCTTCCGGCGCGTCAGCCACTCCTCCCAGTTTTGTGTCATCAGCAAACTTGCTGACAGTGCACTCTAATCCCTCATCCAAGTCATTAATGAATATATTGAATAGAACTGGTCCCAGTACCGACCCTTGAGGGACTCCGCTAGACACAGGCCTCCAACTGGACTCTGTCCCATTGACCACCACTCTCTGGCTTCTTTCCTTCAGCCAGTTCACAATCCACCTCACTACCCGATCATCCAGACCACACTTCCTCAGTTTAGCTGCGAGGATGCTGTGGGAGACTGTGTCAAACGCTTTACTGAAATCAAGATAGACCACATCCACAGCTTTACCATCATCTATCCACCGGGTTATGTCCTCATAAAAGGCTATCAAGTTGGTTAAGCATGACTTCCCCTTGGTGAAGCCATGTTGAGTGCCCCTAATGATCCCCCTATCCTTGATGTGCCTAGAGACAGCACCAAGAACAAGTTGTTCCATCACCTTTCCGGGGATGGAGGTGAGGCTGACCGGTCTATAGTTACCCGGGTCCTCCTTCTTGCCCTTTTTGAAGACTGGAGTGACATTACACAGTGTTTAGGGGCACATACCATCTTCAGTCATGTATACAGTGGTGACAAATGAATTTTTTTCCACTGTCTAAAAGCTTGCTTTCTGATGTTATGTGCCAGATGACACGAGATTATCATATGCTCTAAAAAGGAAGTTTTATTTCTCTATGTGCTAATCGTTAGTACAGTCAAGAGTTTGACTAAGAGTTCTGAAGCATGTCCACATCTTTTTGTCTTGCAAAGCAGACACAAACAAAAGAAGAGCCTTGAGCTATCCCATCTAGAATCTGATTTGTCTGACAGATCTGATGAACAACTTCCTGCTACTGGAAAAAAGAAAGGACATGTCCAAATCATTCTCTTGGATTTTCCCACAGCATTCACCATTTCTGCCCAGGACACTATTATATCTGTGAAAGAATACCAAAGGTCCAAGTGAATCATTAAAATTACTTGAGCCCTTCCTGGAGGAAGGCATTAGCATTATACCAGTTAGGAAAATGCACACAATATACATCCTTTATAGGGTTTAAAAAGTATTTCTTAATCTTTTTTTCAATATCAACATACAGGTATCAGCTAAACTGAAATACAGTTGAGATACAGCACTGCCTCCAAATATCAGTACACATTTCTGTTGCCAAGATGACTTAGCACAGGATGAAGAAAAATCACAGGCAGAAAGGGTACCAACTGGCTGATTAAAAAAAAGCCAAATTTGCGGCAGGCGGCAAGGAAGGCACAGACTCTGAGATCGAGGATGCAAGGGCCTGAAGCCGAAAGGCCTAAGGCCTTTTATTGTTATGCTACTACCCTATTTAACTGCTACAATGCAGGAGCCAGACTAGGCAGTTCAAGATAACATCAACATTCACATGCTAAGCCCTCATCACCCATTCTGGGAAGAGCCACAGTGTCCTGGGCTCAAAACATCAACAACCATTCCCTGTTTTCAGCTCTGTGTTCAGAACTGACCTTCAACACATGTTTACTTCTTTCATGCCTCAAAAGGCCCTGTGAACTGGTCTCGGCTCCTTTATCTTAGAAGCAAGCAAAAACTATTCTCAATGCAGTGTTCCCAAGCAAATCTTATGCTCCCCAAGTAAAGCACAGCTGTTTGCAGGCTGAGGGTCTTCCACATAAGTTAGCAATTACAATATTATCTATTTTCATAAAGGATTCAGATGCGAATTGATCAGTCCAGGTCATATTTAGGAATACTTACAGTACTTTGTAAGACCACCTCCAATATTGTTGTCCATCTTCTCTCCTTAACGAGAAGATTGCCTGTTGTAATAGATGATGACCTGGCATCAGTTATTGCTCACACTGCCTCTCCCCAAGTAAAGCACAGCTGTTTGCAGGCTGAGGGTCTTCCACATAAGTTAGCAATTACAATATTATCTATTTTCATAAAGGATTCAGATGCGAATTGATCAGTCCAGGTCATATTTAGGAATACTTACAGTACTTTGTAAGACCACCTCCAATATTGTTGTCCATCTTCTCTCCTTAACGAGAAGATTGCCTGTTGTAATAGATGATGACCTGGCATCAGTTATTGCTCACACTGCCTCTCAGCTGGACTAGAGGAACCAATATAATTGGATGTAAATCCTCCATCACACAAAAAAAAGCTAATTAATATAAAACACTGCAGGCATCACCTCAACAATGCAGACTACATCTGTGGTATATCAAGCACAGCAAACCCACTGTTTATGTTGAATTTGTGTCTCCATTTAGCCCAGATCCAGGGCTAAACAATAACCACTTGTTCTATCACCCAATGTCCCCTCCCCGGCCAAGAAATGGAATTGGGAAAAGGAGGGAAACTCATTGGCTGAAATTTAAACAGATCTAATAAAATAAGAAAAACAATATCAATACTAATATAAAAGACAAAATTATACTTAGCCCGTAGAGTGGTGACAACTCCCTCCAGGGATGGGAGAAGGGAAAGAGAGTCCCAACCCTCCCCAGCAAGCTTTCCAATTTATAGTGAACATGGCATTTACGTTACAGAATCACAGAATCACAGAATGTTAGGGATTGGAAGGGACCTCGAAAGATCATCTAGTCCAATCCCCCTGCCGGAGCAGGATTACCTAGATCATGTCACACAGGAACGCATCCAGGCGGGTTTTGAATGTCTCCAGAGAAGGAGACTCCACAACCTCTCTGGGCAGCCTGTTCCAGTGTTCGGTTACCCTCACCGTAAAGAAGTTTTTCCTCATATTTAAGTGGAACCTCCTGTGTTCCAGCTTGCACCCATTGCCCCTTGTCCTGTCAATGGATGTCACTGAGAAGAGCCTGGCTCCATCCTCATGACACTTGCCCTTTACATATTTATAAACATTAATGAGGTCCCCCCTCAGTCTGCTCTTCTCCAAGCTAAAGAGACCCAGCTCCTTCAGCCTCTCCTCATAAGGGAGATATTCCACCCCCTTAATCATCTTCGTGGCTCTGCGCTGGACTCTCTCTAGCAGTTCCCTGTCCTTCTTGAACTGAGGGGCCCAGAACTGGACACAATATTCCAGATGCGGCCTCACCAGGGCAGAGTAGAGGGGGAGGAGAACCTCTCTCGACCTGCTAACCACACCCCTTCTAATACACCCCAGGATGCCATTGGCCTTCTTGGCCACAAGGGCACATTGCTGGCTCATGGTCATCCTGCTGTCCACTAGGACCCCCAGGTCCCTTTCCCCTACGCTGCTCTCCAACAGGTCTGTCCCCAACTTGTATTCATACATCAGGTTGTTCTTGCCCAGAACAACACCTGTGGGCCAGCCTGGGGCAGCTGCCCTGGCTTTCACTACTAATGGCCTTGATCACCATACCACAGCTGGCCACAAATTGAAACAAAATGTAACAGAAAAGTGATTCTATAATTTTATCCCCATGAAACCAAGATAGTATTCCGCAGCTTATTCTATATCATTTATGTCATGTCCAAGTCACTACTATTTTCCCCACTCTCAACACATATATATACATATGTACACACAGATATCATTCCCTCAGCCTATGGGCTATCTCCCCAAGAAGTCCACTGAATTAATTTAGTTCAAAACCATGGGTTCCATCTGTCATAATAGTCTCTCAGGGCAGGAAAAAATGATGTGGGATTCACTCAGTTGGCAGATCAGGACCAGGCCTCAATATAGTGAGACAGATGGGTGAAGTCAGGCACAGCAGGATGATGTGTTGTGCATCTGGAGCTCGCAGCTGGTATATCAGGTGCAGCCCATGTTCTTGGTCTGGGGTGATTCTTACTGTGATAAATAACTACAGAAAAAATGACAAGCAGTATCCTATAACAATTAGCAACATACAGTTCAAGTTATTGGCTATTCTCACCCAAAATCAAATCTCCTTGAGGTACACATCTAACTTCCCCATCCTCCTGCATCATCCACCAGGTACACCCAGGTCCTTGAGCAAAAGCAATTCCACAAATGGGTTTGCCTTTGCACAAGGCAAGAGTAGTCCAAACTGTTTTCCCCAATATATACCTTGCATGAACCATGGGGACTTTATCCCCCTCTACAGTACACAACAGCCCAGATTGAGCAGGGCCAGCTCGACTGACAGATCCCCTGGGATTAACTAACCAGGTGGCCTTAGCTAAGTGTTCATCCCAGTTTTTGAATGTCCCAGCACCCATTGCTTTCAGGGTAGTCTTTAATAGTCCATTGCATCGTTCAAATTCCAAGGCTGCTGGTGCATGATAGGGGATGCGATATATCCACTCAATACCATGCTCTTTAGCCCAAGTGTCTATGAGGCTATTTTGGAAATGAGTCCCCTTGTCTGACTCAATTCTTTCTGGAGTACCCTGTCACCAAAAAATCTGCTTCTCAAGGCCCACAGTAGAGTTATGGGCAGTGGCATGAGGCACAGGGTATGTTTCCAACCAGCCAGTACTTGCTTCCACCATTGTGAGCACATAGCGCTTGCCTTGACAGGTTCATGGAAACAAGATTAGTCAATCTGCCAGGCCTCTCTATACTTATATTTCAGCCATCGTCCTCCATACCACAGGGGTTTCAGCTGTTTGGCTTGTTTAATTGCAGCACAAGTTTCACATTCATGGATGACCTGTGTGATAGTGTCCATGGTCAAATCCACCCCTCAGTCAGAAGCCCATCTCTGTTGCACCTCTGCCTTGATGGCCTGATATATTATGGGCCCACTGCGCTAAAAACAGTTAACCCTTATGTTGCCAGTCCAGGTCTACTTGAGACACTTTAACCTATACAGCCTGATCTACCTGCTGGTTGTTTTGATGTTCCTCAGTGGCTTGACTCTTGGGTACGTGAGCATCTATGTGACGTACCTTCACAACCAGCTTCTCTAATGGGGCAGCAATATATTGCCACAATTCAGCTGCCCAGATGGGTTTGACTCTGCGTTGCCAGTTGTTTTTCTGTAATTGCTTCAACCATCCCCACAGGGCATTTGCTACCATCCACGAGTCAGTATACAGGTAGAGTACTGAACATTTTTCTCGCTCAGCAATATCTAGAGCCAGCTGGATGGCTTTTACTTCTGCAAACTGACTCGACTCACCTTCTCCCTCAGCCCCTTCTGCCACTCGTTGCATAGGACTCCACACAGCAGCTTTTCACCTTCGCTGTTTACCTACAATACGACAAGATCCATCAGCAAACAATACATGTCACTTCTCATTTTCTGATAATTTATTATATGGTGGGGCCTCTTCAGTGTGCATTACCTCCTCCTCTGGTGGCATTCCAAAATCTTTGCCTTCCATCCAGTCCATGATCACTTATAAGATTCCTGGACAATTAGGGTTTCCTATTCGAGCCCACTGTGTAATTAATGCAATCCATTGACTCCATGTAGCATCAGTTGCATGATGAGTAGTAGGAACCTTACCCTTGAACATCCAGCCTAGTACTGGTAATCAGGGTGCCAGGAGAAGCTGTGCTTCAGTACCGATTACCTCTGAAGCAGCTCTAACTCCTTCATATGCTGCCAGTATCTCTTTTTCAGTTGGGGTGTAATTGGCCTCGGAGGCCTTGTATCTTCGACTCCAAAATCCTAGGGGTCGACCTCGAGTCTCCCCTGGCACTTTCTGCCAGAGGCTCCAGGTAGGACCATTCTCCCCAGCTGCGGTGTAGAGCACATTTTTAACATCTTGTCCCGTACGGGCTGGTCCAAGGGCTACTGCATGCACAATCTCTTGTTTAATCTGTTCAAAAGCCTGTCGCTGTTCAGGGCCCCACTGAAAATCATTTTTCTTTCTGGTCACTTGATAAAGAGGGTGTACAATCTGGCTGTAATCTGGAATATGCATTCTCCAGAAACCCACATCACCTGGGTCATGTGATGGCTCTGCCTTAGAAGGCTCTGAGTCATCATCCTTCTCTTCACAAGCTGATTTCTTTCGGTATTTCTTCCTGGTTACAGGGGCGGTTGGTACAGATCGGGTAGATGCTGGGGTTTGAGTAGATGCAGTGGCTGTCATGGGAGTGCTGAGACTCGCTAGAGTCTGTGTAGCTGCAGTGGCCATGTTGGGTGTAGTCTGAGTAGCTGCAGTGGCCATCTTGGGGCGTGCAGCAGCTGCGGTGTAGGCTGCCGGGGTTTGAGTAGCTGCAGTAGCTGTCTTGGGGCGTGCAGCGTCTGCGGCGTAGGCTGCCGAGGTTTGAGTAGATGCAGCTGCTGTCTTGGGGGGTGTAGCAGCTGCGGTGCGAGCTGTCGGGGTTTGAGTGGATTTAGTAGCTGTAGCGGCAGCACACGCTGTAGGAGCTGAGGTGGCCGCATAACACCTACACCTGTCCCTGCACCTATATTTAATCTTATCCCACATCAGAAACACATTCAGGACAACCGAAAATAAAAACATGCCACCTCGACAGCCCCATCCGAATTTTACAAAATCTAGTGGAATCAGCTTGGCAGAAAAGGGGAAGGTACTATTTCCTGAAGTAAAATTGAAAGGGCAATCATTAACAAAATCAGCTAAAGGATGCCCGGAGTGCGCAGATGAAGTCACTGCTACCGATTCGCGATTAAAACTGCCCATCATTGTGTCATAGAGATAAGAGATCGGAATATTAACTGCCCAGTTTATCATGGCATAAATCAGTATCAAACCCCATACCAAAACAATACATTTCGACCAGCGCCCACTGCTAAACCACATGCAAACATTAAGAAGAAGCAAGCAATAACACAGCGCCCACAGCAGGTAAGGCAGCGTTGCAATACTCAACTGTGAAAGAAACTCTATAAAAAGACGAGATAATGAGATGTGATGTATACTGTCTCTCCTGAACACGTCTTGCAGGGGAATGCTTTCACCTTATAGTGGAGATGCTTGTCAGTACAGGCAGGGAGCAGAGTCTGTCCTCCATCTGGGACAATATTTTCAACACCTTACCGAGCAGTTCTGTGGAAAAACAGTCTGACAAATCCACAACTGAGATGCTGTCCTGTAGGGAGGAAGAGACATTGTCTGCATATTGCTGCATCTGATTATCTATGTCACCCACCATTGGTGCGTCGGAATCTCCCCAGCTAAATAATGGTAATGAGTTGGCATACGACGGTGGCATGCTCTGTACCTACTTGTGCCACATGTGTCTGGTAACTCTGAGTGCATCTGGATCTAGTGGTGTCCCCAGGTCATCCAAGTCAGCAAAAATCAGCTCCTGCACAGCTATTTCCCTCAGATTCTTAACACCTCTCTCAATGGTTGTCCACTTGCCTGGGGGGTACACGACATAATCCCTAAATGGATACCTGTTCCTCACACTTAGCATGAGTCACCTCCAGAGAGTGAGGGGCTGTGCCTCCTTTGCAAGACCCCTGTCAATACCCACTTCTCTAGCCATTGGTCCCAGCTGCTTGGCTTCTCTACCCTCTAACTCAAAACCATCAGCTCCATTATGCCAGCAGCAGAGCAGCCAAGTAACAAGTTACCTTCATGACAGCTGTAATCTTTATGTATATCTCACAGCTCACTCAGGGATAGGGATCAAGTGGTTACCTCTGGTTCCTCCTCCTGTGATGTCCCTGGTAGGCCACCACAACCTGCTCTTTTTGTGATTTTTGTCTTCTGTACGGGGGCGACTGGTACTGGCACTGGTTGAATCCCTAGGTTAGCTACATCACCCATCACTGGGGGCTGAATAGCTGCAGTGCTTGTTGCCAAAGTCTGGGTAATCACAGCAAATGCTGCCTGGAGTTGAGTAATCACAGTACCCAGTGTGGAAACCTGAATAGCCTCTGGGGTAGCCAGGATGCCTGCTGCAGGTACTGCCAGGGTCTGAATATCTGCGATTCCAGTTGTGGCTGCTGGGGCAGCTGCAACATCTGTCATAGGGGCTGGACCTGCTGTGGTGTCTGTTATATGGGCCAGGGCTGCTGCAGGGCCCATTACAGTGGTTGCAGCAACTGTGCTGTATCCACCTCTATACTGATGTTTTACTCTAAGCAAGAGCAAGAACTGAAAGACATTCAAAAGGCCTAACAATATGAGCATGGTGGTTGAAACATCCCACGGGTATTCAAAATTCTCAAAAGCCATTGAGATCAGCCTCGAGGGAAAAGGAAAGTACATGTCACCCACTCCCATTCCATAGAAATCAGAAATGGGCACAGTTCCAAAAGAATTTATAATACCATAAACCAATGCAAAACAACATAGCAGAGTGATACCTCCAAGTCCACACCCAGAAGCAATAAACAGCACAAAACCAGCAACAAACAGCAGCAAAGCCACAAATTTGATTAGCCACACAAAAAGCAACTCTAAAAGCAAACACCAGAGAATTCCACCCAGCAACCATCCTACCAACACCAACATAAAGAAAGCTCATAATAAATGCAGTCAAATCTGTGAAAACTCCAACTCTCTGAGACTCTCAGATTAAAAGTCTACAGTTCTCCCAGGTGAGCTATTTATTTTGGGTGCCAAATAAACTGTCTCCATTTAGCCCGCATCCAGGGCTAAACAATAACCAGTTGTTCTATCACCCAACATCCCCTCCCCAACCAAGAAGATTTAGTCATAGAATCATAGAATGGTTTGGGTTGGAAGGGACCTTAAAGATCATCTAGTTACCACCCCCCTGCCACAGGCAGGGACACCTTTCCTCTAGACCAGGTTGCTCAAAGTCTCATCCAACCTGGCCTTACACATGGCCAGGGAGGGGGCAGCCACAACTTCTCTGGGAAACCTATTCCAGTGTCTCACCACCCTCACAGAGAAGAATTTCTTCCTAAGATCTAATCTAAATCTACCCTTTTTCAGTTTAAAACCATTCCCCCTCGTCCTGTCACTACCTGCCCTTGTAAAAAGCCCGTCTCCTGCTTTCCTGTAGGCCCCCTTCAGATACTGGAAGGCTGCTATGAGGTCTCCCCAGAGCCTTCTCTTCTCCAGGCTGAACAGCCCCAACTCCCTCAGCCTGTCTTCATAGGAGAGGTGCTCCAGCCCTCTGATCATCTTCGTGGCCCTCCTCTGGACTTGTTCCAAGAAGGTCCTTCTTATGTTGGGGGCTCCAGAGCTGGATGCAGTACTCCAGGTGGGGTCTCACGAGAGCGGAGTAAAGGGGCAGTATCACCTCCCTCGACCTGTTGGCCACGCTGCTTTTGATGCAGCGCAGGATATGGTTGGCCTTCTGGGCTGCAAGCGCACATTGCCGGCTCATGTTGAGCTTCTCGTCAACCATCACCCCCAAGTCCTTCTCCTCAGGGCTGCTCTCAATCCATTCTCTTCCCAGCCTGTATTTGTGCTTGGGATTGCTCTGACCCACATGCAGGACCTTGCATTTGGCCTTGTTGAACTTCATGCGGTTCGCATGGGCCCAGCTCTCAAGCCTGTCAAGGTCCCTCTGGATGGCATCCCTTCCCTCCAGCACGTCGACCACACCGCACAGCTTGGTGTCATCAGCAAACTTGCTGAGGGTGCACTCAATCCCACTGCCCATGTCACCGACAAAGATGTTGAACAGCACCGGTCCCAATACCGACCCCTGAGGAACGCCACTCGTCACTGGTCTCCACTTGGACATTGAGCCCTTGACCGTAACTCCTTGAGTGAGACCATCCAGCCAATTCTTTATCCACCGAGTGGTCCATCCGTCAAGTCCATGTCTCTCCAATGTAGAGACAAGGATGTCGTGCGGGACAGTGTCAAATGCTTTGCACAAGTCCAGGTAGATGACATCAGTTGCGCTTCCCCTATCCACCAGCGCTGTAACCCCATCGTAGAAGACCACCAAATTTGTCAGACATGATTTTCCCTTGGTGAAGCCATGTTGGCTGTCACCAATCACCTCCTTGATTTCTGTGTGCCTCAGTAGTTTCCAAGAGGATCTGCTCCATGATCTTGCCAAGCACAGAGGTGAGAAAACCAATATCAATACAAATGATACAAAATTATACTTAGCCCATAGACTAATGACAAGTCCCTTCAGTACCAAAGAAGAGAATACCCTACCCCTGCCCCCCAAGCTTTCCCATTTATATTTAATTTGACGTTTATGTTATAGAATACACCTGTGGGCCAGCCTGGGTCAGCTGCCCTGGCTTTCACTGCTAATGGCCTTGATCACTGTACCATGGCTGGCCACAAACTGAAAAAACAATGTAACAGAAAAGTGATTCTATAATTTTATCCCCACAAAACCAGAACACTTTGAAGAGAAATAAAAAATCCAATTCAAACAGAGCCTGGTCCAGAACCCCAAAATGCCTAACTGTCCACAACGAAGAATGAAATCTGCAGTTATTGCCCTCTGATACACAGGAGGTTTTTTTACTTCAAAACCAGGTCTCTCTATTTAAAACCCCTACACTGCAGAAACAAAAGAGGACACAGACTGCATATATTTTGTTCCCCAAAGAAAAGGTGAAAGTAAATACATGAGCAATCGTCACACTCAGTGTACCACCCAGAGAATGTCTCAGATTTTATCATGTCAAGTGCAATCTGGAACCTATAGAGAGTAGAGTATTCATTAAACAGAAGACAGATAAGATGCTTTGCTAATGCTATAGGAACTATTGCCTGTGTCTATGTAAACTTTTCAGTAACTGTGGAGTCCAGAAGTAGATGACATTGGAGATGCATTTTCAGATTGGACCCTGGGTTTGTTGAGACCCATGGTTCAGTATCAGAATCCCTGCAGGTGCCTGCAGACTTTCCAGAGAAATGGGTCAAGTACCTGCTTCCCTTTTGTGCACAGGCTAATTTGGACTGGTTGTAGACTTGGCATTTGGCATCTTCCCTTCTCTTTTGGTCTTCAGTTCTACTCGATCCAAATTTGCCACTGACCTTTCAGCAAGAACTAACTCAGTGCTTCAGATGATTGTCTTCAAAGAAGAATGTAGGGGGAACCATACTACAAATCTGACATGTAAAACTGGAGAATAGTAAGAAATATGGTATCTTCTGGCAAGCAGGTGAAATAACATCACATAATCAATCAAAGTGGGCAGGAGACCGCCATGGATGAGCAAGGAACTTCTGGCAAAACTCAAATGGAAGAAGGAAGTTTACAGGTTGCGGAAAAAGGAACAGGCCACTTGGGAGGAATATAAGGCGGCTGTCAGCATATGCAGGGATGTGTCAAGGAAGGCTAAGGCCCACTTGGAATTAAATCTAGCAAGGGACATCAAAGACAACAAGAAGGGCTTCTTCAAGTACATCAGCAGCAAAAGGAAGACTAGGGAAAATGTGGGCCTGCTGCTGAATGAGGAGGGTGCCCTGGTGATGGAGGATACAGAGAAGGCGGAGTTACTGAATGCCGCCTTTGCCTCAATCTTTACTGCTAAGGCCAGACCTCGGGAATCCCAGGCCCTGGAAGTAAGAGAGAAAGTCTGGAGAAAGGAAGACTTTCCCTTGGTTGAGGAGGATCAAGTTAGAGATCATTTAGACAAGCTGGACACCCACAAATCTCTGGGCCCCGATGGGAAGCATCCACAAGTGCTGAGGGAGCTGGCAGATGTTATTGCCAAGCCACTCTCCATCATCTTTGAAAGGTCATGGAGAACAGGAGAGGTGCCTGAGGACTGGAGGAAGGCCAATGTCACTCCAGTCTTCAAAAAAGGCAAGAAGGAAGACACAGGCAACTACAGGCTGGTCAGCCTCACCTTCATCCCTGGAAAGGTGATGGAACAGCTCATCCTGGATGTCATCTCTAAGCATGTAGAGGAAAAGAAGGTTATCAGGAGTAGTCAACATGGATTCATTAAGGGGAAATCATGCTTGACCAATCTGATGGCCTTCTATGATTGGATGACTGGCTGGGTAGATGAGGGGAGAGCAGTGGATGTTGTCTACCTTGACTTCAGCAAGGCTTTTGATACTGTTTCCCACAACATCCTCATAGGAAAGCTCAGGAAGTGTGGGTTAGAGGAGTGGACAGTGAGGTGGACTGAGAACTGGCTGAATGGCAGAGCTCAGAGGGTTGTGATCAGCGGTGCAGAATCTAGTTGGAGGCCTGTAGGTACCAGTGTTCCCCAGGGGACAGTACTGGATCCAGTCCTGTTTAACTTATTCCTCAATGACCTGGATGAAGGGACTGAGTGTATCCTCAGCAAGTTTGCTGATGACACAAAACTGGGAGGAGTGGCTGATACACCAGAAGGCTGTGCTGCCATTCAGCAAGACCTGGACAAGCTAGAGAGTTGGGCAGTGTCTTTTTGTAGCCTACACCTGGGGCTAAAACCAGCCCCACCTCTCCTCACCAAGCCTTCCCTTTTATAGTGAGCTTGATTGTTAATGATATAGAATACACCTGTGGGCCAGCCTGGGTCAGCTGCCCTGCATTTAGCTGCTAATGACCCTGATCACCATGGCTGACCACAAACTGAAACAAAATCCCAATGAAACCAGGACAGGTGGAGAGGAATCTAATGAAGTTTAACAAAGGCAAGTGTAGGGTCCTGCACCTAGGGAGGAACAATCCCATGCACCAGTACAGGTGGCCAGGAAGTCCAATGGTATCCTGGGGTGCATTAGGAAGAGTGTGGCCAGCAGGTCGAGGGAGGTTATCCTCCCCCTCTACACTGCCCTAGTGAGGCCACACCTGGAGTACTGTGTCCAGTTCTGGGCCCCCCAGTTCAAGAAAGACAAGGAACTACTGGAGAGAGTTCAGTGGAGGGCTACAAAGATGTCGGGTTCCGGATTTAAGGTCCGCCTCCAAAGCAAATTTAGAAATAAAATGCAGACAGTCCCTGTCCGCCCCCCCTGCCCCCCGAGAGAGAGAGAGGGAGAGAGAGAGACCCGCCTAATTAGTAAAAAGGAGCAAATCTAGAAATAAAATGCAGACAATCTCTCCCCCCCGAGAGAGAGAGATCCGCCTAATTAGTAACTCCAGTGCAGCCCACGTGCGGCGTGCCTGGTTCAATGCAGACAGCTCGCGCGCGCAGCGAGCCCGCCAAAATATAAATAACTCCAGTGCAGCCCACGTGCGGCGTGCCTGGTTCAATGCAGACACCCCCCACGCGGGGTCCGCCAAATTATCATCCGGTATGCTTAACCTGCTTGCAGGTTAAGCACCCCCAAAAAATCCTGACCCGAAATAAAAACAGATTCATGATCCTTGAGTTCGGACAAAGCACAACCGAGGCACAGTATCAACAAACTTGGCTCTGACTTTATTAAGCCCAACAATGAGGCAACCCAATGAACAAGGAAGAGAGAGAGAGAGAGAGATAAAAGAAAGAGAGAAACAGAGAAAGCAGTTGAAAGAGAAAGAATATTCACCACCCTGAGATCCAGCGGCGTCCCGCGGGAAATCCTTTCTTCCTAGTTGGAAGATGGCGATGGGGTCCCGTGTGGTCGAGCGATCCAGCCTCTTTTATAGAGTTTTTCGGCAGAGTCATGTGACTTGGAGCCGTCAGTCAACAGTTCGCACCAATCACAGGTCCGAAGGCGGGACATGTCCGGTTCCTGCGCCGTAGGATTGGCCCCTTGCCAGGCTGTCACCGGAGACACACATCCGGAGGCGAGTGGAGGGCGGGCACCTAGCTTATTGCGTCATCGAGCGTTGCCGAGATCGGGCATTCCAGGCAGCCGCCACAAGATGTCGCCCGAGCACGTGGTTTACGATTTCTGAGACAATGCTCAAAAGGAAGGGGACAGATCCCCACAAAGGATGATCAGAGGACTGGAGCATCTCTCTTATGAGGGAGGAGAGGCTGAGGGAGCTGGGTCTGTTTAGCCTGGAGAAGAGAAGACTGAGAGGGGATCTTATCAATACTTACATATACCTTAGAGGTGGGTGTCAAGAGGATGGGGCCAGACTCCTCTCAGTGGTGCCCAGTGACAGGACAAGGGGCAACAGGCACAAACTGAAACATGGGAAGTTCCATCTGAATATGAGGAAAAACTTGTTTACTTTGAGGGTGACAGAGCACTGGAACAGGCTGCCCAGGGAGGTTGTAGAGTCTCCTTCTCTGGAGATATTCAAAACCTGCCTGGACATGACCCTGTGCAACGTGCTCCAGGTGAACCTGCTTTGGCAGGGGTTTGGACTAGATGATCTCCAGAGGTCCCTTCCAACCCTAACCATTCTGTGATTCTGTGATCTGGGACAGTTTCAGGGATGGGGCAAAATTAGTTCAAATGTGTGCTTGAGTCTTTCAATTCATAGGCCAAGGATCACCTTAGCCATGGTGTACATCTTAAATCATCTAATGTAGTTGGTAAATGTGGTTTTCATTCTCACAACATATATCTTTTTTAACTGGGTGCACATACACGTAATACTGTTTTAAAATATGTATGAAAGGTACACAGGTAGATTTAAAATCAATTCATTTAGCTGTATACTCTGCTTGTCTACTATCACTGTGTTTCTCTTTCTAAATTTTCCCATATCTTGACCTGAAAAATTCGGTGCTGCCATAAGTTCTTAAGATATTGCATATTAAGATATTGCATGTGTTCAGAGAGGTGAGGGAAATGTAATCGTGTACCAGAAATTATGCCATCTGGCTGTATGACCCATCACACCAATCAAGTAGGTGATTCAGATTCCTAAGTATGCCAAGGAGCACTGAGTACTGTTTGTTGGTAAAAATGTATAGGTTCAAGATTCACAACATCTATTTCTCAGTGGATATGGTCTAGGGCAATTTTAACACTCTTACTCTTTCCTGCTCAAAAAAAAAAAAAAAAAAAGTGAGGGGAAATGCCAAATCTGCTAAACAAATATATTGTGCACACCCAATTCTTATAACATGTCCTAGAATGTACCAGATAGCTCAGACCCATGATTTCTAAACAAACACTTTCTGTTCCTATCTTTTAACATTTTTTTGTGTGAACAGATGGCTTTGGAACAACAGAAATTACTAATGTGACTGCGTATTACCAGAGCAGTTGCATTGCAGGTCTGTTTAAAAATCCAACATCTTATTTTTACAACAAAACATTTTTCTTCACTGGACAATGTCACCTATAAAGTAGAAAAGAACTCACATGGATAGACATACTAAAGTCAGTGTGAGAACTCACATGAGTAAATTTTGAAAATAGAAATATTAATCTTAAATCTTAATGACATGCATCAAGACATGAAAGCTTGCTGTTTAAAATAAAATTTACTTTGGTTCCAGTTCTGCTGCTGCTTTTTAAATTAAAATTAAGGTAAGATGGAAATTAAACTGAGGTAGAAATACATATTAGAAATAGACAGATTTTTAAAATATATACATTAGTGTGTAGGTACAGATAGATATATATAGTGATATGAAATATCACTTAAAAACAACCCTTTGTTTCTTTTGGTTCTGTACACAAATATATATGAAATAATAAGACTGGACCAAAACAGCAAAGTATACCCTGTGCAATGGTCAAATGTAGACAGCAGGATGGAATTTTGCTGCTAGACAAGAAGTTTCTAGTACAATGCTGGTCCTTTTGGAAATCATTTCATTGACTACAATTGGACTGGAGTTATATCTTAGTAATGCAAAATAAAAAATTAATTAAATGCCACTGAAAAGAAATCACAATACACTTTAGGATGCAATTTGAAAATACAACTACTCATGCTTGCTTAAAATCACAGTTTATCAATCTACGATTATATATCCTACTGAAGTTAACACGAAAAAAATCTACTATTGGTTTGAATGGATTACGCTTTTTCATTTATAGTGACCTAAATTGTAATTAATGAACATTACTTCCACACCAATGTTCCCTTGAAATCTCAACTATTATACACAAGTTAAGAGGTACATCATCTGGAATTGGCACACATAGTAAAATAAAGTGAACGTACGATAGAAGATGGTTTTCTTAATTTACGCTAACAATTACTTGGGATTGTCCCCCAGGATATTTAAAATTTTATGTATAAGTAAACTTCAGTTTGAAATATTTGTACTCAAGAAATATTACAGGTTAGTGGTAATGGCTTAAATGAGAGTTTTGTGGGGAAAATGTCTTTTAGCACAATGAATTCCTCTAATCTACAGAAGAAATATTGCTTAGGGATTTCTTAAGTAAATCAGGTAGTATCCACGAATTTCTAAGCCCTCTTTTTCCTACTGTGCACATACTTACTCAGGCATTTTTTTCCCCATCTCCCCGTACTTAGTGCATATAATTTCTAGGGCTCAGAACAAAGAAAAGAGAAAAGCAAACAGTTCTTTCATGGTAATGCAAAACTTGCTCACTTATAAAGATATTGGTACAAAAAAATATTCATTTTTTTTATATATGTTCTTCAATTTATTAATAATATTTTATACATATTTATTTATAGCTTTGAGCAAAGACAAAAGAAAAAAAATCTAACTCATCCCTGGTCATACAGGCATTGTAAGAATCAGATCTATAGTCTTCCCAGCATCAGTAAGATCCAACATTTTTCATTAATACATTTCATCCTGTACAGCTGTGAGATTTCATACTTATGGGCTTACTTATGTACAGAGAAAATAGGTCACTTCTGAAACTAGCAATGGACCTTTATATTACAGGAATGTAATATGTTTCTTAATCTAAGTATCTATACATTCATACATACATATATATATACACATATATAATTTTATACCCTGTACCATTTTTTTGAATTAACATACAAATCCTATATATTGCCCATGCTATTACAAAGTCATTAAAAATTATTTATGGTTTCAGTGAAAGACCATGTGGTTTAATATTTCTTCATAGTGCTTAAAATAAAATAAAAATATATATATAAAAATATTTTGCTACTAACCCCATTTCTCCTAGCAAATGTAAACCTTAAACAGTTTGAAAGATCAGTATATGATCTTAATTAACTGATAGAATTTGTTAGTATTAAAATAATACAAGGGGTATTGTACTGATAAATAAATGGCCTTGCAGCATATCCATAATGTTCCAAACACTTTTAAACAATCGCTTCTTTGTATACTACTCTGGGCCACTTGGATTAATGGCAGCAGCATGTTAATGGGTTAATTACATTGATTTTTACTGATGAGTGGGAGTCAGCAAAAACTGGAAGTTTTTAAAAAATTTTTATTTGACGTACCACTTTAGTAAAAGGCGTAACAGGCAGCATGGGTTCAAGCTCTGTTAGCTTTAGAATATTTACTTGCCTCTCAAGTACATCAGGATTCACTGCATTACATAGCTTGTGATGTTATTTAATTTTTTCATGCATTGTTAAACTCATCATTAATGGGAAAAGAACAACTCCTTTGCATTCACTTCCTTCACATGAGTCAGCTGGGTTTTAAGGAACAGAATATATGCTTATATCATATCCATAATGCTGATTTTTCAGTGAGTTAAATTATGACACATTTAGTTTCAATCTCTATTTAATGTGACAAATCAGGCACAAATGATTACGAAAGAACTTTTTTTGTGGATAACATAATGTGAAGGTTTGAGCAAACAAAACAAAATGTTCACAGAACAGTATACTTTAACCCTGCTTTCTGTCACCATTTCCTTTCTGTTTTGAAGACATAACAAATAATAAACCTCGTACCTATGGGCTATGCTTGGCACTACATGCCTTAGGATATACTAGCCATTTAATTACAATATACACAGAGCAAATTGTGCATTTCCAGACAGACTTGATGCTATATTATATTTATTTTTTTTTAAATTAACACCACAGTCAACTACAAAACTACAGTGAAGACACAGAAAGCACCTGAAAGGCTAAATCAAGCTGTGGTTTACAAATAATCCTTTAAATGAAAAACCTCACTTCTAGACTTAAACCAAAGATTCAAAGTCAGCATTATAGGATTTTTAAAGTAGACACAATTAATGAATGGTTATTATTTTCTAAGATACCATAAAGCCTTTTCCTAAAATGGCTGACTGAACCTATTTTTAGCATCTTTTTTTTTTTTCCAAAGCATGCATGGAATATTTTCACATGCTATTGAGGGCAAGGAGAAGAAAAGTGATGGTATTGGTGAAGTACAAGCAGTTTGCAGGATCAAGCATACAATTTTGCATAAAACATTGCATGTAAAAGTAACACTGTAGGTTTTAAGCCATTGCATTACAATTAAACAGTTATGTTGCATTTAGCTTTAACAAATTTTAAAACTGTAAATTTTGAAGTGAAGAGCTGAACCTAAATTCCTAAACAAAGACCTTGTAATGGTACATCACACAGCAGCTATTTTTGTTTGGGTCTAAAAAGTTATTTACAATGGCAATATTTATAGTCTTTGTAAAAGTCTTTAGCAATGTGAAGATTGAAGTCCACCCAGTTTTCTGAAACAACAGAATGGTTGACATGTTGTGAGGTTACAAACTATCCAGAGGAGTGCTAGTACCAGCCTTTTGACTGCAGGTGTTTGCAATTTATTTGTTTTCCAATCTAATTCTGAATGGAAAGTGCTAAAATGTGAAATGCAATGGGAAATAATAACTGAATTCTTCATGAGAAATTAACAATGTGTATGTAATAAATGAGATAATGAAGGTTTCAGAATATCACTCAGTGCTATGTTTTAGTTACATTGATTTTTATTTTCTTAATATACTTGTTTGACATTTGTTATTGTGTTGACAATTTTCCCATGAAAATAGCAAACCTCATAAACAGGGAAATCTGTCAGACTGATTTTAAAGTCAACACGTTAAAAATAAATAATATTACAGCTGAATTTAGACTTCTTTAATGACTGCAAGAAAGGAAGACATGAATTCAAACAAGTTTTTTTAATTCCCTTTTTTTTATATATATATATAAAATTTTTACATTTGTTATGTAGGGCAAAGCTGTCTAAAGTATTTTTTCTCATAATAGACTGCTGAGGTACATTAGGAAATAGGCTAAAACAGTTCCAGGGATGGTTCTCAGTTTGTTACAAGTCTGTTGCTCACAGTTACCAGGGATCACAAGTTTGATGTGAACCGCAGTTTGTCTCCCTCGGGCTCTTTGCTTAAGACTGTGGAAGAATCTCTTTGCAGAAGGGCTGCGGGCGGCATGGCCCCCTGGTTCAGGGGGATGGCTCCCGAGGACATCTGTCGGAAGAGTGAGACACGCTGGGGGACAGTGGCCCGGCTGGCTGGGGGCATGCTGGGGCCAGGGGTGGGCTGTGGGAGGGAGGCAAGGGACTCCCCCACGGTGGGATGAGGCCTGGAGATCAGGGTGGAGATCTCGTGGGGCAGGGAAGGCTGAGAGGCAGAGAGGGGCCGCACCTCCTGGGTCAGGTTGGTGTTGTGGAGGGCCTGGGTGCTCTTGTGGACCTCGTTCTTCTGCGCGGTACCAGGCAGCTGCTGGGGCATGAGGGAGAGCTGTGAGGCAGTCGGCGAGACGTACTGGAAAGTTCGGCCAGCCAGAGGGCTCTGTACGGGTGGGCTGCAGATGGCAGTGGTGTAGGAGCAGGGCGAGAGTATGATGGCTTGCTGGGGCGTCTGTGTGCTGGGTGAGGTGGAGTGCAGGTTGCCATGAGAAAGGCTGCTCATGGTGTAAACGGGAGGGGACTGCGTCCTGATGCACAATGATGAGGTGGCAGTGGAGGTGCTGGAGTTCAGCGTGGGCATCTGCTGCAAGCTCACTGGGGCGATGGTCTGTACCATCTCTCTGTCATGCTTCACGATCTGCTTCAAGATCTCATTCTCCTGGTTGTTGAAAACCCCGGTGTTGAGGTCCTTCTGGAACTTCTTCAGGAGGATTGAGTTCTTCTTCCCTTTACAGAGAGGCAGAAGAGTTAGCAAGCCTGACACGCAGGGGCAGGTCCCCACTCTGACTTTGCATTTCAACCCCCATCACTGAGGGCTATATCGATATTGTAAAAGCCTGAGCAAACACCAGGCTGAGCACCGGCCACAGCTCAGCAGTGAGCCCACTGTGATAGGCTGTGCCACACCGATCTCTCTAGAAGCCAGGGACTGAAGAGTTCATCCCTTGCGGTGGAGTGGTGCTAAGCCTCTCCAGGCACTGCCACAGCAACTCACGCTGGAACACAGCTCCTGACAGCTGGCTTCCATGCACACCTAGTTCCCCCCTCTCTCTGCACCAGCAGGGCAGGTTTTCATAACATTGTTGTGCTCAAAGACACATGAACTTTCTGTGCCTCTTCACTTGTAGTGCATTGCTATTACTACAATTATTCTGAAAATCCAACCATGGTAATTCACTGAAAAACAGGGTGGAAAAAGCCACCAGACTCTGCATCTGGAATATTGTGTCCAGTTCTGGGCCCCTCAGTTCAAGAAGGACAGGGAACTGCTAGAGAGAGTCCAGCGCAGAGCCACGAAGATGATTAAGGGGGTGGAACATCTCCCTTATGAGGAGAGGCTGAGGGAGCTGGGTCTCTTTAGCTTGGAGAAGAGGAGACTGAGGGGTGACCTCATTAATGTTTATAAATATGTAAAGGGCAAGTGTCATGAGGATGGAGCCAGGCTCTTCTCAGTGACATCCCTTGACAGGACAAGGGGCAATGGGTGCAAGCTGGAACACAGGAGGTTCCACATAAATATGAGAAAAAACTTCTTTACGGTGAGGGTAACCGAACACTGGAACAGGCTGCCCAGAGAGGTTGTGGAGTCTCCTTCTCTGGAGACATTCAAAACCCGCCTGGACGTGTTCCTGTGTGATATGGTCTAGGTAATCCTGCTCCGGCAGGGGGATTGGACTAGATGATCTTTCGAGGTCCCTTCTAATCCCTAACATTCTGTGATTCTGTGATTCTGTGTATAACGTCTTTCTCTCTCATTGCAAAATGGTTCTAATTTCCACTAAATGTTATATAAGTTATAAATATATCTGACATTTAGCACATTCCCTGGAACTAACTATTAGACATTAGTAACCAGTGTCCAGTAGCTTGCAAGAAATCATCTTTTTAAATATTTGTGAATTAATATGAACTCATGGCTTGCACAATAAAGACTGCTGTACACTGTGTCCTGATGTTTGCTTGATGATTCTCAGTGTCTGCAAGATGTAGATACTATTCTGTGTCATCAGATGCACAGGAACACAATTGCACTCAATTGTTTCTTTTTTTTCAATAAAACAGTTCATATTTTATCTTTTGTCCTGTGTAGATTTCATATTGTAAACACAGCACTCCAGATGGGGTTACTACTCTAAGAGCAGACTGGACTTTACTACTAATATTATTTAAGCACATGTTACTTTGAGTTGGACTACATTTCCAGAGAGTCTTGAGAGCCAAATTATAGGAGTTTGAAAAGCCTTGAAAACATAAATTAATGTACTGAGTGTTCACAATCTGCAAAATACTAAAACAGGCCTATCAAATATTTGAAACCTGTATACATGTATTTAATTTCTTTACTCTTGCTATATTAAAGAAAACAATTTTTCATCCAAATCAGGATAAACAATTTTTTATGCATAGCTGCATTTTAAAACCAGTGTCAATAATGATGATCAGAATGCACTTGTCCCAACCAAAGACCATATATTTTATCTAGTATGTCCTATTAGAGAGGTCCAGAATGTCTGGATGCACAACAGCAGACATAACACACCCTGTTTTGATAATCTGCCATATCAGTCTGCCTTTCACTTGGATATCGTTGGCCTGCTTTTCTGATTGCAAGCAGATCTCAGTAACGCCAGTATGCAGCCATCAATGCTAGCAGTGCCCATGTTGTCAGGAAAATGAGAGCCCCTGCTGCAAAGGATTAATTCACTTCAACAAACATGGGTTTTGTGAATGCTGAGAGACTTCAGCTCTCCCCATCATTATAGATGTAATCTGTAAACTATTTATGTAGGAAAATGTCATCTACTGCTCATGAAACTGCAATAAACCCCATGAGTGTTGAGGGCAGCAAAAGAAATATACTGGATTAATAAATAATACTATTGATAATTAAAGTATACAAAATAATCCTGAGAGGACTATGAGAGCTTTCTAAAATTCAAAGGTTTTTATTGTTTAAAAGTGAGCTTGCAAAATTTCTTGTCTGGACACATCTTATTCATAGTTCAACAGAACATTTACTGCAGTGTAACAGAAATAAAACTTTTAAGAAGGATTTAATCTGGGCATTTTATCCTTCAAATCAAGGAAAAGAAAAGGTAGAAAGGTTTTAAGAATTCCAAATATGGAAAAAAAATAATACCTATCCTGTCAAGTCTATCAATTGCCACCGTTTCAAAGGCCCTTCTCATCATGGGGTACTCTTCCAAAACCTCATTGAAGTTGTCCACTGAGAGGGAATACAGGCGACAGTACGTGTCTGCTCGTACACTGGCAGTTCGACGGCCCTTGGTCAAAAGGCAAATCTCTGGGGAGAGAAAAATTCAACACACACAGGAAACAAAGAAGTTAGCGAACCACGTGAAACTTAAAAGCTAGGAAGTGACTTAGTGCTAACAGTAATAAGCAGCAATTTTTCTATTGCTGTTCATGTAAGGTTGCAGGAACAATTCTGAAGGTGTTTGATTCTATTTTTGTGTCCTGGTTTCATTGGGATTTGGTTTCAGTTTGTGGCCAGCCACGGTGATCAAGGCCCTCAGCAGTTAAATCCAGGGCAGCTGACCCTGGCTGGCCCACAGGTGTATTCTATATCATTGACATCAAGCTCACTATAAAAGAGAGGGTTTGGTCTTTTCTTTCATTCTTCCTCTTTCTTAGTGTGATTTTTAAAACAACTTGTGAGTGATCTGTAGATAAGTATAGTTCTGTCTGTTTTATGTTGTGATTTATATTGATTTCTTCATTTCATTAAATCTGCTTAACTTCAACCTACAAGTCTCCCTCTCTTTTTCCCAATTTCCTTCCTCAGTTGGGGAAGGGACCTTGGGTGAGAGGAAAAACTGCTATTGTTTAGCCCTGGTGTGGGCTAAACAAAGACAGTTTATTTGGTGCCCAATGTAAATAGATCACCTGGGAGAACCATAGACTTTTGGTTTAACAGTCTCAGAGAGTTGAAGTTTTCATGGATTTGACTGTTTTTTTTTTAGTATGAGCATTCATTGTGTTGGTAGCAGGGCTGCTGGGTGTTCTCTGGGGTTTGGCTTTACAGTTGTTTTTGGGATGGCTAATCAAATGTGTCATTTTGCCGTTGTTTGTTACTGGTTTTGTGTGATTTATGACTTCTGGGCATGGACAAGGTATCACTTTGCTGTGTGGTTTGGCATTGCTTTATGGTATTATAAATTTGTTTTGAACTGTGCCCCTTTCTGATTTCTAAGGAGTGGGAAGGAGTGACATGTATGTTTTTTTTTTCTCCTCGAAGCTGATCTCACTGGCTTTTGAAAATTTTGAATGCCTGTGGGATGTTTTGAACACTATGCTCATACTGTCAGGCCTTTTGAATGACTTCTAGTTCTTGCTCTTGCTTCAACATCAGTATAAAGGCAGATACAGCACAGCTGTTGCTACCACTATAACAGACCCTGCAGCTGCCCTGGCAGCCACAACTGGAATGGCAGATACTCAGACACTGACAGTCCCTACAGCAGGCACCCCGGCTACCCCACAGGCTATTCAGATATCTGCCCTGGGCACTGTGATTACTCAACTCCAGGAAGTACTTGCTGCAATGACCCAGACCTTGACAACAAGAGCTGCAGCTAATCAGCTCTTGGTGATGGGTAATGTGGCTAACCTAGGGATTCAATCAGTGTTGGTATTGGTCATCCCTGTACAGAAGATGAAAACCACAAAAAAAAAAAAAAAAAGCAGGTCATGATGTCCTACCAGGGACATCACAGGAGGCCAAGCCAGAGGTGACCACTCAATCCCTATCCCTGAGTGAGCTGCGAGATATAGGTAGAGATGACCGCCATCATGAAGGTGAGTAACTTGTTACTTGGCAGCTCTGGTGCTGGGATAAGGGAGCCAATGGATTTGAGTTAGAGGGTAGTGAAGCCAAGCAGCTGGGACCAATGGCTAGAGAAGTGGGTATTGATAGGGGTCTTGCAAGTGGTGCAGAGCCCCTCACTCTCTGTCAGCACAATGCACCATAATACTGTCGAACTATCAAGGGACAGAATCCATTTGTATCTCTGGCATGACAGGGGGCTCCCAAAAGCTGACTGTCTTGGAAGCTGAAGTGAGTCTGACTGGGACTGAGTGGCAGATGCCCCCTATTGTGACTGGCCCAGATGCCCCATGCATTCTTGGCCTAGATTACTTGAGAAGAGGGTATTTCAAGGACCTGAGGGGGTACCAGTGGGTGTTTGGTGTAGTGGCTGTGGAGATGGAAGAAATGAAACAGCTGTCTACCCTGCCTGGTCTATCAGAGGGCCCTTCTATTGTGGGGCTGCTGAGGGTCGAGGAGCAAAAGGGGCCCATTGCTACTACAACAGTCCACCGGTGACTGTATACTAACAGAGACTCACTGATCCCCATCCATGAGCTGATCTGTCAACTGGAGAACCAAGGAGTGATAAGCAAAACATGCTCCCCCTTCAACAGTCCCATACAGCCAGTGTGAAAGTCTAATGGGGAATGGAGACTAACTGTGGACTACCGTGGCCTGAATGAAGTAACACCACCACGGAGTGTTGCTGTACCAGACATGTTAGAACTCCATTATGAACTGGATTCAAAGGCAGCCAAGTGGTATGCCATGATTGACATTGCAAATGCGTTTTTCTCCATTCCTTTGGCAGTGGAGTGTAGGCAACATTTTGCTTTCACGTGGAGGGGCATCCAGTACACCTCGAATTGACTGCCCCAGGGGTGGAAACATAGTCCTATCATTTGGGGACTATGACTGGTTCAGACTGCACTGGAGAAGGGTGGAGTTCTGGAACACCTGCAGCACATTGATGACATCATTGTATGGGGTAATACAGCAGGAGATGTTTTGGAGAATAGGGAGAAAAGTAATTCAAATCCTTCTAGAAGCTGGTTTTGTTATCAAATGCGCTAAGGTCAAGGGACGTGCAAAACGGATCCAGTTTTTAGGAATCCCTAACATTCTGTGTGATTCTGTGATATTCCTCCCAAGTGGACCGCCCCTCCTTCCATGATCTGTACACTCTCTTCTTCCACTTGAGTTTGCCCAGCAGTTCCCTGTTTAACCATGCAGGTCTCCTGGTATGCTTTCTTGACTTCCTACCTGTTGGGATGCTCTGATCTTGAGCTTGGAAGAAGCAGTCCTTGAATGCTAACCAACTATCTTGGGCCCCCTTACCTTCTAGTACCCTGTCCCATGGGATTTCCCCTAGCAATTGCTTGAAAAGGCCAAAGTTGGCCCTCCTGAAGTCCAGGGTTGTGATTCTGCTAGCTATTCTGTTCCTGCCACATGAGATCCTGAACTCCACCATCTCATGGTCACTACAACCAAGGCTGCCCTCAACCTTCACTGCTTCAACCAAACCCTCCTTGTTAGTGAGAACAAGATCCAGCAACGCTCCTCTCCTAGTTGGCTCATCCACCATTTGCATCAGGAAGTTATCATCAATGCACTGGAGGAACTTCCTGGACTGAGGATGGCTGGCTGAGTAGGCCTTCCAGCAAATATCAGGGTAGTTGAAATCCCCCATGACAACCAGGGCCTGTAATTGTGAGACTGCTATCAGCCTGTAGAAGGCCTTATCAACCTCCTCATCCTGATCTGCTGGCCTGTAATAGACACCCACAACAGTATCACCCTGTAGGTAGATTAGGGTATGGCGACCGGAAAATCTTGGGCTGTAACGGAAGGTAGGCGTGGCAAAAGGAGCAGGATGTGCAAGTATTGTGCGAGTTCGTACGGGACAAGATGACTATATAAGGCTGTTGCGCAGTTAAATAAACGCCATTTGTTGCATCCTCACATTGGTGTCAGTGCTCAATGGCCCTGGGGTGCGGATAGCCTCAGGCCAGCCAGCAACCGAACGGAGCTTGCCGCAGACAAGCGGCAACAAATGGTGACCCCAATCTGATTGCTGTGCTGGCGGGCCGCGGGCGGTCGGAGTGGGTTCACGAACCATGGAAACCTTGATAAAGGTGATTTTGTTACTGGGCGGGGAATTTAAGATTTCTGTGAAATCGAAAGACGTAGCCCAGTGTGTGGACCGTCTGGTTATTGAGGGGGCGGTGGCAGGACTGGCTGATTGTTTACAGCTGAATACCTGGGAGCGGTGCTCGATGAAGCTCACGGAGCGAGCTATGGCAGCGGGTTCTGCCAAAGAATTAAAAACATGGGGAGTTATCTTGTGGCTGCTACGGGCTGCGCGGGAGGACTGGGCAACATGGGATGCCACTCGGATGTGTTTACATGGGGTCTACCCTGACCAAGACAGAAGTGGCAGTGGTGAAACTCCTCCAACATATACTCTCTGAGAGAGGAATTAAATACGATGAAGCTGCGTTAAAGCAGTTGCTGTTCTGGGCAAAAGATAAAGGACATTTTACAACCTTTAATGATGTCTTTGAAGTGCCTTTATGGGAGAAGATTGGTGACTCTCTCTGGAATGCGGTGTCAAGTGGTGATAAGGAAGCCTTTAAATTGTCTGCTACATGGAGGCTGGTTAGCGAAGCGTTAAAAGGAATAAAAGCAGAGAGAGAAGTCACACATACAGCTTTTATGGCTTTAGGACCGCAAGCGCCTACTACCCCCTCACTGTTTGCGGGACCAACACCTCCCACGGCCCCGGTGGCTGTACCGGTGGCAGCTCCTTTATCACCGTCGATACGGACGGCTCCGAAAAAAGCTGAGGAGCGGGGAGCGAGAAAAATAGATACAGATCCATTAGAACCGGTAGTGCGCCCTAAAACACAAACTCGATTTGAACTAATTGATTCAGACGCTGAACAGGAGACTTGGCAGAAACCCCCTCCGAAAACCGCTCCTCTCATTGATCTCTCTACGGATGAGGCTGAGCAGGAGGACAAGGAGGGTAAACCTGCTTCATATCCACCTTTACCGGATTCGCCATTTACGGAGTCAGCAGTACCAGAGTCACAAGGACTTAAAGGACTGTTACCATCATGAAATGGACACGAGCTTGACATGACAGAGCTTGGTAGACGACTGGAAGAATTAAAGACGGAATTGCAGCAGCATCGTTCAGCCAACGCCTCGGGACACGTGACTATATCTCCCCCAAAACCCCCCGTCTGTGTTCGGGACAAGTATTAGGGCCACCTCAACCTTCTTTACAACTCCCTACTCCACCTTTAGATCAGGGCGGGGGGGGAGGTTTGCGTCCATCTGGTAATGTGGGAGGTGAGGGAGAGGGTCAGCGTCCGCCCGCGTATACAGGGGAAGGGGGGGGAGGTGAGGGAGGAGTGAAATGGAAAGGGGTCATTCGAGATGCGTTATTAGAAGGAGTTATAATTCCACAAGCATATCCGGTGATTGTGGGTGCGGGTCCTGAGGGAAGAAATATTTGGCAACTGTTAGATTGGGAAAATTGTAAAAGAAGCATTACCACTATAGTTAGTGAAGGACAACACAGGTGAGGACTGCAGGAAAGTTGTTGCAGGGATGGCAAATTGTAACCCCACCTTAACTGAGCTAATGGATGCTTGTGAGAAAGTAGGAACCACCACATTTCAGATGGAGCATTTAGCAAAAACTTTTGCGGCGGCAGTTAAGGTAGTTCATCGTTGTTATACATGTGAACAGGAAGGTCACTTTAAGAAAAACTGCCTTAAGAAGTTGAAGCTGAGTGGGAGAGATAACTCTGTTTTGATGTGTCATTGCTGTGGGAAGCTAGGGCATTTTGTGAAGCTGTGCAGGTCTCAGTATAATGCTCAAGGTCAGCTGATAACAACCAGCTGCAGAATACAGGGAAACTGGAGAAAGAACGCGGGGGGGGGAACCGTATGCTGACACAAATGAATCTTCCCAACCAGTTCCAGGCCTAAGCAGTTAACTCGCAGCCCGAACCGCAGGGAGCGCAGGACTGGTGTTTCCACGCGGGGTTAATCTGTGCGGCTGCCAAGCCTTGGACCTGTGGCAAACAGGGATAATGCTAATGCTGATTGTCAAAAGATCATTGAAGCTTTACCTGGAAAAACAGATTTGAATGCTATGATAAAGGCATGTGCAAAAGTGGGTACTGTGGAACATAAGGCTCAAGTTATGGCTGCGGCCGTACTTGGGGCTTACGTCGTCACAATTGCAGTCTCTATTCCAATTGTTAGCAGGGGACACAACTTTAACAGCACCACGACACACTACTGCAGAGGTACAGCAACTGATTACAGAAATAGAAAGCAGGCTACATTCCAAATTTGTACATCGTATTGATTTGAATCAGGAAATACAAATTATCACTTTGTTTGATAGGCAAATTCCGTATGCAATAATTGGTCAATGGAATTCAGAATGATCAGATTCGTTACAGAGCTATTGGCACAGATTATTCATCAAAGGACGGATGCGATGTCGGGAGCTTGTGGCCAGAGATCCTGCATCACTAACCGTTCCAATTGCAGCTCAATATTTTGAGTGGTGTATGGCTAATAGCTTTGCTTTGCAAACAGCTATGGAGAATTTCTCGGGACAGGTTGTTTACCACTTGCCCTCCCATCCTGTTATAAAATTGAGTGCGGAACTTCCAATTGCCACAGGAGTGTGGTGCGCAGACACTCCTGTGGATGGAATTACCATTTTTACGGATGGATCTGGGAACACAGGCAAGGCGGGCCTTGTCTGGTATTCTGATGGCAAGTGGGAATCTATGGTAGTACAACAAAAGGGTTCACCTCAGGTGGTAGAATTACGAGCTGTATTAAAAATATTTCAGAATTTTCCCATTCCCTTTAATTTGATTACTGATTCAACATATGTAGCTGGCATTGTAAAGCAATTGGATAGATCTGTTATAAAGCATATATGTAATCAGTGTGTTTTTGAATTGCTGCGAGCTCTGTGGCAAGAAATTCAAATCCGAACTGCATTGTTTTATGTTTTATATGTAAGAAATCATACTAATTTGCCTGGGTTTATTGCAGAAGGCAATGCTCGAGTGGACTCTTCGGTTTCTGACCTTACGAATTCTACTGCAATGACTGTGCAGGTGCCGGACATTAAACAGCAAATCATAGAATGGGTTTTTCCACCTTTTCATCCTAAAACAACAACTTAAGACTGATAATGGACCAGCATACTGTTCACAGATTTTTCATCAATTTTGTCAACTATGGGGTATTACATATGTCACCGGGATTCCTCATTCGCCTATGGGTCAGGCGATTGTGGAACGTGCTCATAGTACATTGAAACAGCTTCTGCAAAAACAAAAAGGGGGAGAGGAAACTGAACCTTCCGAGAGACTTGCAAAAGCTGTTTATGTACTTAACCATTTAACTTTAGCAGGAGATAAGGAGCGACCCCCAATTGTAATATATTGGGAGGCAGTTTGACAGGGAGCAAGCTATGTGAAAAACAAAGGCAAAGTGTGGTATAGGGAACCAGGTACTAACGAATGGTTGGGACCAGGGGAACTATTACTAATGGGTCGAGGTTATGCTTCTGTCTCTACAGGCGCAGGAGTACGGTGGATTGTCTCTAAAAGGATGATTAGCCACAGTATTAGAGGGAATAGTTTATATAGTTGTGATTATAGTTATCATAGGGATCTGCGTGGGTTGTGTTGAGGCAATCATTGAGAATAGTATATGGAAGTAGTGAGATAATAAATCTAACTACTTCCAAAGGGGGAAATTTATACCGGATGGTTTAGCAATGGTTTAGCAAGAGTAGGCCTCAGAGTAGGCTCTAAAAGGCCTGATCTGTGTTACATTTAAACAGAATCAGCTTTCCTGTCAGTAATTTTCCTTTCAGCTAGAATAATAGAGAATAACAGTATGTTCTGAAGTAAACTGCATGTTTTGTAGATAGAGTCTGCTTATGGGAATGTTTATAATAGGCATTATCCTACTTGTGTTACCCTGTTTGTTTGCATGTTTGCAGAAAACTGTGCAACGAATGGTCAATACAGCCTTTTTGGCACAACAACAGAGAGCAGGATTTATGGGTAACCAAGGCTGGGATTCTCTGACTGGGCTCTGCGAGACACAGGGAACCGGGTTTGAGTAAGAAACAAAAACAAAAAGGACGAGATAGGACATAGATCGTTCAAAAACAAAAAGGGGGAATTGTGGGGTTCCCACGGGACAATGGTGGGAACAAGCTACTGAACGAGCTATGTCCAGGCATGTCCAGGGGGTGGTAACGGGGTGGTGATGAACTAGCCAGTCATAATACAGAACAAGGGCCTTGGCTATGAGACCAACAAGATATGGGGGAAGTTGAAAAATAAGAAAGAATGCTGCACCTGCAAGATATAGCTTTTTAGCATAAGCCAATCAGAACTAATATAGAGGCGCGTGGACACTTACAGTATGATGATTGTGGCCACCCCGCATCGGAAACAAACAGCACGCTCCATTCAGCTACATTGGAATCTTGCAATTGCTTGGCTAGGCCTACCTGTCGAGATCAAAACTGATAATGGCCCCTGTTTTATTGCTCATACCACACGTCAGTGGTGTCAGCGGTGGGGTATCACGCTCAAACACGGCATTCCGTATAATTCTACCGGGCAGGCCATTGTAGAGCGCGCTAATCAGACGCTAAAACACAGAATTAAGATTCTTGGGGAGGGGGAAGGATTCCCAGACGTAATTCCTGTCAACTACCAATCTCACATTTTACATCGCCCTCTTTATTCTTTAAATCATTTTGCCCGGGGAGACCAAGAGCATGCCCCAATTGAGCGACATTGGGGTCCAGGGGTGCCAGAAGTGGGCCCCCCAGTCAAGGTTCGGTTCCCTGGGACAGCGGAGTGGGAAACAGGTTGGGAGCTGCTACATCATGGGAGGGGGTATGCCGCCATCAAACGGGATGATGTTATACAGTGGGTCCCTACACGCTGTTTGCGCCCTGATTTAAAACAAAATCCTAACCCGAAGTAATATGTACGCTGTCCGAGCTTTATGTTTTGCAGGAGTACCTGTGGGGGAAGCCGAAACAGCACCAGCCTCGACCTTCAGACGTGAGGAGTCATGACAGTACAGAGAGTCTGGTAAAGCGGCGGGGCGCCAAGAAAGATGAGGAACGGCGACCGTTGCTGAGTGAAACAAAAGCTTTGAACAATGCGATCATGATTAGCTTGCTTTTGCTTTGCATCTCAGGAGTTGCAGGGGAATCTTACTGGAGAACCTGGGCTCGGGATGTTGTATCTGCCTGCTACGCTTACGCTTTGACGCAAGGCTCCAGAATCAGCGATACGCTTTACTTCGCATGACTTGAAGCATGGGGAGGGGGAAATGTAGGTAGATTAGGGTACGGCGACCGGAAAATCTCGGGCTGTAACGGAAGGTAGGCGTGGCGAAAGGAGCAGGATGTGCAAGTATCGTGCGAGTTCGTATGGGACAAGACGACTATATAAGGCTGTTGCGCAGTTAAATAAACGCCATTTGTTGCATCCTCACATTGGTGTCAGTGCTCAATGGCCCTGGGGTGCGGATAGCCTCAGGCCAGCCAGCAACCGAAGGGAGCTTGCTGCAGACAAGCGGCAACATCACCCATGCCAGCTTGCCCCTTAATTCGTACCCACAAACTCTCAACTTGCTCATGGTCTGCCCTTGGATAGAACTCAATACATTCTAGCTGCTCACTCACATAAAGAGCAACTCCACCACCTCTCCTTAGTGGCCTGTCTTTCCTGAGCAGGACATAGCCATCCATGACCACATTCCAGTCATGCGAGTTGTCCCACTAAGTCTCTGTAATTGCCACTAGATCATAACCCCCCGACTGAACATGGATTTCTAACTCCTCCTGTTTATTCCCCATGCTGCGTGCATTGGTGTACAGGCATTTCAGGGAGTGAGCTAAGCACACCGATTTCACCCTAGGGGGATGGGAGGCCTCCTGGTCTACATCAATACTAGCGCATTGCCCCAGTGGTGCAAGCCCAGCTACACCCCCATCCCCCTTCGAATCTAGTTTAAAGCTCTCTGAATGGGCCTCATATCTATTTCTCAGAGGCACCTGGGGAGGCGAGGTAGGCAAGGAGGGCACTCGCCTTTTGCCACAGCCATAAACTTGCCTCCACTCGCTCCTTTCATTTAGGTTATTGTTTTTCACCTGAGAGGGGCAGAGTACAGGGGCCCCTCGATCCTGGGAGCTCTCTGGCAGGTGCTCCCCTTTTTGTTGCAGGGAGGGCAGAGCCTGGCTCCACCAATCTATCTCCATTTCAGCCTCCCGAATGCTCCTAAGCCTTTTAACTTCTGCTTGAAGCCTTTCAACATGGCCTTACAGCTGTGCTGGTTGGCCAGGCAGATCATCTACCTGCTCACAGCGCACACAGCCCCCTGTCACCAGGGAGACACTGTGGCAATCCCTGCAGTCTGCGACCTGCACCATTGCCTCCTTCCGTGGGAGCTCTGTCTGGGTTCCCACATCCATTTTGGTCTTCTTCTGCCGGGTGGAGACCATTGTTCTTTCACTGAGCTGGTAAATACCTCCTGGTGACACCCCTGGTTCACAGCTCCTTGGCACCTTCTTCGCCTGCCCTCCTACTACTACGGCGAAATGCCTGGTGTGAACTGACGTGCCACGCCCCAGCTGGCTCTAGACATTGCTGAGCGAGAAAAATGGCCAGTACTCTACCTCTATACTGGCTCATGGATGGTTGTGAAGGTACGTCTTGTAGATGCTCATGTCCCCAAGAGTCAAGCCACTGAGGAACAATAAAACAACCAGCAGGTAGATCAAGCTGCTAGGATTAAAGTGTCCCAAGTAGACCTGGACTGGCAGCATAAAGGTGAGTTATTTTTAGCTTGGTGGGCCCATAATACATCAGGACATCAAGGCAGAGATGCTACATACAGATGGGCCCGTGACCGAGGGGTGGATTTGACCATGGACACCATTGCACAGGTCATCCACAAATGTGAAACGTGCTGCAATTAAACAAGCTAAACGACTAACCCCTGTGGTATGGAGAGGCCTGGCAGATTGATTACATCTCACTTCCACGAACCCGCCAAAGCAAGTGCTACGTGCTCACAATGGTGGAAGCAAGTACCGGCTGGTTGGAAACATATCCTGTGCCTCATGCCACTGCCCGTAACACTACTTTGGGCCTTGAAAAGCAGATTTTGTGGTGACATGGCACTCCGGAAAGAATCGAGTCAGACAAGGGGACTCATTTCCTAAATAGCCTCATAGACACCTGGGCTAAAGGGCATGGTATTGAAGGGGTATATCACATCCCCTATCATGTACCAGCTGCCAGGAAAGTTGAACAATGTAATGGACTGTTGAAGACTACCCTGAAAGCAATGGGTAATGGGACTTTCAAAAATTGGGATGAACACTTAACAAAGGCCACCTGGTTAGTTAATCCCAGGGGATCTATCAACCGGGCTGGTCCTGCTCAATCCGAACTGTTGCGCACTGTAGAGGGGGATAAAGAAATATTTTGGGGAAAACAGTTTGGATTACTCCTGCCTTGAGTAAAGGCATACCCATTTGTGGAATTGCTTTTGCTCAAGGACCTGGGTGCACCTGGTGGATGATGCAGAAGAATGGGGAAGTTAAATGTGTACCCCAAGGAGATTTAATTCTGGGTGGGAATAGCCAGGAAGTGTATGATGCTAAAGGTCATTTCTTTTAGTGAGAATCACTGCAGACCCTGAACATGGACTGCAGCAGATACATGGGATGCAGCAGATACATGCACTGCAAGATCAAGATGCAATACACCATCCTGCTGTGCCCAACTTCAACAGTCCATAACACCATATGGAGGCCTGGTCCTGAGCTCCTAACTGAGTGGATCCCATACCAACGTGTTTTCCTGCCCTGAGAAATATTCTGAGAAATGGAACCCATGGATTTGGACTGAATTGATTCAATGGACTTCTTGGAAAAAATGGCCCAGGGACTGGAGAGAGTATCTGTGTGTATATGTGGATGTGCATTTATGTTGAGGGAGGGGGAAATCAGTAGTGACTTGATGTAAATGATATAGAATAAGGGGTGGAATCCTGTCCTGGTTTCATTGGGATTTGGTTTCAGTTTGTGGCCAGACATGGTGATCAAGGCCATTAGCAGTTAAATGCAGGGCAGCTGACCCTGGCTGGCCCACAGGTGTGTTCTATATCATTAACATCAAGCTCACTATAAAAGAGAGGGTTTGGTGGGAAGAAGGGGTGCTCTTCCTGCTTTCCTTGCTTCTTTTCCTTATTGTGATTCCTGAGGACTGAAGGAAGGTCAATGTCACTCCAGCCTGCAAAAAGGACAAGAAGGAGGACCCAGGAAACTACAGGCCAGTCAGCCTCACCTCCATCCCTGGAAAGGTGATGGAACAGCTCATCCTGGATGCCATCTCTAAGCATGTGGAGGAAATGAAAGTTATCAGGAGTAGTCAACATGGATTCATTAAGGGGAAATCATGCTTGACCAATCTGATGGCCTTCTATGATTGGATGACCAGCTGGGTAGATGAGGGGAGAGCAGTGGATGTTGTCTACCTTGACTTCAGCAAGGCGTTTGACACTGTCTCCTGTAACATCTTCATAGGGAAACTCAGGGTAAGTGTGAGTTAGAGGAGTGGACAGTGAGGTGGATTGAGAACTGGCTGAATGGCAGAGCTCAGAGGGTTGCAATCAGTGGTGCTGAGTCTAGTTGGAGGCCTGTAGCTAGTGGTGTTCCCCAGGGGTCAGTACTGGGTCCAGTCTTGTTCAACTTATTCATCAAGGGACTGAGTATACCCTCAGCAAGTTTGCTGATGACACAAAACTGGGAGGAGTGGCCAGTACACCAGAAGGCTGTGCTGCCATTCAGCAAGACCTGGACAGGTGAAGTGCTGAGGCCTGAGCAATAGGCCCTGAACCAAAGTTGGCCTCTAGATGAACCTCCAACGACATGTTAGATAATATTAGTATCTGATCATTAGTGAAACATCCATGATCATTAATGAAAGATGTAGCTTAAGTAAAATATAAATATTAGTGAAAATGAAAAATCATGAGAGTGTATCTGTCTTTCGTTGCTTAGAGGCAGGCTGTCAAGGCCATGAAACCAGGTGTCCGGGCTGTCTGGGAACATGTAGTCAGAACCAAATAGATAAAGACACTCCCTTAGTTCCTCCTTGAGCCCTGGCCAGGCTTTGGGTGGCATCTAACAGAGTGAAACCATACTTTTCTGCATTTGAAGTTATGTAAGCTTGTTTATTCAATACTATAAAAGCTGGACCCTCTTACAGTGACTTTGGAGACCTCACCTATGAGTGGACGCACTGCGTAGGACCTCCCAATTGCCTGGAAAGGCTCTCCAAATCCTCACTGCAACTGGGGCTCCCCAGCAACTGCAGATCTGGATGATGGTAAAGTATTAAGGCACTTGGTGATGAATCTTTCTTAATCACTATGCTTAACTCTATGTAGTAATTATTAGGTGCGTTACCTTGCTTTGTTTTGTTCTTGCTGTATTATTTCCCTTACTATTCTATTGCTGCTTTAAACTAAAGTAAAAGTAAGCTTATCTTTTGAACCTGGTGTGTGTCTGTGCTGACCCCATCTATTGGCAAAAAATTTTTTTCCCCCTCCTCCTTTCCCCCTCCTCCTTTCCCCCTCCTCCTTTCCCCCTCCTCCTTTCCCCCTCCTCCTTTCCCCCTCCTCCTTTCCCCCTCCTCCTTTCCCCCTCCTCCTTTCCCCCTCCTCCTTTCCCCCTCCTCCTTTCCCCCTCCTCCTTTCCCCCTCCTCCTTTCCCCCTCCATTATTCTTGTCAAGTAAGGAGAATGGAAAGAATCACTGTGTTAATTATACATCATATGCTGTAAACCCTGTCAGCCCACGACTTATGGTTGAAGAGCATCTTTTTGGAAGGCTCTTAATAACCATAATAGTCTTCTAGCTAGGTATGACAATAAAGGATGGGTCAGAAAAGATATGAGAAATGTTACAGAGCCTAGAAACTGATCAGAGAGTGCCACTGTGGAGCCTGACTGCTCAGGAAGCAGGGAAAGCTTCAAGTTCTCAGCTCCAGTTGAATGGTCTCATTCAAAAGATGAACAACATCCTTCTAACAGAAAAAGTACCATGTGATGAACACCCATAAAATGCATTTTCAGCAATGTTTCTTGACTGATTAGAGTTGTATTATAGTCACTGATACATCATCTATACTGCTTTGTTATATGTATCAATAGTATCATTTGTACTCTGGTCACAAGACTAATGTGCTTGTTAATGGTATCTCTTCTGCATTGAAGTTCATTTTATCTATTAGCTATTTGTTTGGAACAAACTCTCAAGCATAATAAAACATTGGTGACAGCCAACATGGCTTCAATAAGGGCAAATCACACCTTCTATGACAGGGTTATAGCACTGGTGGATGGGGAAGAGCAACTGATGTCATCTACCTGGACTTGTGCAAAGCATTTGACACTGTCCCACATGACATCCTTGTCTCTAAATTGGAGAGACATGGACTTGACAGATGGACCACTCAGTGGATAAGGAACTGGCTGGATGGTTGCACTCAAAGAGTTGCAGTCAATGGCTCTATGTCCAAGTGGACACCAGTGACGAGTGGCATTCCATAGGGCTGGTATTGGGACCGGTCCTGTTTAACATCTTTATCAGCGACATGGACAGTGGGATTGAGTGTGCCCTCCAGCTCTGGAGCCCCCAACATAAGAAGGACATGGACCTGTTGGAGTACGTCCAGAGGAGGGCCACAAAGATGATCAGAGGGCTGGAGCACCTCTCCTATGAAGACAGGCTGAGGGAGTTGGGGCTGTTCAGCCTGGAGAAGAGAAAGTTCCAGCAATACCTCCTAGCAGCCTTCCATTACCTGAAGGGGGCCTACAGGAAAGCTGGAGGGGTACTTTTTACAAGGGCAAGTAGGGACAGGACGAGGGGGAATGGTTTTAAACTGAAAGACAGTGGATTCAGAGTAGGCATTAGGAAGAAATTCTTTACTGTGAGGGTGGTGAGACACTGGAACAAGTTGCCCAGAGAAGCTGTGGATGCCCCCTCCCTGGAAGTGTTTAAGGACTGGTTGGATGGCATTTTGAGCAACCTAGTCTCATGGAAAGGTGTCCCTGCCCATGGCAGGGGGGTTGGAACTAGATGATCTTTAGGTTCCCTTCCAACCCAAACCATTCTATGAAATCTCATTTACTTGGACTGGAGAGCAAGAATAGAGAATGCCAAAATGCTTTCCCATCAAACACTTCTGTTCTTTTAAATAAATCAAAGTAATTATTTTTTTTAACAAATAAGAAATAGATTTCATGAAGAGAACAAAGTAATGAAAATGAGTCTTAATGGCATCAAGTATACCAGGTGCCCTCAACACTTATGCTCTCCTTGACATTCAATTGATTTAAATGGACTATGAAATACAAAAAATAGCACAGGAGTGTGCAGTGAAACACAAAGGACACAGACAGTTTTCAAACAGCTTAGACAAACAAGGTTCTTTCTTTTTATGCTAATAAAGTGGTGGCAGCATATTGCTCCCTAATATTCCCATCTGTGGTTGGCATGGTGCATTGCCTTCATGCTGACACTTTCAAAGTGTCAAATACTTTATCTTTCCTTTCAAAACATAAGTGTCTTCAGTTCCAATTAATAATTATGTATTAGGCTACAGTGGACATGTAATTAAACTCAATGCAAGTTTTACTTTATTGGACAACTGTTCCCTAGAACATTCTGAAACAGATATCAATCACTGCACTAATGAAAAATGACTATTTGAAAGCACTAAACAATGCTAAAAACATTAATTTATTCTTATAGTCCATATTTAATACAAATGCAATTACTTTATCTGTGAAAATAACAATTTGTGTTCTTCTAGCATAAGATCTTTCCCACAGAACAATGCACCCTCAAAAGAACATTGAAAAGGGCTCAAATACCATATACTTTTTTCTGTCAAGACATTGAACTAAAACCTACAATAATAAAAGTTTGAAGCTAAGCCTGTTCTGAAGGTTATAATAATCAAAACTGATCAACAATATATCAGTTGTGCACATACATGGCAGTATTTCAGTAGGAGCACCATGTTCAGTTTTTCTAACACCATGAATTTCTGAAGAAGCTTGCCCATATCTGTGCCTTGTAAAGCAGGAGATATGTAGATCATATTTTATTATTGCATTAGTGTGACAAAGCACCCTAGATAGCAAATTCTACATACCTGAAAGACAGCACTAAGGAAGACTAATTTTGGGAAAGCCTGAATGAGTAAAGGTAAATGACACAACCTATAGTATGACTCTTAAAGAATTAGGATTAGTAGGCTTTTTGTAAAGGCCACAGTTTTGGTACCAACTGAGATCACTCGACTATATCAATATGCCACTGTAGGTGCTAATTTTCCCCCACTCCTGTTGCTATGTAATTCCTATACATTTTTTTCTTAAAAAAAAAAATAACTGGGGATGTGGGAGCAGTTCACCTCTAGCATCATTTGTGATGTTGCATTGCTTGCTTAGACTTTGCTGGATTGGTACATGGACTGGCTACCCTAGCAATAATTTCCTGTTTCAAATTTATATAGACCTATGAAAAACTGGTTTTGCTGTGGGAAGCAGTACAGCTTAGCTGACAGTGTGGCACCTATCCATTAACTGTCAGTTCATTTTCCATATAAATTATACTCCAGATGTAATTACTCAACTTACTATGTCACATTAACATTTGACTAGAGACTGACAAACTTCAAAAACCAAAATACCAATATAAACTTGCCTTGAAGACAAAATGTGTCCAAAACCAGATAAACTGTGCTGATAAAGGAAACAGTCGAGTCAAATAGTTAGCTGGTTTATTAAAAGATATCAAACTGGTCCTGTCTCCACGGAACATATTACTTAGCTTAGGACGGTATATAGTAATATGTAGAAAATTAATACAATTATTATCATATAGAATCAAAGAATCATAGAATTACATTGGTTGGAAAGGACCTTTAAGATCATCGAGTCCAACCGTTAACCTAGCACTGCCGAGTCCACCACTACACCATGTCCCTAAGTACCACATATACATGTCTTTAAATACCTCCAGGGATGGTGACTCAACTACTACCCTGGGCAGCCTGTTCCACTGTTTGATAACCCTTTCAGTGAAGAAATTTTTCCTGATATCCAATCTAAACCTCCCCTGGCACAACTTGAGGCCATTTCCTCTTCTCCAATCACTTGTTACTTGGGAAAAGAGACCGACACCCAAAACACTACAACCTCCTTTCAGGTAGTGGTAGAGAGCGATAAGGTCTCCCCTCAGCCTCCTTTTCTCCAGACTAAACAACCCCAGTTCCGTCAGCCACTCCTCATAAGGCTTGTGCTCTAGACCCTTCACCAGCTTCGTTGCTCTTCTTTGGACTCACTCCAGCACCTCAATGTCTTTCTTGTAGTGAGGAGCCCAAAACCGAACACAGTATTCAAGGTGCGGCCTCACCAGTGCTGAGTACAGGGGGACGATCACTTCCCTAGTCCTGCTGGCCACACAATTCTTGATACAAGCCAGGATGCTGTTGGCCTTCTTGGCCACCTGGGTACACTGCTGGCTCATATTCAGCTGGCTATAGACCAACACCCTGTCTTTGTTTAGCCCGCACCCAGGGCTAAAGGATAGCAGTATTTCTCTCACCAAAAATCCCTTCCTCAAATAAGGAAGGGAATTGGGAAAAAGAGAGGGAGACTTGTGGGATAAAGTTAACCAGATTTAATGAAATGGAGAAAATGAATATAAATGACAACACAAAACAGACAAAAAATATACTCATCCACAAATCACTGGCAAGTTGCTCCAGGAATGGCGACAACAAACAGACAGCAAAAACAGAGGAGAGGCAAAGAAATCAGGAAAAACCCCCAGCTCTTATCAGCAAACCCTCTCTTTTATAGTGAGCTAGATGTCAATGATATAGAACACACCTGTGGGCCAGCCAAGGTCAGCTGCCCCAGATTTAACTGCTGAGGGCCTTGATCACCATGGCTAGCCACAAGCTGAAACCAAATCCCAGTGAAACCAGGACAGGATTCCACCCCTTATTCTATATCATTTACATCAAGTCACTACCATTTTTCCTCATCCCTCAACATAAATACACATCCATACAGATACTCTCTTTAGTCCATTGAATCAATTCAGTCCAAATACGTGGGTTCCATTTCTCAGAATATTTCTCAGGGCAGGAAAACATGTTGGTATGGGATCCACTCAGTTAGGAGCTCAGGACCAGGCCTCCATATGGTGTTATGGACTGTTGAAGTTGGGCACAGCAGGACAGCGTATCGCATCTTGATCTTGCAGTGCATGTATCTGCTGCATCCCATGTTCAGGATCTGGGGTGATTCTTACTATAATAAATGACACTTAGCATCATACAGTTACTGGCTATTCTCACCCAGAATCAAATCTCCTTGGGGTATACATTTTACTTCCCCATCCTCCTGCATCATCCACCAGGTGCACCCAGGTCCTTGAGCAAAAGCAATTCCATGCATAGATTTGCCTTTGCTCAAAGCAGGAGTAATCCAAACTGTTTTCCCCAAAATATTTCTCACATGAACTACAGGGAATTTATCCCCCTCTACAGTGCGCAACTGCTCGAATTGAGCAGGACCAGCCCGGTTGATAGATCCCCTGGGATTAACTAACCAGGTGGCCTTTGCTAAGTGTTCATCCCAATTTTTGAAAGTCCCATCACCCATTGCTTTCAGGGTAGTCTTCAACAGTCCATTACATTGTTCAACTTTCCTGGCAGCTGGTACATGATAGGGGATGTGATATACCCCTTCAATACCATGCCCTTTAGCCCAGGTGTCTATGAGGCTATTTAGGAAATGAGTCCCCTTGTCTGACTCTATTCTTTATGGAGTGCCATGTCACCACAAAATTTGCTTTTCAAGGCCCAAAGTAGTGTTACGGGCAGTGGCATGAGGCACAGGATATGTTTCCAACCAGCCGGTACTTGCTTCCACCATTGTGAGCACATAGCCCTTGCCTTGCCAGGTTTGTGGAAGTGAGATGTAATCAATCTGCCAGGCCTCTCCATACTTCTATTTCAGCCATCGTCCTCCATACCACAGGGGGTTTAGTCTTTCGGCTTGTTTAATTGCAGCACGTTTCACATTTGTGGATGACCTGTGCAATGGTGTCCATGGTCAAATCCACCCCTTGATCACAGGCCCATCTATATGTTGCATCTCTGCCTTGACAGCCCAATGTATTATGGGCCCACCAGGCTAAAAATAGTTTGCCTTTATGCTGCCAGTCCAGCTCTACTTAAGCCACTTAGATCTTAGCAGCTTGATCTACCTGCTGGTTGTTTTGTTGTTCCTCAGTGGCTCTGCTCTTTGGTACGTGAGCATCTACAAGATGTACCTTCACAACCAGCTTCTCTAATCAGGTAGCAATATCCTGCCATAATTCAGCTGCCCAGATGGGTTTGCCTCTGTGCTGCCAGTTGTTTTTCTTCCAGTGCTTCAGTCATCCCCACAGGGCATTTGCTACCATGCATGAGTCAGTATACAGGTAGAGTACTGGCCATTTTTCTCACTCAGCAATGTCTACAGCCAGCTGGATGGCTTTTACTTCTGCAAACTGACTCAACTCACCATCTCCTTCAGCTGCTTCTGCCACTCATCACGTGGGACTCCAGACAGCAGCTTTCCACTTTCGCTGCTTGCCTACAATGTGGCAAGATCCATCCGTGAACAAGGCATGATGCTTCTCATTCTTGGATACTCTATTGTATAGTGGGGCCTCTTCAGCGCACATGACCTCCTCCTCTGGCACCATTCCAAAATCTTTGCTTTCAAACCAGTCCATGATTACTTCCAGAAATGCTGGGCGATTAAGTTTCCCTGTTCAGGCCTGCTGAGTAATCAATGCAACCCACTTACTCCATGTAGCATCAGTTGCATGATGTGTAGAAGGGGTCTGCCCTTTAAACATCCAATTCAACACTGGCAATCTGGGTGCCAGGAGGAGCTGTGCCTTGGTGCCAATTACTTCTGAGGCAGCTCGAATGCCTTCATAGGCTGCCAGTATCTCTTTTTCAGTTTGAGTATAACGGTCCTCTGATCCTCTGTATCCCCAACTCCAAAACCCCAGGGGTCGACCTCGAGTCTCCGCCAGTGCCTTTTGCCAGAGGCTCCAGGTAGGACCATTCTCCCCTGCTGGGGTATAGAGGACATTCTTTACATCTGGTCCCATCCGGACTGTTCCAAGAGCCACTGCATGGACTATCTCTTGTTTAATTTGCTCAAAAGCCTGTTGTTGCTCAGGGCCCCATTTAAAGTCATTCTTCTTTAGAGTTACTTCATAGAGAGGGCTCACAATCTGACTGTAATGGGGAATGTGCATCCTCCAGAAGCCTACTATACCTAGGAAAGCTTGTGTCTCCTTTTTGTTAGTTGGCAGAGATGTGGCTGTTATTTTGTTGATCACATCCATTGGGATCTGACAGCAGCCATCTTGCCACTTGATCCCTAAAAACTGGATCTCTTTTGCAGGTCCCTTGACCTTTCCAGATTTGATGGCAAAACCAGCTTCTAGAAGGATTCAAATGACTTTTTCCCCTTTCTCAAAAGCTTCTCCTGCTGTATTACCCCATACAATGATGGCATCAATATATTGCAGGTGTTCCAGAGCTCCACCCTTCTCCAGTGCAGTCTGGACCAGTCCATGGCAAATGGTGGGACTATGTTTCCACCCCTGGGGCAGTTGATTCCAGGTGTACTGGATGCTCCTCCAGGTGAAAGCAAACTGTTGCCTACACTCCACTGCCAAAGAAATAGAGAAAAATGCAGTAGCGATGTCAATCGTGGCATACCACTTGTCTGCCTTTGACTCCAGTTCATAATGGAGTTCTAACATGTCCAGCACAGCAGTACTCAGCAGTGGTGTTACTTCATTCAGGCCACGGTAGTCCACAGTTAGTATCCCTGCCCCATTAGACTTTCACACTGGCCATATAGGACTGTTGAAGGGGGAGCGCATTTTGCTGATCACACCTTGGTTCTCCAATTGATGGATCAGCTCATGGATAGGGATCAGTGAGTCTCTGTTAGTCCGATATTGTCATCGGTGGACCGTTCTAGTAGCAATAGGCACCTTTTGATCCTCAACCCTCAGCAGCCCCACAATAGAAGGGCCCTCTGATAGACCAGGCAGGGTAGACAGCTGTTAAATTTCTTCCATCTCCACAGCCACTACACCAAATGCCCACCGGTACCCCCTCAGGTCCTTGAAATACCCTCTTCTCAGGTAATCTAGGCCAAGAATGCATGGGGCATCTGGGCCAGTCACAATAGGGTGCATCTGCCACTCAGTCCCAGTCAGATTCACTTCAGCTTCCAATACAGTCAGCTTTTGGGAGCCCCCTGTCATGCCAGAGATACAAATTGATTCTACCCCTTTATAGTTTGATGGTATTATGGTGCATTGTGCACCAGTGCCCACTAGAGACTTATGCTGCTGTATTTCTGATGTGCCAGGCCATGGAACCCACACAGTCCAAAAAACACAGTTGTCCCTATCCTCCACCTGGCTGGAGGCAGGGCCCCTCTAATCCTGAACATTGTGTTCGTTATCGACATCTCGGTTCGATCATGTCACGTAGATTTGATCCCCATTATTCACATCTGGTAAATAGGGATCAGAAGCCCATCTATGCTGTCTGGAGAGCTTCCCATGGGAAACTGGAGCAACAAATCTCCTGGAAGAAGCCCCGTTCCTAGTCGGTTCACGTTGTAGCTCACAAGCGCGTTTCTGCAAAGCCGAGGTAGTTTTTCCATTCTATTTTCTCATGTCTTCTCCATGGTCGCGCAGGAAAAACCACAGGGTGCCTCGTGATGTATACAGTCTCTCACGAGTAGGTCTTGCAGGGGAACGCTGTCTCCTGATAGCGGAGACATTCTTCGCTGCAGGTGGGGAGCAGGGTCTGTCCTCCATCTGGGACAATTTGTCCACCACCTTACCGAGCATTTCTGTGGATTCATTAGATGGTTTTTACACAGTGGAGACGCTGGCCCGTGTGGAAGAAACGAGAGTGTCTGAATATTGCCGCATCCGATTATCTGTGTTGCCCACTTGGTGCATCAGCATCCGCCCAGCTAAATAACTCTAATAAGTTGCCATAAGACAGCGGTGCAGTCTGTACCCACTTGCGACACATGGGTCCAGTAACTTTGAGTGCATCTGGATGTAGTGGCGTCTGCAGGTCATCTAGGTCAGCAAAAAGCAGCTCCCGCACAGCTAATTCCTTGAGATTCTTAACTTTTCTCTCAATGGCTGTCCACTTGCCTGGATGGTATATGACATCATCCCTAAAGGGATACCTTTTCCTTACACTTTGCAGGAGTCGCCAACAGAGAGTGAGGGGCTCTGCACCCCTTGCAAGACTCCTATCAGTACCCACTTCTCTAGCCATTGGTCCCAGCTGCTTGGCTTCACTACCATCTAACTTGAGACCATCAGCGCCATTATCCCAGCAGCAGAGCAGCCAAGTAACAAGCTGCTCGCCTTCATGATGGCTGTAATCTCTACGTATGTCCTGCAGCTCACTCAGGGATAGGGATCAAGTGTTTACCTCTGGCTCAGCCTCCTGTGATGTCCCTGGTTGGCCATCATGACTCGCCCTTTTCATGGTTTTTGTCTTCTGTACAGGGGCAACCGATACTGGCACTGGTTGAGTCCCTAGGTTAGCCACATCACCCATCACTGGGGGCTGATTAGCTGCAGCTCTTGTTGCCAAAGTCTGGGCATGACGTAGGGACCCTGCTAGTCATCACAGCAAGTGCTTCCTGGAGTTGGGTAATCGCAGCGCCCAGTGCAGAGATCTGAATAGCCTCTGGGGTAGCTGGGGTGCCTGCTGTAGGGACTAGCAGGGTCTGAGCATCTGATATTCCAGTTGTGGGGACCAGGACAGCTGCAGTGGTTGCAGCAGCTGTGCCACATCTGCCCTTATACCAAAGTTGAAGCAAGAGCAAGAACTGAAAAACATTCAAAAGGCCTGACAATATGAGCATGGTGGTCAAGACATCCCACAGGTATTCAAAATTTTCAAAAGCCAGTGAGATCCACTTCAAGGGGAAAAGAACATACAGATCACTCCTTCCCATTCCTTAGAAATCAGAAATGGTCCCAGTTCCAAATGAATTTATAATACCATAAACCAATGCCAAACCACATAGCAGACTAATACCTTTAAGTCCATGCCCAGAAGTAACAAACCACACATTTGATTAGCCATCCCAAAAGTGACTGTAAAGCTAAACACCAGGGAATGTCACCCAGTGGCCCTGCTACTGCCACCAGCATGATGAAGACTCTTACCAAAAAAATGTCAAATCTGTGACAACTTCAACCCTCTGAGACTGTTAAACCAAAAGTCTATGGTTCTCCCAGGTGATCTATTTACATTGGGCAGCAAATAAACTGTCTTCATTTAGCCCACACCCAGAGCTAAATGACAGCAGTTTTTCTCTCACCCAAAATCCCTTCCCCAAATGAGGAAGAGAACTGGAAAAAAGAGAGGAAGACTCACAGGATGAAGTTAACGCGATTTAATGAAATGAAGAAAACCAGTATAAGTGACAACACAAAACAGACAGAAATATACTCATCCACAGATCACTGGCAAGTTGCTCCAGGAATTATAACAACAGGCAAGAGAAGGGGGGGGGCGCGAGAAGGGGGGGGAGCGCGGGCGCGAGAAGGGGGGAGGGGTGCAGGCACGAGAAGAGGAGAGAAGAAAAAAAAAACAAACAAACAAAAAAAAAACACCACCCCAGCTCTGATTACCAAACCCTCTCTTTTATAGTGAGCTTGATGTCAATGATATAGAATACACCTGTGGACCAGCCTGGGTCAGCTGCCCCAGATTTAGCTGCTGAGGGCCTTGATCACCATGTCTGGCCACAAACTGAAACCAAATCCCAGTGCAACCAGGACACACCCCCAGGTCCTTTTCCATCAGGCAGCTCTCCGGCCACTCTTCCCCCAGCCTGTAGCGTTGCATGGGGTTGTTGTGACCCAGGTGCAGGACCCAACACTTAGCCTTGTTGAACCTCATACAGCTGGCCTCAGCCCATTGATCCAGCCTGTCGAGATCCCTCTGCAGAGCCTTCCTACCCTCAAGCAGATCAACACTCCTGTGCAACTTGGTGTCATCTGTGAACTTCCTGAGGATGCACTCGATCCCCTCATCCAGATCATTGATAAAGATATTGAAGAGAACTGGTCCCAACACTGAGCCCTGGGGAACACTGCTTGTGACTGGCCGCCGACTGGATTTAACTCCATTCACCACAACTCTTTGGGCTCGGCCACCCAGCCAGTTTTTTTACCCATTGAAGCTTATGCCCATCCAAGCCATGAGCAGTCAGTTTCTCCAGAAGAATTCTGTGGGAGACGGTGTCAAAGGCTTTATTAAAGTCCAGGTAGACAACATCCACAGCCTTTCCCTCATCCAGTAAGTGGGGTCACCTTGTCATAGAAGGAGAACAGGTTAGTCAAGCAGGACCTGCCTTTCATAAACCCATGCTGACTGGGCCTGATCACCTGGTTGTCCTGTACATGCCGCATGATGGCACTCAAGATGATCTCCTCCATAATCTTCCCCAGCACCAAGGTCAGACTGACAGGCCTATAGTTCCCCGGACATTCATTCCAGCCCTTCTTGTAGATGGGTGTCACCTTTGCTAATTTCCAGTCACCTGGGACCTCCCTGGTTAGCCAGGACTGCTGATAAATGATGGAAAGTGTCTTGGTGAGCACTTCTGCCAGCTCCCTCAGTGCCCTTGGCTGGATCCCATCCAGCCCCATAGACTTGTGTGTGTCTAAGTGGTGTAGCACGTTGCTAACAATTTCCCCTTGGATTATGGGAGCTTCATTCTGCTCCCCATCCCTGTCTTCCAGCCCAGGGGGCTGGGTACCCGAAGAACAACAGTTCTTATTATTAAAGACTGAGGCAAAGAAGGCATTAAGTACCTCAGCCTTTTCCTCAGTCTTTTTTACTATGTTTCCCCCTACATCCAATAAATGATGGAGCTTATCCTTGACCCTCCTCTTGTTGCTAATGTATTTATAGAAACATTTTTTATTATCTTTTACGGCAGTGGCCAGATTAAGTTCTAGCTGGGCTTTGTCCCTTCTAATTTTTTCCCTGCATAGCCTCACGACATCTTTGTAGTCCTCCTGAGTCACCTGCCCCTTCTTCCAAAGGTCGTAAACTCTCCTTTTTTCCCTGAGTTTCAGCCAAAGTTCTCCGTTCAGCCAGGCCAGTCTTCTTCCCTGCTGGCTCATCTTTCGGCACATGGGGAAAGCCTGCTCCTGCGCCTTTAAGATTTCTTTCTTGAAGAATGTCCAGCCTTCCTCAATTCCTTTGCCCTTAAGGATTGCCTCCCAAGGGACTCTTGTCAAGCAGGTTCCTAAACAGGCCAAAGTCTGCCCTCTGGAAGTCCAAGGTAGCAGTTCTGCTGACCCCCTTCCTTACTTCTCCAAGAACTGAAAACTCTATCATTTCATCACATCACCCAAAAGTCCTTCCCTGTTTGCAAACAAGAGGTCTAGCGGGGTGCCTTCCCTAGTTGGCTCACTCACCAGCTGTGTCAGGAAGTTCCCTCCTCTATATTGTATTTCCAGCAGACATCCGGTAAGTTGAAGTCCCCCACGAGAACAAGGGCTACTGATCGCGAGACTTCTCCCAGCTGCTTATAGAATATTTCATCTACCTCTTCATCCTGGTTGGGTGATCTATAGCAGACTCCCACCATGATATCTGCCTTGTTGGCCTTCCCCCTGATCCTTACCCATAAACAGTCAACCCTATCATCACCATCCTCAAGCTCTAGACAGCCAAAACATTCCCTAACATACAGGGCCACCCCACCGCCTCTCCTACCTTGCCTATCCCTTCTGAAGAGTTTGTAGTCATCCATTGCAGCACTCCAGTTATACGAGTCATCCCACCATGGTTCCGTGATGGTAACTATGTCATAGTTTCCCTGCCGCACAATGGCTTCCAGCTCCTCCTGTTTGTTGCCCATGCTGCGTGCATTGGTGTAGATGCACTTCAGTTGGGCTATTGATCCCACCACCTTTGTGAGGGGAGAAGCCCTAATTCCTGCATGACCATTCTCAGGCACTTCCGCAGTTTCTAACCCATCACTAACCCTTGCATCTCTGCTGCCGCATGGCTCTCCATCCCCTGCCTCCGCTGAGACGGCAGACCGAAGGACCTCGCTAGCACACCATCCCACAAACATTGGCATGCCACCCCCAGGCTTGTCTCTAGCAAGCCTGGTTTTATCCCCTCCCCCCTTCCGTACTAGTTTAAAGCTCTTTCAATGAATGAGCCCTGCTAACTCCTGGGCAAAGATCCTTTTCCCTCTTTGAGACAGGTGTACATCATCTGTTGCCAGCATGCCTGGTTTTGTGTAGATTGACCCATGATCAAAGAACCCAAAACTGTGCCCGTGACACCAGTCTCAGAGCCAGGTACTGATCTCCTGGCTCTTCCTGTTTCTTCCTTCATCATTCCCTGCAACTGGAGGGGATAGAGGAGAACACTACTTGTGCCCCTGATCCCTTAACCAGTCGACCCAAGGCCCTGAAGTATCCCTTGATTGCCCTCTGACTTCTCATAGCTACTTCATTGCTGTCAACCTGAAAAATAAATAACAGATAATAATCTGAGGGCCTTACCAGGGTGGGAAGCTTTCTCTTCACATCTTTAACGCAGGCTCCAGGGAGGCAGCAGACTTAACTAAGAAGTGGGTCCAGTCTGCATATCGGGCTTTCTGTTCCCTTCAGAAGGGAGTCTCCCATGACAAAGACCAGTCTTTTTTTCTTCACGGACACTGTTTTGACTCAGTGATTAGGTTGACTTAACAGCCGACCTAAGCACTGCATCATTCACTGCATAATACACTGCTGTATGCACAGCTTTGTTTTGCAAGAACACAAAGACCAGAAAGAAAGCAAAAGTTCACTTTACTAGGTGCAGGAATTAATTTTTTGTAGTAATGAATAACTTAGTTAACTAACATTTTAGCCATTTAGTGCTCTCCATATTAAAATCAAGTAAAAATAACTAGCAATTTCTATGCATTTGTGAACTATAGCAGTTTATTAAGTGCTCTGTCCCCTTCCAAAGCTATAACAGGTTTCCTATCATCTGTCAGATTCAACATGACACAGAATCACAGAATCACAGAATGTTAGGGATTGGGAGGGACCTCGAAAGATCATCTAGTCCAATCCCCCTGCCGGAGCAGGATTACCTAGATCATGTCACACAGGAACGCGTCCAGGCAAGTTTTGAATGTCTCCAGAGAAGGAGGCTCCACAACCTCTCTGGGCTCCATTACAGGATCCACAACCTCTCTGGGATCCATTACAGGATCTAATGAAGTGTTCTTCCAGCTGAGGATAGCTGACTATTGCTTTATTTCCACAGCAGGTAACTTGTTTCATCATGTAGCAGGCGTATACATTGCTGTGCAAATGGGAAGCAGCTATTCAGACTATCTGGTTACTTTCAGTAGCAGAAGAAGGATAGAAAATCAAAGCAATTCAAAAGCTTGGGTCAGTTGCTCTAACATATTTGGGAATGTTTTATGAGAATGGGACAGCAGATTAGAATATTGTTTATTTTGTAGAGTGTTGGGGCCTGGGTCGTGGAAGAACTATAGAGAGGACATACGAGTACACTGTTGTGTACGTGCTGAGGCAGCATGAGACAGCAAGAAAGTATAAGGATGTGGCTTTGCTTAGGCTCATAGCAAGTATCCAATCGGAACAGCAGAAGAGGCGCGTGGACAGAGCGTGCACAGTGCTTGCAGCCAATAGCTTAAGGCGTGATCGTGAGATAAGGAAGTATGTATGCTATAAAAGAGCTGTGTTAACTGCAATAAAGTGGCTATCAGAGCATCACATTGGTATGCTGTAGTCCGTTTCTCGCATGGACCCCAACAGTAGAGAACAATGAGTTACTAAACTATTATAGACAGAACTTAGATGTATGACAGCTCTTTGCATCCCCCCATGCTTTTGTGCCTTTTTATAGCAAGGCCTGTAAGTCTTCAGAGCATGTTTCCCAAATCTACTAGGTTTAGGTAATTCTCCCTAACTCTTCATAACAGCAACTCTTTGGCACGGTGCTAAGATCAATAGTTCTTGATTTCCTTCAAGCTACTGAAGTTGTCCACTGACCAGAAACTGGCTAACAGGCACCTTCTTGGTGTGCCAGTCACAGGAAGGGACAGTAACCTTCAACCTGGGGCACTCTGCTCCCAGCTTTACAACAGGTAATGTGAGTGATATTTTTTCTTTAGCAAAGCACTATATAAACTTCAAGCAACTAAAAAAATATCAGTAAGCTTCTTGAGAAATGGAGAATCCTTCAGAAACGGAGTGATTTCCCAGTTCTGTGTTGACTTAACCATCTCTAATATAGAAAACAGAGAGAAGCTGTTTCATATGATAAAAATGTGATTGCTTTAACATATACTTTTGTATGTCTGTCTCCTTTTCTTTATTAAACTCTGGAAAGCATCAAATACATCTATCTAACTATTTTTTCTAATTTTTTAACATATTCTTTTTATCTTTCAATATATTATCATTAGTGCACAAAATGGAAAACCCAGGGATATGCTGCTTTTTGTTATAGGCACTAAAATGACTAACACCAAGTCTTATGATTAGTCAGAATGTAACTTACACAAATTAAATGAGTTTCAGTAATTTATTTTCTCCACAATAATAATTAATTAAATGCTATGCCAGATAGCTATGTGGATTTTGTTTTGCAAAACAGTATTTACATTCACAAAAGTCAAGACTGTGAAGGGAAAAAAAGAAAGAAATTCATATCCCCCAAATCCATATCTATGGAGTAGATGGAAATGAAAAGGCTTGGGTAACACTTAGCTCTGAATTCAGTCTTATATTTACAAAACTTTAAAATATAGTCACTGCTCAACAAGAACATTACCGCAGCAAAGGAATGAATTTAAGGAGGAAGGAAAATGGAGACAATTACTGCCTTTTACAGCAAGGTTTGTAATCTGGACTGTCCAAAAGAAAGGTATGCAAAAACCTACATCTTTTCCCACCTTATTTACACTAAATTTGAAATTGCAGACAAGACAGTTTGAGTTTGTCAGAGTGAGCAATAGCAGATAGTGCCTACATGACCTCTTCATTTAAAACCTGCCAACAATTGTCTGTAAAGTTGCTTTCAGATATCCAGGCTCATCAACCAGAGAGAGGATTCATGAAGGAGGCCTGGATACACTGCTGAGTAGTTACTGTTTTGAAGAGGGACTGAAAATGGGCAATTACAATTAAGGGTCCAAAACAACTTCTTTAAAGCCTCAGTTTAAGTCTCTTGTCACTTTTTGAACTCTTTACCTAAATCTAATTTAAATGTAACTATTTGTGATAGCTGTTGCCCTTATATAGTCATCCTATTAAAAAAAAAAAAAAAAGAAACCAGGTCAGTTTCTTTCACATTTTTATTGCCTGTTTCCAGTCATTTGATATTTCTGGCTCTGAAGACCCCAACACATGAACTCTCAGCATGTTCATTGTTTATTTTTAAAAAATTTTGTTTAATTTAAAAGGGCAAATAAAAGAAATAGAAAATGTGCCCTAACCAGCAAGGTTGAAATTGTCAGAATCTTTTTAAACAGAAAAAGATTTGAAAAAGGTGAATTACATCACTATTAATATAGCAATTAAAAATGCAAAAGTTTATCTCATTCAGTAAGCTAGAGACTCATGCTTACTGACTTGTGTCATTGCAAGTTAGGAACATGATTCTTGTTTGTAAATACCTGTCCCTCCTTGCCAGCACCCTTACTGGCTGAGATAATTTCTCCATCATAAAGATATGTCATATATCTGAAGATAGGAAAAGAATGAAATGGGGACTGAAGAGAACATTTGCTTCTATGTTTGAGGATGACATAATGATATGGTGTAATAGCCAATAAGTAATAATAGGGTTTTTAGTCTTCTTGAGGTAGAAAATGGTCAGTAGGACAAAGAAGTAGATGATAAGGGATATCAGCACCCCCCACAAACAGTATTATACCTATCCCTTTCATCCAGAATGTTATCCTTAGGACACAATCTCCAAAGCCTCTCTGAAACAAGAAGGAACTTTCAAAACAGATGAGTTGGAAGCAGCTGGAGACAGGTATCCATGATGGGCATTTCATAACCATTTTTCTGATCTAAAATACAGGTGAAAACTGATTAGGTCTTTTGCTATATTTCTCTCCATTACTCCTTTCCCTAAAGGTCTCCCTCCAAAGCCCTCATTTGTTTAAACTTTGCGTATATATGTCAAATGTTTGGCAGAGTAAGTATTCTAATTAGAGAAGGTCTATTCTTAATTTTTTCTAATAGCATTTCTAATTGGCAGAGAGGTACATTTATTTCATTGGAGATAGCACAAATTTCCTAGAGGAAAAATTATTCTTCCGAAAAGAATTGCCTAACTTCCATTGACCCAAACTTTGATAGGATTTATAGTGTCCTAGTTTCGCTGGGAAAAAAATCATAGAATCAATTTTCTGTTCAGAAAAGCTGCATTTTTGAGAAGACTGCAGCACCTGATACAGCAGGAACAAAGGCAATAAGACACTTTGTTTTAGTTTGTGGCCAGCCATGGTATCACAGTCACAGAGTCACAGAATGTTAGGGATTAGAAGGGACCTCGAAAGATCATCTAGTCCAATCCCCCTGCCAGAGCAGGATTACCTAGATCATATCACACAGGAACGCGTCCAGGCGGGTTTTGAATGTCTCCAGAGAAGGAGACTCCACAACGTCTCTAGGCAGCCTGTTCCAGTGTTCGGTTACCCTCACCGTAAAGAAGTTTTTCCTCATATTTATGTGGAACCTCCTGTGTTCCAGCTTGCACCCATTGCCCCTTGTCCTGTCAAGGGATGTCACTGAGAAGAGCCGGGCTCCATCCTCATGACACTTGCCCTTTACATATTTATAAACATTAATGAGGTCACCCCTCAGTCTCCTCTTCTCCAAGCTAAAGAGACCCAGCTCCCTCAGCCTCTCCTCATAAGGGAGATGTTCCACCCCCTTAATCATCTTCGTGGCTCTGCGCTGGACTCTCTCTAGCAGTTCCTTGTCCTTCTTGAACTGAGGGGCCCAGAACTGGACACAATATTCCAGATGTGGCCTCACCAGGGCAGAGTAGAGTGGGAGGAGAACCTCTCTTGACCTGCTAACCACAGGTTTTGCTGGAATAGAATCAATTTTCTGTTCAGAAAAGCTGCATTTTTGAGAAGACTGCAGCACCTGATACAGCAGGAACAAAGGCAATAAGACACTTTGTTTTAGTTTGTGGCCAGCCATGGTATGTGGGTTTCCATGGTGATCAAGGCTGTTAGCAGTTTTGAGTTAGCCAGGTGCTTAAGCTAGGAGGAGTGAAAGCCAGGGCAGCTGACCCAGGCTGGCCCACAGGTGTATTCCATACCATAAATGTCATGCTCACTATAAATTGGGAAGCTTGCTAAGAAGAGGCTTCCTCCTACTCCAATAGTTGCCATTTCCTAGAGGGGCTTGCCCATCATTCTGCTCCTGAGGCATGTTCTCCTGTTTGTTGTGACTGTTGTACAGTGTTTGACATCCAGTATTCATTGGGCTGAGTATAACTCTGTGTACTTATTATTAGTGTTAATATTAGTTTTGTTAAATCTGTTTCTATTTCAACCCGTGGGCCTCCTTTCCTTTTCCCCATTCCCCTTCTTGGCTGGGAAGGGGTCAGTGGGTGATAGAACAGCTGGCTCTAGTTTAGCCCCTGGATGTGAGCTAAACAGAGGCATAGAGGAATACTTATTTTTTAAAAACAAAGTCTACTAATGGATGAGAACTTTTCATTTTTGGGGTTTGTCAACAAGCCTAGAAATATGTGCCTTTCTTTACTTTGACCCAAATTTGTCTTTTATGCCACCTACCTATAAGAAGCTTGTTTCTTGAAACAACTCCTGTTCTTATCAGTCCATTTCCTTGAATAAGGCTTAATACACTACTTGATAAGCAGCACTGAGAAAAGCAGTGGTATAATATGCTACTAATTTGGATGTTTTGAGACTTACTTGGAAAAGGCCTCATTATTTCTGTGTGAAATTCATTAAAACAACTTGGCAGAGCCTTTAAAATATTATCTATTGTGATATAAGTAAATGTTGATACAGAAAAAGACATTTCAGGCATATATTAATTTTCAAGGTGTGTTTGGATGCAATAAGCCAATCCATTTTAGCCATTCTCTAATAACTTGTTATTTTTTACAAGACCAATATATAACAATTTATGTATTTCAGTGTGGTGCTGGATTGGAGTATGAATACTGAGACTTAATTCAACACTACCTTGAATAAGAAGTAGCCACATGCAGTGTTTTTGCAAAATGTAAAACTGTATCATATTGTATTGTCCAGGCATAAATTACAAGGTATAAAGCAGTGAGCAAACAGGTACTTTAACAGCACTTTCTCTATTTATAATCAATATTATACTGCAAATCCTTAAATGTAGACCATCAAGAGGAAGTAACTAACTAGAGTGTACCAGGAAAAATATGTGGCAAAATATAATCTAAAGTGACTCAGCATTTCCCATGGTATCATTTTCTAATGTACTGGTCTAAAATATACTGACAGTTGCTGTTCAGAAATGGGGAAAAGCTCCATCAATAATAAGTAGGTCAAAGTAGTTCTGTCTAACTGGCCTTCTACAAGCTGAAGCAAATGCAAGATACAATTTATTAGAATTTCAAGTGTGTAAGGATAACTGTAAAACAGTATTAAATAATCTAGGCAAAATAAAATATTTAAAAATCTGAAGTATACAATGAAATACATTTTATAAAAAATAAAGGGAGGAAAAGACCTTTCCATAAAGTAAGAACTTGCAGAGCCAGAGCTTATTATGACTGAAGGAGCCCTAAGAGCCATGCATGGAACCAGTTGAGTAAGAGGAAGGGAATTGTTGGAAAGAAGTTCTTTTACTAAAACCAGCTTCTTTTTAGTTTATTACACTCCTACATGTTTGTTGTTGTTGTTATTCATCATGAGACATTTTGAATTACCAACATATATAATATGGAGTGATTCTGATATCATTTACTCCAGCAAAAATCACAATTCCCTTCTGTCGGTGGTATTACACCAGTTTATACCAATATATATTGGTGTAGAGGGGTTTTTGGAGGAGAATGGTCATGTAATGAGCCAGAAGTATGAGAGTATGGAGTGAGGGCCTAGCTGCATGACAAGATTCATGTAGCTAGTGTCAACAAGCCGACCTTGGAGAGATGAGGAAAAACAGTAGCTGAGCAAACAAGAATTGAGGGAGTAGCCGGTGGGAGCGTGACAAGATTCATGTAGCTAGTGTCAACAAGCCGACCTTGGAGAGATGAGGAAAAACAGTAGCTGAGCAAACAAGAATTGAGGGAGTAGCCGGTGGGAGCCGAACACGGAGGAGAAGAAACAAGAACTGATGGAGCCAATTAAGAAAAGACCAGTGGCAGAGCAGTGACCAATCAACACATCAAAGAAGAGTGTGTTTAGTAATATTAACGAATAGCAATGCACATGCTTACAGCCAGGGAAAGTACAAAATGTATAAAAGGGACAGCTTATGCTTAATAAAGCGTCTTCACTTTGATTCACATTGGATTGTGTGGAGGCGTGTTCCTTCTCCTCAGATGGTGACCCCGATGAGATGCTGATTGACGGCAAGTTCAGGGAATAGCCCAGAAGGAGGTACACCGGCTGGAGTACGGCTCAGCGGGACTGAAGACCGGGGCGAGCCAGAGGACGACTCGCAAGAAAAGAAAAGTACGTTGCAATGGGACACCCAGTGAGGTGAGCAGCCGGGGAAAAGGAGATGGGCCAAAATATTTGTAAAGAAGAAAGTGCGATAGTAAGGCTTCTCCGACATATCCTCTCTAAGAGAGGGGTAAAATATGATGAGCATTTGCTCCGGAGACTATTGATGTAAATAATTGGTGTAAATAATTGTAAATTATGGTGTAAAAAGAATAATTTGCCAGCTACGGCGCAGACTGCTTTCGAAGTTAGTACGTGGCAAAGCGCTGGAACTTCTCTGTTTGAGGCTGCCTCAAGGAGGGACAAGATCGCCACTGTGTCGTTTGACGATGTGGAGATTAGTTATAGACTCACTGGAGCGATTGAAGGAGGATAGAGAGGCAAAGGCGGCGGCTGAGGCGGCTACAGCTCCTTTCAGAGTGACTTCGCCCTCCGCGCCGCCAGACTTCCCCCCCTCCCTGCCCTCCGCGCCGCCAGACTTCCCCCCCTCCCTGCCCTCCGCGCCGCCAGAGCTCCCCCACCACCACCCTCCGCATCGCCAGAGCCCCCCCAACGCCCAGGGAACAGCAGCGGAACATTGATCCTTCTACCGTCCTGTTACCTGAATCTGAGACTGAGCCACCCTTAACAGACCTTTCTGAAGAGGTGGAAGTGGGACACAATTGCTGCAGAGCCCGAGGGTCGGGAAAGTCAGGCAGTAGCGTGGAGGAGTTATTCACGCTGCAGCCAGTCCAGGTTACTGTGTCTGGCCCGGACCCGGCCAGGTTCTGGAGAAAATTAAGAGAGCACGCACTTGCGGATGGTGATTTTGGGGCTGCGGCTGCTATGGGTGGCGGGGTATTGGCTTGCTCGGTATATCGAGGGGATGGAAGCAGCCCACCCGAGTGGGAGCCATTCAACTGGGGAGTGATTTGCCTTAGACAAACAAATACTAAACGGGGCTGCTAAAGAAGCGTTGTTGTTACAGTTAGCGAAGGACAACGCAAACGAGGACTGCAGGAAAGTTATTGCAGGGATGGCAAATCGTAACCCCACCTTAACCGAACTAATGGTGTCCTGGTTTGGCCTAAACCAGGCCGATTTTCCTTTCAGTGATTTTTGCTTTCAGCTAAGTCTCCTCTAAGTAACTGCACTTTCTGAAACTAACTGCATGTTTGCAGACAGTGTCTGCCTCCAGGACTGATAACGCCCGAAGTTTGTAGTTATCGCTGAGGCACCGGTAGGGATGTTGTGCAGTAAGGCTCTTGCTGTACTTATTCTTAGAGAAACCAAGGTCACTGCTGAATTCCTCACTGCTTACAAGTGAAGAGCCGAAGGGGGGTTGCAGCTGCAGCGGGGAGCAGACAGGGCAGGTGACCCAAAATTGACCAACGAGGGTATTCCATCCCACACACGTCATTCTCAGTATAAAGCGGGGGGATCACGAGGGTCTCGCTCTCTTTCTGCTATGGCCGGTGTCCAAGGAGGACTCCGTCTGTTTTCCTGCTGCCCCCGATCCCGATCCGTGCATCCCTGAATCCAGCTCTCGACCGTCGCTAGGCCCAGCCTGGGCCTTCCCGGAGCCTGCCCTGCAGTGCCGGTGGTGACGTGGCTGACTTCAGGGGAGCTCGATCTTGGTTTTGTATATATATTTGTATATATTTGATTATCTCTATTATTATTATTATATTCTTTTTCATTATTATAGTTTATTAAAACTGTTTTAACTTTCCAACCCGGAAGTCTCTCTCCCTTTTCCCTTTCCCTTTGGGGGGAGGGGGGGGGATAACAGAGGCCATCTGCCACAGGTTTAATAGATGGCCCAGCTTTAAACCGTGACAGATTTATTGGCGCCCAATGTGGGGCCCGAAAGAAGCTCCGACAGGTTGCTCTGATAAGTCGAATCCCAGCTCCAGTGGGAGGAGACCCGGAGAGCTCAGCTGAGAGAGTATCGGAGTTCTTCCTTTGAGATTTACGAGGGGTTGGAAATTAAAACAGATAGCAAAGATGGTAATGTCATTTTTGATCGCTGTGCTATCTCGTCTCTTTATTAAGCCTTTTACAGAGTTAAGTGTAATAATACCTTACTTGCCGTTGTTTGTTAGTGTTTATGTGCAGTTTATCACTGCTGGGCACTGGTCAACATGCATTGTTTTGTTATGGCGTTTCGTACGGATTTATGTCGTGATAAACTGGGTTGTTACTACTCTGACCTCGGTAGCAGAGATTTTATCTGCGCACCCTGGGAGTCCTTTAGCTGATTCTGTTAATGATTATACTTCCAATTTTACTTTGGGAAATAGTACCTTCTTCTTTTCTGCCAAGGTGATTCCACTAGATTTTGCGAAATTAGGATGGTGCTGTCTAGGTGGCATGGTTTTATTTTCGTTTGTCCTGAATGTGTTTCTGGTGTGGTATGTGATTAGATGTCAGTGCAGCAACAGCAGTAGGTATCATGCTGCCCCTGTAACCAGGACAAATGGATGCTTGCGGGAAAGTAGGAACCACCACGTTTCAGATGGAGCATTTAACAAAAACATTTGCGGCATCAGTTAAGGTAGTTCATCGTTGTTACACGTGCGAACAGGAAGGTCACTTTAAGAAAAACTGCCTTAAGAAGTTGAAGCTGAGTGGGAGAGATAACTCTGTTTTGATGTGTCATTGCTGTGGGAAGCTGGGGCATCTTGTGAAGCAGTGCAGGTCTAAGTGTAATGCTCAAGGTCAGCTGATAACAACCAGCTGCAGAGTGCAGGGAAACTGGAGAAAGAATGCAGGGAGGAACCGTGTGCTGACACAAATGAATCTTCCCAACCAGTTCCAGGCCTAAGCAGTCAACTCGCAGTCCGAACCGCAGGGAGCGCCGGACTGGATGTTACCACAGCAACCGCAATCACAACAGAGAATAGCAGAGTGCATAAGGTACCAATGAATGCCGTGGGACCCACTGGAAATGGGTTAAGTGCACTATTACTCGGACGTCCTAGTGTAACCTTGCAAGGTCTATTTGTTTTACCAGGAGTTATTGATGCAGACTATACATTTTGGTTATTGATCTGAAAGATTGTTTTTTCACTATCCCTTTACATGAAATTGACAAACGCTACTTTGCTTTTTCAATACCTAGTAGGAACAACATGGTGCCCTGTCAACGATATCAGTGGACTGTATTACCGCAAGGCATGAAAAACAGTCCCACAATATGTCAATGGTATGCAACAGAAAAAGGTACATCGGGTGGATTTAGAGACACCAGTAAGTTTATATGTAGCCATTGCCAACTATCATCCCATGGGATTACTGGGCCAGTGGAAGGAGTGCTGGCAGGATCCGCTACACGTTCTAGAGTGGCTGTTTTTATCTGTTCAATCACAAAAAAAAAAAAAAAGCGCTGGGTATGAATGCAATTATATACTACTGTAAGACAAGGACTCAAGGAGCTCTTTTTAACAAGAAGCAGTTGAAAAGCAAGTTTTTGATGTTGGTTTACGAGATACTCTAGTTACGCAATTAGCTAGGGATAATGCTAATGCTGATTGTCAAAAGATCATTGAAGCTTTACCTGGAAAACCAGATTTGAATGCTATGATAAAGGTTTGTGCAAAAGTGGGTACCGTGGAACATAAGACTCAGGAGATGCAATGTTTTGGATGTGGAAAGAAGGGACACACTAAAGTGCAGAGGTACAGCAACTGATTACAGAAATAGAAAGCAGGCTACATTCCAAATTTGTACATCGTATTGATTTGAATCAGAAAATACAAATTATCACTTTGATAGGCAAATTCCGTATGCAATAATTGGTCAATGGAATTCAGAATGGTCAGATTTGTTACATGTTTTGGAATTGGTTGTTTCTACCTTCAAGAACAAAGAAAACTGTCCCCATGATTGCAGAGCTATTGGCACAGATTATTCATCAAAGGACGGATGCGATGTCGGGAGCTTGTGGCCAGAGATCCTGCATCACTAACCGTTCCTATTGCAGCTCAGTACTTTGAGTGGTGTATGGCTAATAGCTTTGCTTTGCAAACAGCCATGGAGAATTTCTCGGGACAGGTTGTTTACCACTTGCCCTCCCATCCTGTTATAAAATTGAGTGCGGAACTTCCAATTGCCACAGGAGTGTTGTGCGCAGACACTCCTGTGGATGGAATTACCATTTTTACGGATGGATCTGGAAAAACAGGCAATGTGGGCCTTGTCTGGTATTCTGACGGCAAGTGGGAATCTATGGTAGTACAACAAAAGGGTTCACCTCAGGTGGTAGAATTACGAGCTGTATTAGAAGTATTTCAGAATTTTCCCATTCCCTTTAATTTGATTACTGATTCAGCATATGTAGCTGGCATTGTAAAGCAATTGGATAGATCTGTTATAGAGCATATATGTAATCAGTGTGTTTTTGAATTGCTGCGAGCTCTGTGGCAAGAAATTCAAATCTGAACTGCATTGTTTTATGTTCTACATGTAAGAAATCATACTAATTTGCCTGGGTTTATTGCAGAAGGCAATGCTCGAGTGGACTCTTTGGTTTCTGACCCTACAAATTCTACTGCAATGACTGTACAGGTGCCGGACATTAAACAGCAGGCACGTATATCACATGAGTTTTTTCATCAAGGACATCGGGCACTGCGACGACGATTTCATTTGTCACACAGTGATGCTCGGAATATCGTGGCTACGTGTCCTGATTGTCAGCAACTGCCGCAACCTACGCAGATACAAGGAACCAATCCTCGAGGACTGCAGGCCTTGGACATTTGGCAAACAGATGTAACTCACATTGCTGAATTTGGCAGGTTAAAATATGTTCCTGTAACAATTGACACTTTTTCTTTTTTGATTATAGCTACAGAGCAAACAGGCAAATCCAGCAAACACGTTCAACAATACATGCGTTCTGCTATTGCGGCCCTGGGCATTCCACAGACGATTAAAACGGACAATGGCCCAGGCTATGTGGCACGTGCCACACAGGACTTTTTCCAACTGTGGGGTATAACACATGTAACGGGCGTCCCACATTCACCAACGGGACAAGCTATTGTGGAGCGCATGAATCAAACTCTGAAACACCTTTTACAAAAACAAAAAGGGGGAGAGCCAGGGCTATCTCCTCCTGACAGGTTGTGTAAAGCGCTTTATGTACTAAACCTTTTACGCTTGCCACAGGACTACTCTGTACCTCCAGCAGTAAAACATGGTGCAGGGTTAAAGGGAGGTATGGAGGCTTTTCAGAAAGAACAGGAACAAGCCAAAGTGATGGTAAAAAATGGGGTGACTGGTGTGTGGGAAGGTCCAATGAAATTAATAACATTGGGTCGAGGGTATGCATGTGTCATTACAGATACAGGAGCCAAATGGGTACCAGCTAAGCGGGTGAAGCCGTGGCTACAAAACCAACCCGAACTACATGAGCCAACTCAGGATCTGCCTCGGAACACTGACCTCTTGAGAGATCCAGTGCCCTGACTGCGGGAAGTGTGAAAAAAAGTTTGCGTGGGAGGTATAGAAAAGGGAGCAAAAGACACAGTCATGATGAAGCAAGGGGTTGTTTTTTCTGTGTTAAGCCTGCTTTGGATCCTGGACCTGACAAAAGGTCATCAACCGATAGTCCTTCCACCGACACCGTGGAAGGGGAGTCACAATGTTTGGGTGTCTCTGATGCGGAGCCTGAACCAGATGCAGTTTTGTGCCTCCTTAGCTCAGCCTGAACAACCCTTTCATACGTGTCTAGTGGAGGTCCCCTTAAAGGGATCTCAAAGCAAAAATTACCAAAGGGTTTATTCCCAATTTGTGGGGATAGGGCTTGGCCAAGGTTGCCCAGTAAGAAGGTGGGAGGTTCATGTACAATAAGCAAATTAAGTCTACTAATGCCTACACGAAAAGTCATACTAACCATACTAACCTACATAAGGCCAGGTAAAAAAAGAAGTGTCACTACCATAGGGATAGAATGTAATGATGCTGCACAAGGACTAACACAATTGCGAAATTTAGCTTGCTGGGTTGCAAAAAGAGCTGATCAAACTTCTAGAATTTTAGGAACATTAGCCAATGATGTAGATAGTATCCGACATGCTACCTTACAAAATAGAGCTGCTATAGACTTTTTATTATTAGCGCATGGTCATGGATGTCAGGATTTTGATGGGATGTGTTGCATGGATCTGAATGATCACTCCAAGTCAATTCATAAGCAGATCAAAGAGCTCATGGATACCACGCAGAAAATACAGGAACAGCATGGGTTCCTGGATGGCTGGTCGGATTGACTAAAATGCTATTGATGGGATTGTTCGTGATTTGTATTATCATGTGTCCTGGTTTGGCCTAAACCAGGCCGATTTTCCTTTCAGTGATTTTTACTTTCAGCTAAGTCTCCTCTAAGTAACTGCACTTTCTGAAACTAACTGCATGTTTTCGCAGACAGTGTCTGCTTCCAGGACTGATAACGCTCGAAGTTTGTAATTATCACTGAGGCACCGGTAGGGATGTTGTGCAGAAAGGCTCTTGCTGTACTTGTTCTTGAGAGAAACCAAGGTCACTGCTGAATTCCTCACTGCTTACGAGTGAAGAGCCGAAGGGGGGTCGCAGCTGCAGGGGGGAGCAGACAGGGCAGGTGACCCAAAATTGACCAACGAGGGTATTCCATCCCATACACGTCATTCTCAGTATAAAGCGGGGGGATCACGAGGGTCTCGCTCTCTTTCTGCTATGGCCGGTGTCCAAGGAGGACTCCGTCTGTTTTCCTGCTGCCCCCGATCCCGATCCGTGCATCCCTGAATCCAGCTCTCGACCATCGCTAGGCCCAGCCTGGGCCTTCCCGGAGCCTGCCCTGCAGTGCCGGTGGTGACGTGGCTGACTTCAGGGGAGCTCAGTCTTGGTTTTGTATATATATTTGTATATATTTGATTATTTCTATTATTGTTATTATACTCTTTTTCATTATTATAGTTTATTAAAACTGTTTTAACTTTCCAACCCAGAAGTCTCTCTCCCTTTTCCCTTTCCCTCTGGGGGGAGGGGATAACAGAGAGCATCTGCCGCAGGTTTAATAGCCGGCCCAGCTTTAAACCGTGACACATGCTTGTATTACCGTGTTTATTCTCCTGCTTACAAAGGGCCCTGCAGCGGATGATAAACATGGCCTTTCTGGCTCAAGAAAAGAAAGGGGGAATTGTAGAGGGGGTTTTTGGAGGAGAATGTAGAGGGGTTTTTGGAGGAGAATGGTCATGTAATGAGCCAGAAGTATGAGAGTATGGAGTGAGGGCCTAGCTGCGTGACAAGATTCATGTAGCTAATGTCAACAAGCCGACCTTGGAGAGATGAGGAAAAACAGTAGCTGAGCAATCAAGAATTGAGGGAGTAGCCGGTGGGAGCCGAACATGGAGGAGAAGAAACAAGAACTGATGGAGCCAATTAAGAAAAGACCAGTGGCAGAGCAGTGACCAATCAACACATCAAAGAAGAGTGTGTTTAGTAATATTAACCAGTAGCAATGCACATGCTTACAGCCAGGGAAAGTACAAAATGTATAAAAGGGACAGCTTATGCTTAATAAAGTGTCTTCACTTTGATTCACATTGGATTGTGTGGAGGCGTGTTCCTTCTCCTCATATTGGTATAATGTAAATTACATTAGTATTAGGTTCATTGATACATTATTATTTCTGCTCTGTAAAGCCTCAGTAAGGAAGGCTCTTCCTCTAGTGAGGAAGAAATATGCAATCTGTTTAGTAATTGCTCCTATCACAAGAAGCCTTTGAGTAATTTCTAATACAATCATCTGGTACTCAGAGGAAAAGGTTCAGTAGGACTGAAACCTGGCAATTTCCTCCCTACCATTTACTGCTGGGATTATAGCATAAATGAGTTTGAAATACTGAGGTATTAAAGAAGAGAAACACAAATATGTACTGACACAGACAAAAAAAATATTGGGGAGATCTCATTCTCCACTGCTGTGTGCTTAACAAAGACTTTACCTTTTCAGTATTATAAACTGCAAATACTCAAAACCATGGACCAGATGACAAGAAAAAAATTTAGCTATCACAACATCCTCAAAATACAATTGCTTACATTTTTCACCCACCTCCCAATTTTTCTACTCTATGCCAGGAAGGCTGAATTCAGGTGTGTTCATATCAAGCTTACAATTCAATTTAGCTGCAAATACACATGTAGTCAGGTTTCCCTACTTGCTGTTCAAAAGGGATAGATGTAAGCACCTTCCTGCTCCCTTTCCAGCTTCTGGAGGTTGTTTTAGGCTTGTTCACACATTCTCTTGGCCCTTATATTTTCTTCCCTTTCCCATCAATCTCATGCCCACTGTGTTCCTATGCACTCAAAGTTCCTGTGTCTCCTTTTTTTTTGCACCACTCACAACCTGACTCCTACCTACACAGTCTTCTCTCTGGTGACCATCTCGCTCTCCACACTCTTCTGAACTCCCCTATGGTTTTGTCCTATGTGTTAACATAGTCTACCTTCTCCTGACTGTCCAATCTCTCCTGACAATTCTTCATTCATGTTTTACTCTCCCTGCCTGTCCTACAGAAGTAGCTAGAAGGAGAAGGTTGTAATTTTCTTTGAGGGCAACCTTGTTTCCCCTTGTATGAAAACTGTCAGTCTCAGTGGGAGAAATGTCTTTTCTTTTTACAAATAAAAGAGAACAGAACATTTACTGCTTTGCTGAAAGTAGCAGCAATCCCATTCCTAATAATGGAGAAGTGGAAAATATTTTAGAAAATGGGGTAAAGTGAAGGAAGACACCAAAAATCCATAGATGTTTAGGAAAAATGAGTATTGCAGTATTTCCTCAAAAATAACAAGATATGGTCCTGAAGAATTCTATGAAAGCAGCTATAAAGTATTAAAATCCTGGAACTCTCCACTAGTAACTGTGGCTTACATCATTTCACTGATGTAGGAATGAATATATAACTGAGCAATATAGTGAAAATTAGCATCATGTATTCTTCATTGCTGAATTCCTTTCCCTTCTATAAAAACTCACACAAGCACATCATGTAAGGACAGGGTTTCTAAGTTAAGGCATTAAAAAGTTACTGTTTTCTTTAAATGTCAGTAAAAAGAAAAGGAAAATGGATTGTCCTGAATATGAAACAATCCTTCCGCTGATCCATGTCTGTTCAAAACATAATTTATGGCACTCTCTAAAACATTTCCTCTGTGGTCATTACTGAAAGGTTTGAAAGAATATAGTCAACCTCAAATCACACTTTTTTCCTGAACATATTTATATATCTATTTTGTTATTCCAATAATTGGGGGACATTGTTTTTTGGTATGTTGACTGCAGATCTGAGGGAGTGTAGACTAGTCAGTATTTCTCACTTGCTCCCTTACATGTTTTGTGTATTCTGTCAAAGGGGAAGTGGGGGTGAGGGTAGGGGGGTATATGGCCTAGGGAAAAGGATAGTACCAGAAATTACTTTCAAATTCATATTGGTACTTGGAGTAGATATGTAGGATGATAATATCCTTCAATTAGGATATTGAAGGACAAAAAACTTGTTGGGATCAAAATTAGCATCCTACATGCTGCTGGGCTAAGTAATGCTCCTGCACACAAAGTTCAAGAAAATAAGATTTATGAACACACATGAAGGTTAAGGGATAGGATGCTCTTCCCACAGGAATGCCAACGAACAAACCACAGTATCTCTGTGGCTACTGTCTTGTACTTACTCTTTCCCTCCAGAAAGGAGAAACCAGTGAGCTCAGATGAGGAAAGAGGTAGACAGTAATCAAGCCCAGAATTTAAAAAAGATCTGTTTAGGTATGGCACACCACTCCCATCCGTGTGTCCTTCCCTTGCTTGTGAGAGCACAAGTGTTGATATTGATTTATTGGGTCACAACTGAAAGCTATACAGTTGAAGTTATAAGCTGCAGCTTCTTAAATGGTGCCTCAGCCTCAGATTTTGCATGTCTCCATTAGGCAAAAAAAGGGGTTATTGGTTTTAGGATTTGAACACAGGCTTATTCTTCCAGCTTGTTATTATTCCACTGTGCAGCATTTCTTGCGTCTGCTTTGGTCAGGAAGATTTACTCAGATTCTGATATACACTTCAGGGAAAGAACATCTTCTCCAGAGAGGAGAGAATATTAAATTTTTTTTTTCTGCTTTGACAAACCAAACCTTTTCAATTCGCAGTTATCCGATGTGCAGCTTGTTTCCTCTCTTTGCAGTCAAATAGGTATTTCTTCTCCAGGTTCTGAAACCTACTTCTGGGAATCACACTGCTATATGGTATTCTGTTAAAACAAATCTGAATCACAACACTTTGGACCTCAGGGCACTTCCTTTCTCATGTTCTTTCTCCCTGTGTCCTCTCCTCTCCTCTAGCAGCAACTGTTGTCTCCCATTTGCCCAAGCAGCTGTTAGAGTTTGGATGCATTTGCCCCCATTTTTGGAACCCTTGTCTCATCCCAGCTGCAGTTTGGATGAACAAAACTGCTTTGGTATGCAGTGTAATAAGTTCTTGTGGTGTCTGGGTATTGCAAATAGCTTATTTTTTGTCTGCATTCCTGCTAAGAAGGGTAGCAGATGAACAGGATGAGCTAAGTAGTTGTTTGCACTGCAACAACAGGCTGACAGTTATATAAAGTACTTTCATGTGCAATCTCCTCTGATCCTCTGCTGGTTCAGAGGAGTATTATGGCCAGATTCAGCACACAGGCTCTTGCAAACTCATTTTCATAAACCAGGGCACTGCTAAGCATAAAGATGACCAAGACCAAGGTTGCTCTGTTTCTTCATCCTCAGCATTTACCTTTTCTTTCTCCTTAATCTCCTGTCTTCAGCATCTACAATTTAAGCCCGTGGGATAAGCACAAGACTTCTTTACTGAAGTGCTGCTACAAATACTGGTACAAATCACCTTGCAGAGGCTACTGCAGAGTGACAAGGCCTGCTGGCCAGATCAATAGGAGTTGCTTTAGCGTATTATTCTAAAATGGGATTAGTTAAGTAACTCTGTAGCCCAATTCAAACACTGAGCCCAGTTCAGTTTTCTAAGCTTCCCACTTCTGTATACCAGCTAAATGCCACTGATTAGGGCTTTAATTGAACATTTTCTGAAAGGCTTTTGACTCAGTTCTGGAATATTTAATGGGATTCAACAGAAAATTAATACAATAACCAACTAACTGTAACTGTCATGGGCAGCAGCGGTACATACAAATGTTCAATCAGCTTCTGGAAACCAGCCTTGCTACTACTCACAGAAGCAGACACCTATTCTATTGCACAAAGACAATTAATAGTCACAAGGAACAACATTTTCATACCGGTCAATTATGATATGTAAAAAAAAAAGATTGTTTTAATCCAAATATAAAAATTCAGATGCCTTCATCTAAATAAAACCCTATTTTTCATTAGGATTACCAGATTAATTTAATTTGGACTAAAGTTAATGTCTGTTTTTTATTAATATACATCTGTTAGAGACCTATCTAGTCAAATAGGGAGTCCAGTTTCTCATAGCATATACTGGAAGGATAAACATTGCTGTGTGCTAAAATTTGATAAAAAAGCACTAATAACAGCCTGAAATATTCATGAAGAATACCAAAATATCCCATATAAATAATGGTCTTTTATCCACTGTCTAATTTTGTAATTCTTACAGTGATTTTTACTTTTTAGAAGTACTTTACATTTATGACTCAACATTTGTATCCCTTTTAAAAGATGATGAATCCTGATTATTTTACCTTTAAATAGCTATAAAATTACTATGCAAATTATTATATTTTTATTTTTTTATTGAAATACTGTCTGTTAAATAACAGTGCTCAATTCAAAATAACTTGAAAATTCAGGAAGGTCATTCTGTATCTTCAATAGCTATCCTTGCAACAGTAAGCAGAATCTGAATGTCTTATTCAGAAATATTTTGTGCATTCTTCATGGCAATTGGAATTGTCTAGGCAAAAGACACTCAGTAGACTTATTATGATGTCTCTATATGTCTGATATCTGAACATGTTTTATTCTAGTGCATTCACTCCAATGTTATAATTAATTTTTTCCTACTCACCCCCAAAGTAAGAGCCATCTGTCAGCTTCAGCTCCTTGTTGGATTTGGTGATGACACCAGCAACACCGTGCTGAATGAAATACATCTTTTTACCCACAGCCCCTTCTTGGATAATATAATCACCAGGTTGGAACACCTCAAATCGCAGTTTGCTTAGCATGGCAGTCACAAAATTTGGGTCTGCATTAGCAAAAAGAGGCATTGTAGCAACTAGCTTCCGACAATTGAAGTTGACAATCTCCTAAATGGGAAGGAAACATAATGATAATAATGATGAGCAAATATATACATTATGATGGGCATTGAGAAAAGACTTCCTGCTTTCTTCACAGATAAGTTCTTTATGCTCTAATTGGACTTTTCTGTGTTTCTTTCTGTGCCTAATTTTTTAATCTTTTCTTTACATTTTCATCTGTTTCTATTGAAGTGATTGAAACAAGAGTGCAATACTGATTTGTATTACTGAGGTCAAAGGTTGTCTTCTTCAGGTGATTTTCACGTTATTTATTATTTCCCTTGGCTTTTAAGGGAAAAAAAGATGACAGAAAGATAAAAATAAAATAGGAATTACACTGGCTGACAACAAGATTAGCTACTGCAATAACTGTATTAAGTGATAAAAGTTATACAAGCAGAAAGTTTAGCCCTGTGTTTTCAAATATTACACCAGTAACATCTTTCTGATTGGAACAACTGCAGTGTTTAATTCATTTTATAGAGACTGAGGCATACATTCCTGCCCTTCAAAGAAATGCATATACAGTAGACCCTTGTATGCAGAAAACACTACTATTTTCCTCAGACTGCTACAGGTCTTAAGGGTGTCTTCCACCCAGAATATTTATATTTACAGAGCCAATTATGAGCACATCTACATGAAAGTATTAGTACCAAAAAGCTATAAATGTCCTACTTGCTTTAAATAAAAAAATGAACAATTCCTGAAAGAGTTTCAAGAATTTCAAATTGTTTCAAGCTAGTTCTTGCAGACCTTAGTCTTAGGAAAATGAACATGTTCAGTTGTCATACAGATTTAACAGTGTATTGAAGAACTGGGATTAATCAGTATTAGACATGAAGAGGGGCTCAGACAGGCAACATCTACTGAGTTAGCAACCCAAACATGACAGGAAGAGCATATATGATCATCTGTGCACAGAGAAGAAATAAAAGAAAAATACAACCAGCAGTCACCTAACTGCTTTGGAAAGATAAATATTATTTCAGTGTCAGAGGAGCATCCCTAGCATTTCTTATACCAAGACACCCCTTTGTGATTGATGTAAAGGAGACATCCCACCTACCAGTGCTCTCACCTCCTTGACCGAGGCCCCTTGCACTCCTGCTAGATGTTGTTCTTTCAATCTTCCATGCATCTGCTGTCTCATACTTGCATATCTCATATATCCCATGCAGCCTGCTCTCTGGGCAGCAAGTTCAGATATACTTGTTCAGACAAATTCCTTCCTTCTCCTCCCACCCCCACCATCTGATATCCTGCTTGCAGACATGATGGGAAAGTTCAGCTAATTCCACAGTATAAGCATCAAAACCATAATGGGTTCTTCAAATCAGTCCCCTTGCATCTGGGAAGGAGGTGGGAATCTCCCTTTGAAGGAAGCCATTGGCTACTGAGGCAATTAAGAGGCATGGGCATGATCTAAGAGTGAAAAAACAACCTCCTTTCCCAGAGAAATTACATACTTCCAAAATAAATCCAGTGGAACTTGGAAAAATAATGTGAAGCAAAATGTCTCACCAGGCACCTGGGAAGCAGAAAGCAGTTATCTCCAGCAATGTCTTATTTTCCATTAAAAAAAAACAAAAACAAAACAAAACAAAACAAAAAAAACACAGGGCAAAATTACTTCCTTGTGCTACTCCTAGGATAGACTTATGATATTTCCTGACAATCCCACAAGAAAGTGTCATTATATAATGGCAAGGTGGGAACAGAAGTGTCTGTAAGCAGAAATGAACATTGACTCTTAACAAAGAGCAGTACAGTGATTCTCTTTAACCTTGGTCTCAATAGCATCATATCTCTATACTTAGATAAGTATAATATCTTTTTTCCTCTGAAATGAACCAAGGAGATACAGAAAATATATAATTTTATATAATTATAATTTAATGCAGATTTAATTTCAGAATTATTGGGTTAAAGATAGAGTGAACGAAGAGTAAGATGCTACATCTTTGAAGTCAATCACTAAGCTCCAATTGAATTCAGTGGGGATATGATTCCACCAAGAACATTTTATCTGAGAATTATTTATAAGCGATGGAAATAGAACAACACTCCCCTTCCATCACTTTTCATTGTACTGCTTCACTCTCCCTCACCCTCTCTGATTGCCATACTTCCCCTTATGAGTGTTTTAGCATTCCTGAAACACTGCACCATATATGGACTCCATGGCTAAGCATAAATGGGCTGGATTAAGACAGGAGGAGACAGATCTGAGATCAAGAGCAGACTTCTTCATGGTTGCATGAAACTTGAAATGTACAGGAATCATGGCAAGAATGGAAACCAGAAAAGATGGGAGGAAAAGAGCACTGAGATTTGTAATGACTGGGAGACTCCTACTTATAGAAAGGAGGAGCAATCTGACTATGACTCCCACCCAGTGCAGGCAAAGACATGGGTGCAATACTGGTGCAATACTATGGGACAATACTATCTCCTCACATGACATCAGAATCAGAGCTTAAAAAACCCCACAAACTGGTCTTTCTTGTAAAAACAGATGGAAAATTTGATGCAAGACGTGGTGCTGTTTGCCTGAATCCAAAAATTATCTCAAGCAACAGCACTGCAAGGTGTGAACTACAAGATAAGTGTAATTGGCATTCAAGATCAGCGAATCCTGATGAGTCATTAAGTCAAGAGGAGTAATCCCAGGCTACCCTGGTACATTCTGTATGAGAGAATAAATATTAAAAAAGAGATTCCAGTTTACTGTCTTTCTAAAGGATGAGGAAAAGCCTGTTTTCCTTCTCATCTAAATAGGTAACAAGGAACTTAATTTCTCAATAAAGCTTCAGCCACTGCTTCCCTTCCAAGGGAAAGTTATTCTCTGCTCCCACTGCTTGCAGTAGGGTGCCATCACGCAAGGAGTCCCAGACTACATTCTCAGCTCCATATGAGACTGCATTACTGCAGTCTTGGCTGATGCTGGAAAGCTGGCAACAACTATTACTTGTCTTGCCTTGCTCAGGGACTTTTCAGTAGACTAGCTGCTTGTTTTCTGTTTCTGAAAGTGAATACCTCTGTCTTGCGTGTCCAGGAGGCAGAGAAAGGAAATTACTAAAGAAAGCAAAAATTGACTGGAAATTATATAGATGCTGGTGGAAGCACAGAAAAGGCTGGGAGAGTGAAAAGTTCAACTCTAGTCACAATCAGGAAGAAAGTGAAAAATAGACCTAGGTGGAATATTAAGAAAGAGAATGGGAGGAAAACAAAAAGAAGAAACACAAAGGATCTAGAAGAAAGGGAAAAAAGGAGGCAGGAAGGCTGACTTTCAAAAACAGATCGAGAAACTGAAATTCCTGAAAAAGTGAGAGCATGGGAGCACAGTAACTGGAGAAAAGGTGTCTGGAGTGAAAGCTGAGAAGTGGGGCAGATGAAGTAAACAAAAAGGAAATTGGGAAAAAAAGAAGACAAGTGATCAGTAACGTATCTTAATAGTTTCATAGGTGAGCATGATATAGACAGAGGGGAGAATTCAGGCCCGCATGACTCCTCTGCACAGAGCCAGCCCAGCCCAACTGGAAAGGAATTCATCTCGTCTTGGGAAACCCAACAAATCACACCCTTGTCACAGAATTTTGACCCTTGGAACCTCATGTCCTCTTATGGCTCCATCTTCTGCCTGCCTCTCTCTCTCGATATATAATCTATATCTGGATATACCCATGTATACACAGACCTTACCTGCTCAGCCTGACTTGCTTAATGAAGGTACCAACATAGCTACAAAACCATCCTGCTGTGGTGTGGTGGGTTGACCCTGGCTGGCCGCCAGGTGCCCACCAAGCCGCTCTATCACTCCTCCTCCTCAGATGGACAGGAGAGAGAAAATATAACAAAAGGCTCGTGGGTCGAGATAAGGACAGGGAGATCACTCAGCAATTACCGTCACGGGTAAAACAGACTTGACTCGGGGAAATTAATTTAATTTATTGCCAATTAACACCAGAGTAGGATAATGAGAAATAAGAACAAATCTTAAAACACCTTCCCCTCACCCCTCCCTTCTTCCCAGGCTCAACTTCACTCCCGATTTCTCTACCTCCTCCCCCCGAGCAGCACAGGGGGACAGGGAATGGGTGTTGCGGTCAGTTCATTACATGTTGTCTCTGCTGCTCCTTCCTCCTCACACTCCTCCCCTGCTCCAGCATGGGGTCCCACCCACAGGAAACAGTTCTCCACAAACTTCTCCAACGTGGGTCCTTCCCATAGGCTGCAGTTCTTCGTGAACTGCTCCAGCATGGATCCTTTCCATGGGTTGCAGTCCTTCAGGAACAGGTCCTGCCAGGAGCCTGCTCCAGCACGGGCTTTCCACAGCATCACAGCCTCCTTCGGGCACATCCGCCTGCTCCACCGTGGACCTCCATGGGCTGCAGGGGGACAGCCTGCTTCACCATGGTCTTCACCATGGGATGCAGGGGAATCTCTGCTCCGGTGCCTGGAGCACCTCCTCCCCCTCCTTCTTCACTGACCTCGGTGTCTGCAGAGTTGTTTCTCTCACATATTCTCACTCCTCTCTTCCGGCTGCTTTTCCGCAGCAGTTTTCCCCCCCTTCTTAAATATGTTATCACAGAGGCACTAATACCGTCACTGATTGGCTCAGCCTTGGCCAGCGGCGGGTCCGTCTTGGAGCTGGCTGGCACTGGCTCTATCAGACATGGGGGAAGCTTCTAGCATCTTCTCACAGAAGCCACCCCTGTAGCCCCCTCCCCATCCCGCTACTGAAACCTTGCCACACAAAACCAATATGTGTGGTAATTTCAGCCATTATATCCTAGTAATGCACTCATTTTGTTGATTAGTTTTCTATGACAGTTTATGCTAAAGTACAAACTTTCCTTATTTATGATGCTAGAAGGTGGAAAATTACTGAGAAAGAAATGTGCTTTGTTTTTCTTTAAAGTGTTCTTTTATTTAAATATGAGATCATTCAGAGCAATAAAATATACCTGCATAGAGGTTGCCCAGATGCAGAAAATTTTCCAGCCAGCTGTGAGATGAGACAGGCAAAAGGAGGTAGGCAAAAGGAAGGGAGGAATAAATATGCTTTCCAGCCAAATGTTAAATGAAATCCCCTGCTTGGATACTGCCAGGACTGAGTGGAAGCAGGTTCTTTTTCTTTTTTTTTTTTTTGTCTTGCTCTGTTCACCTCATTTTAAGACAAGTCAGTCTTAAAGAGATGCCCCCTCCCTGGAAGTGTTCCAGGCTGGGTTGAATGGGGCTTTGAGCAACCTGGTCTAGTGGAAGGTGTCAATGCCCACGGCAGGGGAGTTGGAACTAGATGATCTTTAAGGTCCCTTCCAACCCAAACCATTCTATGATTCTATGATATGCTAGCTAGTATTGCTGCCTCCTAAGAGAAAGCAATCTTTTTTATGCATTTGCAAGGAGAAGGGATATAGATTTGACTAATTATGTTTTCTTGGCTTCTTTGATTAAGTGTTTGCCTTCTGCATACTTTTCTATCATTCCCTAGTTTGTTAGAATTTTCTATTCAACTCCTTATATGTGTTTATTTAGGCTTCAGAATTATTATTGCATTAAACTCAAATGCAGACAGGATAATCCTTTTAAGAATATACGGTTCAACCAAACCTCCAATAAAGTCAGTCTGATGAAGTATATCCATCTTTTCCCAGCTTGTTAATTGATTTAACTGAGCTTAAGGGAGAGCAGTTCTGTGCTTCTCATGCTTCTCTTCTCTGGATCTTCCATTATAAGATTAAACAAGAGCAAAAGAAAGAAGGAAAGAAAGAAAATAGACACTATCTGTTCACACTTTCATTTACCCAGCTGCCCATCCATGCCTAAATTGGGCTATTTTTTTAAGGGAATTTAGCTTTAATCTTCTTTAATGCCTCTTAATTTTGGTTTCCAGCTGAGAAAGGGATGAGAAGCATCAAAATGAGAACAGAGATACAGGCAATGTTTTAAGGCAATCTGTAATTGTGAGATAGCCAGTCTAATTTCAAAAGCCTGAGAAGTCCTGATAACTCAGCTAAGTACTTAAAGTTTGGGCCAGTTGACGAACCTCTATTTCTTCTAGGTTTTCCCTTCTGAACTGTACTGCTGAAGAAATTTCCTGAAAACTCTTAGAAAAAACACACTTACAGTTTATTACAAAAGGTAATATGGATGAATGAGGTGGGGGCCCTGGAGACAGAGAATAAAAAGAAGGCGGAGTTACTGAATGCCTTCTTTGCCTCTGTCTATACTGCTGGAGGCTGTCCTGAGGAGCCCCGGACCCCTGAGGCCCCAGAGGAAGTCAGGATAGAGGAGTCGTCCATCTTGGTTGATGAGGACTGGGTCAGGGACCAATTAAGCAATCTGGACATCCATAAATCCATGGGCCCTGATGGGATGGACCCGCGGGTGCTGAGGGAGCTGGCGGAAGTCATTGCTAGGCCACTCTCCATCATCTTTGCTAAGTCGTGGGGAACGGGAGAGGTGCCTGAGGACTGGAGGAAAGCAAATGTCACTCCAGTCTTCAAAAAGGGCAAGAAGGAGGACCCGGGTAACTATAGACCGGTCAGCCTCACCTCCATCCCCGGAAAGGTGATGGAACAACTTGTCCTTGGTGCTGTCTCTAGGCACATCAAGGATAGGGGGATCATTAGGGGCAGTCAACATGGCTTCACCAAGGGGAAGTCACGCTTAACCAACTTGATAGCCTTTTATGAGGACGTAACCCGGTGGATAGATGATGGTAAAGCTGTGGATGTGGTCTATCTCGATTTCAGTAAAGCGTTTGACACGGTCTCCCACAGCATCCTCGCAGCTAAACTGAGGAAGTGTGGTCTGGATGATCGGGTAGTGAGGTGGATTGTGAACTGGCTGAAGGAAAGAAGCCAGAGAGTGGTGGTCAATGGGACTGAGTCCAGTTGGAGGCCTGTATCTAGCGGAGTCCCTCAAGGGTCGGTACTGGGACCAGTACTATTCAATATATTCATTAATGACTTGGATGAGGGAATAGAGTGCACTGTCAGCAAGTTTACTGATGACACAAAACTGGGAGGAGTGGCTGACGCACGGGAAGGCTGCGCAGCCATTCAGAGAGACCTAGACAGGCTGGAGAGTTGGGCGGGGAGAAATTTAATGAAATATAACAAGGGCAAGTGTAGAGTCCTGCATCTGGGCAAGAACAACCCCATGTACCAGTACAAGTTGGGGGCAGACCTGTTGGAGAGCAGCGTAGGGGAAAGGGACCTGGGGGTCCTGGTGGACAGCAGGATGACCATGAGCCAGCAATGTGCCCTTGTGGCCAAGAAGGCCAATGGCATCCTGGGGTGTATTAGAAGGGGTGTGGTTAGCAGGTCGAGAGAGGTTCTCCTCCCCTCTACTCTGCCCTGGTGAGGCTGCATCTGGAATATTGTGTCCAGTTCTGGGCCCCTCAGTTCAAGAAGGACAGGGAACTGCTAGAGAGAGTCCAGCGCAGAGCCACGAAGATGATTAAGGGGGTGGAACATCTCCCTTATGAGGAGAGGCTGAGGGAGCTGGGTCTCTTTAGCTTGGAGAAGAGGAGACTGAGGGGTGACCTCATTAATGTTTATAAATATGTAAAGGGCAAGTGTCATGAGGATGGAGCCAGGCTCTTCTCAGTGACATCCCTTGACAGGACAAGGGGCAATGGGTGCAAGCTGGAACACAGGAGGTTCCACATAAATATGAGGAAAAACTTCATTACGGTGAGGGTGACCGAACACTGGAACAGGCTGCCCAGAGAGGTTGTGGAGTCTCCTTCTCTGGAGACATTCAAAACCTGCCTGGATGTGTTCCTGTGTGATATGGTCTAGGTAATCCTGCTCCGGCAGGGGGATTGGACTAGATGATCTTTCGAGGTCCCTTCCAATCCCTAACATTCTGTGATTCTGTGATTTCTGTTTTGCACTTGTTTGATCAAGAGCAGAACTTGAAGCTAGGAATACTTCCACGGAGAGTTTATTATGAGCTCTGATACAGGCAAGAAATTCCTTCTGCCATCTTATCCCTCCCTCTTTGTCCCCTTCTCCCTTCTCCAGTCCCCTGTGTACTGTAACCCAAATGGCCAAAACAAATGAGTCAGGGAGGAGGTAGTTCTCAAGAGAATGTGCTTTATCTATACCCTGTGTATATGGTTTAGTTGACACAGTAACAACAACCAGGAAAACAGTTATTAAACAATCAGTGGTGATTTGTTCACTCAGTTATTTTAAAGCTCTCCAAGAGCTCTGGATGAGAAATACTGTTATCTTGTTAATTGCTAGGTTAACACTTACTTCTTATTATGAATTAAAAGCCCATTGGTTCAAAGCCTCTCTCTATAAAATTATTAAGTGACTTAAATTAAATCTTACTGATTATACTAGATAAATCCCAGTTAGCTGAGCTTGAAATATCCACACTGAAGTTATGTTTAGAGTTTTTAATTACATTTCTGTTTGCATCTAATTTGATTTGTAACTATTCAATGAAGGCCTACTCTATTGTGATATAGGATAAACAGCAAACTCCTAACTTAATCTAACACACAAAAATCTAAACATTGCTGCATTATGTATATATATTTATTTAGATTTCTTAGACAAATGTGTGACAGAACCCCGAATGCCTCTGTGTGTGTGTGCATTAGAATATTTACAATGTCAGCTATATATGTACACATCTCTATATAACAGAAGGATATGAAAAGAAAGATAAGGAGGATGCACAATCCCTTTCTAATTCGGAATCAATCTTTGTCATTGCTTTACTATGTAACTGGGACAAGCTAATTATGAGACCATTTGAATTTGCCTTCTAAATGAAACTACTGAAAAGGGTGCTGGAGTAGGATCAGGCGCAAGGGCTCAGTGGTGTTATGTTGTGAGTAGCAACTTACGACACGAGTGTAAAGAACTCATATCCCACATTCAGGCTGCTGCACTGGAGCACAAGCATGTAGACGTAGAAAAATACTGAAAGTGCAGATTCTGGAGCCCAGTTTTACCGTCAAACATGAGGATGCTGCTCAGTTACAAATGAAAGGGTGAGACATGGAGAGCTGGCTCCAGAAGAGATATCATCAGATGGCAGAAATGAAGATGAAGTCTCTGGAAATAACTTAGTAGAGTGACAGCCAGACAGGCCCAAAGATGATAGAATTTGCTTGAGAGTGCCACGTTGACTAATATTGGTAGCTGTGGGGGAAAGAGATGCATAAATGGCACGGGAGGTGTAAAGATTGTAAGAAATTCTGAGGAGTGCAAGTAGGCATGGTAACAGCAAGAACAGCCTCGATAGCAGATCATGTGGAGGAAAGAGAAGGCAAACTGGCAGGAGTAGACTAAGCCTATGTGGATTAGTAATAACAGCTAGAGTAAAAGTAATGCATCAGACTCTAAACATCCAGTAGGCAGACACACTTCATAATGGCAAATCTTGGGATAGCCAATTGGCCCTGAAAAAAAGATATTTAATTTGGGGATATTATCAGCTGTAGAACAGGTACCATAGTTAGAAATACCCTAAATCAGAAGTTAAAAAAATAAGGCCTTTAGGGAATACAACTTGAAGGAATTTTAGGCCAGTATTTGAGCCATTAGTGTATAATGTAAACAAGATAAAAGGAAGTGGCTATGTAAATAATACATCCAAGAAGCCAGGGGAGATACCTGTAGCTTTCTATCATCTACATTTAGTAAATATGCTGTGCTTGCTCTCTGCATGCAATCACTAAGGCCTTAAATATTTGTGCCTGTGCTTTCGTTCCAGGACTAGACATGTGCTAAAAGCAAGGGGTCTGATGACAGGCAGGGCTCTCAGAACTGCCATTAGCATCTGTGTATGAGACTCAGCAGCCACAGGATGCAGGTGCATATGCAGTGCCACATTCTTTACATCAGTTAAATATTCTTTTTCAAAACAATTTCAGTTCATCTGCTTGCCCAAAGTTTTACATTTATTTAACCATTAATAGCATTTAAGTATACGTACATTACTCACTTTATGAATTAAATATAGGCTGAGGATTATTTCCATAAGAAATATGTTCCTATAATTTATTCAGAAAGATTTTCAAATGATCTTAAGACTGTATTAATCTCTACTTTTATGAATAAATTTATCTGTATTGATTTTATATCATAGAAGAGCCCTTAAAACCCTTGTCATTACAGTTCATTGTAAGGTAATATATTATAAACATAGACTGGTGGCATAGGAAATATATGTTGAGATATACTGTAACAGTGAGAAACATAAAGGCCATATTGGAGTACATAATGCAATGTATATACTTACACAGTACTATGCAAAGGTATCGACAGAGTATTATATAGTATTTTTCTCACACACATCTTGGACACATCTGCTTGCATGTATGTGCCTGAAAGTCTGTTTATGTGTGTGTGTATATATATGCATATATATGCAGTTCCACACATATATTTATACACATACAGGGACGTACCTATATGTGTATAAATGTACATATTTGTACATTTAATGTAAAAAAAAAATCAAAGTTTAATTAATCTGCCCCATTATAACTATATCTCAAATTAATTTCAGTTAAATAATTAGAAGTTAATATAACTCATGTAAGAGTGTGTGCTTGTATAACTGAAGTTATAATCTAAAAGCCAAAAGGTGAGAGGAAAGAATATTCTGCTCCCAGTCCCAATTATGTTCTTTGGAAATGAAATGTCCTGATGTTCTATATTCTGCAAGGACACATGATTTGTATCTATCTTCTATCGAACATGTTCTCACATGGTGGCCTAAAAATAGGCCAGCCATGAACTTTAAATAATGGCTCAGGAAGGGTATTAACCTCTTTCTCACATTCTAATTTTGTCACATTGCTGTAAGTATAAATATTATGAAGAACATATCTGGTGTTAGAGAATGGCAAAGCAAGCTACATACAACTGCAGTTCTGCTCAACAGGTCTACAGATGTCATTGCCTCTTAATTCCTTTCAAGGTCTGTTATATATTTAGCCGTCCACACATAATATTGACAGCATTTCTCTACCTCTCTGTAGTGAATCTATTTTGTGCCAGATGCTAAAAAGCAAGAACTATTTTATTTCCAACCCCTACTGATGGGAGACTTTCTACTCTTGGTGAAATGTGGATGATTTCATAAATACCCAAGTGTTAATACAATGTCTAGCAATGAGTGATACAATGAGTCACTAGATTTTTGTTTCAAGGACTGTGGATGCCTGTACCAGCCACTGTATTTCCCAGATAATCTGTTCTTCAACTCCCATAGCATAATGATTCTAAGTATTTCTACTCTTTTCTTTTTAAATACACACAGACCCATCTTTGCTTCCTGATTTTCAATTTAGTACAAGAAAAAATTCCTCACTATGAAATAAACTTATTTTTAATACATGTAAGTGACATTCACAAGATCACAGAAATAAATATTAAATAGTTTTCAGTTATGCAGTTAGCTAATGACTGTCTGAAACAATCCAGGCTAAAATGAAAACTATTACAAAGAATGTGGCTTTTTTTTACAATATATATAATCACACAAGTATTTATATTATCTAAAAAATAGTTTAGCCTTCTAGCGAGGCACCATCCATTGCTTCAAATGTACTACAGTTATCAGAGCACACAAACATGCAATGCTCATAAAACTTGCAACTGTATGTGCTTTAGGCTGTGAGGGACCAAATTGGCAATTAGATGTCTCAAAGTTTGCCTATGTGAGTGTACCTGGACACTTGCGTGTAGGAGGACTTGTCTAGACATGTCTAGACAGCCACTTGTCCCTGTCACTCAAATTTGTTTAGACCGGAGCAAGCACTGGTCTCCATCACCTGCCTGTCAACACTCAGGCCCAAGATGCATGGACACATCCATTGGATGGAGAAAGCGCGGGCACACGCCCATTGGACGGGACAGGTACGCACACCCGCCCTCACTCCCCATAAAAAGAACTGCACAGACAGGCCTACAGCCCCGCTTTTCCACTGCTGCTACCTCATCTGCGTGGGCTCACCAATGCTGCTAACCTCATCTGCGTGGGCTCGCCAATGCTGCTAACCTCATCTGCGTGGGCTCGCCTCTCCCACTGCTGCTACCTTATCTGGGGGGGGGGGCTCACCTTTTGCACTGCTGCTACCTCATCTGTATGTGCTGTTGCCTTTACCCTGCTGCGTCACTCACCGCTGGAAGACAGAAGACATCGCTGGACCCACGGTGGTGACTATCCCTGCGCATCTCTCTTTCTCGGAACACTCGCTTATTTTTCCCCCTTTATTTCTCGCCTTTTCTATTGCTCAGTTTCCTCTGCCTTTGTGCAATAAAGCGGCTTGTTTGGCAGCATTTGGCCTCGTTTGCGCCTTAATCTCGCCTCTTGGGATCGTAAAGAATCCCCTCAGGGCCCAGACTTGAATCTGGGCCCTGACATAGACACCTTATTAGTATCCTCTCTACCAACCACAGAGTTTTCACTTTTCACAAAGGAAGGAAAAGAAAAATGGATTTATTCACCAGAAAATTAACAAACAGACTCTGCAGAACAAGTTGGGAGATTAAAATCCTTTTAGGGAAAGTCCTTGCCAGTCAGTGCTCTACTCCTACCGAGGCTGGCTGAGGATCCAGTGCTACCACTGAGCAGGACTGTGAAGGTATCACAAAAGAAACAGAGACAACAGATAAAAATCATTACCTTGAACTCAGCCCAGGAGCTACCGGGAAGTCTGTACCTGTACTCAGTGTCATACTCCACATTTTGCACTAGCTTTTAACTCACAGAATCACAAAATCAACCAGGTTGGAAGAGACCTCAGGGATCATCGAGTCCAACCGTTGCCCTGACACCACCCTGTCGACTAGACCATGGCACTAAGTGCCACGTCCAGTCTTTTCTTAAACACATCCAGAGATGGTGACTCCACCACCTCCCTGGGCAGCCCATTCCAATGTCTAATAACCCTTTCTGAAAAGAAATTCTTCCTAATGTCCAACCTGAACCTCCCCTGGCGAAGCTTGAGGCTGTGTCCTCTTGTCCTATCGCTAGTTGCCCGGGAGAAGAGGCCAACTCCCACTTCACTACAACCTCCCTTCAGGTAGTTGTAGACTGCAATAAGGTCACCTCTGAGCCTCCTCTCATCTCTAACAATCGTGTATCACAGTAGCTTAGTCCTAAGGTGAGGAAGACTCTTGTTAATCACTAAAAATATCAAACGCTAAGTTCCTTCAGTGTTAGACACTTATCTTTAAATTAAACAAGTGTAATTCAACACCTTGTACATCCATATCACAGAATCACAGAATGTTAGGGATTGGAAGGGACCTCGAAAGATCATCTAGTCCAATCCCCCTGCCAGAGCAGGATTACCTAGACCATATCACACAGGAACGCATCCAGGCGGGTTTTGAATGTCTCCAGAGAAGGAGACTCCACAACCTCTCTGGGCAGCCTGTTCCAGTGTTCGGTCACCCTCACCGTAATGAAGTTTTTCCTCATATTTAAGTGGAACCTCCTGTGTTCCAGCTTGCACCCATTGCCCCTTGTCCTGTCAAGGGATGTCACTGAGAAGAGCCTGGCTCCATCCTCATGACACTTGCCCTTTACATATTTAAAAACATTAATGAGGTCACCCCTCAGTCTCCTCTTCTCTAAGCTAAAGAGACCCAGCTCCCTCAGCCTCTCCTCATAAGGGAGATGTTCCACTCCCTTAATCATCTTCGTGGCTCTGCGCTGCAAGTATGACAAAGGAATCTTGTAGGTGCAAGACTGTTCAAAATCATAATTACTAAGAACTGCTGGAGTATTATTATTTATATTATTGGAAGAAGTTAGATCTTGGACTTGCTAAAGCATGTCTCATCTCAGGATGGATTTGCAACAAAGCATGTAAAACAGAAGGGACTGTGATAAAAGTTTCTGGAATATGTGCAACAGTGATGAAAGTGGTTGGCAATTCAAAAGCTGTGTCTCAAAAACTGGGTAGCAAACACACTCCCCAAAGTTCAGGAAATTAAACTACATTGTCTTAGGTCCCTGGGAAACAGATTTGAGTGTGCACAATTTGTTACCATGTCACACAGCCGGTGGGGTTGAGCATCTTAAAACACAATAATCCAATCACCTGGTGATTGTCTGCCCATTTCCAACATTAAAATGTTCCACTTATTGCTATTTTTAATTTTAAAAACTTAATTATAGTCCTTTCTAAGAGGTTTTCAGGGCTTTGCTTAGGATTGTATACTTAGACTATTATTTGGACATACCTTACACAGATCTTTGAAAAATAGCAATATTTTTTTTTAGCATTTGACAAATTTGTGGTATATCAGCATTTATTCTGCAAGACTGATGTGCTGCATAATTCATTCATGACTTCAGTACTCCAGAGTATGAACCAAAGTTATGTTTTATCTATGTCTGTGTGAAAAAACCCTTTAATGCACTAGATAAAGAGGTATTCACTCTGTCCATATAGTTATATAAAGAGATACTTAAATGACTTCCTGTATGACTACATCTATACGTCTGATGCATTTTCCCTAGTTCACTCTTTAAGCTTCATACCAAGGTTCACTGCATATAAAAATGCACAGTGCATTATAATGAAACAATTACCTCTCAGTTTTTTATGACCCTAAATTTATGGACATAAGTTGTTATGGAAGAAAAATATTTGGAATCTCCAATAATTTAATATTGACTCTGATACTTTATTGTTTTTAATAAACAACTCATTTGATTTTCTACTATAATTTTAATGTTTGATGCCCTGTATACAAAAATCATAATGATTACACTATTAAAAAGGATTGAAGCATACTATGCTCTAATCACACCACATTTTGGCCTCATACTATTAACTCTGGAGATGTTTCATCCTTTGCTCATAGGATTATAGCATAGTCTAAATGAGAATCTAATGTATTGTGATTTCTAAAGATAAATATGAAATAGAAGGAAAGATATTACAAAAGGAAGTAAGTTTTAATGGGGAAAAGGAGAAAGTTAACAACTGGTAAGAATAGTGAAGTTACCAAATTGATAATTTTAAAAATTGATTTTGAAAGGACCAAATACTTTCTCTAAAAATATACTCAATTTGTCTACATGTACCAAACTGATCTGGTTTTTAGTCCTGTTCTCACTTAGATACAATTACTATTATCAAATTATAAATCCAGTAACAGAAGCTTTCCATTATTTTGTTTGAGTACCTCCCTTACAAGAACCATCACAAAATGCAACTCTTGATGCAACACTAAGCACTGTGCAGGATCTTTTTCAGAATCTTACACCTGACTCATTAGGCTGTAATAGGTATGGGAACAACAAAGGCCAAGAACTTCACACAGTTCTGCTCAATTTCAGAAATGGCACTGTGTAAAGATGAAGCAGCTTGTTAAAAAGAAACTAAGAGGGACTTCTTATGGGCTGGTTGGAAATTACTGATGGAGAGCAAACTTAAGTGATACACATAGGCAAATACAAATAAAGTAATGTATCCATTACCTCTTAGGAGTTAGCTCTTACAGTTATGATATTAAAAAAAAAGTAAGCTCAGTGGTTGGCAGCGATTAAAAAAGCAAATTCATGTCAGGAATTATTAGGAAGGGAATTATTAATATTATTATAGCATCAGTATGCTGGGTGCAGATCTGGTGCTCTCATCTCTAAAAGGCTATAGTAGAGTGAGGAAAACATTCTGAGAATGGCAAGAAGGATGATCACAGGGGTGAGCTGGCTCCCATGCAAGAAAGAATTAAGTAGAATAGGTCTCTCTACCCTCAAAAAATACAGCTTAAGAATGTTATCATAGAAGTCTATAAAATCATAACCAGCATGCAAAGGGTGGGTAGGAATTGACTGTACTATCACTTTTGCTACAAGAATTAATGGCCATCAAAACCAAAAGACAGTGGAAGCCAGGTTCAGGCCCAAGACAAGGAGGTGGTTTCTCATGCAGCAGGGTAAAGGTCTGTGCTCCTTGCCAAAGGATGTTGTGGTTGCAGAGAGATTACATGGATTCAAGAGGAATGTAAATAGGTAATTGGAAGATATATGTATTAAGGATTACTCAATAGACAAATCACATCAGTCTCAGAGAATCCCTTGAACTGAAAGTAGTTGGAGTCTAGGAGAGTCATCAAGGGAAATACCATACTTGCCCTGTTCTCGTTCTTCTCTGAGTGTCCACCTACAGGCACTGCTGCGGACGCTAGTGGCTTAGACGAACGCTAGAGCTGAGCCAGTTTGACATTTCTTACACTCTGTTCTTAGATGAAACTGCTTTGGTATATGTCTTTTAACTTTTGTAATTCAGGTGTCCTTTTGGAAGAGATTTCTCTTAGCTGTGTTTGTTGTTTTTGTTTTCTTTTCTTGTTGTCTGTACCATCTCCTTTTTGTGTCATGACATTTACAAAGACCACTTTTGGGACTAGGGCCTTCTGATGTCAGTCATGTACATGTTCAAGCATGTAGGTGGCAAGAACTTCAAATTAAAAGATGTAAACTCTAGAAAACTTCACAAGAATCTCAGCCTGCTGAAGAACCAGAGATGATATTTATGTAAGGGAAACATAATGGGAAGAGATATATATTAAGGATTTCCTTAATGCAGAAGGCAAATGCAGGGACTGGGAGGATGAAGAACCACCCACTGTAGGAGATCAGGTTTGAGACCATCTAAGGAACCTGAAGGCGCACAAGTCCATGGGACCTGATGAGGTGCATCCGCAGGTCCTGAGGGAACTGGCCAATGAAGCTGCTAGGCCGCTATCCATCATATCTGAGAAGTCGTGGCAGTCTGGTGAAGTTCCCACTGACTGGAAAAGGGGAAACATAACCCCCATCTTCAAGAAGGGGAAAAAGGAAGACCTGGGAAACTAGGGGCCAGTCAGTCTCACCTCTGTGCCTGGCAAGATCATGGAGCAGATCCTCCTGGAAACTATACTAAGGCACATGGAAATCAAGGAGCATGTCATGCCTGACAAATTTGGTGGCCTTCTACGACGGGGTTACAGCGCTGGTGGTGTCGGGTTCCGAATTTAAGGTCCGCCTCCAAAGCAAATTTAGAAATAAAATGCAGAAAGTCCCCGTCCGCCCCCCCCCGAGAGAGAGAGGGAGAGAGAGAGAGAGAGACCCGCCTAATTAGTAAAAAAGGAGCAAATCTAGAAATGAAATGCAGACAGTCCCCGTCCGCCCCCTGCTCCCCGAGAGAGAGGTAAAAGAAAGAAAGAAACAGAGAAAACAGTTGAAAGAGAGAAAAAAAAAATATTCACCACCCTGAGATCCAGCGGCGTCCCGCGGGAAATGCTTCCTTCCTACTTGGAAGATGGCGGTGAGGGTCCCGCGTGTTCGAGCGATCCAGCCTCTTTTATAGAGATTTTCGGCAGAGTCATGTGACTGGGAGCCGTCAGTCAACAGTTCACACCAATCACAGGTCCGAAGGCGGGACATGTCCGGTTCCTGCGCCGTAGGATTGGCCCCTTGCCAGGCTGTCACCGGAGACACACATCCGGAGGCGGGTGGAGGGCGGGCGCCTAGCTTATTGCGCCATCTTACGTTGCCAGGCTCAGGCATTCCAGGCAGCCGCCATAAGATGTCGCCCGAGCACGTGGTTTACGATTTCTGAGACAATGCTCAAAAGGAAGGGGACAGATTCCCACAGGTGGATAGGGGAAGAGCAACTGATGTCATCTACCTGGACTTGTGCAAAGCATTTGACACTGTCCCTCGTGACATCCTTGTCTCTAAATTGGAGAGACATGGACTTGATGGATGGGCCACTCAGTGGATAAGGAATTGGCTGGATGGTCACACTCAAAGAGTTGCAGTCAATGGCTCGATGTCCAAGTGGAGACCAGTGACGAGTGGCGTTCCTCAGGGGTCGGTATTGGGACCGGTCCTGTTTAACATCTTTGTTGGCGACATGGACAGTGGGACTGAGTGTGCCCTCAGCAAGCTTGCTGATGACACCAAGCTGTGTGGTGTGGTCGACATGATGGAGGGAAGGGATGCCATCCAGAGGGACCTTGACAGGCTTGAAAGCTGGGCCTGTGCAAACCGCATGAAGTTCAACAAGGCCAAGTGCAAGGTCCTGCATGTGTGTTGGGGCAATCCCAAGCACAAATACAGGCTGGGCAGAGAATGGATTGAGAGCAGCCCTGAGGAAAAGGACTTGGGGATGATGGTTGATGAGAAGCTCAACATGAGCCGACAATGTGCGCTTGCAGCCCAGAAAGCCAACCATATCCTGGGCTGCATCAAAAGAAGGCCAGCAGGTCGAGGGAGGTAATTCTGCCCCTCTACTCCGCTCTTGTGAGATCCCACCTGGAGTACTGTGTACAGCTCTGGAGCCCCCAGCATAAGGAGGACATGGAGCTGTTGGAGCGAGTCCAGAGGAGGGCCATGAAGATGATCAGAGGGCTGGAGCACCTCTCCTATGAAGACAGGCTGAGAGAGCTGGGGCTGTTCAGCCTGGAGAAGAGAAGGCTCCAGGGAGACCTCATAACAGCCTTCCATTACCTGAAGGGGGCCTACAGAAAAGCGGGAGAGGGAGTTTTTACAAGGGCATGTAATGATAGGACGAGGGGTAACGGCTTTAAACTGAAAGGCAGTGGATTCAGATTACATCGTAGGAAGAAATTCTTTACCGTGAGGGTGGTGAGACACTGGAACAAGTTGCCCAGAGAAGCTGTGGATGCCCCCTCCCTGGAAGTGTTTAAGGTCATGTTGGACAGGACTTTGAGTAACCTGGTCTAGTGGAAAGGTGTCCCTGCCCATAGCAGGGGGGTTGGAACTAGATGATCTTTAATGTTCCTTCCAACCCAAACCATTCTATAATTCTATGATAATTGCTACCAATTGCTAATAACTACCTCAAGAAATGAGTGAGAGAGAGAGTTAATTGCAAATGTTATTAAAGGAAGAATTTATCTCACATGTTAACTGCTGTTTGAAGTTGTACCTTTTTTTCTAAGCTAGTCAGCTAGGTTTTCTTTACAGTGAGAGAGTGTATGTGTGGGGCGGGGGGTTGTGCCGGTTTTGGCTGGGATAGAGTTAATTTTCTTCATAGTAGCTAGTATGGGGCTATGTTTTGGATTTGTGCTGGAAACAGTGTTGATAATAGGGAGATGTTTTAATTACTGCTGTACAGCCAGGAACCATGGTCCCACCTGGAGCCTCTGGCAGAAAGCGTCTGGAGAGACTTGAGGTTGACCTCTAGGGGTTTGGAACCCGGGATATGGAGGATCTTAAGCCTGTCACACTCCAACTGAAAAAGAAATATTAGCAGAATATGAAGGAGTTCTAGCTGGTTCAGAAGTAGTTGGTACTGAAGCACAGCTCCTTTTGGCACCTCAATTGCCTGTGCTCAGCTGGATGTTCAAAGGGAGGGTCCCCTCCACACATCATGCAACTGATGCTACATGGAGTAAGTGGGTTGCACTGATGATAATGCAACAGGCTCGAATGGGAAATCCCAACTGCCCAGAAATTCTGGAAGTGATCATGGACTGGCCAGAGGGCTGAAACTTCAGAGTGTCACCAAAGGAGGTGACTCGTGCTGAAGAGGCCCCACTGTATAATAAATTACCAGAAAATGAAAAGCAATATTCCCTGTTTACAGATGGATCCTGTCATATTGTAGGCAAACATCGGAGGTGGAAAGCTGCTGTGTGGAGTCCTACACGACAAGTCACAGAAACTGCTGAAGGACAAGGTGAATTGAGTCAGTTTGCAGAAGTGAAAGTCATCCAGCTGGCTTTAGATATCACTGAACAAGAAAAACAGACAGTACTTTATACTGACTCATGGATGGTGGCAAATGCCTTGTGGGGGTTGGCTACAGCAATGGAAGCGACCAACTGGCAGCACAGAGGTAAACCCATCTGGGCCGCTGAATTGTGGCAAGATATTGCTGCCCAGCTAGAGAACCTGGTTGTAAAAGTACATCATGTAGGTGCTCACGTACGCAAGAGTCTTGCCACTGAAGAATACTGAACAACGAGCAGGTGGACCAGGCTGCTAGAATTGAAGTGTCTCAGGTGGATCTGGACTGGGAACATAAGGGTGAGCTATTTATAGCTCGATGGGCCCATGACACATCAGGACATTTAGGACGGGATGCAACATTCAAATAGAGCTCATGATCGAGTGGTGGACTTCACTATTAATGCCATTGCACAGGTTAGCCATGAATGTAAAATGTGCAGCATAATCAAACAAGCCAAGTGGCTAAAGCCTTTCTGGTATAGAGGACGATGGCTGAAATATCAATATGGGGAAGCCTGGCAGACTGATTATATCACACTACCATGAACCCACCATGGCAAGCACCATGTGCTTACAATGGTGGAAGCGACTACTGTATGGTTGGAAACATATCCTGTGACCCATGCCACTGCCCGTAACACTATCTTGGGCCTTGAAAAGCAAGTTTTATGGTGACACAGCACCCCTGAAAGAATTGAATCAGACAACAGGACTCATTTCTGAAACAACCTCATAAACACCTGGGCCAAGGAGCCTGGCGTTGACTGGGTGTATCACATCCCCTATCATGCACCAGCCTCCGGGAAAACTGAATGATAAAATGGACTGTTAAAAACTACACTGAGAGCAATGGGTGCTGGGATATTCAAGCATTGGGATACACATTTAGCAGAAGCCACTTAGCTAGTTAACACTAGAGGAGATCTGCCAATTGACTTGGCCCTGCCCAATCAAAACCCCTGTGCACTGTGGAAGGAGATAAGGTCCCTGTAGTACATATAAGGAACTTGTTGGGAAAAACAGTCTGGGTTATTCCTTCCTCAGGAAAGGGCAAACATATTCATGGGATTGTTTTTGTTCAAGGACCTGGGTGCACTTGGTGGGTAATGCGGAAGGATTGGGGAGTCCAACATGTACCTCAAGGTGATTTAATCCTGTGTGAAAATAATCTATGATTGGAGTTGTATCATGGAAGTGTTACATGATGCTGTATGTCACCGCTTCTGTGGCTGCCTTATATCAAAGGTATTATAGCAGGAACCTCTTGCTGCTAGCCAAGCTAGAGGCAAGAAGAGGAGTTCATTGCAATGTTAAAACTTATGGCCTAGTCCAAAGAGCCAAGGGTGGAGATGGTAATGGAAATACCTCTAAATTGTTGTAACCCATTATTTGAGTTGCATAGTATATGAATTACTATAGCAGGAATCACCTGAAACAATGGAGGACGAGCCTCACAAGAAGCAGTGCAAGTGCAGCAGTGATCGGACCTGAGCTGGCTGTGGTGCCCAGTAATGCCATGCAACACACCTCTCTCACTGTTCTGGCATTGCCACTATCCAGTTCGTTCTTCTTTTTTTTTAAAAATCTTTTTCTGGAACAACTACTATGTTGTCATCAGGGCAGTGTTCAAGCTGATTGTAGCTCCTGAGGAATGCACTCTACTGAGTATATAATTTTTATAATATATAATACAGAGAACAAAGAAAACATGCTAAGTACAGCATGATCATAGGAAAACCAGAAGCCACTCCTTCAAGTGAAATTCTATTCTTACTCCATGTTTTTAGTGGCTCATTAATTTTTTTAAATTTTCCATGCTTGATCTCTCCCCAGAAGTGCTTTTTGGTTTTTATGCTTGACCAAATTTGCCTTGCTGCTCTTAAGCAATGAGAAAAAAGGAAGGGGAGGGAGGAAAAGAGAGATAAATTTTTTTTTTGCAATGGAAGGGTATTAGGCTTCATTTATGGAGAAATTATTTCCTTAAAAGCAGAAACAGATGAAACTGTTTCTGATGTCTGTGACTGATGAGTCTGTACATGCATTTGGTTTTTTAACAAAAAAAAAGCTCCATACTGGCCAAGATTCATGTTTTGACTGTCACTGTACTCTAGGGATAATTTCCACAGTTTTCCTGTCCTATATGATAGATTTTTATAATGCATTCTCCTCTTGACATTTCAAAAGATAGCAAGGGGAGCCGCAGGGTAAATTGGCAGAGGCAGTGCAGAAGCCAGAGCCCTCCACCTGCCCTCCAAAACACTTACAAATTCACAATATAATGTGGATACAGACATAGGCTATATATATGTTAGGGTATTAAATGTATCCAGGCATTAGAATTCAGTCATCTGTACTGTTAAATTGTTAAAACAATCATGGTTTGGCCTGATTTTGACTTGAACCATCTAGCAGTGACCAAGCGATCTTGGGCACCATTCACCATTCCCAGTTGGCGTTTTGTAAGGAGGGAGGCCACTCTCAGACTTTAATAACACAGATATGGCCTCAGAGCCCATGAATGGGCATAGCATTGTTTCTTATAACTTGAATATGCCAACTATTTTAAATATGGAACTTGATTGGTTTGGGGAATGAATTGTATGACGTTTTCCCTTCACAACAAAGAGCTGGATTCAATGATACAGACAATCCATCACAGACCTATGTTCTTCTTATGCCACAAAACTTGTTAAAAAAAATAAACCCTCACATATCTTTCCAAAAGTACAGATGTCATCCTGTGCTCTGTTGGGAATTATATATACATGTATTCAGCACCACTCCTCCCATAGCAGAGGACACTAAAAGGCATTACTTGGTATCACTGAAAATTACACAGGTTTCATCACACATCAGACCACTCCTCCTTTATTCTTTTTTCTTGTTCCTTTTTTCTTTTCTCTGTTTATGCTTTCTTCTCTCTGATTTTTTCAACGTCCTTCTTCTCTGTTTTTTTCTCCTCCTTTCTGTAGGAGATACCAGCCAACTGATAACAAAACCAACCTTGAGTAGATCAAGCATGAGAATCACCCAACAGAATGTAGTCAGATTTATATTCCGATTAAGCAGCTACCTCTGTTACAGCAAGATGAATGCTGGCTTCCTCCCACACAAGTGCCTTGCCAAAGAAAATTCCAACTGCTTCCACACAAAACATAAGATTTTAAAAAAAAACCCAAAACTGGAATACAAACAAAAGTTTTAACAAAAGAGATTTTTTAATGACTTGTATGTTGTATTCCAGCTTCCTCACCTCAAGACCATCTTAACCAAGGATGCTACTTCATAGAACAAAATAGAGGAGCTCTCCCTTCGCTGGCAGCTTTCAGTGGTTTCATCTGCACAGATACCTGGTTACCAAGTAGGGAGAGCAGAAAAAACCTTTCACCCAGGGCCATTCTAGTCCAGCCACTCGATTTTAAAGAATGGCAGAAAACCATGAGTTTCTCTCAACACTTAAGGACAGGATTTTACTCTTTGACATCCTTGTGTGGCAGTGACTCTGACAGACTGGTTCAGAATAGTGTAAACTTGCTTATTTCTTTGTATTGACCTAATACAAAATTCATTCTCCTGGTCATTCATTGACTAGGTAGATGGTCAAATGAGATTAAATGTTACAGAATAGAATCAGAAAGAGCATTTCAACACAGAAAGAGCAAAGACATTAAAGGTTTACATATCATGAATAAAAACTTAAACACTTACCTCCCTAAGGGGATCATTGAGCTCACTGAGAATGTTTTCTTCATCAAAGATCTTGCCTTGGTAGCGGTGCTCATAGTAATCATGGATCTTCTGGCGCATTTCAGCAGGTAACTTGTGGAATGACATGTACTGTTCCACTTGTTTGTACTGTCAGGACAATAAAAGGAAGAATCAGAAAGAAACCACCCACTTTTTTACTATCTAAAGGCACCTACAAAATGACATTTTATACATATGTCAAAGGACCCTCACACAAATATTAGTTAATTTAGTATTACTGTTGCTTACGTGACAGCACAACAACTGAAAATTATGGAAACTGCCTTTAGTGGTGATGCTAATATCCACATTAATTTATAAGTTTTAGAAGCCAAACCCTCACACTTGTCATGTGTTCCCTAAATTCCCAGCTATATAGAAGTTGTGAAACTACATCAACACCATTTTTAGCTCATTCCATGCAGCAGACAGGGAAACTGTACACAGTGTATATCTACTTCGCTAGTGCTGCATTCGGAGAGAGTTTAAGGTGTGAAATTTCCGAAACTGGATATGCTGTATTAATATGCAACATATTAATGTTGTGTATGCTTATAAGGTGACTGAAGAACAAAGTTAAAATCTGTGGAGATAATGAAGTAGAAAGCATTCCTCAGGAGGAATGAAGAGAAGAGAGAAGTGAACTGAAAAAATAGGCATGGCATCAGGAAACAGATAGATGCCAGGACCCGGGAGACTCAAAGGACCTCACTCAATTTACCTTGTGCATTTGGTTTCCTTGTTTCTACTAGTCCTCTGCCCTGTCTTCTGCTTTGTTTGCTTCCCTTCTTCAGAAGCCATTTTGGATAGCATAATTTTCAGAAAAGAATGTTCTGAACTAACGTACTCAGAGTTGTATACTAAACTGTATGATACATCTGAGACCCACAAAATTGAGAAGTTGCCTAAACCACAAATAGACAAGTACCACCTGACCAAGACTTTTGCCTCTCTGATCCCCCCCATCTGTGTCTCAGTTGAAGAGGATAAGGCACTGAGACAAAGAAGGAGAAAACCCCTCCCAGGCTTATAGGTGAGTTAAAACTTGGCAGAAACTTGGATTCCTTATGTAAAGAGTCTTAATTTAATTTTTTCTTCATTTTTTCATGCTGAATTAGGCAATTTTAACTGTCTTCAATGAAAAAAGCCAATGAAGTCTTAATTAGGATCAGCATCTCTGTAGAGCAATTAAATGAATTTATAATGTACACGCTCTCCTTATGAACTGTAGCACGTATCCTTTAACTTGTATAATTGAAGGCTGCTCCATCCTCTGGAACTGAAATTAGTTTTTGCTTTGCAAAGTGGCAAAAGATTAGATGAGGCCATGTGTACAACATGCATTCCCTAAATAAGAAGAAAGTAATTTTGCATGGGACTATTTAACAATGCATGATGAATATGTAAGTCTGATTTAACCTCTGTACAGCTATTTTGCACCTCTGAAGCAAGAATTCTTCACCCCCTTCTTTTAGAAGTGAGTTTTAAATTTGCATGCTCATCATTGGTTTCTGCTTATGATATCGGTTAGGATGAACCTCGGTAAAGATTAACCTAACCCATGCTTTTATGGTATTGTAAAACAAAGGATCTTGTCTCCCAAGGTGAATGATGATCTACTCAGTTAATGGCCTGTGAAGAACTACTTAGTGCTGCCAAATTTAAGTGAAACTAGGGGAAAGGTAATTCCGGCAGGGGGAGATTACGACCACTGACTCACGGACCACCGACTCAAGAAACCCACTGACCTAAAAGAAGGAGGAAATAAAATAGCAAAAAATTCTAATGCACGTGTGCAGTCATTAGCATGAGAGGTGAGGAAATTTTAACCAATCAAATAATAGAATAACAATGAATATGTATCAGATGACTAAATATGTTAACATTTTGTGTATAAATAACTGTCAGTTTGTACCAATGGTGTGCAGGTTTGTACCTGGCACCTGTATCTGCACATTTACGTAATAAAGGAAAATATCTCGACTCTGTGTGCAAATTGGGTGACACACACCGGGTGAATGATCCACTTTTGGGACTACACTCGGATAAGAAGAAATTTATCCATATATTCTGGGTATGAATCAGAGTTCTGGGTCACTAGCAGACAGACATGCTCTAGCATAAACAAGGTATTGCTTCCAAAATTACCCTACTAATCAGTTGCAGCTAATCTAGGCATGGATTTACTTGGAGGGAAGGGATATGAGATTGCCCAGTGCTCTATATATCTCACCAAGGTGGTCACACAGTCCCAGCTGCTGTGCAGTGCTCCCTCTTTTCTGCAGCAAAGCCAAAGAGAAGATGCTGCACTATGCAATGTTCCCCTTGTGTTTATGTCCAGCCCTCCATTGTTGGGGTCTCATGTAAGAAGGACATGTAACGTGCGTCATGTCGTAGCACACATGGTCAGGGAAAGGACTTCACTATGCTCCCTAGCACAGGGGCTGCACCCCTCTACCCAATCTTATTTGCATACAAATGTGCTTGAGCAACAGTAATAAAGAATAATCCTTGCTAATCGAAAATATATATTCATTTGAGATATGTAGGGTATAACACAAGAGAGTTGCAAAGGACTTTTATATCAGAATAAGCTTGAAGAAGAGAACATTTATGCTAAAAGCAATTTGTTTTGCCAGCAATTTACATTGCTCCCTTTCATTAATGCTGTTATTTGAATAGATGCTTTCTCCCACACAAGCTAGTTCTTCTCTCTACCAGGGATTATGCTTACACATTAGAATTTTAGAGAAACAGAAAAATAAAACTAGCAGGAATCTAGTGCTTATCACTGGTGTATCTCAAAATGTTTCCAAATTAATAATACATAGAATAATAGGGACAGCTGCATATTAGCATCATTTTTTTTAAATCAACAACTAGAAAATTAGTCTCCCGCAATTCCCAGAAATATTTAACCATCTTAAATACTATCAAGGTCTCTTTCCATATCAAAATACCTGACCCTGTGAGTGTACAGTATACTATCACTATCACTCTGTAATAAATCTTTTCCTAATCTTTCTCAGTGTGATTTTTTACTTATATTCCATGTCATTCGTGATACTACTACTCCTCCCTTCTTGACATTGTCATAACACTCTTGTGAAGTGTTCCCTTAAAACTTTTAACTTATTTTCTTCAGCAACTGATAATCTTTCACTAAGTCAATCCAAGTCATGACTGCTTTTTTATTTCTATAGTATTGTTCCATCTCAGAAAAGCATGTTTGTTTTTTTTTCAGCCTGCTATATGTCAACTGGCAATATTGAGGGTTTGCCAGGTTAGTTGTCACTGTGGGGTGTCACATGCCAGTTGCAAAAATGTGTGCTAAAATGAAGATACAAATAGAGAGAAAAATTAATATGGTCTTGTTACTTTTGAGTAATAAAACACTAATTTGTTCAAGTTAATTTTGAAGTAAAGCTTCTCTTTGGGTACCACATTTATCAATAATGGTTAGAAATGGAGGCATATTTTACTTTTAAATAATATACTGGTTTTTGTTGTTTGTTTCCCCCCCCCCCCCCCCCCCCCCCCCCCTCATGAAAACAATGCAAATCACTAAGACACCTGAATTACTTTCTGGGAAAAAAATTATGTCAAAAAGGTTTAAAAATTCTTATTAGCACTGTGAATCCCTTGAATAAATATGAAAATTCTATAGCTTCCCCAGTTTTTCTAAGTGTGATTTTACATCTGAAGTTGATAAAAATGTCAGTGAAGTTAAATTTTTTCCAATCTTTGTTTTTGAATTATATTTAGAAGAGCTGTAACTGATCCTAAGTCATCCATCAGACTCGACATTTCAACCTGCATCTTCATATGTGAGTGAAATAATTTGTCTCTAAAGACTCTTCTCATCACACTATCTTTTTCCTTCTAGGTTTAAAATTTTGGTCTACTTGTTTGTTTTTTGTTTGTTTTTGGTTTTTTTTGCTTGCTTGTTTTGGTTTATTCAGAAAAGAGATGTCTTGATGATGAGCCAGCAGTGTGCCCAGGTGGCCAAGAAGGCCAACAGCATCCTGGCTTGTATCAGGAATAGTGTGGCCAGCAGGACTAGGGAAGTGATTGTCCCCCTGTACTCAGCACTGGTGAGGCCGCACCTTGAATACTGTGTTCAGTTTTGGGCCCCTCACTACAGGAAAGACATTAAGGTGCTGGAGAGAGTCCAAAGAAGGGCAACAAAGCTGGTGAAGGGTCTGGAGAACAAGTCTTATGAGGAGCAGCTGAGGGAACTGGAGTGGTTTAGTCTGGAGAAAAGGAGTCTCAGGGGAGACCTTATTGCTCTCTACAACTACCTGAAAGGAGGTTGTAGCGAGGAGGGTGTTAGTCTCTTCTCCCAGGTAACAGGCGATAGGACAAGAGGAAATGGTCTCAAGTTGTGCCAGGGGAGGTTTAGATTGGATATCAGGAAAAATTTCTTCACTGAAAGGGTTATCAAGCATTGGAACAGTCTGCCCAGAGAAGTGGTTGAGTCACCATCCCTGGAGGTATTTAAAAGATGAGTAGATGTGGTGCTTAGGGATATTGTTTAGTGGTGGACTTGGCAGTGTTAGGTTAATGGTTGGACTCGATGATCTTAAAGGTCCTTTCCAACCAAGACGATTCTGTGATTAATTCCACATTCACAAAAGTACCTCAGGTGCTTTTATTATATCTGTGTGAAAAATTTCTGAGCCACCACAAGTTCCCTCAAAACTGACTTTAATTTTTTTTTCCTTTAGCTTTTCTTATGTCACATGAGAAGCACCAGACTACATTCAAAATATAAATGACTCTGTTAAAACTCTTTTTTAATCTCAAATTGCCTTTCCATCCTTCCTCCTCTCTGACACCAAGGACCACTAGATTTTCCAGGGAGGACTATTTAATAAGGGACTCCATATGTGCATATCTAAAGGGATGTCAGAGGCCTCAAAAAGCAGCAAACTACCTCCGATTCCAGGGTACTGAGGAGAGAAAGAAGAGGCATCCAGGCTCTTCAGCAGAGAGCCAAATTCTGTGTAAAGACCGGATTATGAAAATACATTACTTCCATTTAAAGACACTATTTTGAATGTAAACATTGTATATTTTAAAGCACCCACTTTGCTAAAACTCTTCATAAGCTGTTTCAGTTAAATTCTATATGTTCTATTATACATTGCTATTAAGATGGTATGTACAAACTACATGCCTCCCCAATGTGTAATTTCATATGGTACATTTCCCCCTTTTTATGATAGCTATCTCCCTATCATAGGAAATAATAAATTAATTTGCTTTTTTCACTCAATCATTTGAGAAATTAGATAATAGATTGTTTACAAGCTCTTAAAATCATCTCTTAACCCAGTATTCAATAGTTCCAACTCACTAGCTGAGCTGCATGGTTGTATGTCTAAATATTACATGATATTGCTTCTGTTTGCTGAATAAATAATTTAAACTGTAGAAATAAAAACAATGTCTCAAAAAATCCCTGAGGCTTGGTTCTCCTAGGAAAAATTTGAATAACATGAGATAATCAGACAGCAGGCTACACTTTTTTTCCTTTTGCAAGAACTTCCAGTCTAACTTCATAAGTGGGTTCTATGTTAAAATAATAAAATAATAAAAACATTAAGTTACAGATTAATGGGAAAGGAATGAGAATAATTGTATAGCTTATATTTATTATTGGCTATTTAACAGATTTTCAATTCAATTCTCTCATCACATTTATTCCGAGAACCTGGTATACTTCTCTAATTCCTTAACGTGTCAACAGCAACTGCAAGCATTACTCCTGTAAATAATAACTCATTACTGTAAAAACAGTATTCCTGCTCACAAAAGATGGGGAACCCCTATTTTTGATTGTGGGAGTCTGGGCAGGGCATGCAGATACTGCAGAATACTGTTACACGTATCTTTTCCATCTCATGCTGCAAACAGTGCTATTTAATGAACCTGTCAGCTAGGTGATATAAGGTCTCTAAAGTTGTTATCTCCTCTCTGCAATCATTGTCAGTCATACAATCCATTGATCAACTGTTTGTATGCCTCAATTCACAGTTGCAGAATCAAACAATAATATACTGGGTGTGCTGCACCATATTAGCTGTGCTGATGCCTCTAGCTTCAGCTACCGGCAGCTAGAATAAAGTGGAGAACATGATCACCAGTCAGCTCTCTTCTACAGTAAGGGAATCCTACCTCGCTAACAAGTATTCCTTGTTACTGCAAGGCTCTCATGTTATGCAAACACAACATCGGTGTAAGAATTTACCTACTGCCCTTGGTTGAGCACCTGAATGGTTTTTAGATTACCGGAGGACAGAGAGAAAGGTCAAAAATATCTTCCCAAGCTATAAAGAATTTTGTATAAAAATTCCTAAAGTGTTTAAGCTCAACTTCTACTTAGTCTCACACAATATTTAAAAGCATTATCTTCAGTAGCTGCTACTACATATTTTCTATTTGCAATGCTCATTCTCTTCCATATGACAACGGTTTTTTCATCTGTATAGGAGTGGACTTGCTGATTCTGTCCTAATCTCTTCAGGCTCCTGCTTCATATTCACTAGAGGGCTGCAGTCAGCTTCCATGCACTTGGCCAAAGGGGACTCTCATCCTCCACTGGAAATTCAACCAGGAATCAAGAAACACTGCTGCACCCCTTGCAAGGGTTACTGTATGTCTAGTATTTATACAGTTCATCCTTTTAAAATCCTTTTCATCCTAGCCTTGACTGGAATTATTAGGAAAAGAAAAAGGTTTTGAATGTTGAAATACCTCTGTGTTTCAAATGGGGACAAGACTCAAATCTCTGTCCCTCTCTTGTATGACTTCCCCCAACCGCATTTGAAAAAAGGAACGACTTCTATTTTACAAACACCTCTCATTTATGCGTAGTCCTCTGGACTAGGATAGCAGGTTATTTCATGAGCCAGCAGAAGTTTAGATCTGGCTATCAAGGCACCAAAGGACAGTCTCTAACTGAATACTTGGTCAAATTTGAAGTTAGCATTAACCTTAACATTTACTCATAGGATGATTACCTGTGATGATAACTGTACATACCAAAAATGAGTAAGCACAAATGGTTATCAAATGACCAGAGATCTGTCTGTGTTCAGAAAAGGTAACAGATAGTGAACCTGCCAATCATCTATTTGGTTATCTTCTTTTGGTATTAGCAAAGTAATAAGCACACCTGTCCATCCCACAGTCACTGAATGGCTGAATTCACTACGAATCCAGAGACATTTCTACAATCTGCTTTCTTCACCGCTACTCTGCTTAGCTTACAGATATTTTCACAGAAAAAAAAAAAAACCACAACAGTTTATAATCAACCATAGATCAAAATAAAAAGTAAGTTTCCTGCTGAATGGTATGATAGGTTCACTTCTATAGTTCTTTATCAGTGATAAAGTTTAGCCTGATTTGTTTATCCTAAAAGCTATCATTTGTTTACTATTTTTCACTAATTACCCCCAAAGAGTACTGTTGCTTGCAAGAATACTTTAAGCTGTCATTTTACTTGCACACAGTAATTAAACATTTCCTTTCAATTGCCACAAAATACACAATCTCTTACTATTGTTCTTTTCAATTAGTGTAATTGAGAAATTAAGTTATAGGGAATTTTCTGAATAGGATTTGTTTTCTTAGTCTGTTCTTTATATTGCACAAATTTGCTTTTTACTGTTTTAAAAATGGGAGGGGAGGGAAGGAGCATGAAAAGCAAGCTCAGTTTCTCTCTTCACAGAAGCAATGACAGAACTCTGATTTAATGAAACAACTATCAAAGCCTCGAGGAATGAAAAGTATCTCTTCTCCATGCTACTATAGGTAAAACTGTATTAAGTCTAAAGCAGGATGATTTTCTTTTTTAATGAGAAAAATACTGTACAGATGACAGCTTATTTAAAAATATCAGATATGCTGTAATGGTCTCCTTAAAGTTGCCAGTTTCAAAGTGAAATTTAATACCTATCCAGTCATCTTGTACAATTTTCCATAGCTTTTGAATGTTTTGGATTTTTTTTCTTTTCAATTTGCCTGTGCCAGTGAAAAAGAATATACATTTTTAAAAGTGCCTGGAGTGAAAGGAGAGGAGGCAGAAGGAGTTCTGCTCTGTCACTCCTTCAGTTCAGTTCTGGGCATGAGCAGCAGTTTGTGCCAGCTGAAGGACCTGTGATGGGGACATCTGTCTCTAGGCACTGAACGCATGCTGCAGCTACCTTTGACGCTGACTCTGAACACAGGGTGACAAGTGTCAATCACCTATTTTCATTTGAATGAATTTTTTTTTTTTTAGAAATGCATGTTGCGTCTGCCTGTCAGGAGTAGTGGTTTCCTGTGGCATTGGCTTCACATCACCCCATTGATCCTGCAATACAGAAACATTGCATAATGCTAAATTCAGCATGTGCTACAATGCCTTTAGCTAAATGGGCATGCTTAATTGTTAGCATTTCGCCCACAGGAAATCGAGTTATTTCAAGAAGCAATTTGAAGTAATAATTTAGAAAAGGAATATAGAAAAAGGAATAATCAGGTTGAAATTATGTAACTTTGTATCTATTGCTTAATAGTTGTAAAGAAAAGGAAAAAAATGTTTTATTAGCACCATAATTGTTACATCTGCTTGGTGTTGAGCCAATATCTATGCTACTAGCAGCACTAGCACGAGTAAGATAGAAACACTGGTACGATACAGCTGCTGATCCTGGAAATTCTGGCTCTGATAAGACCTAATTATGGCTTGCCTTTTTTTTTTTTTAATTAATTAGTGGAAAATGACAATTCATCAAGAAGAACTTGCTTTTTAAATTGATCCATTTCAAGGAAACTTACATGGCAATAAGTTTATCATGCATGGGAAGGTCTGTCCAAAGCCAAAGGGAGAGACAAAGATTCTTCAGTAAACAAATATGGTCTAGTTGCTCAATTATTGGATGCGTTGCTCTTCTTGACTTCTGAGACCCAAAACTGGCCTTCACTTATTTCACAGCAGTGTCCTAATGATGAGGAAATGGTTGTTCTAGGCTGGGCATCTCTCTGTCCCTTCTGCTTTGCATAAGCACATATCAAGCTAGAGAGAGAGAAAAAAAGTTCTTTTGTTCTTCATAGGGATAGAAATAGCGATGTAGATGATCGCATTTCATCTTGCTTTTCCAATAAAGTATATTCACTGACACAGAATCGAGGTGGTGGGAAACACTGACAAAGACTCATCCCATGCAGATGCTACTTGTGGAAAAGAAGGGTCTGCACAGGGCCATTGGCTACAATTAATCCACCTCATCACAGGCATTTAACATGTAAACACCTGAGTCAGTGTCAGACAGCTGCAGTACTAAGATTTTTATTTTAAGAGCTGCAGGAGCTTAGATATCAGAAAACCTCTGCTCTAAGGAGTTAACCTCATTAATACTATTATTACTTTATGATCTACTGCTTAACATATACAGTCTGAAACCTTGCATATGTTATTTGAGCATATAGCTTGTCACTGCATGATGCAAAGAGCCCTTTCACTTATAAAGGTGACTTGGAGATTATAATTATTTTTTTTAAATCATCTAAAATCTTTTGTCAGACTGTTCAAGTCTCCAGCTTCACCTAAATCACTGAGGTTAACACACAATATCACCTGACATTCATGATTCTGAGCCTTCTGCACCAACAACTGAAACAGCCTCCAACAGTCCAACAAACTGCTTCTCTTCTTCATGTTCCCAGGCATTTTGTTTCATTCATTCTTACAAAATATATATATATATAATCTTCCTATCTTCTTTTTCTCCTTACCTTGTCTTTATCTAGTCTTGAAGTATAAACACTTCAGAGACATCCTTAGGGAAATAAATTTATGGCACCTGGAGGCTTCTCTGATAAACTACAGCCCTAGAGTCATAGCAGTAAAGTAATACTCCAAGCAACCTTTTGTACTCCAATGAAAAGCAGTCATTATAGATCTGATGGTTCCAGAGGAATGCCTGAGTGACAGGATGTTTCCCCTTGTATTCCAGAATTATGGAACTTATTCACTAGGTACAGAAAAAAAATTAATAAGTTCTAATAAGCCTTACAGATAATTCTTTAATTAGAATAAAAATGAAAATTAGGAGAGCTAGAGAGCCTATCAGAGCCTAGAAAAGCCAATGGGGTGCATTCTGCAAAGAACATATTTTAAGGCAATTTATAGCTTTCTTCAAACAAATAAACTAACAATCCTTGTTTTATTTCTGGTTGTTCAGTGCATCAACCAGAGTAAATCTTATTTCCAAGTCTCCAAAAAGACAGAGAAAAGTTCTTAGTAATAGTGGATTACTTCCCACATATCTATGGAGATTTAACTCAAACAAATGATGACACTATGTTTCTGTGCTGATCATTTTGGCAGAAATACTCAGGGAAAGTGTTTTATTAAGTATAGCTGGGTTCATCCCAAGGTAAAGTCACAAAGCTGTAACTGCTAAAGAGAAATAACAGAACTTCTGTCAAATAATACTTTTGTTTTCTTTTTGTTTCTTCTTCCATAACATAGAGAGCTTTGGAGAAGTGGGCAAAACATCTATAAGAGGCTATGAAAAAAATGTGAAAGTAGTGAAAGGCTAGCAAAGGGTTCTTAAAAAATTCTATAAACAATTCTAAATTAAAAAGACCTAAGGATTATTTACATTTTCTTTGACTTTACAGAAATGATTTATAAAATACATCTCTCTCTCTTCCTGTCTTATGTATTTTTAGGAGAACTCTGTTCAGCATCTGAAATTTTAGCAAAATTTACCTTAGTTTTAGAGTAGAATAAAGGAGCCTTTGTTTCCATGGCAAGAGAAGCAATTTACACTATAGTACCACTGGCTGTAATGTGATAGCCTCCAATGGCTATTGTTTCACATGTGCAATTGATAATCTAAGTCCACTTTTATTTTGAACTAGTACTCTAAACACCATTACCAGCAATGACAATGGCATCCTATCGAAAGGCTCCAGAGCAGGAACCCCAGTGAAGCCAACCTGGCACCCACATAGCCTTGCTGAGGAGGGTCCTTCCAGGTGGGCAACACAAGTGGTTGGTTTTGTTTATAAGAACTTTTTTCTTGTTGTTTTGAAGGGAGATTGATTTTAAGGATGCAATAGATAAATAATATATCACCAGGCCATTTTTCAGTCTTCAAGAGATATGTGGTCTAGACATGGCAAATCATTTCTGAATTTCTTCCAGATGAGGTCATATACTGCCCAATCAGAGGCTCTTCTCAAGCAGATGAATTCAAGAGCCATCAACAAATCCTCCATTAGAAGCTCCTATGTCTATCACAGTTCTGCTATTTAAAAGAAGCCAAGAGCCTCTCCCCGCAGTACAGTCCCGGTTCTTTCCCTTCTTCATCCCTCCCTACCTCCCACTTCACATATTCTTTGGCTCCTGCTACTTTTTTCCTCACAGGCATACCCCAGGAAAAAGTCACAGGTGCCTTCCTCTGTTACACTGACCAATCATCCCTTTGGGCTCTCTGCCTCAATTTTCCTTTGCGTTAGCCTTTTGGGCTGCCTCTGGTGTCAGTAGTACTCCTGGCTAAGGTGAGGCCCATGTCCATCTTCTGATACTGCCCTGAAACTGCTCAAATGAGGGCTGAAAAACTCCTGATGCTGTGCAGGAGTGAAGCAGCAACAAAGAGATCTAGACTCTTCTGCCAGGTGATCACCCTCTCCTCTTACTTGCTTAAATTCTTTACAAAGTCAGAGGGGGGGGGGAGGAAAAAAAAAAAAAAAAAAAAGACCTGTGCCAGAAAAAAATAATGTTGAAAAAGGAAAAAGGATAGGGAGGTGTCTTAATTAGGGGAATTAACTCCATTAAACTCAGGTTACCAGCTCCTATCAAATGTATAATAAGGAACATCCAAAGACTTGCTTCACTTTTCATTTAAGAATTGCTCGATGTTTTCTTCAAAACTTTATAAAATGATTTTTACATTTACATCAAATTGTGCAGTAAAGAAATAAGTTCAGCCAACTCTGCCTGAATATATATAGGCATCCAGCGCTGACCACAATAAAAAGCAGATGAACAAATAGTTTTCCTAGAAGGAGATTGTACAGATGCTTATGTGAAAATGTCATTTTCCTAACCCGAAACTGTACAATGCTAACTCATATCATTGTGCATTTTTATGAAAAAAATCTGCTTTCATTATGCTTTTAGTAAATATTTAGTGTTTAGAAAAATACATTCTAAAGGGTATTTTTATTTTTTGTTTTGCACAGTTTGACACAGGTATGATGCAATCGGGTGGATAGCACATGACTTGCACAGTACCTGCTACTGGCAGGAACCAATCACCTATTTAGAGATACAAGGCAAGAATAACCTGCCCAATTACCCCAGCAAGACTGACTGTAACAAGAAGCTGAAATACAATAATGAAGTACCAGGACAAGACAGGAGAGCAGTCTAGTGAGAACACTGACTAATTTCTATTCCTCTCCTAAAGTCTTACCCTCAAACTGAGAATATATACTAGGTCTAGCTAGGATGCAGTTAACTTTCCCCATAGCAGCCCTCATAGTGCTGTGCTTTGTATTTGTAGCTAAAAAGGTGTTGATAACACACCAATGTTTTGGCTACCACTGAGCAGCACAGCATCAAGACATAGCCAGGACAGCTGACCCAAACCAACCAAAGAGATATTCCATACCATATGACCTCATGCTCAGCAATAAAAGCTAAGAGAAAGGAAGAGAGAAGAGGGGCATTCATTATTAAGGCATTTGTCTTCCAGAACAACTGCTACATGTACTGAGGCTCTACTTCCCAGGAAGTGGCTGGATATCACCTGCTAATGGGAAGTAGAGAATAATATTTTTTTTTGTTTTCCTTTGCTTCCACATTGTCCTCATTAAGCCTGCACCCAGGGCTAAACAATAAATAGTTTTTCTATCACCCAATGTCCCCTCCCCCAATAAGGAAGGGAAGTGGGAAAAGGAGGGAGACTTAAAGGTTGACATTAAACAGATTTAATAAAACAAAGAAATCAATGTAAATGACAACACAAAAGAGACAAAACTATACTTATCTACAGAGCACAGGCAAGTCGCTCCAGAAACCACAATAGCTGAAAATTAGAAAGAGACACAAAAAGAACAAAAAGATGCCCACCTCATCTTACCAAGCCCTCCCTTTTATAGTGAGCTTGATGTTAATGATATAGAATACACCTGTGGGCCAGCCAGGGTCAGCTGCCCTGCATTTAACTGCTAAGGGCCTTGATCACCATGGCTGGCCATAAACTGAAACCAAATCCCAAATGAAACCAGGACACTCATGTGACCTTTGCTTTTCTTTATTAAACTGCCTTTATCTCAACCCATGAGTTTTTAATCTTATTTTCTCCTCCTGTCCTGCTGAGGAGGGGAAGTAATAGAGCAGCTTGGTAGGCACCTGGCAGCCAGCTAAGGTCAACCCACCACAGTGTACCATTCAGTTCCACTTGAAAAGAAACACATTTATTTTGTTATCGCTGTATTTTTAAAGGTGAGTAACTTCTGATTTTTGTTTAGGGGGAGAGGGGGAATAGTTTTTGTCCTTACTTGTTGCAATAATATCTATTGTTCTTTCCCATTTCAAAACCTGTGAAGACCAAGGTCAAATTAAATATCACAACTATGTGCAGCAAAAACTCAGGTAATTATAATAAATGAAAATTGGTAAGATGAGCTGACAGAAAGAGAAAGCAAGTGATGCTAGTAAAGGCCCTATTCTGACACAACAAACATTTTCACATTCAATGAATAAGTCTCTGTACAGTCCCCAGTGGCTCTAATAGCTGTATTTACATATTCAGTTATATGTCAGATCGTTGAGTTCATGATGGTCTTTATTATACATCAAAATATTTAAAGAATATTTAAGAATAAATAAAAGAATTAGCATATCTACAAGTGCAAGCATGTTCTTTTGAATAATAGTATGCACCCTTTGAAAGAGAATATCTGAAAAGTTTTTTCTGAGCTTCAGCTATGTGTTTTTTCCCTTTCAGAATGTTTTGTAATTCAGTTATACCAAATATTTTTTAATAACTTGCTTTATTCTACAAAATCTCAGCGCTTTCTACAAGGATCAATAAGGCTCACAGAAGACAGGAATATTACATCTATCCATTTAGCAGCCTGTCATCTGATGGTTGCCAAAACAGCATAAGATGATACAATGATTCAGAAATAATCCAAAAGTCAAGACTTCCAGACCCTTTCTAACTAGAAGACCCCATGGACTTCCAAATAAAATCACAAACCCAAGAATTATATCTACCAGAAACAATACATAGATACTGGCTCAGGTATTGACTCTCAGTTATTCCTAAATATTTAGGGAATAATTAATTTTCTGCTTCTCAATGCTATGATGACTATAATGCTTTTTGCACAGTCAATACTTGGTCCCGAAGGTCTGAGACTGTATGAAAATTTAGCTACTCTTGTACCTGATCACTCATAACACACTTCAAAAATTGTTTACTATTTAAAATACTGCACTGTGGCAAAGCTAAATAGGATATAAATCTGTGCAAGTTGATGAGATTTATTTTTTTATAAAAACTTGCAAAACCACAGGCTGATATTCAGTGACCAGATTTTGCTTTATTTCTCTTTTTTTTTTTTTTCTTGCGAGTAGATATAACCACAGGATAAAGTAAACCATCCCTCAGTCTCCAAAATAAGTAATTTCTTTGGGGTGGAATGTATACTGTAGCACAACTGTATAGAAAAGATAAGATATATCTACAAAATGGCTCACCTGCTCCAGCAATCTGAACGTGACATGGCCCATTGTTAAAATTATGCTGTATAAGTGAAAATGGGCTATTGTTAAGTAAAGAGGAGTTAAGACCAATCACAGAACATTTTTGTGTTACACTATTCTCAGGCTTTCTAAAAACCACCTAGCAACATCAGAAAAGCAGGAGCTCCATTAAAAAAAAAAAAAAAAGTTAACACTGAAAGCTACTGAACTTGCAAATCAGTATTTCATGAGAAACTTTGCTGATCAGATCCAGGAATTACATGCTAAAACTCCATGTTGCAAGTTCAGCTGTGTGTGTAAAATTCAAGTTCTGCTCTTTGTATTCTGTACATCTGTCCAATTTAAGCAAAAAAAAAAAAAAAGCCAGAACAACTAGAAATACAAAATTTTTATGAATGGTACATAATATTTAGGCATCAGAAACTCTGCTTTATCTTTTTCACTCTATCTCATCTGACTGGTCTCCAGCAAGGGCAAGCTGACCAAAAGTTATATTTATATATATATGTTTATTTATATTTAGTTTAATAAAAAATATACCAGAAGCTGGTACAAGCCTAGTTAAACAGTGATGCAGTACTGAGTTTGCTGTAGCTCTTCCTTTTCTACGCATTTGCATCGTGACCAGAATTGCCATTTCCTAGACTCCTGCGGAAATCTGCAAGTCCCTGATACTTACAGATAAGATACTTACAGATGTTTAAGATTTTCCAGAAAAGTCTGCTAGGCACCAAAGCTTTACTAATGAGCATATTGAGAACTGGGTATCTGCCTTGTTTCACCTTGAGTTTAACCACAAAGTGCTTAAAACTTAGGAAAACATGGAAGAGCTGCCTTCTATTATTGCTCATTAAAAATGCAGAGGCATCACTGGCTGAATGAGTGGTTACCAAGTCTAGATTTACTCTATGGCAGAGCCTCTCCACTGCACCCTAAAATAACCACTCGGAGAAAGAAGCACGACTTTCCACCCCAGCATTTAAGACAATCATCTGAGAAAAGGTTTGGTCCCTGCTGCCAGCACCTCTTGCGAGTTTTCTGGTAACCAGTTATAAATGCCCCTGGGGAGAGGTGAGGGAGCAGAGTGTGTTGTCCCCCAAGGAGTCACTGTCATTCACCTTAACCCTCTCGGGCACAGCACGTTTTCCATTCCTCTCAGCAAAGTAATGTAGTTTGAGCTGCTGAGGTGAGGAGTCTCCTTTCCGCTTTCCTTGCCATCTGCTTCATCTTGCACCAGCACAAGGAGCCCAGAGCGAGCGGCAGGGACATACTCCTGCTTCGGGTGCAGGTTGTCTCCAAACCTGCCTCTGCCATTTCCAGGACTGTCCTCTGCCCCAGGTGCGTCTTGGGCAGGGGAGGCATTGCCACCTGCTCTTCTGGCTGCCTCTGAAGAGAAAGGTGGTCCCTCTTCCCTGTTTTTGAAGGAAGGAGCTCAGATGTCTCACTGCACAAGGTGCTCGAGTATGTGCCACAGCTTCATGGAAGGGAAGGGAAATGGAAACGTGCTTCAGCCACTGCTGCCCCAAAGCACCCTGAGAGCTTGCTGCCTCTTGCGAGTGCATGTTGAGTGTCTCCCCATGCACTACAGAGACAATTTAGATATCCAAACTGGAGCTGTGAGAGGCAGACTTGAAAAGCCAGTGCAAGGCCTCATGCTGCAAAATCTAAAGCCATCTTCCTGCCCTAACCCCGTTATTCATTTGTAAGCATTTCTTTGGATGCTTAAAAAGAAAATGAAAAAATGAGCAATCTGTGCTTCAAATCACAATGCTATTTAAAAATACCCGACACCAATTAGTAAGTTGCTTTTAAATAATCTTTATATCAATTATTGCTTTTTATCTATAGAAAAGTACTTTTAGATCCTTTTCTCCCTTTGAACTAAACTGATTTATCTGAAAAAGTGCTAAAAGGCCATAAATTAAGAGATAAGATGAGATAAGGTAAAAGCAGAGTATAGGGCTAGAAGGAGATGTTCTTTGGGACATATGAAGTCGATGTCAAGCCCAGAATTCTTTCATATCTTTAATAATGATTTAACATATATTCCCAAGACTAGGACAGCATCCACTATATGGAGATAGTTGTAATTTTTTCCATTTCCTATTATATGCATATGGTTGTATTAAATATATTTTATGCCTCTCTAATACTTGCAACTGGAAAAATTGCTTTGTCTATTTTTTTCTATTTTTGAAACCTTGCGTGGTTGTTTGAGTTGCTTACCAATAGAGAAAAATCAAAATATACAAAATGATAACATAATGAAAATGGATCTAATAGCTGTCATTTTATCAAACCAATTTTAAAATCTTTCTGAACGTGAGACAATCTGTATGCTATCACAAATCTTGCCTCTTGCTTGTTGTGACTTTGTTCTTGGATATTTTATGCCCACAACAGACTGAAACAGAGGAAATATTAACCAGTCTTCAATCATTATTCAATGATATCCAGAGCATTATGTGAACATCTTCCTATTAAAAACTGCCAACATCTAAAGGAAGAAGTATTTTACTAATGATCTTTAGCTCCTTGTCAAGTGACTGTTCATTTGGCTGCTTTGTTTCGCACTAGTTTGTTAACAAATTCTGCATATGTATTTCTGGTTGTTTTAAATAGAAAAGGCAAATGTCTTTGAGATATGGTGACTTCCTAGATATTAGAAAATTTCAAAGGAGTTATCACTTAAAATATGACTTCTATTTACTGATGCATTCATCTTGGACTTATACCAAAGACTGGGGAGGGAGAGTGCTAAGATCATTGATTCATTGAATTCCTTATTGAAAAGGGAATATGGATTGACTATACCTGGCTTGGACGTCTTTCTCCTCTGTCAGGCATTGGCACTTCACTCATTGAAACCAAGTTCTGATGTATGTATTCACTCTGAGAGGTATTTTTTTCTCTGAGAACACTTCCATTTATTTCAGCAGAAAAATCTCTGAAGTGTTCCTCAAAGTGACCAGAATGTACCAATGCATCCTTTTTTGTAGCAATTTTTGGTATGTGATTTTATTGTCCACCTTCTACATTTGGCAGCTAATAATCATTGTTAATTTCCTCTGATAAATTATGTCTTTGGCCCATAACAGTAAACTCATGGAACAATATTTTCTTTCTTACCCGACTTTGATTTCTCTCAGCATGCAATGCTTGGCACAGGTCAAGTTCTTAGATGGTGTTTGACATATTTGGCTTAATGAAAACTCTCACTTGTCTTCCTGTGTTTGTTTTTTCCATTTTGAATTATGCCTGTTATAGTTTTGCATACCCTGAGCTTTGGAAGGATCTGAATGAGGAAGATAGGGTGATTTCATAGAATCATAGAATGCCTTGAGTTGGAAGGGACCTTAAAGATCATCTAGTTCCAACCCCCCTGCCATGGGCAGGGACACCTTTCCACTAGACCACATTGCTCAAAGCCTCATCCAATCCGGCCTTAAACACTGCCAGGGAGGGGGCATCCACAGCTTCTCTGGGCAACCTGTTCCAGTGTCTCACTAACCTCACAGTAACGAATTTCTTCCTAATATCTAATCTAAATCTACCCTCTTACAGTTTAAAACCATTCCCCCTCATCCTGTCACTACGTGCCCTTGTAAAAAGTCCCTCTCCTGCTTTCCTGTAAGCCCCCTTCAAGTACTGGAAGGCTGCTATGAGGTCTCCCTGGAGCCTTCTCTTCTCCAGGCTGAACAGCCCCAACTCTCTCAGCCTGTCTTCATAGGAGAGGTGCTCCAGCCCTCTGATCATCTTTGTGGCCCTCCTCTGGACTCGTTCCAACAGCTCCATGTCCTTCTTATGCTGGGGACCCCAGAGCTGAACGCAGTATTCCAGGTGGGATCTCACGAGAGTGGAGTAGAGGGGCAGAATCACCTCCCTCGACCTGCTGGCCACGATTCTTTTGATGTGGTCCAGCATACAGTTGGCCTTCTGGGCTGCAAGCGCACATTGCTGGCTCATGTTGAGCTTCTCCTCAACCATCACCCCCAAGTCCTTCTCCTCAGGGCTGCTCTCAATCCATTCTCTGCCCAGCCTGTATTTGTGCTTGGGATTGCCCCAACACACATGCAGGACCTTGCACTTGGCCTTGTTGAACTTCATGCGGTTTGCACAGGCCCAGCTCTCAAGCCTGTCAAGGTCCCTCTGGATGGCATCCCTTCCCTCCATCGTGTCGACCACACCGCACAGCTTGGTGTCATCAGCAAACTTGCTGAGGGTGCACTCAATCCCACTGTCCATGTCGCCGACAAAGATGTTAAACAGGACCGGTCCCAATACCGACCCCTGAGGAACGCCACTCGTCACTGGTCTCCACTTGGACATTGAGCCATTGACCGCAACTCTGAGTGCGACCATCCAGCCAGTTCTTTATCCACCGAGTGGTCCATCCGTTAAATCCATATCTCTCCAATTTAGAGACAAGGATGTCATGCGGGACAGTGTCAAATGCTTTGCACAAGTCCAGGTAGATGACATCAGTTGCTCTTCCCCTATCCACCAGCGCTGTAACCCCGTCGTAGAAGGCCACCAAATTTGTCAGACATGATTTGCCCTTGGTGAAGCCATGTTGGCTGTCACCAATCACCTCCTTGATTTCCATGTGCCTCAGTATAGTTTCCAAGAGGATCTGCTCCATGATCTTGGCAGGCACAGAGGTGAGACTGACTGGCCTGTAGTTCCCCGGGTCTTCCTTTTTTCCCGTCTTGAAGATGGGGGTTATGTTTTCCCTTTTCCAGTCAGTGGGAACTTCACCAGACTGCCACGACTTCTCAAAAATAATGGATAGCGGCTTAGCAACTTCATCTGCCAGTTCCCTCAGGACCCGTGGATGCACCTCATCAGGTCCCATGGACTTGTGCACCTTCAGGTTCCTTAGATGGGCTCAAACCTGATCTTCTCCTACAGTGGGCGGTTCTTCATCCTTCCAGTCCCTGCCTTTGCCTTCTGCGACTTGGGTGGTGAGGCTAGAGCACTTGCCAGTGAAGAGTAAGGCAAAAAAGTCGTTGAGTACCTCAGCCTTCTCCATATCCTGGGTAACCAGGTCTCCTGTTTCCTTCCGGAGAAGGCCCACATTTTCCCTAGTCTTCCTTTTATCACTGATATACCTATAGAAGCATTTCTTGTTGCCCTTGACATCCCTGGCCAGATTTAATTCTATCAGGGCTTTAGCTTTCCTAACCTGATCCCTGGCTGCTCGGACAATTTCCCTGTATTCCTCCCAGGCTACCTGCCTTTGCTTCCATCCTCTGTAGGCTTCCTTCTTGTGCCTCAGTTTATCCAGAAGCTCTTTGTTCATCCATGCAGGTCTCCTGGTGTTTTTGCCTGCCTTCCTCTTTGTCGGGATGCATCGCTCCTGAGCGTGGAGGAGGTGGTCCTTGAATATTAAACAGCTTTCTTGGGCCCCTCTTCCCTCCAGGGCTTTATCCCAAGGGACTCTCCCAAGCAGGTCCCTGAAGAGGTCAAAGTCTGCTCTCCTGAAGTCCAGGGTGGTGAGCTGGCTGCGCGCTCTCCTTGCTGCCCTATGGATCTTGAACTCCACCATTTCATGGTCGCTGCCCTTGAGCTTCACGTCCCCCACCAGCCCCTCCTTGTTGGTGAGAACAAGGTCCAGCATGGGACCTCTCCTCATTGGCTCCTCTATCGCTTGGAGAAGGAAGTTGTCATCCACGCATTCCAGGAACCTCCTGGATTGCTTGTGCCCTGCTGTGTTGTCCTTCCAACAGATATCAGGGTGGTTGAAGTCCCCCATGAGGAGCAGGGCCTGTGAACGTGAGGCTACATCTATCTGTCTGTAGAGGGCCTCATCCGCTCAGTCTTCCTGGTCAGGTGGCCTGTAGCAGACACCGACTATGCTGTCTCCCATCCCTGCCTGCCCTTTAATCCTGACCCATAAACTTTCCGTTGTCTCCTCCTCCATCCCCAGACAGAGCTCCATGCACTCAAACTGGTCATTGACATAGAGCACAACCCCTCCTCCTCGTCTCCCATGCCTGTCCTTCCTAAAAAGCCTGTATCCTTCCATTCCAACGCTCCAGTCATCAGAGTCATCCCACCATGTCTCTGTGATGCCAATAAGGTCGTAGCCTTGTAGGTATGCGCACGTCTCTAGCTCCTCTTGTTTGTTCCCCATGCTCCGTGCATTTGCATAGAGGCATTTCAGTTGGGCCCCCGACGAAGCTGCCTTGCTGCCTGAAATTTCTTTCCGTGGCTCTTCCGGCACTCTCCTGTTGACCTGCCATCCTTCTCCAGTCTCTGGGCACCTATTGCTGGCCCTGGCATCGGACTGGCTAATTGGGATGGACTGAGGTTCCCCTCCCCTGGCAAAGCTATTTCAGCAAATATGTCACTTCTAGCTGCTTTCAGTGTGAGAAGGACCAGAACTCTCCTTCCATTAGTTACATTCCAAAGATACATTTATGAAATATCATTTTAGCTACAGCAGAAAAAACAGTCAGAAAACAAGGAGGATAAGATTTTGGCATGATGTTACTCAGAAGAACCTAAGAACAACATCTTCATCTCTCCTATCATTCTATGTTGCCTAGAAATTCATGTTAATACCATTATTTTCTGTATCTCTTATAAAGAAAACAATGGAGCCAAGAACTACACAATCCTATATACATAAGACTAAGAAAAATAAGTTGATCCTAGCATTTAAGCCCAAAAAAAACTAAACAAGTCACAGTCTCCTGTGTTTTCCAGTTTTTGAATTCCAGGAGAAAAAAAAAAAAACAATGCACTAGGCAAAAATAGATATTGCAGTATATATATTAAAACTCTGAAACCTGTGGCTGAAGATTTGATTTACTTTTTTCTCAAGTCTCATTTAAGTGAAATATAAGCTATTTTTATCAATCATTAATTTAGAAAATATGCTGACAACATGGATAGCACAAACTGGTCTTTGAAATATCCATTTATCTAGTTTGCAGAGTAAAGAAAAATATACGATATTCATTAGCAGTATACAGTAATGGTTTATAATTCTTAGGCTATAATCAAAGATTTATTTCAATATATACGATAAAACTATGATAAAGCAATAGACAAGAATATACAAACATGTCAGTATCGTTGTTATAGCTGATACATATGATTTCAGGGTCTCAGAAATCAGTAGAAAAAATTATTTAATTATAAAATCCTTTAGCTCTAGCCCATAATAACTGGCATACAAATGGCTGCCAGAAAGACAGAGAAACATGCAATTTCTGGCTCATTTCTTTCATTCCTGATTGTCAATGCCATGTTATGCTTTTGTCTCTGATCTCAAGATTAACCCTGTGACTTTATACTGAGATGGATTAGGTTGTTTCACATGGCCACTGACAGAACACCAATTTTTAGAGGTTTTAATGCTCACTCATTCTCTGCTTCTAAGCCTCTCATCCTCACTTATGTTTTAAGATAACATTGTGAGGGCTTTCTTGCTTGCAAACTTCTGTTTTAAACAGCTGTGAGATTAACTCGCATGACTGGAATGTGGTCATGGATGGCTATGTCTTGTTCAGGAAAGACAGGCCACTAAGGAGAGGTGGTGGAGTTGCTCTTTATGTGAGTGAGCAGCTAGAATGTATTGAGTTCTGTCCAGAGGCGGATCAGGAGCGAGTAGAGAGTTTGTGGGTACGAATTAAGGGGCAGGCTGGCAGGGGTGATACTGTTGTGGGTGTCTATTACAGGCCACCAGATCAGGATGAGGAGGGTGATGAGGCCTTCTACAGGCAGCTGAGAGCAGTCTCGCAATTACAGGGCCTGGTTGTCATGGGGGATTTCAACTACCCTGATATTTGCTGGAAGGCCTACTCAGCCAGCCATCCTCAGTCCAGGAGGTTCCTCCAGTGCATTGATGATAACTTTCTGATGCAAATGGTGGATGAGCCAACTAGGAGAGGAGCGTTGCTGGATCTTGTTCTCACTAACAAGGAGGGTCTGGTTGAAGCGGTGAAGGTTGAAGGCAGCCTTGGTTGTAGTGACCATGAGATGGTGGAGTTCAGGATCTCATGTGGCAGGAACAGAATAGCTAGCAGAATCTCAACCCTGGACTTCAGGAGGGCCAACTTTGGCCTTTTCAAGCAATTGCTAGGGGAAATCCCATGGGACAGGGTACTAGAAGGTAAGGGGGCCCAAGATAGTTGGTTAGCATTCAAGGACTGCTTCTTCCAAGCTCAAGATCAGAGCATCCCAGCAGGTAGGAAGTCAAGAAAGGGTAGCAGGAGACCTGCATGGTTAAACAGGGAACTGCTGGGCAAACTCAAGTGGAAGAAGAGGGTGTACAGATCATGGAAGGAGGGGCTGGCCACTTGGGAGGAATATAAGTCTGTTGTCAGAGAATGTAGGGAGGCAACTAGGAAAGCTAAGGCCTCCTTGGAATTAAACCTTGCAAGAGAGGTCAAGGACAACAGAAAGGGCTTCTTCAAATACATTGCAAGTAAAGCCAACACTAGAGGCAATGTAGGCCCACTGATGAATGAGGTGGGGGCCCTGGAGACAGAGGATAAAAAGAAGGCGGAGTTACTGAATGCCTTCTTTGCCTCTGTCTATACTGCTGGAGGCTGTCCTGAGGAGCCCCGGACCCCTGAGGCCCCAGAGGAAGTCAGGATAGAGGAGGAGTCTGTCTTGGTTGATGAGGGCTGGGTCAGGTACCAATTAAGCAACCTGGACACCCATAAATCCATGGGTCCTGATGAGATGCACCCGTGGGTGCTGAGGGAGCTGGTGGAAGTCATTGCTAGGCCACTCTCCATCATCTTTGCTAAGTCGTGGGCAACGGGAGAGGTGCCTGAGGACTGGAGGAAAGTGAATGTCACTCCAGTCTTCAAAAAGGGCAAGAAGGAGGACCCGGGTAACTACAGACCGGTCAGCCTCACCTCCATCCCTGGAAAGGTGATGGAACAACTTGTCCTTGGTGCTGTCTCTAGGCACATCAAGGATAGGGGGATCATTAGGGGCACTCAGCATGGCTTCACCAAGGGTAAGTCATGCTTAACCAACTTGATAGCCTTTTATGAGGACATAACCCGGTGGATAGATGGTGGTAAAGCTGTGGATGTGGTCTATCTCGATTTCAGTAAAGCGTTTTTGATACAGTCTCCCACAGCATCCTCGCAGCTAAACTGAGGAAGTGTGGTCTGGATGCCAAGGTAGTGAGGTGGATTGTGAACTGGCTGAAGGAAAGAAGCCAGAGAGTGGTGGTCAATGGGACAGAGTCCAGTTGGAGGTCTGTGTCTAGCGGAGTCCCTCAAGGGTCGGTACTGGGACCAGTTCTATTCAATATATTCATTAATGACTTGGATGAGGGAATACAGTGCACTGTCAGCAAGTTGGCTGATGACACAAAACTGGGAGGAGTTGCTGACACACCAGAAGGCTGTGCAGACATTCAGAAAGACATAGACGGGCTGGAGAGTTGGGCAGGGAGAAATTTAATGAAATATAACAAGGGCAAGTGTAGAGTCCTGCATCTGGGCAAGAACAACCCCATGTACCAGTACAAGTTGGGGACAGACCTGTTGGAGAGCAGCGTAGGGGAAAGGGACCTGGGGGTCCTGGTGGACAGCAGGATGACCATGAGCCAGCAATGTGCCCTTGTGGCCAAGAAGGCCAATGGCATCCTGGGGTGTATTAGAAGGGGTGTGGTTAGCAGGTCATGAGAGGTTCTCCTCCCCTCTACTCTGCCCTGGTGAGGCCGCATCTGGAATATTGTGTCCAGTTCTGGGCCCCTCAGTTCAAGAAGGACAGGGAACTGCTAGAGAGAGTCCAGCGCAGAGCCACGAAGATGATTAAGGGGGTGGAATATCTCCCTTATGAGGAGAGGCTGAGGGAGCTGGGTCTCTTTAGCTTAGAGAAGAGCAGACTGAGGGGGGACCTCATTAATGTTTACAAATATGTAAAGGGCAAGTGTCATGAGGATGGAGCCAGGCTCTTCTCAGTGACATCCATTGACAGGACAAGGGACGACGGGTACAAGCTGGAACACAGGAGGTTCCACATAAATATGAGGAAAAGCTTCTTTATAGTGAGGGTAACTGAACACTGGAACAGGCTGCCCAGAGAGGTTGTGGAGTCTCCTTCTCTGGAGACATTCAAAACCCACCTGGATGCATTCCTGTGTGATATGATCTAGGTAATCCTGCTCCGGCAGGTGGATTGGACTAGATGATGTTTCGAGGTCCCTTCCAATCCCTAACATTCTGTTATTCTGTGATTCTGTAATGTGTCAGCCACTGGCTAATTTTTCTGTTACTGGACTTATCCCTTACCTCTCCCTGTCTCTTATATATTGACTCCATGGTCTTGTTGCAACTTGAGCTTAACAAAACTGAATGTAAAATCTTTTTCTCCCACGCACTCTTGTCTTCCTCTCTCTTTGCCTGCCTGCAAAGAAAATGCTCCAATCCATCCTACTCCAGTTCCCCATTTACTATAATAACCAATTTTGGCTTCTTTTTAAGCACCTCAATAACTCTGCATATCCTTATTGTCCCTTGCTGAGGTTCATTCTGATCCTCTCTTCCTTACGCCACCATTCCTTGCCTCATCACCTGGTTTCATAGCTTCACCCATACTTGCCTCTGCCTTTTTTTACACAACTGACTGTTAATTAGTGCATCTTTGTGCTCATTTCAGAAAGCTCCCACTCTCTACCTATTTATGCCTTTTTAATTTCAACCATACCTACAAGGAATCTAATATGGAATCGAACAATCTTTTTCCTCCTGTTTCATAAAGAACTCTCTTTCTTCCACTAAATTCTCTCTACATTTCTATCCTTTGGCCATCGTTCCTTTTGTCCTTGGGGGATTATAAAGCAAAGACCTCTTCTGAGCACTTCTCTGAGGTAGTTCCAAACAAAACTAATTGATTGGGTCTTGTCCTCATTTAAAGACCATTCTTTTGACATGTTCAAGTTTTTCCCTAAAATGCGATCCAAAGGAATAACAGGAAATTGTATAGACATACCCAAGGTACTGAGCTCAAGGCCCTCATTCAAGCTACCTAGATCAAGTGCCTACAGATTATAGCACAGGGGTATAAAGCACAGTCTGAACCAGGGGATGGAGTTTTCACAGAAGATTTTACAGAGTTTAAAGCAAGTTTTACATCCAAGATTTCATTCAATGCATGTCACACAAAACTGTGTGCACCGTAAGGAATGTGGCTTCATGCAGGAATATATTTAGCCCATGGCGTGTTCTGAATTCAATGAAATTTGCTGCAGGATTCAGATGCTACTAGATTATTTTATGTAAACTTGTAAGGCCTTTTTCACATTTAAAACATCTCATTAATCTATTTCAAAACTTAAGAAGTTGTAGGGGCCTGGACCGTGGGAAAGTTATAGAGAGAACATACCAGTACACTGTTATGTAACAGCACGAGATAGCAAGAAAGCATAGGGATGTGGCTTGCTTAAGTTTATAGTAAGTATCCAATTAGAACAGTAGAAGTGGCACGCAGCCAGATTGTGGACAATACTTGTAGCCAATAGCTTAGTGTGTAACCGTTACATAAGAGAGCATGTAGGTTATAAAAGTGTGTGTTAACCAAAATAAAGAAGCTACTAGAGCACCATATTGGTGTGCTGTAGTTCCTTCCTCGCGCGGACCCCAACAAGAAGTTACATTAAAATGAGTTACCTTTTCTTGATATTGTCGCCGTGAGGAATCTAGAGACTGAATGAGGGCAGTGGCATGACCAACAAACATGGCATAACAAGTAGCCCCCACAATCATACTCAACATAGTTATCCAGAGGTCAGACATGCTGACAGGGGTGCGGGCTCCATAACCAATGCAGAGCATATGGCTCATGGCTTTGAAGAGTGCGTATGAGTACTGCTTTCCCCAGGAATCGTTCTGCAAGAAAAGAGACAAGTGACTGAGTCAGCAAGCAGCTGAAGGGAAAAATACATTTGTACCTGTATAGTGGGATCATACATTACTGGCTCTGAAAGAGCAGTCTGGTAACGTATCCTCTATGCATGAGAAGAGATATTCCTTCTAAATTAATTGTTAGATAAAGCATCAGAGACTCTGCCAGATAGTACTTAGCACAGTGAGATGAAATAAAATTGACTATTTTTAATACATGATTGTATTCTTAAATGTGGGTGTTAACCTAATTATGAGACTAAAAGTGAATTTTCTTTTACAGTCCATAGCAGACGGATTAGAAAGAGATGAGCATGCAGACTTATCAAGTACAAGCAGGTAGCATTTTGTTTTAATATGCATGAACATACTCCTATGGCCCCATTTCTTTCTTTTCAGAGTTGTCCGTTTTAAGACACAACCATATTTCATCTTATCAGCTGATTCACTTCCCAAGGAGAGAAAAAGTGTTATTTGTTTTTTTCCTGGTTTCATTGGGATTTTGTTTCAGTGTGTGGCCAGCCATGGTGATCAAGGCCCTTAGCAGTTAAATGCAGGGAAGCTGACCCATGCTGGCCCACAGGTGTATTCTATATCATTAACATCAAGTTCACTATAAAAGGGAGGGCTTGTGGAAGAGAGGTGGGGCTGTTTTTGCTTTCCTCTCTTATAGTTGTCCTTTTTCTCTGCAACTGTAGCTAAGTATACTGTTTTGTGTTATCTGTTATCATTTATATTGGTTTCTTTATTTCATTAAATCTGTTTAATTTTAACCTATGAGTATCCCTATTTTTTTTCTCAATTTCCTTCCCCTTTTGGGGAAGGGACATTGGCTGAGAAAAAAGCTATTATTGTTTAGCCCCAGGTGTGGGCAAAACAAAGACAGTTTATGTGGTGCCCAGTGTAAATAGATCACCTGGGTGAACTGTAAACTTCTTGCTCTAAGAGTCTTGGAGGGTTGAAGTTTTCACAGATTTGACTGTTTTTGTTATGAGCATTCATCATGTTAGTGTCAGTAGCAGGGTCACTGGGTAGAATTCTCTGGGGTTCGGTTTTACAGTTGCTTTTGTGGTGGTTAATCAAATGCATGGCTTTGCTGCTGTTTGTTACCACTTTTGTGTGGTTTATCACTTCTGGGCATGGACTTAAAAGTATGACTCTGCTACGTTGTTTGGCATTGGTTAATGGTATATTAAACTCTTTTGAAACTGCGTCCATTTCTGATTTCTATGGAATGGGAATGAGTGACATGTATTTTCCTTTTCCCTCGAGGCTGATCTCAGTGGCTTTTGAGAATTTTGAATACCCTTGAGATGTTTTAACCACCATGCTCATATTGTCAGGCCTTTTGAATGTCTTTCAGTTCTTGCTCTTGCTTAAACATGGGCATAAGGGTGGATACAGTGCAGCTGCTACAACTGCTGTAGGGAGCCCTGCAGCAGCCCTGGCCCCAACATCAGGCACCACAGCAGCTCCAGCCCCTATGACAGACAACGCAGCTGCCCCAGCACCCATAATTGGAATTGCAGATACTCAGACCCTGTGTCAGTCCCTACAGCAGGCATCCTGGCTACCCCAGAGGCTATTCAGGCTTCTGCACTGGGTACTGTGATTACTTAACTCCAGGAAGCACTTGCTTGATTACCCAGACTTTGGCACCAAGGGCTGCAGCTAATCAGCCCCCAGTGGTGGGTGATGTGGCTAACCTAGGGACTCAACCAGTGCTGGTATCAGTCGCCCCTGTACAGAAGACAAAAACCACAAAAAGAGCAGGTTGTGATGGCCTACCAGGGACATCATAGGAGACTGAGACAGGAGTAACCACTTGATCCCTATCCTTCAGTGAGCTGCAAGATATACATAAAGATTACAGCCGTCATGAAGGTGAGCAACTTGTTACTTAGCTGCTCTGCTGCTGGGATAACAGAGCCGAAGGTTTTGACTTAAATGGTAGAGAAGCCAAGCAGCTGGGACCAGTGGCTAGAGAAACAGGTATTGATAGGGGTCTTGCAACTGGTGCAGAGCCCCTCACTCTCTGGAGGTGACTCCTGCAAAGCATAAAGAACAGGTATCCCTTTAGGGATGATGTCATATACCACCCAGGCAAGTGGATGACCACTGAGAGAGGTGTTAAGAATCTAAGGGAAATAGCTGTGCGGGAGCTGATTTTTGATGACCTGGATGACCCATAGAAAACAGTAGATCCAGACGCACTCCAAGTTACTGGACCCATGTGGCACAGGTGGGTACTGAGCACGCCATCGTTGTATGGCAACGCATTAGTAGTATTTAGCTAGGCCGATGCACCAATGGTGGGTGACATAGATAATCGTATGTGGTGGTATGCAGACAATCTTGTTTCCTCCACACAGGCCAGCATCTCAGCTGTGGAAAAAACATCTGACAAATCCACAGAACTGCTTGGTGATGTGTTGGACAAATTGTCCCAGATGGAGGACAGACCCCGTTCCCCGTCTGCACTGAAGAATGTGTCTGCCATGAGGAGACAGCGTTCCCCTGCAAGACCTACTCAGGAGAGACGGTACACATCACGAGGTGCCATGTGGTTTTTCCTGCGCGACGCTGGAGAAGACATGAGGAAATGGTATGGAAAACCTACCTCACCTTTATAGACACGCGTACGAGTTACAAGGTGAACCGATTAGGAATGGGGCTTCTCCCAGGAAATGTGTTGCTCCAGCTTCCAATGGGAAGCTCTCCAGACAGCATAGATGGGCTTTGGGTGCCTATTTACCAGACGTGAATAATGGGGACCAAATATATGTGAGCTGCTTGAACCAAGATGTCGATAACGAACACTATGACCAGGATTAGAGGGGCTCTGCCTCCAGCCTGGTGGAGGAGAGGGACAACTGTGTTTTTTTGACTGTGTGGGTTCGATGGCCTGGCACATCAGAACCACAGCAGTATAAGGCTCTAGTGGGCACTGGTGCACAATGCACCATATACTGTCAAGCTATAAAGGGACAAAATCCATTTATATCTCTGGTGTGACAGGGGGCTCCCAAGAGCTGACTGTACTGGAAGGTGAAGTGAGTCTGACTGGGGCTGAGTGGCAGATGCACCCTGTTGTGACTGGCCCAGACACCCCATGCATTCTTGGCCTAGATTACCTGAGAAGAGGGTATTTCAAGGACATGAGGGAGTACTGGTGGGCATTTGGTGTAGCAGCTGTAGAGATGGAAGAAATTAAACACCTGTCTACCCTGCCTGGTCTATTAGAGGACCCTTCTATTGTGGGGCTGCTGAGGATCCAGGAGCAAAAGGTGCCCGTTGCTATTAGAACGGTCCACCGACGACAATATTGGACTAACAGACTTACTGATCCCCATCCACGAGCTGATCCGTCAACTGGAGAACCAAGGTGTGATCAGCAAAACACGCTCCCCCTTTAACAGTCCCATATTGCCAGTGTGAAATTCTAATGGGGCATGGAGACTAACTGTGGACTACAGTGGCCTGAATGAAGTCACACCACCACTGAGTGCTGCTGTACCAGACATGTTAGAACTCCATTATGAACTGGAGTCAAAGGCAGCCAAGTGGTATGCCATGATTGACATCGCAAATGCATTTCTCTCTATTCCTTTGGCAGCAGAGTGTAGGCAACAGTTTGCTTTCACCTGGAGGGACATCCAGTACACCTGGAATCAAGTGCCCCAGGGGTGGAAACATAGACCCACCATTTGCCATGGACTGGTCCAGGCTGAACTGGAGAAAGGTGGAGCTCTGGAACACCTGCAATATATTGATGCCATCATTGTATGGGGTAATACAGCAGGAGAAGCTTTTGAGAAAGGGGAAAAAGTCATTTGAATCCTTCTAGAAGCTGGTTTTGCCATCAAATGTGGAAAGGTCAAGGGACCTGCAAAAGAGATCCAGTTTTTAGGGATCAAGTGGCAGGATGGCTGCTGTCAGATCCCAATGGATGTGATCAACAAAATAACTGCAATGTCTCTGTCAACTAACAAAAAGGAGACACAAGCTTTCCTAGGCGTAGTAGGTTTCTGGAGGATGCACATTCCCCATTACAATCAGATTGTGAGCCCTCTCTATGAAGTGACTTGGAAGAAGAATGACTTTAAAGGGGGCCCTGAGCAACAACAGGCTTTTGAGCAAATTAAACGAGAGTTCATGCAGTGGCCCTTGGACCAGTTTGGATGGGACCAGATGTAAAGAATGTCCTCTATACCCCAGCAGGGGAGAATGGTCCTACCTGGAGCCTCTGGGAAAAGGCACCAGGGGAGACTCGAGGTCGACCCCTGGGGTTTTGGAGTTGGGGATACAGAGGATCAGAGGACCGTTATACTCCAACAGAAAAAGAGATACTGACAGCCTATGAAGGAGTTGGAGCTGCCTCAGAAGTAAATGGCACTGAGGCACAGCTCCTTCTGGCACCCCAATTGCCAGTGTTGAACTGGGTGTCTAAAGGAAAGACCCCCTCTACACATCATGAAACTGATGCTAAGTGGAGTAAGTGGGTTGCATTGATTGCTCAGGGGGCATACATAGGGAACCTTAATCGCCCAGGAATTCTGGAAGTAATCATGGACTGGCTGGAAGGCAAAGATTTTGGAATCTTGCCAGAGGAGGAGGTGATGCATGCTTAAGAGGCCCCACCATACAATAGACTATCAGAGAATGAGAAGCATCATGCCTTGTTCACTGATGGATCTTGCTGCATTGTAGGCAAGCAGTGAAGGTGGAAAACTGCTATGTGGAGTCCTGCACAATGAGTGGCAGAAGCAGCTGAGGGAGAAGGTGAGTGGAGTCAGTTTGCAGAAGTAAAAGCCATCCAGCTGGTTCTAGATATGGCTGAGTGAGAAAAATGGCCAGTACTCTACCTGTGTACTGACTCATGGATGGTAGCAAATGCCTTGTGGGGATGGCTGAAGTACTGGAAGAAAAACAACTGGCAGCACAGAGGCAAACCCATTTGGGCAGCTGAATTATGGCAGGATATTGCTGCCTGATTAGAGAAGCTGGTTTGTGAAGGTATGTCACGTAGCTGCCCATGTCCCCAGTAGTTGAGCCACTGAGGAACATCAAAACAATCAGCAGGTGGATCAAGCTGCTAAGATTGAAGTGTCCCAAGTAGACCTGGACTGGCAGCATAAAGGTGAGTTATTTTTAGCTCGGTGGGCCCATAATACATCAGGTCATCAAGGCAGAGATGCCACATATAGATGGGCCCGTGACCGAAGGGTGAATTTGACCATGGACACTATCACACCGGTCATCCATGAATGTGAAACATGTGCTGCAATTAAACAAGCCAAAAGACTAAACCCCCTGTGGTATGGAGGATGATGGCTGAAATAGAAGTATGGAGGGGCCTGGCAGATTGATTACCTCTCACTTCCTTGAACCTGCCAAGGCAAGGGCTGTGTGCTCACAATGGTGGAGGCAAGTACTGGCTGGTTGGAAACATACCCTGTGCCTCATGCCACTGCCCATAACACTATTATGGGGCTTGAGAAGCAGATTTTCTGGTGACATGGCACTCCAGAAAGAATCAAGTCAGACAAGGGGACTCATTTCCAAAATAGCCTCATAGACACCTGGGCTAAAGAGCATGGTATTGAATGGATATATCACATCCCCTACCATGCACCAGCTGCTGGGAAAGTGGAATGATGTAATGGACTGTTGAATACTGCACTGAAAGCAATGGGTGATGGGACATTCAAAAATTGGGATGAGCACTTAGCAAAGGCCACCTGGTTAGTTAATACCAGGGGATCTATCAACTGGGCTGGTCCTGCTCAATCAGAGCTGTTGAGCACTGTAGAGGGGGATAAAGGCCTTGTGGTTCATGTGAGAAATTTGTTGGGGAAAACAGTTTGGATTACTCCTGCTTTGAGCAAAGGCAAACCCACTGGTGGAATTCCTTTTGCTCAAGGACCTGGGTGCATCTGGTGGATGATGCAGGAGGATGGGGAAGTTAGATGTGTACCCCAAGGAGATTTGATTCTGGGTGAAAATAGCCAATAACTTGAACTGTATGATGCTAAGTGTCATTTCTTATAGTAAGAATCACCCTAGACTCTGAACATGGGCTTGTGGGGATCTGTTCCTTGTCCCCCTTTTTTTTTTTTTTCGGCATTCTCAGAAACCGTCCTATCCCACGTGCTCAGACGCCATCTTCTGGGGTACAGGACTACCTGACCTTGACGACATTTTATGAGGCAAGAAGTTAGGTGCCGACTAGGGGTGAATGACGTCTCCGCCCTGCAGCCCTCCACCCCCTCCGGAGAGACCCGTCCAGGATATCGGGCGACAGCCTGGCAATGGGCCAATCCTACGGCGCAGGAACCGGACCTGTCCCGCCCTCGGGCCTGTGAGTGGTGCGAACTGTGACTGGTGGCTCCATGTCACGTGACTCTGCAAAAATTCTCTATAAAAGAGGCAGTTTTTGCCCGACCACGCGCCCCCACCCCAGACTGCCGAGAATCAACAAAGGACCCACGGGATGCCGTGGGATCCAGGGTGGTGACTATCCTTTCCCTCTCAACTGTTCTCTTTTCCTCTCTTCCTTTTAGTTACTTCTCTTTCTCTCTCTCCCTTCCTTGCTCACTAAGTTGCCTCATTGTTGGACTTAATAAAGTCAAAGTTAAGTTTATTGATACCGTGCCTTGGTTGTGCTTTGTCCGAACTCAAGGATCATGAATCTATTTTATTTCTGGTCAGGATTTTGGGGGTGCTTTACCTGCAGGCAGGTAAAGCATACCGGGTGATTTATAATCAGGCGGGTCCCATGTGGACTGACTGCATTGAACCAGGCGGGTCCCACGTGGACTGACTGCACTGGAGTTACTAATCAGGCAGGTCCTTCTCAGGACTGACTGCCTTTATTTTCTAGATTTACTTTTACTAATCAGGCGGGTCCCTCTTGGGACTGACTGCATTTTATTTCTAGATTTACTTTTAAGGCAGATCTTAATCCGGAACCTGACATTTTAAATTGGCGTCACGGACAGGATCCTTGAGTTTTGGAAAGTATCAATAGCTTAGAGAGAATGGGCGCAAGTCTGAGTACATATGTTGAAACCCAAAATCAGGAATTAGAAGACCCGGCACAGACGCCGCAGGCACTAAAGCTTTTGGTGCATTTGTTGCAAGAGCGGGTGGCAGATTTAGAGGAAAGAAACTGTGAATTGGAGGAACAGGTTAAAACTCTGCAAGATGAAGTAGGGAATGAACAGGAGAATGTAAGGTGTTTGCAGGGGGCTTTTGTAGAAAAGTTGCTTGTGACTGCAAGGGGCGACAGAATCGTCAACAGGGAACTGATGCAGCCCTGTCCCATGGTGATTATCACAAAGGGGATGGTTTGTACTCCACTGGAGAACCAGAGGAAGTGAGGACATGATATGATATACCGCAGGGTCCTCCTCAACCCCTTTGACCGCTGGTCAAGGTAGAATATGCTTATGAGGATAGTGAGGACAATAACCCTAAGATGGTTACTAAGGAGGTGCCGTATACAGCAACTGAATTGGCTAAGTTGAAAAAAGAATATTCACGCAGTCCAAAGGAGTCTGAGACAGAGTATGTGTGGAGAGTGTCCTTAACTGGCAGAGATCAGATTATGTTGAGTGAAAGAGAAGCTGAGGGATATTGGGGACCTGGAGTGTTTTTGACTACTGGTGATAATAGGGCCCCTTGCTTATTGGGCTGGAGGTTTAAATCCCTTGGAAAGGGGAGATCCTCTTGCGCTTACAGGCTCGGTGGATCAGCTTGTGGAGAATGTGCACAAGGCAGCTTGTTTGCAGATGATGTATGATTGGGAATTGAAGTTTAGGCAGGAATCCCCAATGATGATACTGGTAGATCCTGAGAGGATGACTCCCCTGATTAGAGGTTTACCTGATTCATTGAAACCCTTAGGAATTCAATTACAAGGCACTATCAGAAATACCCCTCAGAGTGCACGGGTGACAGCTGCTTTAGCCGGAGCTTTAACCCGGGATCGCCATATCCCAGGACAAAAAGTGTGGACGTGGGGGGAAGTAGCTCAAGAATTGATTAACTATGGGCGGAAATATGGTCCAGTGAAATCAGAACCTAAAAATGTGAGGCATGCGGAGGTGAAGTTTCCTCTAGCGAGGCCCTCTCCCCCAAACCCGGTGAATTCAAAGAAAGATAATACATCTTGAAGGAAAGCGTTGTGGATAATAGGATTGTTTGTGGTAAGCTTAGCACTACTAGTGGCCGAGCGCACCATTCGTCAGCAACCAATCATTCTCAGAGGCCCCTTTAAGGTAATAAAACCAATTTTAGCAGGGACCCCTCCCCCTGACAGGGTGGCACAACGAGCATCCGTGCGGAAATGGTATGCACAAACTGAACGTTGTAGGTAGATTAGGGTACGGCGACCGGAAAATCTCGGGCTGTAATGGAAGGTAGGCGTGGCGAAAGGAGCAGGAAGTGCAAGTATCGTGCGAGTTCGTACGGGACAAGACGACTATATAAGGCTGTTGCGCAGTTAAATAAACGCCATTTGTTGCATCCTCACATTGGTGTCAGTGCTCAATGGCCCTGGGGTGCGGATAGCCTCAGGCCAGCCAGCAACCGAACAGAGCTTGCAGCAGACAAGCGGCAACAAGTGGTGACCCCGACGTGATTTCTGGGCTGGCGGACCGCAGGCGGTCGGAGTGGGTTCGCGAACCATGGAAGCCTTGATAAAGGTGATTTCGTTACTGGGCGGGGAATTTAAGATTTCTGTGAAATCGAAAGACGTAGCCCAGTGTGTGGACCATCTCATTAAAGGGGGGGGGCGGTGGCAGGACCGGCTGATTGTTTACAGCCAAATACCTGGGAGCGGTGCTCGATGCAGCTCGCTGAGCGAGCTATGGCAGCGGGTTCTGCCAAAGAATTAAAAACATGGGGAGTTATCTTGTGGCTGCTACGGGCTGCGCGGGAGGACTGGGCGACATGGGATGCGGCTCGGACATGTTTACATGGGGTCTACTCTGACCAAGACAGAAGTGGCAGTGGTGAAACTCCTCCAACATATACTCTCTGAGAGAGGAATTAAATACGATGAAGCTGCGTTAAAGCAGTTACTGTTTTGGGCAAAAGATAAAGGACATTTTACAACCTTTAATGATGTCTTTGAAGTGCCTTTATGGGAGAAGATTGGTGACTCTCTCTGGAATGCGGTGTCAAGTGGTGATAAGGAAGCCTTTAAATTGTCTGCTACATGGAGGCTGGTTAGCGAAGCGTTAAAAAAAATAAAAGCGGAGAGAGAAGTCACACATACAGCTTTTATGGCTTTAGGACCGCAAGCGCCTACTACCCCCTCACTGTTTGCGGGACCAACACCTCCCACGGCCCCGGTGGCTGTACCGGTGGCAGCTCCTTTATCGCCGTTGATACGGACGGCTCCGAAAAAAGCTGAGGAGCGGGGAGTGAGAAAAATAGATACAGATCCATCAGGACTGATAGTGCGCCCTAAAACACGAACTCGATTTGAACTAATTGATTCAGACGCTGAACAGGAGACTTGGCAGAAACCCCCTCCGAAACCCCCTCCCCCTCATTGATCTCTCTACGGATGAGGCTGAGCAGGAGGACAAGAAGGAGGGTAAACATGCTTTGTACCCACCTTTACCAGATTCGCCATTTACGGAGTCAGCAGTACCAGAGTCACAAGGACTTAAAGGACTGTTACCATCACGAAATGGACACGAACTTGACATGACAGAGCTTGGTAGACGACTGGAAGAATTAAAGACGGAATTGCAGCAGCATCGTTCAGCCAACGCCTCGGGACACGTGACTATGTCTCCCCCAAAAACCCCCCTCTGTGTTCGGGACAAGTATTAGGGCCACCTCAACCTCCTTTACAACTCCCTACTCCACCTTTAGATCAGGGCGGGGGGGAGGTTTGCGTCCATCTGGTAATGTGGGAGGTGAGGGAGAGGGTCAGCGTCCGCCCGCGTATACAGGGGAAGGGGGGGAGGTGAGGGAGGAGTGAAATGGAAAGGGGTCATTCGAGATGCGTTATTAGAAGGAGTTATAATTCCACGGGCATATCCGGTGATTGTGGGTGCGGGTCCTGAGGGAAGAAATATTTGGCAACTGTTAGATTGGAAAATTGTAAAAGAAGCATTACCACTATAGTTAGCTAAAGACAGCACAGGTGAGGACTGCAGAAAAGTTGTTGCAGGGATGGCAAATCGTAACCCCACCTTAACTGAGCTAATGGATGCTTGTGAGAAAGTAGGAACCACCACATTTCAGATGGAGTATTTAGCAAAAACTTTTGCGGCGGCAATTAAGGTAGCTCATCGTTGTTATACATGCGAACAGGAAGGTCACTTTAAGAAAAACTGCCTTAAGAAGTTGAAGCTGAGTGGGAGAGATAACTCTGTTTTGATGTGTCATTGCTGTGGGAAGCTAGGGCATTTTGTGAAGCTGTGCAGGTCTCAGTATAATGCTCAAGGTCAGCTGATAACAACCAGCTGCAGAATACAGGGAAACTGGAGAAAGAACGCGGGGGGGGAACCGTATGCTGATACAAATGAATCTTCCCAACCAGTTCCAGGCCTAAGCAGTTAACTCGCAGCCCGAACCGCAGGGAGCGCAGGACTGGTGTTTCCACGCGGGGTTAATCTGTGCGGCTGCCAAGCCTTGGACCTGTGGCAAACAGGGATAATGCTAATGCTGATTGTCAAAAGATCATTGAAGCTTTACCTGGAAAAACAGATTTGAATGCTATGATAAAGGCATGTGCAAAAGTGGGTACTGTGGAACATAAGGCTCAAGTTATGGCTGCGGCCGTACTTGGGGCTTACGTCGTCACAATTGCAGCCTATGTTCCAATTGTTAGCAGGGGACACAACTTTAACAGCACCATGACACACTACTTCAGAGATACAGCAACTGATTACAGAAATAGAAAGCAGGCTACATTCCAAATTTGTACATCGTATTGATTTGAATCAGGAAATACAAATTATCACTTTCTTTGATAGGCAAATTCCGTATGCAATAATTGGTCAATGGAATTCAGAATGATCAGATTCGTTACAGAGCTATTGGCACAGATTATTCATCAAAGGTCGGATGCGATGTCGGGAGCTTGTGGCCAGAGATCCCTGCATCACTAACCGTTCCTATTGCAGCTCAATATTTTGAGTGGTGTATGGCTAATAGCTTTGCTTTGCAAACAGCTATGGAGAATTTCTCGGGACAGGTTGTTTACCACTTGCCCTCCCATCCTGTTATAAAATTGAGTGCGGGACTTCCAATTGCCACAGGAGTGTGGTGCGCAGACACTCCTGTGGATGGAATTACCATTTTTACGGATGGATCTGGGAACACAGGCAAGACGGGCCTTGCTGGTATTCTGATGGCAAGTGGGAATCTATGGTAGTACAACAAAAGGGTTCACCTCAGGTGGTAGAATTACGAGCTGTATTAAAAATATTTCAGAATTTTCCCATTCCCTTTAGTTTGATTACTGATTCAGCATATGTAGCTGGCATTGTAAAGCAATTGGATAGATCTGTTATAGAGCATATATGTAATCAGTGTGTTTTTGAATTGCTGCGAGCTCTGTGGCAAGAAATTAAAATCTGAACTGCATTGTTTTATGTTCTACATGTAAGAAATCATACTAATTTGCCTGGGTTTATTGCAGAAGGCAATGCTCGAGTGGACTCTTTGGTTTTTCATCCTAAAACAACAATTTGTACCAGAGTGGAAGCAATAGCACAATTGCTTGTCAAAGTGCATAAAAGGATTACAGACATTACCGGACTAGACTCAGATGTTATCTATTTACCTATCAGAAAGGAATATTTACAGTGGTTAACAAATCAGTCAACTCTTTTTCAAATGGCCTTACAGGACTTTACTGGACAGTTGTTAACACATTTGCCAAAAGATAAAAAGCTACAGTTTATTTGCAAACAGGATTGGGAAGAAAAACCTATCAGATCAGAGATACCTATGACTGGACTAACTGTTTTTACTGATGCAGGAAAGCGATCACATTCAGCAGTTATTACCTGACAAGAGGATGGACAATGGAAACATTGTAAATTCTCAGGACAAACTGAGGACTCATTGCAGACACTTGAATTTTTTGCGATATATCAGGTTTTTGTAAAATGGAAGGATTTACCTGTCAATATTGTAACAGACTCTTTATGCAGCAGGCATTGTAAATCGAATTGAAAGAGCTTTTATACGACCAATAAGAAATATGCGACTTTACACCATTTTGCTACAGTTGCATCAAGCAATAAACCTCAGAGAGATACCTTATTTTGTCACCCACATTCGTAGTCATCAATTTGATCAAGGTTTGCGCATTGGAAATAATAAAGCAGACACACTTGTGTCCTATACGCAAATATCACCAAATTTATTTGAAAAAGTACACCTATCCCATCAATTCTTTCACCAATCAGCAAAAATATTAGTGAAGCAATTTCACCTCACCATGGCACAAGCATGTGAATTAGTTAGTGTTTGTCCTAGTTGTCAGAAAATTGGCATGGGAATTGGAATAAGGGTAAATCCTCGAGGATTGAGTGCGTTGCAACTGTGGCAAATGGATGTTACTCACATTGCAGAATTTGGAAGGCTCAAATATGTTCATGTATCTGTTGATACGTTTTCACATGTAATATGGGCAACAGCACAAACTGGGGAAACAGGTTGGGAGCTGCTACATCACGGGAGGGGGTATGCCGCCATCAAACGGGATGATGTTATACAGTGGGTCCCTACACGCTGTTTGCGCCCTGATTTAAAACAAAATCCTAACCCGAAGTAATATGTACGCTGTCCGAGCTTTATGTTTTGCAGAAGTACCTGTGGGGGAAGCCGAAACAGCACCAGCCTCGACCTTCAGACGTGAGGAGTCATGACAGTACAGAGAGTCTGGTAAAGCGGCGGGGCGCCAAGAAAGATGAGGAACGGCGGCCGTTGCTGAGTGAAACAAAAGCTTTGAACAATGCGCTCATGATTAGCTTGCTTTTGCTTTGCATCTCAGGGGTTGCAGGGGAATCTTACTGGAGAACATGGGCTCGGGATGTTGTATCCGCCTGCTACGCTTACGCTTTGACGCAAGGCTCCAGAATCAGCGATACGCTTTACTTCGCATGACTTGAAGCATGGGGAGGGGGAAATGTAGGTAGATTAGGGTACGGCGACCGGAAAATCTTGGGCTGTAACGGAAGGTAGGCGTGGCGAAAGGAGCAGGATGTGCAAGTATCGTGCGAGTTCGTATGGGACAAGACGACTATATAAGGCTGTTGCGCAGTTAAATAAACGCCATTTGTTGCATCCTCACATTGGTGTCAGTGCTCTATGGCCCTGGGGTGCGGATAGCCTCAGGCCAGCCAGCAACCGAAGGGAGCTTGCCGCAGACAAGCGGCAACAAACGTTATTGTGGCATCTTTAACGTATCAGAAGGCACACCTGAAAAACTAACTATACAGGGGGAATTCTCTCCAGATCGTGAGAATAACCTCCCACCTCCTGTCATACAAGTAGCGCCTCCATTTTCCAAGCAATTACCGAATGTCTGGTTCACTGATGCCTCAGCCAAATGTGAGGGAAAAGTGTGGAAGTATCGAGCCGCTGCCTTACAAGCCCAGGCTGATGAGAAAATCATAACAGAAGGTGAAGGTAGTGCACAAGTGGGTGAATTAATTGCTGTTTGGAGCATTTTCCAACATGAGGCTCAATCTTCTTCTCCTGTCTACATCTACACTGACTCTCTCACTGTCTTCAAGTGGTGCACCGAGTGGCTTCCTTTCTGGGAGAAAAAGGGGTGGGAAGTAAACCGGATACTGGTATGGCAAAAGGAAAAGTGGCAAGATATTCTAAGGGTTGCCAAACCAGGGAAGTTTGCCATAGCCTGGGTAGTCTCTCATCAAAGCAGTGATGATCCAGCTAGTCGGTGGAATGGTGGGGCAGACAAATTGCCTCGTTTGGCTTGCCTGCAAAAAGAACCAATAACAGAAAATTGGGAGAGACTATTGGAGTGGTTGCAGGTCAGACGAGGACATGCAGGAGCCAAAGATCTTTGCTGTGAGGCACAAGCTCAGGGCTGGCCTGTTACTGGGGAAAACATAGTCCAAGCCTTGAAAGAATGGTTTAGCTCACTCCCAAGACCCCAATCAATTCCACCAGACAATGGTTAACCAAAACCTCATCTGGTCCTTTCACTAATAGGACCGAGAAGTTTCTTTTTCTGTTCATTTACAGGTTGTAAGATAGAAGTTCAGAGAAGAAGAAGAAAGTAACATTTAATGGAAGTTTTGATTGTGTGTATAGTTGTAAATTGTATAGCTTTAATAATCTTTGCAGTATGCCTTTATCACCATTGGCAAATTGTTTTGGGCAGTTGTATGTTGTCTTGTCTGTACTGTTCAAAGCATGCCCGGCGAGAACCTTGCTCCAGTGTTTTCAGGTTTAACATGGGAAAATGAGTTCTTGTTGTTGGGAAAATTGATCGCTCAAGCTTTTAATCTTATTAATTGCTGGGTGTGTGGCGGACCATTTGGTCTGAAAAGTTGGCTGTGGATCTCCATTCCTCTTGCTCCCAAGTGGACTGTGAGAAGAATCACCCTCATCTTGGCCCATACAATACCCTGCTCCTGGTCGCTATTGTATTAGTTACAACCAAAAGGGAGGGTGCTACAATCAGTCCCTGGTGGGAGAAGATTTTCTGGTCCCCCACTGATTACACTCACTTTGGGGAAATATTAGGTACAAATTGTGTTTGGAAACAATGGGCAGGAGCATGGTAATGTAAATGGTGATGGAATTAAAATGAATCACATTAATTGTGGTGTGACAGGGGACCCCTTTGGCCTGGGAACCATCTGAGTCAAAGGACTACCGCCCTGCCAGATCATGGCCAAGTCCTTTGCAAATGGGATGCGAACCCTGAAAGGTCATTATTGGATTTGCGGGCACCATGCATACAAAATGCTACCAAAAATTTGGACTGGGGTATGTTATATTGGGATGATATGACCACCATTCTTCATACTTCTGAAAATTGGCAGCTAAGAATTGGGAATCAAATTATATGATCCCCAACGAATTATTGAGTATTATGGACCCGCAACCTGGAACACCAATGAACCAATCAGCGGTGCTAGAGAACCAATCAACATTGGTTGGTTCTCAATTATCTGTTAGCAGAAGGAGGAGTTTGTGCAAAATTAAATTATTCTAATTGTTTTTTGAAAATTGATGATAATGGAAATGTGGTTACATTATATAACTCTTTCCTCATTTTGTTTACGACATGTTATAGTTGCACTATAACTTTATCATATGTTGTTTGTCATTATTGATGATATTGTTGTTGTTAGACTTCTGTAAAGAAGAGGAGGTGACTCATTCTGTTTATTAGAATGATACCAATCGCAAGTCATTGGACTTATCTTTATTTCCTTGTATGCTTTTCTCTTCCGTTTTCTTTCTTTTAACCTCTTATCTTTTTCTGCCCTTACCTTTCTACACCCCCTGGAATCGAACCACTGACATTGATGATTTCTGAGCCACGGGGTGGTGTGGGGATCTGTTCCTTGTCCCCCTTTTTTTTTTTTTTGGCATTGTCTCAGAAACCGTCCTATCCCACGTGCTCAGACGCCATCTTCTGGGGTACAGGACTACCTGACCTTGACGACATTTTGTGAGGCAAGAAGTTAGGCGCCGACTAGGGGTGAATGACGTCTCCGCCCTGCAGCCCTCCACCCCCTCCGGAGAGACCCGTCCGGGATATCGGGCGACAGCCTGGCAATGGGCCAATCCTACGGCGCAGGAACCGGACCTGTCCCGCCCTCGGGCCTGTGAGTGGTGCGAACTGTGACTGGTGGCTCCATGTCATGTGACTCTGCAAAAATTCTCTATAAAAGAGGCGGTTTTTGCCCGACCACGCGCCCCCACCCCAGACTGCCGAGAATCAACAAAGGACCCACGGGATGCCGTGGGATCCAGGGTGGTGACTATCCTTTCCCTCTCAACTGTTCTCTTTTCCTCTCTTCCTTTTAGTTACTTCTCTCTCTTTCTCTCTCTCCCTTCCTTGCTCACTAAGTTGCCTCATTGTTGGACTTAATAAAGTCAAAGTTAAGTTTATTGATACCGTGCCTTGGTTGTGCTTTGTCCGAACTCAAGGATCATGAATCTATTTTATTGTCAGGATTTTGGGGGTGCTTTACCTGCAGGCAGGTAAAGCATACCGGGTGATTTATAATCAGGCGGGACCCACGTGGACTGACTGCACTGGAGTTACTAATCAGGTGGGTCCTTCTCAGGACTGACTGCATTTATTTTCTATATTTACTTTTTTTTACTAATCAGGCAGGTCCTTCTCAGGACTGACTGCATTTAATTTCTAGATTTACTTTTTGCTAATCAGGCGGGTTCTTCTCAGGACTGACTATATTTTATTTCTAGATTTACTTTTAAGGCAGATCTTAATCTGGAACCTGACAGGGCTGCACCAAACAAATGTAAAGTTCAGGGTGGGGGTTCAAAAGTGGAAGAAAGCACAAAGCATCCTTGCTAGCTTGGTAGCACATAGTGTAATGCAGTGGTGGCCCCAGGGAAACATCCACATAAAATCTGGAGGACATGAGCCACTGCTGGTCAGAGTTACTGTAAAAATTAGTGTCTTTCCAAGGGGAATTTGATTAAACTGTATTTGTGTCTTATATAGCTATGTTATTTGTATATATTTATCTGCAAGCCATATTTAAAATATAATTTAACTAATCGAAAAGGCATGCTAATAAAAGACTATATTGCATGTTTATGACACTTCTAATAGTTGTGTCAAACAGAACTAGAAAAAAAGGACACATTTCTTACCAAATCCTGCATCATCTAAGTTCAATAGCCAAATCTTCCCAACTGTTACACTTAAATTTCCATACAAGTTTTATTGACATCAAAAGTTTCTCATGCTCTGGATTTGGCATCTACACATCTTCAAATTCTGGCTCTGCTTTCATATTTCAGAATCCAAGTTATATCCATCAGCAGTAATTTCCCTGTGTCAGCTAAGTTATATGCATATAACACTGACATCAGACTAGAATTGGGCCCCTATAAGAAATCTATCATTTCAACAGTAATCCATATATACATTTTGATATGGATATACAGCTTACATACTTGTCCCTCAGTCAGTTGCATAATTTACTGCCTCTGGTTTCATACAGTTCCTTAGAACGACACATTAGTTAAAAGCTCAGACAGCAAATTACAGCAAAATACTACTGCAGCAGTTCAACTTTCAAAAATGTTGTTTGAATACCACAGTGAATAACCAAGTTGGCCAATGGGAAAGTTGTGCAATATTTATTGTTTCAAAACTCATGCAATAGTGAATGTACTATCATGCAAAACCTCTACTTATCACAGCTATTATTACTAAGAATCTGTTGTTGTTTTCTAAAACTCGTAAACAAAGGCAAGGTGGGAGCATACTTGGAATACTAAAAATTCTGCTATTATTCAAAAAATCTTAAGAAGTGCAAGGAAGAAGAGTATATTTTAGGAAGTGTGTAAGTACATATGATTTAAGGAAAAAAAAAAAAACAAAAACCTGAATCGGTAAGTTCAGTGAAATAAGCAGATATCTTCAGCACCTTCTCAACATTTCTCTGCTGATATGTGCAAAGATAACAGATGGTGCAAATGATTCATCATATACTTTCAAGACCAATATGGGCAGAAAAATTTTTGAACATGTTTGACATTGCATTTCACAGGAAAAGAGATTTGACTGGAGGAGCAATATTACATATTTACTTTGTTCAGATTCATGCAGTGACTTTGCTGTCATTACAGTTTATTCATGTTTTGGTGCTATGTCTTTGACACTAGCCATCAAACAAAAACACAGTAGTGTAACAGTTCTTTCTTTTGATTATTTTTCCTGATGCAGAGGAAATTGAATATTCCCCCATTAGAAACAAGCAGCAAGACTATCTCCCTGTGATCACCTTTTTGTGGTAAGGATGAATAGTTTTCTTTGTAGATTCAGTGTGGCAATTCATAAACAGCAACAGAAGTGCAAATATTTGGCTTATGCACACAGCCTGGTCTTTCACATATATTTGAGTTATTATGTTCACATGAGTAGGCCCATTGCATTCAAAAGGATGGTTCACATAAGAAGATATGCTCAAAATCTCATAGGGGAGGCTTCCCTGTACACTGCTCAGTACTGCTCTTTGTTCTGTGCATCTGTACCTAATCAGAGATACAATCATAAATTCCTACAGTTGTATATACAAAGTCACAAAATAATAAAGTAAAGCTTATGGGAAAAATACTTTTTCTATTCTTTTGTCTATGAATCAGCCTGCTCTGACTCATCCTTTTATCTGGTCACTGTGCTCCCTTAACTGAACCCAGAAGACTAAAGAAAGTTTGTAATGCATGAATCTCATTTAAAATAATATTCCATTCCAAAGGATTATTTAAATAAGATTTTTTAAGAAATTACAGCTTACAACATGGTTACAAAGCTTTTATAAAGTTTAGAATAAAATTTTAAAAGCATGGACTATGTCTATTTTCCCCATGTGAAAATTTAACAGTACTAGGAAACATTCCCCCACCATGGAATTTGATTATCTGTACTCGTAATTTTTCAGAAAGCGGTGGTTTTGGCTAAGGCCAATTAATACTCTCCAAAACAACTCCTGAACACAGCCTCAGAGTTATCACAGGTCACAGATGACTCCTGTCTAGCAGTTCACTTGAGGCCACCTTGCCTTGTTAACTAAGTTCAGTTGTATGGAAGCAGGCTGTGGAGGCAATCGACTTCCAGGAGAGAAAACAGACCTGGGCATGTTTAACCTACCAGTATTAATACAGCCCCCATGTCAATCAGTCAGTGACAAACTAAGGGACAAATATTGGTGAAGGAATTTTCCAAAGTGTAACTGTTACTTCGTCTCATGCCCGTCCACAGGAAAAGCAAGATCAGAATGCAGTGCAGCAGTCTGGCATTTTGAAAAGGTTTGTGTTTCAGTTCCTTTAAGCACTCTCGCAGGATGCAAACTGCTTCTGCAAGTGGGACATCTGGGGGCTCTAGGCTTTGCCTATCATTTGTGACTATTTTTGTATATATCTGTTTTCAAACTAGGTAGCATCATCTTTAGTAACAATTGCTACCACTGGAGAGCATTCCTTCTCCCCTCCTTAGAAATTAATTTTGTTAGCAGAAAATATATACAAAAAATAACATTTTTACAAATTCTTATCATTGAAATGGCAGATGTCACCATGCCATTCTATGCTTTGTTCTTTGAGATCACTTTTTTTAAATTTCTTAAATAATCTAATAATCTGATGAAGACATTTGGCTTTTGTTCTCCTCTCTCACAGCACACTCCAAGTTTGATGAAGTTCAAATCCCACTGATTTTTGATGCTGAAATAAACTTTAGTGCCATTGTTTAAAGGGACTGACTGGAACAAATATACGTTGTCCGCCAAGGGGAAAATATGTTGTAATCACAATAAGTACAGAATAAGTATTGTGTGGTCACAATAAGTGATTACAACAAATAAGTACATCTACATGTTTTTATTAATTTTGCTGGGCAAGCAATGCATTCCAGAGATAAACACTTTCTTATAAGAAAAAAAAAAGTGTCCTGGTTTGGCCTAAACCAGGCCAATTTTCCTTTCAGTGATTTTTACTTTCAGCTAAGTCTCTTCTAAGTAACTGCACTTTCTGAAACTAACTGCGTGTTTTGCAGACAGTGTCTGCTTCTAGCACTGATAACGCTCGAAGTTTGTAGGTATCACTGAGGCACTGGTAGGGATGTTATGCAGAAAGGCTCTTGCTGTACTTAGTCTTAGAGAAACCAAGGTCACTGCTAAATTCCTCACTGCTTACGAGTGAAGAGCCGAAGGGGGGTCGCACCTGCAGGGAGGAGCAGACAGGGCAGGTGACCCAAAACTGACCAACGAAGGTATTCCGTCCCATGCACGTCATTCTCAGTATAAAACGGGGGGATCACGAGGGTCTCGCTCTCTTGCCCCTTCGGCCTTCCTTCCTGCTGCCGCCTTCCCTTGCTTCTTCTGCTGTGTTTGGGTGCTTCTGCTGCTTCGGGCTGCTTCTGCGGCTTGAGCTTTTGGCCAGTGTCCAGGAAGGACTCTGTCCTTTTTCCTGCTGCCCCCGATCCCGATCCATGCATCCCTGAATCCAGCTCTCACCAGTCGCTGGGCCCAGCCTGGGCCTTCCCGGAGCCTGCCCTGCAGTGCCGGTGGTGACGTGGCCGACATCAGGGGAGCTCGATCTTGGTTTTCTATATATTTGTATATATTTGATTATTCCAATATTATTATTATACTCTTTTTCATTATTATAGTTTACTAAAACTGTTTTAACTTTCCAACCCGTAAGTCTCTCTCCCTTTTCCCTTTCCCTTCGGGTGGGGGGGAGGGTTAACAGAGAGCATCTGCCACAGGTTTAATAGCTGGCCCAGCTTTAAACCGTGACAAAAAGTCAAAACAATGGCATGTCTAATGAGATAATACATAAATCCTGCAAAAAATCTTTTTTGATGAGAAACTGAAGTTCAGGAAATAACACTATTTATGAGAGCTAAAAACTCAGACTTCATTAAAGACACCATATCTTTTTTTCTGCTCTTTTCACTTTGTGAAAGGAGCTAGATATGATGCAAAACACCGTTTACTTAACAAGCCTCAAGCATTGAATCAAACCATTTATGAAATGCTTTTATAATGCAACCACTAAGAAAAGCTTTGAATTTTCAACAGTAGTTATCTGATAGTCAAGAACAGGCAGATAATAACACATACTTAATACAGTACAGTTCTGGGAGATGGCTGAAGGAGAGAAGTGATATAAACTTGACTTGTGACTCCACCGTGTACTGCTTTACTGAAAACTGTTAGGTAGAATCTCCATTGCCATAGAAAACATTTGCAAGCAATTTAGAAAAGGGAACTGTCTTCATTTCACCCGCACTCAGGGCTAAACAATAACAGTTGTTCTGTCACCCAATGTCCCTTCCCTGACTGAGAAATTTAATAAAATAAATAAACTATTATCAATGATAATACAAAACACACAAAATTATACTTAGCTATAGAGTGCTAACAAGTTGCTCCAGGAATAGCAATCATTGAGAATACAAAAGGGAAAAGAGCAAAAAGAGTACCACCACTACCTCCCCCCAACCCAAGCTTTCCCTTTTATAGTGAACTTGATGTTAATGATATAGAATACACCTGTGGGCCAGCCTGGGTCAGCTGCCCTGGATTTAACTGCTAATGGCCTTGATCACCATGGCTGTACACAAACTGAAACCAAATCCCAAATGAAACCAGGACACTCATGTGACCAGGATTTTGGTATCTCCTGAGAGAGGGACAAGTTCATCTCAAGTTTGAGTACACTTCCTTAGTCCTGGGATGCAAAGGAAAAAGGGGATTTATTTTGTCTTCTGCTTATTCTTCTCTTTTCTCTGCCCACCTTCCTACCTCTTCCCAAAACCTATTGTACTCTTCACCTGAAAGTGAGGTGCACTAAAATCATTTATGTATAATTCTAATTTCATGTTCAGTCTTTTGTATAGCCTGTTTCATTGCATCATTTTTACCTGATAAGTGAACACATGGGTTATAACTCCCTTTACTATCACGTGTAGTTTTCAAACAAATAGATTCTTTGTTGCTGATCAGAGAAACAACAGTTCAAAAACGTTAATTCCTTGTTCTAAATTATCTACCTCCACTAAGATTTTTATAATCTAAAGAAGAGGGGAAAACATACTTTGAATAAGTCAAATTTGGAAAGAGCTATGGCAAAATCATAAATAGGCTTCATTGTTCTATACTTTGTTTCCACAGATTAGCGAATACAGAAAAGGACTAAATCATAAATTACCATTTTTTCATGGGTCTAACTTTCCTTTAGCCAACTTACCTTCTCAGAACATTATAGTAAGTATTCATGAGACTGTTGTTCCATTCACATAGCAATGGTGCAATAGTAATGCCATTTAACTGTAGATAAATTCTTGGAAAGTATATGGGATACCTTATTAGCTATAACATAAAAAGTAAGAAAACCTCTATCCGCACTTAAGAATTAAACTGTACACTTTGATTACAGGAAGACCCACAAAATTATCCTGCAGAGCAACTATAACATCCACCTGTTGAGTAGAATCACAGAACAGTTTGGGTTGGAAGGGACCTTTAAAGGTCATCTAGTCCAACCCCCCTGCAGTGAGCAGGAACATCTTCAACTAGATAAGGTTGCTCAGAGCCCTGTCCAACCTGACCTTGAATGTTTCCAGGGATGGGGCATCTACCACCTCTCTGGGCAACCTGTTCCAGTGTTTCACCACCCTCATCTTAAAAAATTTCTTCCATATATGTAGTCTGAATCTATCCTCTTTCAGTTTAAAACCATTACCCCTTGTCCTATCGCTACAGGCCCTACTCAAAAGTCTGTCCCCATCTTTCTTATAAGCCCCCTTTAAGTATTGAAAGGCTGCAATGAGGTCTCCCCAGAGCCTTCTCTTCTCCAGGCTGACCAACCCCAACTCTCTCAGCCTTTCCTCATAGGAGAGGCACTCCAGCCCTCTGATCATTTTTGTGGCCCTCCTCTGGACCCACTCCAACAGGACCATGTCTTTCTTGTACTGAAGACTCCAGAGCTGAATGCAGTACTCCAGGTGGGGTCTCAGGAGAACAGAGTAGAGGGGGAGAATCACCACCCTTGACCTGCTGGCCTCACTGCTTTTGATGCAGCCCAGGATATGGTTGGCCTTCTAGGCTGCAAGCGCACATTGCCGGCTCATGTTGAGCTTCTCATCAACCATCACTCCCAAGTCGTTCTTCTCAGAGCTGCTCTCAATCCATTCTCCACCCAGCCTGTATTTGTGCTTGGGATTGCCCTGACCCAGGTGCAGGACCTTGCACTTGGCCTTGTCGAACCTCATAAGGTTCACATGGGCCCACTTCTCAAGCTTGTCCAGGTCCCTCTGGATGGCATCCCTCAGGCGTGTCAACCGCACCGCTCAGCTTGGTGTTGTCTGCAAACTTGCTGAGGGTGCACTCAATCCCACTATGTCATTTATGAAGATATTAAACAGTACTGGTCCCAATACAGACCCCTGAGGGACACCACTTGTCACCAATCTCCATCTGGACGTTGAGCTGTTGACCACTACCCTCTGGATGCAACCATCCAACCAATTGCTTATCCACTGAACAGTCCACCCATCAAATCCATATCTCTCTGTCCTGGTTTGGCCTAAACCAGGCCAATTTTCCTTTCAGTGATTTTTACTTTCAGCTAAGTCTCCTCTAAGTAACTGCACTTTCTGAAACTAACTACATGTTTTGCAGACAGTGTCTGCTTCCAGGACTGATAACGCTCGAAGTTTGTAGTTATCGCTGAGGCACCGGTAGGGATGTTGTGCAATAAGGCTCTTGCTGTACTTAGTCTTAGAGAAACCAAGGTCACTGCTGAATTCCTCACTGCTTATGAGTAAAGAGCCGAAGGGGAGTCACAGCTGCAGGGGGGAGCAGACAGGGCAGGTGACCCAAAATTGACCAACGAGGGTATTCCATCCCATACACGTCATTCTCGGTATAAAGCGGGGGGATCACGAGGGTCTGGGGCTCTTTTCTGCTATGGCCGGTGTCCAAGGAGGACTCCGACTGTTTTCCTGCTGCCCCCGATCCCGATCTGTGCATCCCTGAATCCAGTTCTCGACCGTCGCTGGGCCCAGCCTGGGCCTTCCCGGAGCCTGCCCTGCAGTGCTGGTGGTGACGTGGCTGACTTCAGGGGAGCTCGATCTTGGTTTTGTATATATATTTGTATATATTTGATTATTCCAATATTATTATTATACTCTTTTTCATTATTATAGGTTTATTAAAACTGTTTTAACTTTCCAACCCATAAGTCTCTCTCCCTTTTCCCTTTCCCTTTCCCTTCGGGTGGGGGGGGAGGGTTAACAGAGAGCGTCTGCCGCAGGTTTAATAGCCAGCTTTAAACCGTGACAGATTTATTGGCGCCCAACGTGGGGCACGAGAGAAGCTCCAACAGGTTCCTCTGATAAGTCGAATCCCGGCTCCGGCGGGAGGAGACCCAGAGAGCTCAGCTGAGAGAGTATCAGATTTCTTCCTTTGAGATTTAGGAGGGGTTGGAAATTAAAACAGATAGTGAAGATGCTGATGTCATTTTTGAATGCTGTGTTATCTCGTCTTTTTATAGAGTTTCTTTCACAGTTGAGTATTGCAATGATGCCTTACCTGCCGTGGGCACTGTGTTATTGCTTGCTTCTTATGAATGTTTACATGCAGTTTAGCAGTGGGCGCTGGTCGAAATGTATTGTTTTGGTATGGGGTTTGATACTGATTTATGCTGTGATAAACTGGGCAGTTAATATTCCGATCTCTTATCTCTATGACACAATGATGGGCAGCTTTAATCGCGAATCGGTAGCAGCGACTTCATCAGCACGCTCCAGGCGTCCTTTAGCTGATTGTGTTAATGATTACACTTCCAGTTTTACTTCAGGAAATAGTACCTTCTCCTTTTCTGCCAAGCTGATTCCACGAGATTTTGCGAAATTAGGATGGTGCTGTCTAGGTGGCATGTTTTTATTTTCAGTTGTCCTGAATGTGTTTCTGATGTGGGATAAGATTAAATATCGGTATAGGGACAGTTGTAGGTGTTATGCGGCCACCTCAGATCCTACAGCGTGTGCTGCCGCTACAGCCACTAAATCCACTGAAACCTCGGCAGCCTGCACCACAGCTGCTACACCCCCCAAGATGGTCACTGCATCTACTCAGACCCCAGCATCTAATGAATCTGTACCAATTGCTCCTGTAACCAGGAAGAAATACAGAAAGAAATCAGCTCGTGAAGAGAAGGATGATGACTCAGAGCCTTCTAAGGCAGAGCCATCATATGACCCAGGTGAGGGCCCTTCTCAGGCAGAGTCAGGGCCTGACACAGATGGGGGTTTCCTTGATCGTCCTTCTAAAGCAGATCCATCACAGAATAAAGGTCCTTCTAAAGCAGAACTATCACAAGAGGAGGACTCGGACGTAGAGATAACCTACCACTCCTTATCCCTGAAGGACCTGAGAAATATAAGGAAAGACTTCAGCCGTCATGACGGTGAGCCTATTATTACCTGGTTGCTCCGATGCTGGGATAATGGGGCAGATAGCATGCAATTAGATGGCAGAGAAGCCAGACAGTTGGGATCCCTGTCCAGAGATGATGGTATTGATAAGGCGCTCGCAAGAAAGTCAAACACTATCAGTCTCTGGAGGCGACTCTTGTCAGCTGTAAAGAGCAGGTATCCCTATAAAGATGATGTTATGAGCCACCTAAGCAAATGGACCACTATAGAAAAAGGTATTAACTACCTTAGACAACTAGCTGTGCAAGAGATCATTTATAGACACCCACGGGAAGTTGTAGATCCTGTAGATCCTGATGAAGTGGAATGCAACCGATCCATGTTCCGGAAGGTTGTGAAGAGTGTTCCACCGACATATACCCATACATTGTCAATATTAGTCTGGGGAGAAGATGATATGGCATGACCTAGTGTGGGCGAAATGGCTAACTGTATGCGACAGTATGAAGATAGTATTTCTTCCCCACTGCAGGCCCGTGTCTCGGCTGTGGAAAAACTGACTAAGGAAAACAAGGACTCATTTAAACAACTGTCAGACAAACTGTCCAGGATAGAGAATAAACTTGACTCTCTACCTACACAGGCGCGCGTTGCAGCCGTTAAGAGAAAACGCCCTCCTACAGGACCAACTCAAAGGAAACGGAACACGTCACGAGATATCCCGTGGTTTGCCCTGCGTGGTTATGGGGAGGACATGAACAGATGGCATGGACAACCTACCAGTACCTTACAGGTGCGAGTACGTGAGTTGCAAGCTAAAAGAAATACCAGAGAGAATTTTTCTAGAAGGATGGCTGCTCCAGTTACCAGTGAGCAGGACCCCAGTCAGGGTAGATGGGCCTCAAATTCCTTTTTCCCAAGTGTGAATAGGAGAAATGAAGGTCCAGTCCCTGTGAGCAGCACGAATCCATTTCTTAATTAGGGGGGCCCTGCCTCCAGCCAGGTGGAGGAGAGGGACAACCGAGTTTATTGGACTGTGTGGATTCGATGGCCTGGCACATCAAAACCACAAAGGTATCGAGCCCTGGTAGACACTGGTGCACAGTGCACCCTAATGCCATCGGATCATAAAGGGGCAGAATCTATCAGTATTTCAGGAGTAACAGGGGGATCTCAAGTGTTATCTGTATTGGAGGCCGAAGTGAACCTAACTAAAAATGAATGGAAAAAGCACCCCATTGTGACTGGCCCAGATGCTCCGTGCATCCTTGGCATAGACTACCTCAAGAGAGGGTATTTTAAGGACCCAAAAGGGTATAGATGGGCCTTTGGTGTAGCAGCTGTAGAGACTGAGGACATTAAACAGCTGTTTACCTTGCCTGGCCTCTCAGAGGATCCTTCTGTTGTGGGGTTGCTGAAGGTTGAAGAACAACAGGTGCCAATTGCTACTACCACGGTGCACCGACGACAATATCGCACCAATCGAGACTCCCTGATCCCCATTCATAAACTGATTAGACAATTAGAAAATCAAGGAGTGATTAGTAAGACTCGCTCACCCTTTAATAGTCCTATATGGCCAGTGCGAAAGTCTGATGGAGAATGGAGATTAACTGTGGATTATTGTGGCCTAAATGAAGTTACGCCACCTCTGAGTGCTGCCGTGCCAGACATGCTAGAACTTCAATACGAACTGGAGTCAAAGGCAGCCAAGTGGTACGCCACTATAGACATAGCTAATGCATTTTTCTCTATTCCTTTGGCACCAAAGTGCAGGCCACAGTTTGCTTTTACCTGGAGAGGTATCCAGTATACCTAGAATCGACTGCCCCAGGGGTGGAAACACAGTCCTACTATTTGCCATGGACTGATCCAGACTGCACTAGAAAAGGGTGGAGCTCCAGAACATTTGCAATACATTGATGACATCATTGTGTGGGGTGATACAGCAACAGAAGTTTTTGACAAAGGGGAGAAAATAATCCAAATTCTTCTGAAAGCTGGTTTTGCCATAAAAAGAGGCAAGGTCAAGGGGCCTGCCCGGGAGATCCAGTTTTTAGGGATTAAATGGCAAGATGGGCGTCGCCAGATCCCGATAGAGGTGATCAACAAAATAACAGCCATGTCCGCACCAACTAACAAAAAGGAAACACAAGCCTTCTTAGGCGTTGTGGGTTTCTGGAGAATGCATATTCCAGATTACAGCCAGATTGTACGCCCTCTTTATCAAGTGACCAGAAAGAAGAATGACTTTCAGTGGGGCCCTGAACAACGACAGGCTTTTGAACAGATTAAACAAGAGATTGTGCATGCAGTAGCCCTTGGACCAGTCCGTACGGGACAAGATGTTAAAAATGTGCTCTACACTGCAGCCGGGGACAATGGTCCTACCTGGAGCCTCTGGCAGAAAGTGCCAGGGGAGACTCGAGGTCGACCCCTAGGATTTTGGAGTCGAGGATACAAGGGTTCCGAGCCCAATTACACCCCAACTGAAAAAGAGATACTGGCAGCATATGAAGGAGTTAGAGCTGCTTCAGAGGTAATCGGTACTGAAGCACAGCTTCTCCTGGCACCCCGATTACCAGTACTAGGCTGGATGTTCAAGGGTAAGGTTCCTACTACTCATTATGCAACTGATGCTACATGGAGTAAATGGATTGCATTAATTACACAGCGGGCTCGAATAGGAAACCCTAATCGCCCAGGAATCTTAGAAGTGATCATGGACTGGCCAGAAGGCAAAGACTTCGGAATGCCACCAGAAAAGGAGGTGACATGTGCTGAAGAAGCCCCACCATATAATGAACTACCAGAGGATGAGAAGCAGTATGTCCTGTTCACCGATGGATCTTGCTGTCTTGTAGGAAAGCATCGGAAGTGGAAAGCTGCTGTATGGAGTCCCATACGACGAGTCACAGAAGCCACAGAAGGACAAGGTGAATCAAGTCAATTCACAGAGGTAAAAGCCATCCAGCTGGCTTTAGACATTGCTGAACGAGAAAAGTGGCCAAGGCTGTATCTTTATACTGACTCATGGATGGTGACAAATGCCTTGTGGGGGTGGTTAAAACAATGGAAGCGAAGCAACTGGCAGCGTAAAGGTAAACCTATTTGGGCTGCTGAACTGTGGCAAGATATTGCTACTCGGCTAGAGAAACTAGTCGTGAAGGTACATCATGTAGATGCTCACATACCTAAAAGTCAGGCAACTGAGGAACATCGAAACAACCAACAAGCGGATCAGGCTGCTAAAGTGTTCCAAATAGATTTGGACTGGGAACATAAAGGTGAACTGTTTTTAGCTCGGTGGGCTCATGACACTTCAGGTCATCAAGGGAGAGATGCAACATACAGATGGGCTCGTGACCGAGGGGTGGACTTAACTATGGACTCTATTGCACAGGTTATCCATGATTGTGAAACATGCGCCGCAATTAAGCAAGCCAAACGGTTAAAACCTTTGTGGTATGGGGGACGGTGGTTGAAATATAAATATGGGGAGGCCTGGCAAATTGACTATATCACACTCCCTCAAACCCGCCAGGGTAAACGCTATGTGCCTACCATGGTGGAGGCGACCACCGGATGGCTGGAAACATACTCTGTACCCCATGCCACTGCCCGGAACACTATTCTGGGCCTTGAAAAGCAAATCTTGTGGCGACATGGCACGCCAGAGAGAATTGAGTCGGACAATGGAACTCATTTCAAAAACAGTCTCATAGACAACTGGGCCAAAGAACATGACATCGAGTGGGTATATCATATCCCCTATCATGCACCAGCATCTGGGAAAATTGAACGGTATAATGGGCTGTTAAAAACTACCCTAAAAGCAATGGGGGGTGGAACCTTTAAAAACTGGGATAAGCATTTGGCACAAGCTACCTGGCTAGTTAACACCAGAGGATCTATCAGCCAAACTGACCCTGCTCAGTCAGACCTTTTACATACAGTAGAAGGGGATAAAGTCCCTGTGGTGCATGAAAGGAATCTGTTGGGAAAAACTGTCTGGGTTCTTCCTGCTACGGGCAAAGGTAACCCATTCATGGGATTGCTTTTGCTCAGGGTCCTGGATGTACTTGGTGGGTGATGCTGCAGGATGGTGAAGTCCGATGTGTCCCTGAAGGTGATCTGATCTTGGGTGAGAATACTTAATTCTGAACTGCATGATGTTAATTGCTGCATAATACTAACAGTGTTCATAAGTGTCTTTCAGGTTGAAGAAGTGGTGATGGGAATGGAGCTAGCTGCAAGTGGCGTCCAGTAACCTCCTCGAAACTGACATCTTTAACCTGCAACCCGTGGGCACAAACTGTGACAAAGCTCATACGATCTCTCCTACCCTGGGAGACTCCTAACCAGATGGAAACCCACAATCCTGAACTAAATGAACTTGATGAACTTTTTTTTTTCTGTATAGAGATGAATCATAAACTAATGTTATCTGTATATATTTTAAAATGAAAAGTTAGTGGTGATCTGAGTATGACGTAAATGGTATGGAATAAGGGGTGGAATGTCCTGGTTTGGCCTAAACCAGGCCAATTTTCCTTTCAGTGATTTTTACTTTCAGCTAAGTCTCCTCTAAGTAACTGCACTTTCTGAAACTAACTACATGTTTTGCAGACAGTGTCTGCTTCCAGGACTGATAACGCTCGAAGTTTGTAGTTATCGCTGAGGCACCGGTAGGGATGTTGTGCAATAAGGCTCTTGCTGTACTTAGTCTTAGAGAAACCAAGGTCACTGCTGAATTCCTCACTGCTTATGAGTGAAGAGCCGAAGGGGAGTCACAGCTGCAGGGGGGAGCAGACAGGGCAGGTGACCCAAAATTGACCAACGAGGGTATTCCATCCCATACACGTCATTCTCGGTATAAAGCGGGGGGATCACGAGGGTCTCGCTCTCTTTCTGCTATGACCGGTGTCCAAGGAGGACTACGACTGTTTTCCTGCTGCCCCCGATCCCGATCCGTGCATCCCTGAATCCAGCTCTCGACCGTCGCTGGACCCAGCCTGGGCCTTCCCGGAGCCTGCCCTACAGTGCTGGTGGTGACGTTACCGACATCGGGGGAGCTCGATCTTGGTTTTGTATAGATATTTGTATATATTTGATTATTTCTATTATTATTATTATACTCTTTTTCATTATTATAGGTTTATTAAAACTGTTTTAACTTTCCAACCCATAAGTCTCTCTCCCTTTTCCCTTTCCCTTTACCTTCGGGTGGGGGGGGAGGGTTAACAAAAAGCGTCTACCGCAGATTTAATAACCGGCCCAGCTTTAAACCGTAACACTCTCCAATTTAGAGAGAAGGATGTTGCGGGTGACTGTGTCAAAGGCCTTACAGAAGTCCAGATAGATGACATCTGTAGCTCTTCCCTTGTCCACTGATGTAGTCACTCCATCATAGAAGGCCCACTAGGTTGGTCAGGCAAGACTTGCCCTTGGTGAAGCCATGCTGGCCATCTCAAATCACCTCCCTGTCCTCCATGTGCCTTAGCATAGCTTCTAGGAGGGTCTGTTCCATGATCTTCCCAGCCACAGAGGTGAGGCTGACAGGTCAGTAGTTCCCAGGGTCCTCCTTTCTACCCTTTTTAAAAATGGGTGCAATGTTTCCCTTTTTCCAGTCACCGGGGACTTCACCTGACTGCCATGACTTTTCAAATATCATGGAGAGTGGCTTGGCAACTACATCAGCCAATTCCCTCAGGACTCTGGGATGCATCTCGTCAGGTCCCATAGACTTATGTATGTTCAGGTTCCTCAGGTGGTCACGAACCTGATCTTCTCTTACAGTGGGAGGGACTTTGCTCCCCCAGTCCCTGCCTTGAGGTCCATCCACTCGAGAAGTGTGGGAAGAGAGATTGCCAGTGAAGACTGAGGCAAAAAAGTTGCTGAGTACCTCAACCTTCTCCTCGTCCGTTGCTACCAGTTTGCCAGTCGTGTTCATCAGCAGGGGTACACTTTCTTTGACCTTCCTTTTCTGGCTGACATGCCTATAGAAGCCCTTATTATTATTCTTTGTGTCCCTTCCCAAGTTCGGCTCCAACTGCACCTTGGCCTTCCTGACCCCAAAAGCCAACACAACTGGGCAGCATCCTTATACTCTTCCCAGGATACCTGTCCCCGCTTCCTCTGCCTGTGCATTTCCTTCTTGCCCTTTAGTTTGACCAGCATGTCTTGCCTCATCCATGCTGGTCTCTTGCCTTCCTTTCCTGATTTCTTGCACCTGGGGATCAAGAGCTCTTGCGCTCTCTGGAAAGCATCCTTAAAGATCTGCCAGCTCTGTTCTGCTCCCTTGTCCCTGAGGGTGATTTCCCAGGGGGTCCTATTGACTAACTCCTTGAACAGCTGGAAGTTTGCTTTCCTAAAATTCAGGGTCCTGACTTTACTCTTTGCCTGTCCCATATTCCTCAGGACTGTGAACCCCATCAGTGCGTGATCACTGCAGCCCAGGCTGCCTCCAATCTTGACATCACTGATTAGCTCACTTGCATTGGTGACCAACAGGTCCGGTATCGCATCCCCTCTGGTAGGGCTATTACCTGGCTTAAGAAGTTATCCTCAATGCACTCCAGGAGTCTCCTGGATTGCCTGCAGCTCGCTCTGCTACTTTTCCAGCAGATGTCAGGGTGGTTGAAGTCCCCCAGCAAGATGAGAGCCTGTGAGCGCAATGCCTCCTGTAGCTGGAGTAAGAAGGCTTCATCAATAGGCTCCCCTTGATCAGGCGGCCTGTAATAGACACCAACCACAAGGTTCCCTTTGTTGCCTCGGTCTCTAATTCTTACCCATAAGCTTTCAACCTGCTCGTGGCTATTCTTCAGAGGCAGCTCTTCACAATCTATCCATTTCTTGATGTAGAGGGCAACCCCTCTGCCCCTCCTTCCTTGCCTGTCCCTTCTGAACGGCTTGTAGCAATCGATAGCAGCACTCCAGTCATGGAATTCATCCCATCAAGTTTCAGTAATGGCAACTAGGTCATAGCTTTCTAGCAGCATGGTGGCTTCCAGCTTCTGTTTGTTGCCCATGCTGCATGCATTTGTGTAGAGGCACTTAAGCTGGGCTGTCAGCTGTGTCACCTTCAAAGAGGAACACCCCTTAATTCCTTTGAGGTATTTCCCCAGTGTTTCCTTGTTGACTCCTATTACCTCTGGAGCCCCTCACTCATATCTGTAAGACTTCACGTGTGCTGCATTGTACCCAGCAAGTTTCAGAGCAACAGGCTGAGGGCCCTTGCTAGCACTCCATCCCTCTAACCTTGACATGTTGTCCCTTGGCTTGCCAAGGGTAAGCCTGATATTATCCTCCTCCCTCTTCTAGTCTAGTTTAAAGCTTTGTCAATCAGCCATGCTAGCACGTGAGCAAAGATCATCTTCCCCTTTTGAGAAGGGTGAATCTGATCCAACGCCAGCAGGCCTGGTGTGGTGTAGGCTATCCCATTATCGAAAAAAACGAAATGTTTATTAATAATTTAGTCTTATTGCAATCATGTTTTACATCCTCCAAGCACATAGGTACAGACAATTTTTAGCTGACTTTCAAACAGAACCAGTTTCGTAGTTCGCACCAAAAAGTTACAAAGACTGAACCATAGAATCATAGAATCGTTTTGGTTGGAAAGGACCTTTAAGATCAAGTCCAACCGTTAACCTAACGCTACCAAGTCCACCACTAAACCATGTCCCTAAACACCACATCTACTCATCTTTTAAATACCTCCAGGAATGGTGACTCAAACCACTTCCCTGGGCAGCCTGTTCCACTGCTTGATAACCCTTTCAGTGAAGAAATTTTTCCTAATATCCAATCTAAACCTCCCCTGCCACAACTTGAGGTCGTTTCCTCTTGTCCTATAGCTTGTTACCTGGGAGAAGAGACTAGCACCTGCTGTCCTGGTTTCATTGGGATTTGGTTTCAGTTTGTGGCTAGCCATGGTGATCAAGGCCCTTAGCAGTTAAACGCAGGGCAGCTGACCCTGGCTGGCCCACAGGTATATTCTATATCATTAATCACAGAATCACAGAATCACAGAACATTAGGGATTGGAAGGGACCTCGAAAGATCATCTAGTCCAATCCCCCTGCCAGAGCAGGATTACCTAGATCATATCACACAGGAACGCGTCCAGGCGGGTTTTGAATGTCTCCAGAGAAGGAGACTCCACAACCTCTCTGGGCAGCCTGTTCCAGTGTTCGGTCACCCTCACCGTAAAGTTTTTCCTCATATTTATGTGGAACCTCCTGTGTTCCAGCTTGCACCCATTGCCCCTTGTCCTGTCAAGGGATGTCCTGAGAAGAGCCTGGCTCCATCCTCATGACACTTGCCCTTTACATATTTATAAACATTAATGAGGTCACCCCTCAGTCTCCTCTTCTCTAAGCTAAAGAGACCCAGCTCCCTCAGCCTCTCCTCATAAGGGAGATGTTCCACTCCCTTAATCATCTTTGTGGCTCTGCGCTGGACTCTCTCTAGCAGTTCCCTGTCCTTCTTGAACTGAGGGGCCCAGAACTGGACACAATATTCCAGATGCGGCCTCACCAGGGCAGGGTAGAGGGGGAGGAGAACCTCTCTTGACCTGCTAACCACACCCCTTCTAATACACCCCAGGATGCCATTGGCCTTCTTGGCCACAAGGGCACATTGCTGGCTCATGGTCATCCTGCTGTCCACTAGGACCCCCAGGTCCCTTTCCCCTACGCTGCTCTCCAACAGGTCTGCCCCCAACTTGTACTGGTACATGGGGTTGTTCTGCCCAGATGCAGGACTCTACACTTGCCCTTGTTATATTTCATTAAATTTCTCCCCACCCAACTCTCCAGCCTGTCTAGGTCTTTCTGAATGTCTGCGCAGCCTTCCGTTGTGTCAGCCACTCCTCCCAGTTTGGTGTCATCAGCGAACTTGCTGACAGTGCACTCTATTCCCTCATCCAAGTCATTAATGAATATATTGAATAGAACTGGTCCCAGTACCGACCCTTGAGGGACTCCGCTAGACACAAGCCTCCACCTGGACTCTGTCCCATTGACCACCACTCTCTGGCTTCTTTCCTTCAGCCAGTTCACAATCCACCTCACTACCCGATCATCCAGACCACACTTCCTCAGTTTAGCTGCGCGGATGCTGTGGGAGACCGTGTCAAACGCTTTACTGAAATCGAGATAGACCACATCCACAGCTTTACCATCATCTATCCACCGGGTTATGTCCTCATAAAAGGCTATTAATTTCAACCTACAAGTCTTTCTCCTTTTCCCAATTCCCTTCCTCATTTGGGGAAGGGACACTGGGTGAGAGAAAAACTGTTTTTGTTTAGCCCTTGGTGCAGGCTAAATGAGGACAGTTTATTTGGTGCCCAATGTAAATAGATCCCTTAGAAGAAGCATAAACTTTTGGTCTAAGTGTCTCAGAGGGTTGAAGTTTTCACAGACTTGACTGGTTTTGGTACAAGCATTCATTATGTTACTGTCGGTAGCAGGGCTGCTAGGTGGAATCTTCTGGTGTTTGGTTTTACAGTTGCTTTTGGGATGGCTAATCAAATGTGTGTTTTTGCTGTTGTTTGTTACTGGTTTTGTATGGTTTGTCACTTCTGGGCATGGACTGAGAGGTATCACTCTGCTATGTGGTTTGGCATTGGCTAAGGATATTATAAATTCACAGAATCACAGAATCACAGAATCAACCAGGTTGGAAGAGACCTCAGGGATCATCGAGTCCAACCATTGCCCTGACACCACCCTGTCGACTAGACCATGGCACTAAGTGCCATGTCCAGTCTTTTCTTAAACACATCCAGAGATGGTGACTCCACCACCTCATTGGGGAGCCCGTTCCAATGTCTAATGACCCTTTCTGAAAAGAAATTCTTCCTAATGTCCAACCTGAACCTCCCCTGGCGAAGCTTGAGGCTGTGTCCTCTTGTCCTATCACTAGTTGCCCGGGAGAAGAGGCCAACTCCCACTTCACTACAACCTCCCTTCAGGTAGTTGTAGACGGCAATAAGGTCACCTCTGAGCCTCTTCTTCTCCAGGCTAAACAACCCCAGCTCCCTCAGCCGTTCCTCGTAGGTCAGACCCTCCAGACCCTTCACCAGCTTGGTCGCCTGTGGAAGACCCTCAGCCTGCAAAGAGCTGTGCTTTACTTGGGGAGCATAAGATTTGCTTGGGAACACTGCACTGAGAATAGTTTTTGCTTGCTTCTGAGATAAAGGAGCCGAGACCAGTTCACAGGGCTTTTTGAGGCATGAAAGAAGTAAACATGTGTTGAAGGTCAGTTCTGAACACAGAGCTGAAAACAGGGAATGGTTGTTGATGTTTTGAGCCCAGGATACTGTGGCTCTTCCCAGAATGGGTGATGAGTGCTTAGCGTGTGAATGTTGATGTTATCTTGAACTGCCTAGTCTGGCTCCTGCATTGTAGCAGTTAAATAGGGTAGTAGCATAACAATAAAAAGCTTTAGGCCTTTCGGCTTGTGGCCCTTGCATCCTCGATCTCAAGAGTCTGTGCCTTCCTTGCCGCCCGCCGCAAATGGCGCCCGAACAAGGTTGAAGATTAAGGAAGAAGCGGCAGCGACTCTGATCGAACGATTGCCAGGGGCTAGCGCGCGCCAGGACTGGAGAGTCCCCAGGACCTGAGAATCCCCAGGATCGGAGAATCCCCAGGATCAGAGAATCCCCAGGACTGGAGAGTCCCCAGGACCTGAGAATCCCCAGGATCGGAGAATCCCCAGGATCAGAGAATCCCCAGGACCGGAGAGTCCCCAGGACCGGAGAGTGAGTCCCCAGGACCGGAGAGTCCCCAGGATCGGAGAATCCTCAGGACCGGAGAGCGAGTCCCCAGGACCGGAGAGTCCCCAGGATCAGTGAGTTCCGCGATCGCAATAAACATGGGACAGTCTAGTTCCCAAGAGCATAAGCTCTACACTGAGGTATTACAGCGTATATTACGCGAACAGGGCTATAAGGTCCAATTAGCGAAATTGGTGCAGTTATTAGTATGGATCAAAGACAACTGTACCTGGTTCCCTGTATCAGGGACTTACGATGCAAAGATTTGGGCGAAAGTGGGGGTAGAAATACAAAAACGGAACACGTTGCAGTCTGATATTCTAAAGGATTTAGAAGCAACGTGGAGGGTTGTTTTTACAGCACTCTCTGCACTCCAGCCTGCAGAGGAGTATTTGCAATCTCTGGCATCCACTCCTATTAACACCTTAGTGGATGTGAAGGAGCAACAGGAGCCTGTATATGAAACAGTCTCCGGAGAATCAGACGATCCTTACGATCTTGATTTCACAGATCCAGACATACAGTCCAATTTATACCCACCATTAACATCGGTAAAAGAAACGGCTGCGGCCGTCCCTTCGGTGCGGGGGGTCTCGCAGCTGGCAGCAGCAGCGGCAGCGGCTACGGACGGAGCACAGTTAACACCAACAGCTCCTCCGTATCCTGCGTCTGCCGAGCCACCTATTGGCTTTGCTGAAAAGGTACCAGAGTCTCATGTAACAAAATACAAAACGCTGGCAGAAAATTGTAGAGAGGAAGCTGCTCGTAAAGGAGATTTTGCCATGCTGACGGCGATGCTGGTAATCTATCGTCCAAATCATTCTCCTGAGTATCGCTACCTTAGTTATGAAATGATTAAGGAAGTACGGGCTGCAGTGAGAGACTATGGTTTGCACAGTAACTATACTTCAAATTTAGTAACAGTCATTGGGGAATCCTATACTATGACTCCACATGATTGGAAGTCACTTTTACGGATGATTTTAACACCTGCACAGTATTCAGTGTGGCTGGCAGAGTACCAGGAGGCTGTTTCTGCAGACACTTTGGAAAATAGGCAAGAATATTTGGGAGTTAATCAGTATGCGACACCAGAGGTACAGGCACGGCTACCTCGGCAGCGTTTACAACAGATCTCTGCATTGGCTTTAAAGTGCCTGAAACGCGTTCCGGAGGCAGGGAAACGCCAGCCCTCTTTTGCGGCAGTCAGGCAAGGAGCTCAAGAACCCTATGTTACATTTATTGATTGTTTACAAACAGCACTGAGCAGGCAGATTGATGATGAAAATACAGTAGAAACGCTGTTATTACAATTGGCTTATGAAAATGCAAATGCAGATTGTCAGAGAATTTTGGGCCCTCTAAAAAACTCTTACAAAAGTATAGCAGAATTTATTAAAGCTTGTCAGAATGTGGGTTCTGAAGAGCATAAAGCTACTTTACTTGCAAGTGCCTTGGCTCAGCAACTTGTTGTGGGACGAGCAGAAATGAAATGTTTTGAGTGTAATCAAATGGGGCATATTAGAAAGAACTGCCCAAAGCTGACAGTAAAGAAAAAAGATGAGCAGAAAGGATCAAACAGACTCAGAACACCCAGAGGATTATGTCCTAAGTGTGAAAAGGGCTATCATTGGAGCAATCAGTGTCGATCAAGGTTTGATAAGGATGGAAACCCCATGCAGGGAAACTGGAGGAGGGGCGCGAGGCCCGGTGCCCCCCCAATACAACAGGGTCTGTTGTGCACATGCACAGTCTGAGAATCCGATAAACAGACAGTCTCAGAACTCGTTGCCAGCACAGCCGGCAGCGCCGGGTTGGATCTGGCCTCAGCCACTGATACAGAATTGAATGATAAAAGGACTAAGATCATAGATACCAATGTATATGGGCCTCTCCCTTCGGGACTGGTAGGATTAATTTTTGGTCGTTCTTCTGTGGGAAAGCAAAATATATTTGTCATACCAGGAGTTATTGATTCAGATTATATGGGCCAAATTAAAATCATGTTGTGGACATCAGAACCACCTTGTTTTATACCTAAAGGTCAGTGTGTGGCGCAGTTGCTATTGATACCATATACTGTGCCGGCGGCTAATCCACATCCACGCGGCACAGGAGGATTTGGCAGTACTAACACACCACAGGTGTTGTGGAATCAAAAGGTAACTAATGATCGGCCTATGCTCACAATAAAAATTGATGGACGGTTATTCACAGGTCTGTTAGATACTGGAGCAGATGTCTCCATCATCAGCAAAAATGACTGGCCATCAGATTGGCCTCTTAAACAAGTAGCTGCTGCTGTGAATGGAGTAGGAGGGTTGCAAATTCCATTGCAAAGTGCACGTACTCTGTGTGTGGTGGGCCCTGAAGGAAAAACAGCAACCTTAGTTCCTTTTGTTCTTTCTGTTCCTTTTACATTGTGGGGACGTGATCTTTTAGCTCAGTGGGGAATTGTATTGTCAGCTATGATGGCGCATTTAACCCAAGGGTCACTGATCTCTTACCCCGGCTCAAACTGACTTGGCTAACAACAAAACCGGTTTGGGTAAATCAGTGGCCCCTTAATGGGGAGAAACAAAAACAGGCAGAGGAATTAGTAAATGAACAATTAAGGACTGGACATATCGTACCCTCAACTAGTCCTTGGAATACCCCTATATTTGTGATACCAAAGAAATCTGGCAAATGGCGATTATTGCAGGATCTTAGAGCTGTCAATGCAGTAATGCAGCCTATGGGAGCTTTACAGCCAGGTACACCTAGTCCAGCAATGATCCCTTCTGATTGGCAGTTATATATAATTGATTTGAAGGACTGCTTTTTTACTATACCTCTCCATCCTGACGATCAGCCACATTTTGCTTTCTCTGTACCTTCGATTAATAATCAGGCACCTATGAAAAGGTACCAATGGACGGTTCTCCCACAGGGCATGATGAACAGTCCCACAATTTGTCAGTTAGTGGTCTCTGCTGCAATAGAGCCAACTCGAAGTATTTTTAAACAGTCTCTGATTTACCATTATATGGATGACATTCTCATTGCAGCTTTGACACAGACAGAACTGATGAAAACTGTAAATCATCTAAAAGACTCTTTACAACAATTTGGGCTTCATATTTCCCCAGAAAAAATACAAACAGAACCGCCCTGGAAGTATTTGGGATGGGTACTGTTTACCAGAACCTTACGGCCACAACAACTTCGTTTGGTAAACAATATCTCTACATTAAATGATTTGCAGCAACTATTAGGGACAATTAATTGGATTCGTCCTGTGCTGGGTATTTCTACTGAAGATTTAAGTACCCTGTTTAACACCTTGAAGGGGGATTCAGATTTAACTTCGCCTCGAATTCTTTCCGACAAAGCAAAACAGGAATTGGCATTGGTAATTCAAAAACTTACAACTTCCCAAGCAGGACGTATAATCTTACATTTGCCTCTTCTATTTTTTGTGATTCACACGAAATTCCAGCCTTATGGGCTATTTGCTCAATTGACAGAATCACAGCAATTAGTTACCCTGGAATGGATTTTCTTATCACACACCTTTACAAAAACAATTACGACTCCTTTGGAGATGGTCACTATGGTGATTCAGAAAGGACGGTTCAGGATACAGCAGCTGACAGGTCGAGACCCTGACATTATTTACCTACCCTTTCATAAGGAAACGCACATTACTCTGATGAGGGACAGCCTTGAATTTCAGGCTGCTCTGGCTGGTTATTTGAATGATATCCATTTTACTTTGCCACAGAATAAAATCTTGCAAGCCTTACCTTCCCTCTGTTTACAACCACAGAGAGTGATGGTGCCTCACCCTATACCAAATGCAAAAACGGTTTTTACAGACGGCTCAGGTAAAACAAAGAAGGCTGTAGTGGCCTGGAAAGAAAAGGCACAATGGCAACACACATCAATTACTGTGGAAGCGTCCACTCAGATTGTTGAATTGTCTGCAATACATTTAGCTTTGACATTGTTTGCAAGCGAACCTATTAATATTGTATCAGATTGACTATATGCTGTTGGCGCTATTAACCGCTTAGAAGCTGCATTTATCAAAGAAATTAGCAATAAAGAGCTGTATAAACTTTTCCTTGCTATTGCAACTCTGCTTCAGCAACGACAGCATCCTTGCTTTATTGTTCATATTCGGTCTCACACTCGCTTGCCAGGACCTCTGGTAGAAGGGAATGCAGTAGCTGATAAGTACACTGTTTTGCCCATAACGTCATCCTCCCTTACTCAACGATTTCAACATGCACAATTAGCTCACTCCTTTTTCCATCAAAATGCTCGCAGTTTACAGAAAGAATTTGCTCTGACAAAAACGCAGGCTCGTGATATTATTCGGGCATGTAACGATTGTCAACTATATACTACTGCAACTTATCATGATGGTGTAAATGTCAGTGGACTGAAGGCTAATGAAATTTGGCAAACAGATGTTACACATTATCCACCTTTTGGCAGGCAAAAGTATGTTCATGTTACTGTGGATACCTTTTCTGGTTATGTTGTTGCTTCTGCAGCTACAGGGGAACAGACTCAGGATGTTAAGAAACATTGGACAAGGTGCTTTGCACTTATGGGCCTCCCTAAACAAATAAAAACAGACAATAGACCCATGTATGTATCTCAAGCAGCGGTCTTATTCCTACAACAGTGGGGTGTGTCTCACGTTACAGGTATCCCGCACACCCCCACCGGACAAGCCATAATTGAACGGACACATCAAAACTTGAAACACATGTTGCAAAAGCAAAAAAGGGGGAGTGTAGCCACAGCTCCTCAAGAACAATTAGATATGGCTGTGTTCACTTTAAATTTTCTAAATCGGTCATCATGTCGATTAGATACCACGGCAGTGGAGCGACATTTTCAGGGTAAAGTTCCCTTTACACAAAATCCTAAGGTTTGGTATAAAGATCTGCCAGGCCCAACTGATTGGCATGGACCAGTAGAATTGTTGACATGGGGGAGGGGATATGCTTGTGTTTTACTCCCAACAGGTCCTCGTTGGCTACCTGTGAGATGCGTGAAGCCATACCATGAGCTGGAGAAACCACAACCAGAACCCGGTACCAGAAATGCAGACACTGAAAGTACAGGGACCACGCAAGCGACGTAGAACAGTCAACCCGACACCAGGCATTACTTGGGGAATGCTGAAATGACTGGATGAGCATGCAAGTAGCATGCTGTGAGGGGTCTTGGGTGGTCTCTGGTGGTCGTGGTCCCCCCATAGTTGTGCTGTCTGCTGTGTGACTTCGCTTCCACGCAAGCATGGTTAAGGCCTTTCTGTTGACACATGCAGGTGGCTCTGAGGAGAAGATACTGTTTTGATTCTCACAGCAGTTATCTCTTCTAGAGCGTGTGAATCAAGTAAATTTGGACACTACAGGGATGTTGTTCACAGTCTTGTTTATCTTTGGCCCTTCTTTGTAATTAGTGATGCTACAGCATTATTGTATAGATATCTATGTTTATTCCTTTTTCTATATGTATTTATTGCGTGCCTCTGTAGATTACTCTGCTCTACACCCCGCAAGCCAAATGTACACGTCCAGCTTTGCACTCCCCAGGAGAAGCAGTCTCATGAGCGAGGGGGTAGAATGTGGGAATATAATGGAAGATTGGCGAGGAGGATTGTAAACACGCTCAAGTGACTTGCACCTGGGATGTCAAAAAACACGTATATCAAACTACTAACTGTTGTTTAGTCTTGTGTGCTGGACAAGTAGAGCATCTGCATTCAGATAACATAGGCCTGTGATAAGACTCAAGGGCACCTAATTGTTTATGCCTGAGATTCCTGCCCTGCTGTGAGAAAGATCAAAGTGCAGTGGAAAACTGCTGCCTGCCAGAAATCCCTAATATACAGGCGAAGGCAGCAGGCCCGGAATCTCTCTCACTCTCTCTCTAGCAGGAACTGAACTCCGCGGTGCCTGCGTCCCTGCTTGTGTGCCTTTGCCCCGAGTGCTGCTTCAGAGACCTGGTCTGCAATCAGAGGACTCTGAAAAGCCGAAGCCCACATCATGACCACACTTGTCATCGAATAAACAAAAAAGGGGGAAATGTGGAAGACCCTCAGCCTGCAAAGAGCTGTGCTTTACTTGGGGAGCATAAGATTTGCTTGGGAACACTGCACTGAGAATAGTTTTTGCTTGCTTCTAAGATAAAGGAGCCGAGACTAGTTCACAGGGCCTTTTGAGGCATGAAAGAAGTAAACATGTGTTGAAGGTCAGTTCTGAACACAGAGCTGAAAACAGGGAATGGTTGTTGATGTTTTGAGCCCAGGACACTGTGGCTCTTCCCAGAATGGGTGATGAGAGCTTAGCGTGTGAATGTTGATGTTATCTTGAACTGCCTAGTCTGGCTCCTGCATTGTAGCAGTTAAATAGGGTAGTAGAATAACAACAAAAAGCCTTAGGCCTTTCGGCTTGTGGCCCTTGCATCCTCGATCTCAAGAGTCTGTGCCTTCCTTGCCGCCCGCCGCAGTCGCCCTCCTCTGGACTCGCTCCAACACCTCCACATCTTTCTTGAAGTGCAGGGCCCAGAACTGGACACAGTACTCAAGGTGCGGCCTCACCAGTGCCGAGTACAGAGGGACGATCACTTCCCTAGACCGGCTGGCTACACTATTCCTAATAGAAGCCAGGATGCCATTGGCCTTCTTGGCCACCTGGGCACACTGCTGGCTCATGTTTAGCCGGCTGTCGATCAGCACCCCCAAGTCTCTTTCCGCTGGGCCGCTCTCTAACCACTCTTCCCCGAGCCTGTAGCGCTGCATGGGGTTGTTGTGGCCGAAGTGTAAGACCTGGCACTTGTTCTTGTTGAACCTCATGCCGTTGGTCTCAGCCCATCTACCCAACCTCTCCAGATCCCTCTGTAGGGCCTTCCTACCCTCCAGCAGATCGACACTCCCACCCAGCTTGGTGTCATCTGCAAATTTACTGAGGGTGCATTCAATCCCTACGTCTAGATCATCTATAAAGATATTGAACAGCACCGGCCCCAGAACTGAGCCCTGGGGAACACCGCTAGTGACCGGCTGCCAGTTGGACTTTGCCCCATTCACCACAACTCTCTGGGCTCGGCCATCCAGTCAGTTTTTAACCCACCGAAGAGTCCACCCATCCAAGCCCCGGGCAGCCATTTTGTCTAGGAGGATGCTGTGGGAGACAGTGTCGAATGCCTTACTGAAGTCTAGATAGACTACATCCACAGCCCTGCCCTCATCTACTAAGCAGGTCACTTGGTCATAGAAGGAGATCAGCTTGGTCAAGCAGGACCTGCCTTTCATGAATCCATGTTGGCTGGCCCCGATGCCCCGATTGTCCTGCATGTGCCGTGTAATGGCACTCAGGATGATCTGTTCCATCACCTTGCCTGGCACTGAGGTCAGGCTGACAGGCCTATAGTTCCCTGGATCATCCTTCCGGCCCTTCTTGTAGATGGGCGCTACATTTGCTAATTTCCAGTCAGCTGGAACTTCTCCAGTTAACCAGGACTGCCGGTAGATAATAGAGAGTGGTTTGGCAAGTTCATTTGCCAGTTCCTTCATTACTCTGGGGTGAATCCCATCCGGGCCCATAGCCTTGTGGGTGTCCAACTGGCACAGCAGGTCACTAACTGTCTCCTCCTGGATTACGGGGGGTTCACACAGCCCCCCGTCCCTAACTTCAGGCTCTGGGGGCCGAGTCTCCTGAGGACAACCGGTCTTGACATTAAAGACCGAGGCAAAGAAGGCATTGAGCACCTCTGCCTTTTCCTCATCCCCTGACACTACACTACCCTCCTCATTCAGCAAGTGGTGGAGGCTCTCCTTGACCCTCCTTTTGCTGTTGATGTATTTGTAAAAGTTTTTTTTGTTATCTTTGACTGTAGCAGCCAAATCAAGCTCTAATTGAGCTTTGGCCCTTCTAATCTTCTCCCTACACGACCTGGCCACGTCCCTATAGACCTCCCAAGTTACCCGATCCTTCTTCCAGAGCAAATAGGCTCTCTTTTTTTCCTTAAGTTCTAGCCTAAGTTCTCTGTTTAACCAGGCCGGTCTTTTTCCCCGACGGCTTGTCTTCCCATACACCGGGACAGCCTGCTCCTGAATATTTAGCAATTCCCTTTTGAAGCACGTCCAGCCTTCCTGGACTCCTTTGCCCTTCAGGACCGACTCCCAAGGGACTCTGTCCACCAACCTCTTAAACAGGCTAAAGTCTGCCTGCCGGAAATCTAAGGCAGAAGTTCTGCTCTTGCCCCTCCTTACTTCCCCCATGTCCTGGTTTGACCTAAACCAGGCCAATTTTCCTTTCAGTGATTTTTACTTTCAGCTAAGTCTCTTCTAAGTAACTGCACTTTCTGAAAGTAACTGCATGTTTTGCAGACAGTGTCTGCTTCCAGGACTGATAACGCTCAAAGTTTGTAGTTATCACTGAGGCACCGGTAGGGATGTTATGCAGAAAGGCTCTTGCTGTACTTAGTCTTAGAGAAACCAAGGTCACTGCTAAATTCCTCACTGCTTACGAGTGAAGAGCCGAAGGGGGGTCGCACCTGCAGGGAGGAGCAGACAGGGCAGGTGACCCAAAATTGACCAACGAAGGTATTCCATCCCATACACGTCATTCTCGGTATAAAGCGGGGGGATCACGAGGGTCTCGCCCCTTCTTCTGCCCTTTCCCTTGCCCGCTTGCTGTGTTTGGGTGTTTCTGCTGCTTCGGGCTGCTTCTGTGGCTTGAGCCTTTGGCCAGTGTCCAGGAAGGACTCTGTCCGTTTTCCTGCTGCCCCCGATCCCGATCCGTGCATCCCTGAATCCAGTTCTCGACCGTCGCTGGGCCCAGCCTGGGCCTTCCCGGAGCCTGCCCTGCAGTGCCGGTGGTGACATGGCTGACATCGGGGGAGCTCGATCTTGGTTTTGTATATATTTGTATATATTTGATTATTCCAATATTATTATTATACTCTTTTTCATTATTATATTTTATTAAAACTGTTTTAACTTTCCAACCCATAAGTCTCTCTCCCTTTTCCCTTTCCCTTTCCCTTTCCCTTTGGGTGGGGGGGAGGGTTAACTGAGAGCGTCTGCCACAGGTTTAATAGCCGTCCCAGCTTTAAACCGTGACACCCCACTATCGAAAACTCTAACATTTCGTGGTCGCTATTCCCAAGACGGCCACCGACCCTCACATCTCCCACTAGTCCTTCTCTGTTCACAAACAACAGGTCAAGCAGGGCCCCTCCTCTAGTGGGCTCATTTACCACTTGCACGAGGAAGTTGTCCTCCACACATTCGAGGAATCTCCTAGATTGCTTCCTCTCTGCCATGTTGTATTTCCAGCAGACATCCGGCAAGTTGAAGTCGCCCACGAGTACAAGGGCCGGCGACCGGGCGGCTTCTGACAGCCGCTTGTAAAACGCCTCGTCCGCCTGCTCATCCTGGTTGGGTGGTCTATAACAGACTCCCACCGTAATGTCCGCCCTGCCGACCTTCCCCCTGATCTTCACCCATAAACATTCAACCTTGTCATCCTCACCATCTTCCTCAATTTCGACACAGTCCAAGCACTCCCTAACATACAGCGCTACCCCACCGCCTCTCCTGCTTCGCCTGTCCCTCTTAAAGAGCTTATAGCCATCCATAGCAGCACTCCAGTCATGAGAGTCATCCCACCACGTTTCTGTGATGGCAACCACATCATAACCTTCCTGCTGTACAGTGGCTTCTAGCTCTTCCTGTTTGTTGCCCATACTGCGTGCATTCTTTTGGAACTGTGCCCATTTCTGATTTCTATGGAATGGGAATGAGTGACCTGTATGTTCTTTTTCCCTCAAAGCTGATCTCAATGGCTTTTGAGAATTTTGTATAACTGTGGGTTGTTTCAACCACCATGCACATATTGTCAGGCCTTTTGAGTGTTTTTCAGTTGTTGCTCTCACTTCAACATTGGTATAAGGCTGGATACGGCACAGCTGCTGCTACCACTGTAACAGACACCACAGCTGCCCCAGCACCCACAACTGGAATCCTGTCCTGGTTTGGCCCGAACCAGGCCAATTAGTCTTAGAGAAACCAAGGTCACTGCTAAATTCCTCACTGCTTACGAGTGAAGAGCCGAAGGGGGGGTCGCACCTGCAGGGAGGAGCAGACAGGGCAGGTGGCCCAGAATTGACCAACAAAGTATTCCATCCCATACAAGTCATTCTCACTTTCCTATTTATCACTAACCCACTGCCTCCTGGAGGTGGGGCCCAGGAGGGAGGGGCCCTCCTGTCTCCCACTGATTGGTACCAGCTTTGCCAATTCTCCAGTTAAAAGCCTGCAGGTGTGATGGCAGGGGGAGCTACTGCATTTTCCCCTCTGCCTGTGCTGGGGGGAGCAACTTTGCCTGAGGAGGACTTCCAAGCTCTCAGTCTTGGTTTTGTATATATTTGATTATTTCTATTATTCTTATTATACTCTTTTTCATTACTATAGTTTATTATAACTGTTTTAACTTTCTAACTCCTAAGTCTCTCTCCCTTTTCCCTTTCCCTTTGGGGGGAGGGGGTGGGATAACAGAGGGCATCTGCCACAGGTTTAATAGCTGGCCTAGCTTTAAACAGTAATAGATTTATTGGTGCCCAATGTGGGGCTCAAGAGAAGCTCCAACAGGTTACTCTGATAAGTCGAATCCCGGCTCTGATGGGAGGAGACCTGGAGAGCTCAGCTGAGAGAGTATCAGATTTCTTCCTTTGAGATTTACGAGGGGTTGGAAATTAAAATAGATAGTGAAGATAGTGATGTCATTTTTGAATGTTGTGTTATCTCGTCTTTTTATAGAGTTTCTTTCACAGCTGAGTATTGCAATGATGCCTTACCTGCTGTGGGCACTGAGTTATTGCTTGCTTCTTATGAATGTTTACATGCAGTTTAGCAGTGGGCGCTGGTTGAAATGTATTGTTTTGGTATGGGGTTTGATACTGATTTATGCTGTGATAAACTGGGCAGTTAATATTCCGATCTCTTATCTCTATGACACAATGATGGGCAGCTTTAATCGTGAATCGGTAGCAGCGACTTCATCTGCACGCTCCAGGCGTCCTTTAGCTGATTGTGTTAATGATTACACTTCCAGTTTTACTTCAGGAAATAGTACCTTCTCCTTTTCTGCCAAGCTGATTCCACGAGATTTTGCGACATTAGGATGGGGCTGTCTAGGTGGCATGTTTTTATTTTCGGTTGTCCTGAATGTGTTTCTGATGTGGGATAAGATTAAATATCGGTATAGGGACAGTTGTAGGTGTTATGCGGCCACCTCAGATCCTACAGCGTGTGCTGCCGCTACAGCCACTAAATCCACTGAAACCTTGGCAGCCTGCACCGCAGCTGCTACACCCCCCAAGATGGCCACTGCAGCTACTCAGACCCCAGCATCTATCAAATCTGTACCAATTGCTCCTGTAACCAGGAAGAAATACCAAAAGAAATCAGCTTGTGAAGAGAAGGATGATGACTCAGAGCCTTCTAAGGCAGAGCTATCATATGACCCAGGTGAGGGCCCTTCTCAGGCAGAGTTAGGGCCTGACACAGATGGGGGTTTCCTTGATCGTCCTTTTAAAGCAGACCCATCACAGAAGAAAGGTCCTTCTAAAGCAGAACTATCACAAGAGGAGGACTTGGATGTAGAGATAACCTACCACTCCTTATTCCTGAAGGACCTGAGAAATATAAGGAAAGACTTCAGCCGTCATGACGGTGAGCCTATTATTACCTGGCTGCTCCGATGCTGGGATAATGGGGCAGATAGCATGCAATTAGATGGCAGAGAAGCCAGACAGTTGGGATCCCTGTCCAGAGATGGTGGTATTGATAAGGCGCTCGCAAGAAAGTCAAACACTATCAGTCTCTGGAGGCGACTCTTGTCAGCTGTAAAGAGCAGGTATCCCTATAAAGATGATGTTATGAGCCACCTAAGCAAATGGACCACTATAGAAAAAGGTATTACCTACCTTAGAGAACTAGCTGTGCAAGAGATCATTTATAGACACCCACGGGACATTGTAGATCCTGTAGATCCTGATGAAGTGGAATGCAACCGATCCATGTTCCGGAAGGTTGTGAAGAATGCTCCACCGACATACACCCATACATTGTCAATATTAGTCTGGGGAGAAGATGCTATGGCACGTTCTGCTGTGGGTAAAATGGCTAACTGTATGCGACAGTATGAAGATAGTATTTCTTCCCCACTGCAGGCACGCATCTCGGCTGTGGAAAAACTGACTAAGGAAAACAAGGACTCATTTAAACAACTGTCAGACAAACTGTCCAGGATCGAGAATAAACTTGACTCTCTACCTACACAGGCGCGCGTTGCAGCTGTTAGGAGAAAACGCCCTCCTACAGGACCAGCTCAAAGGAAACGGAACACATCACGAGGTATCCTGCGGTTTGCCCTGCGTGGTTATGGGGAAGACATGAGCAGATGGCATGGACAACCTACCAGTACCCTACAGGCACGAGTACGTGAGTTGCAAGCTAAAAGAAATACAAGAGAGAATTTTTCTAGGAGGATGGCTGCTCCAGTTACCAGTGAGCAGGACCCCAGTCAGGGTAGATGGGCCTCAAATTCCTTTTTCCCAAGTGTGAATAGGAGAAATGAAGGTCTAGTCCCTGTGAGCAGCACGAATCCATTTCTTAATTAGGGGGGCCCTATCTCCAGCCAGGTGGAGGAGAGGGACAACCGAGTTTATTGGACTGTGTGGATTTGATGGCCTGGCACATCAAAACCACAAAGGTATCGAGCCTTGGTAGACACTGGTGCACAGTGCACCCTAATGCCATCGGATCATAAAGGGGCAGAACCTATCAGTATTTCAGGAGTAACAGGGGGATCTCAAGTGTTATCTGTATTGGAGACCGAAGTGAGCCTAACTAAAAATGAATGGAAAAAGCACCCCATTGTGACTGGCCCAGATGCTCCGTGTATCCTTGGCATAGACTACCTCAAGAGAGGGTATTTTAAGGACCCAAAAGGGTATAGATGGGCCTTTGGTGTAGCAGCTGTAGAGACTGAGGACATTAAACAGCTGTCTACCTTGCCTGGCCTCTCAGAAGATCCTTCTGTTGTGGGGTTGCTGAAGGTTGAAGAACAACAGGTGCCAATTGCTACTACCACGGTGCACCGACGACAATATCGCACCAATCGAGACTCCCTGATCCCCATTCATAAACTGATTAGACAATTAGAAAATCAAGGAGTGATTAGTAAGACTCGCTCACCCTTTAATAGTCCTATATGGCCAGTGCGAAAGCCTAATGGAGAATGGAGATTAACTGTGGACTATCGTGGCCTAAATGAAGTTACGCCACCGCTGAGTGCTGCTGTGCCAGACATGCTAGAACTTCAATACAAACTGGAGTCAAAGGCAGCCAAGTGGTACGCCACCATAGACATTGCTAATGCATTTTTCTCTATTCCTTTGGCACCAAAGTGCAGGCCACAGTTTGCTTTTACCTGGAAAGGTATCCAGTACACCTGGAATCGACTGCCCCAGGGGTGGAAACACAGTCCTACTATTTGCCATGGACTGATCCAGACTGCACTAGAAAAGGGTGGAGCTCCAGAACATTTGCAATACATTGATGACATCATTGTGTGGGGTGATACAGCAGCAGAAGTTTTTGACAAAGGGGAGAAAATAATCCAAATTCTTCTGAAAGCTGGTTTTGCCATAAAAAGAGGCAAGGTCAAGGGACCTGCCCGGGAGATCCAGTTTTTAGGGATTAAATGGCAAGATGGGCGTCGCCAGATCCCGATAGAGGTGATCAACAAAATAACAGCTATGTCCGCACCAACTAACAAAAAGGAAACACAAGCCTTCTTAGGTGTTGTGGGTTTCTGGAGAATGCATATTCCAGATTACAGCCAGATTGTACGCCCTCTTTATCAAGTGACCAGAAAGAAGAATGATTTTCAGTGGGGCCCTGAACAACAACAGGCTTTTGAACAGATTAAACAAGAAATTGTGCATGCAGTAGCCCTTGGACCAGTCCGTACGGGACAAGATGTTAAAAATGTGCTCTACACCTCAGCTGGGGACAATGGTCCTACCTGGAGCCTCTGGCAGAAAGTACCAGGGGAGACTCGAGGTCGACCCCTAGGATTTTGGAGTCAAGGATACAAGGGCTCTGAGGCCAATTACACCCCAACTGAAAAAGAGATACTGGCAGCATATGAAGGAGTTAGAGCTGCTTCAGAGGTAATTGGTACTGAAGCACAGCTTCTCCTAGCACCTCGATTACCAGTACTAGGCTGGATGTTCAAGGGTAAGGTTCCCACTACCCATCATGCAACTGATGCTACATGGAGTAAATGGATTGCATTAATTACACAGAGACTAATTGGCCTGGTTTGGGCCAAACCAGGACAAATACCAGATACTTGGACCCTGCCAGTCCCTACAGCAGGCACCCTGGCTACCCCAGAGGCTATTCAGATCTCTGGACTGGGTACTGTGATTACCCAACTCCAGGAAGCACTTGCTGCAATGACCCAGACTTTAGCAACAAGGGCTGCAGCTAATCAGCCCCCAGTGATGGGTGATGCAGCTAACCTAGGGACTTAGTCAGTGCTGGTATCAGTTGCCCCTGTACAGAAGACTAAAACCACAAAAAGAGCAGGTTGTGATGGCTGACCAGGGACATCACAGGAGGCTGAGCCAGAGGTAACAACTCGTTCCCTAACCCCGTGTGAGCTGTGAGATATATGTAGTAATTACAGTCATCATGAAGGCGAGCAACTTGTTACTTAGCTGCTCTGCTGCTGGGATATTGAAGCTGATTTTCTCAGGTTAGATGGTAGTGAAGCCAAGCAGCTAGGACCAATGGCTAGAGAAGCAGGTATTGATGGGGGTCTTGCAACTGGTGCAGAGCCCCTCACTCTCTGGAGGTGACTCCTGCAAAGCATAAAGAACAGGTATCCCTTTAGGGATGATGTCGTATAGCCGTCAGGCAAGTGGATGACCATTGAGAGAGGTGTTAAGAATCTGAGGAAATAGATGTGCAGGAGCTGATTTTTGCTGACCTGGATGACCCATGGACAACAGTAGATCTAGATGCACTCAAAGTTACTGGACCCATGTGGCGCAAGTGGGTACTGAGTGCGCCATCATCATATGGCAATACATTAGTATTATTTATCTGGGCAGATGCCGATGTACCAATGGTGGGTGACATAGATAATCAGATGCAGCAATATGCAGACAATCTTGTTGCCTCCCCACGGGTCACCATCTCTGCTATGGAAAAACTGTCTGACAAATCCACAGAACCACTCGGTAAGGTGTTGGAAAAATTGTCCTAGATGGAGGACACCTGCAGCGAAGAATGTCTCAGCCATCAGGAGACAGCGTTCCCTTGCAAGACCTACTCGGGAGAGACGGCAGACATCATGAGGCACCCTGTGGTTTTTCCTGCACGACCATGGAGAAGACATGAGGAAATGGGATTGAAAACCTCCTTGGCTTTATGGACATGTGTATGTAAGTTACAACGTGAACCGACTAGGAATGGGGCTTCTTCCAGGAGATTTGTTGCTCCAGTTTCCAATGGGAAGCTCTCCAGACAGTGTAGATCGGCTTCTGATCCCTATTTACCAGATGTGAATAATGGGGATCAAATCTACATGAGCTGCTCGAACTGAGATGTCGATAACAAACACTATGATCAGGATTAGAGGGGCCCTGCCTCCAGCCAGGTGGAGGATATGGACAACTGTGTTTTTTGGACTGTGTGGGTTTGATGGCCTGGCACATCAGAGATACAGCAGTATAAGGCTCTAGTGGGCACTGGTGCACAATGCACCATATACTGTCAAGCTATAAAGGGACAAAATCCATTTATATCTCTGGCATGACAGGGGGCTCCCAAGAGCTGACTGTACTAGAAGGTAAAGTCAGTCTGACTGGGACTGAGTGGCAGATGCCCCCTATTGTGACTGGCCCAGATGCCCCATGCATTCTTGGTATAGATTACCTGAGAAGAGGGTATTTCAAGGACCTGAGGGGGTACCGGTGGGTGTTTGGTGTAGCAGCCATGGAGATGGAAGAAATTAAACACCTGTCTACCCTGCCTGGTCTATCAGAGGACCCTTCTATTGTGGGGCTGCTCACAGTCCATAAGCAAAAGGTATCCATTGCTACTACAATGGTCCACTGATGGCAATATCAGACTAACAGAGACTTGCTGATCCCCATCCATGAGCTGATCCCTCAACTGGAGAACCAAGGTGTGACCAGCAAAACACGCTCCCCCTTCAACAGTCCCATATGGCTAGTGTGAAAGTCCAATGGGGAATGGAGACTAACTGTGGACTATCGTGGCCCTTAGCAGTTAAATGGAGGAGGCCTGGCAGATTCATTACATCTTGCTTCCACGAACCTAACAAGGCAAGTGCTATGTGCTCACAATGGTGGAAGCAAGTACCAGCTGGTTGGAAACATACCCTGTGCCTCATGCCACTGCCCGTAACACTATTATGGGGCTTGAGAAGCAGATTTTGTGGCGACATGGCACTCCAGAAAGAATCAAGTCAGACAAGGGGACTCATTTCCAAAATAGCCTCATAGACACCTGGGCTAAAGAGCATGGTATTGAAGGGATATATCACATCCCCTACCATGCACCAGCTGCTGGGAAAGTGGAATGATGTAATGGACTGTTGAATACTGCCCTGAAAGCAATGGGTGATGGGACATTCAAAAATTGGGATGAGCACTTAGCAAAGGCCACCTGGTTAGTTAATACCAGGGGATCTATCAACTGGGCTGGTCCTGCTCAATCAGAGCTGTTGAGCACTGTAGAGGGGGATAAAGGCCTTGTGGTTCATGTGAGAAATTTGTTGGGGAAAACAGTTTGGACTACTCTTGCCTTGAGCAAAGGCAAACCCACTTGGTGAATTGCTTTTGCTCAAGGACCTGGGTGCACCTGGTGGATGATGCAGGAGGATGAGCAAGTTAGATGTGTACCCCAAGGAGGTTTAATTTTGGATGAGAATAGCCAATAACTGTATGATGCTAAGTGTCATTTCTTACAGTAAGAATCACCCCAGACCCTGAACATGGGCTGCACCAGATACGCCAGCTGCAAGCTCCAGATGCAACACATCATCCTACTGTGCCCAACTTCACCAGTCCATGACATTGTATTGAGGCCTGGTCCTGATCTGCCAACTGAGTGAATCCCACACCCATGTTTTTCCTGCCCTGAGAGACTATGATGAGAAATGGAACCCATGGGTTTGGACTGAATTGATTCAGTGGACTACTTGGAGATATGATCCATGGACTGGAGAGAATATCTGTGTGTATATGGGGATGTGTATGTATGTTGAGGGATGGGGAAAACAGTAGTGACTTGATTGTAAATGATATAGAATAAGGGGTGGAATCCTGTCCTGGTTTCATTGGGATTTGTTTTCAGTTTGTGGCCAGCCATGGTGATCAAGGCCCTTAGCAGTTAAATGCAGGGCAGCTGACCCAGGCTGGCCCACAGGTGTATTCTATATCATTAATAATCAAGTTCACTATAAAAGGGAGGGCTTGCTGGGGAAGAGGTAGGTTGGTTTTGCTTTGCTCTTTTAGCTTCCCTCTCTCATTCCTAATGATTGGTATTCCTGGAACAACCTGATGTAGCTCTGTAGCTAAGTATACTTTTGTGTGTTTTATGTTATCTTTTATATTGGTTTCTTTGTTTTATTAAATCTGTTTAATTTTAACCCATGAGTCTCCCTCTTTTTCCCAATTTCCTTTCTCTGTTGGGGAAGGGACATTGGGTGAGAGCAGAACTGCTATTTTTTTAGCCTTGGGAGCAGGCTAAATGAAGACACACCCAAGGCAGTCAACTAATTCATTACAGAAGTCATCCTCTTCAGAACCTATTATCACATCAGTAACACAGTGCTACAATCAACCCTTATAAACATCGTGTCCTAATTTAGATCCTTTGTCTGTAGGACTGAGCACCAATATCTACTAAGATAACTATCACCATCAGCATTAAATAGTTATATTAATACTGCTACTTTGAGTTTAAAGTATTTTAGTGAGAGCAAAGTAAGGTGTCAGGGCTTATAATAGTACTTGAGCTCATAATGCTAAACAATTTCCAAGGTTGGTGGAGTTGTGGGATTACAACTGGGAATACCTCCTTTGAAGTACTCTTTTCAGTTTTGTATCAGTTGTAATCCTAATATTTATGGATAACATGAATACTTTCACTGATGTTGAACTTCTAGGAAGTTTTAAATCTCTCTGCAAATGATTTTGCACGTTGATTTTTCAAGTTTTAAGGTTCTATGCCTCAATTAGCTCATGGTATTAGCACAATGAGCTCAAAATGATAACCCAAGAACACATCAAGTTTAGTAAGTCATGAAGATGAATAAATTTATTATCATTTTAGGTTAGTGAACCAGTTGGGCCATACTTTTGCAGAATCTAAACCAGTTTCTGCTGTATTTCAGATTATTAGAAGAAAAGAAAAAAAAAAAAAGCACTGCCCTGCACCAGTTTTTATGGCTTGAAAGAGAAAGATAATACAATCTCAACCAGAAGACATAAAAGAAACAAGAAGAATGTAGTTTGGAACAAATGAATACAATTTTTAGGATAAGAAACAGCAGCCATTAGGAGTAACTTTTAAAGCATACTGTATAGATGCTGGGTTGGATCACAGGAACTTGCTTATTATTTAGCAACAATTTCCTGTCAGCAGAAATCAATACACTGGAAAAAAATATAAATAATGAAATATTTTCAAGAAATAGGAGGCATGGGAAATCTAATAACTGCATTTATGTAAGCACATCAGAAATCTACTGTCTACACAGTCAAAAAATATAGGAAACATCAGCAAAATTATATACAATATTATACCAAAAGCAAGAAGGTAAGAAGGAAAAGTTGTTATTTTTTTTTCTATGGGGGTTCTAGCCCTGCAAAAGCAGATGACCTGCTAACCTGTCAGAGAACAGATAAAAGCATAAGCCAAAATCTATGTGGTCTTCCTAAAGTCTCAGCAATTGTTGTAAAAATGAGAACTTGATTTGTTTTCCTCTTCATTGATCATGATGCATTGAGTTAAATCAACAGTGTTCTTAGCTACCCTATTTCTCTGGTCCTTGCTAGCTTGGCATAAAACTTTGGTATTGCAGTTAACACAAATCCTCAGTCTACATTAAACATACCTTGTCATTTAGCACTGCACATCTACAAAATTTTCCTCTGTAGTTTCTTATAGTGTCAAATCGCATGAACTAATATATGTTTAGGCCTAACACTTGATCCCAAACCACTAAAACAGGTCATTACATTATCATCTTGATGCAGTGGGAAATGGACTGACCTCAGTGGCTGGGTCAGTGCTGTGTGCAAGAGAGCGCAACAACTGAATTCTGAACAACTGCACATACTAGAAGGGATATTATTATTCAGTGTAGTTTCCAAAAATATGAGTACCGTAGTCCTAAGAATGTGAATTACATATTGTCATTATTGGCATTACCCTATTTCCAAATTGTGTTGTAAATAATAGAGCACTTATCTGAATTGGGCAATTCCCACTTAACTAATATTTTGATCACAGTCCATCTATGACAGTTAATTTCAATCTTTCATCTGTTCCTAGAAGCATTTGCTATAACTAAATAGACATATATAAATATATGAGTATAAAATATGTTAGAGTAGTAGTATACCTCATGAGATCCTCAGTGCCTCTAGTAATCAGATCATTCCCACATGTTCCATATTTTCTAAGCACCTAATTTAAGACTGTGGGATTTGATTTACATAAGCATTTATTGCTTGGCATTGCAAACAAAGTCAGAGGAATCTATGCTTTGAACATGGCTCTACAATATCTTGCTGTATAATAAAAAGGTACTCAAAAACATTTGTGAAGTACTAAAAGATGATTATCATATAATGATCAAATGCAGAAAAATCTCATGACAAAATTAGCTGCCCTAATGGCCAACTATAGGGAAGAAGGTGCTAAGCTAATGCATTATCGAAAAGGAGAAAATCCAATGCTGAATAACACATCAAATGACTATAATGCATTCCTTGATCTCCACTGAGTAAAGCAGAGATCTACATGTGATTCTGTATTTGAAAATGGTGTTCATTACTAAGAAATTTTGAGAATGTTATGTTATTGCTAAATAGTTTTTGTGTATATTATATGTATGTTAGCAGAATTCTTAGAGCATTATAAATCCTCACTATTTCCTGCATTTCTGAATTTCCCTATCAAGTATTCAAGCCATTCATTTTATAATGGGAAGGACTTTCAGACTCTACAGCATAAATTCCAAATTCTTTTCAATGGTGATACTGTCAGAGATGAGGATCTGAAATCTAACATGTGATTTCCTTTGCCCCTGAGCAAATGATGTGACACAAAGGGGAGTTAATATAATGCAAAATCCCCCATCACCAAATCCAAAACCTAAAAACCCCCAGGTGTTGGAAACAATCCAACTGCAAGGACAGTAAGGAAAAGCCAAAACAAAGAAACCAGAGTACCTGAAGGGTTCTTGCTGAGCAAACATCGGCTGACTGCCATGAGAAATGCCAACAAAGCACCCCTTTCCAAAAGCTTTACAATCCCTTTTGGCTTTTAAAAACCTCAGCATTCAAGTTAAATTCTATACTTCTCTGCCAGATTTTTATGTCCCTAAGGGAACATTGTACATGAAAAATATGGAAATTTCAGGTAAATACCTTGATTAAAGGACCGTTTCCTAACCATCCAATGAATTATTGCATACATAGAAAGAAAAATAGAGGTTGGGGCTCTTCAGATACTGTTACTTCAAGGACTAATATGCCTTTGAGACTTTGCAATAGGCGATATGAAAAGCAAGAGCAAACTTCAAATACAACAAAAAATAATCTATTGTAAGGAATGCTTTATTGCAGGAAGTCATGCTTAGATGGCCAGATGGCATCAGTGGCAAAAACCTCATCTCTCATCTCTACTTGCCTAGAAACTCTGTCCCATATAAGACCTGGCTATAACTGTTCATCAGTTGGGACTTACACACTGTGTTGTTGTAATTCACTGCAGCTGAAACCAAATGCAAAATGGAGAATCTTGGTTTGCACAGACTGACTATAGAAGAGGATCACTGTGTTTTTCTGTTCTTGTGCATCCCCTGGTTTCAGCTGAGAGTTTTACTCCTAATTTTCTAAAGAACTATTGGCTCAAACTCTGAAGTATGATAAAGATGTTTGGTGTATGAGTCATTATGGAAATACACTAGTCTGAAGCAATGCAGATCAGATAGCTGAGGATAAATCATACAAGCAGCTGTGGATAATAGGCTTTCTGAGTCAAGGAGAAATTAGGCAGTATAATTAGGAAAGCCTGTGAAACTTCTTCAGAAAAGGCCTTTTTTAGGAATGAAACTCACAATCCTAGTGTTAAAAAAACCCTAGGAACAGTATCAGAGAGCCATATACTCTTGCAGAAGTAAGTGACTGTTGTCTGTAATGGATTGGTTGGAACATGACTTAAAGTGAGCAGAAAAAAAAACAGCTGCTGCTTACTTTTATATTGTATTTACTGGTTTTCTTATTTTGAATAAGTGCATTGATATTCTGGAAGAGCACAAGATCCTGCTTGTCAGTAGTAACTCAGCATTAATAAAGTTAGTGCAATCAAATGGTAGTAAAGAGGGCAAGTGGGATCACAGAAAAATTAAAGGAAGATACCAGCTCTGGCTTTCATTTCATAGCAACATGAAGGGCAATGTTAGGAAGTAGCCAAGAAGGGCAATCTGAGAGTACAAATACAATTTGAGTTTAATATTAATATTATTAATATCCCAATGTGATCTGAACATTCTTGTTGAACTACTTAGGCTGTAGGTTGGTGCAGTATTAGCCAATGATGATCTTATTCCCTTTTACACAGGAGGCTTTCCATTTCATTTCATAGTCTACTTCATGATCCACTGTGACATCTTTATCATCCTTTCAAAGATGAAAATCCAATCACTTTGTTTTGCTTTAATTGCATTCAGTCTCATTGTTCAGAGAGGCAGTAAGCAAACTGCAGCTTGGTTTCATTATCCTATTGCTTTGTGACATTAAATTTAGCCTATGTTGGTTTTCTTAACCATGAGCATGCCTGTGGAATTTAAGTACTTTCACATATCAAAGCATACAGAAGAAACAGCTTTCAGGAGAAGGCTTTTAGAAGAAGTTCTCGTACTCTGCAGCCTGAAGCAATTAATGTGCAAGACAGAAGACAAGTATGGGATGGAAGAGTACACTGGGCTGTGCCAATTGAGGAGACAGCATGTCATCCTCATAGCATCCTTACTTCCTTTAGCATCAAGTTATCTGCAGATGCTCTGGCTTGCAACTGACCACTGGCTGTGCTGCATATTCATAGAATCATATAATCATAGAATGGTTTGGATTGGAAGGGACCTTAAAGATCATCTAGTTCCAACCCCCCCTGCCACAGGCAGGGACACCTTCCACTAGACCACGTTGCTCAGAGCCCCATCCAATCTGGCCTTGAACACTGCCAGGGAGGGGGCATCCACAACTTCTCTGGGCAACCTGTTCCAGTGTCTCACCACCCTCACAGGAAATAATTTCCTCTTAATATCTAATCTAAATCTACCCTCTTTCAGTTTAAAACCATTCCCCCCTCATCCTATCACTACATGCCCTTGTAAAAAGTCCCTCTCCGGCTTCCTTGTAGGCCCCCTTCAGGTACTGGAAGGCTGCTATAAGGTCTCCCTGGAGCCTTCTCTTCTCCAGGCTGACCAACCCCAACTCTCTCAGCCTGTCTTCATAGGAGAGGTGATCCAGCCCTCTGATCATCTTCGTGGCCCTCCTCTGGACTTGCTTCAAGAAAACTAACTTTTGGAAAACTAACTTTTTCTGGCTGAGCATACATTAGCTTGAATAAATCTTCAAGGCAATGATCAACATGAACAAGTGTTAAAATTTTACTTCAAAGCAAAGTTGGTGTATTAGCTTGAGGTTAGCCCATGTAACAATGTCATTTTGAGGAACGTACATTGGAGCCACAGTGTGAATCTCAGGAAATGCTCACACAAACCCTCCCCTACTAAAAAAAAAAAAAAAGATTGAAATTCAAAGAGAGGCAATTTTGCTTTTCTTTGAGCAGTTGTATTTCAGAATTCTTGGACTCAGAAATTTGAACAAAACTCCAAATGTATGCAGGTACAAGGAGTTATCTTTACCTACTAATCTACTAAAATCTCTGACTAAAATCTGAGTAGAAGGGAATACTTTGACAGAAAGGTGCATTAGATGAGGCTAGGAAAAGACCTCCTCTTCTTGACAATATTGGGCTTTTGCCATGGCTGTTGCTACCAGTTCACAGAGAAAGAACTTAAGGCCAGAAAAAATAATAAGATTCTTATCTGACTTTCTGTCTCAACAGCATTTGAGTCTAAACCCCAGTATTAGGTGCAGTCATTTCAGTAACAAAAGTGTTTAAATTCAGAGCAGATTAAATTGTTATATGCTACAGTATACTAGGGGGAGTAAGGTATCCCTCTTCCCAAAGCTCTTGTAGTATCAGGAACCTGATGCCTTTCCAATTTCCAAAGTTAGCAGTTGGTTAGACTCTGAATACACCAGCAAAGCATATAACCATCATCATCATTCTCCTCTTCCTTCTATTCCCTCTGTCATTTCAGAGGACTGATATTCTGTGACGGGTTCTCTGCATTCAGTGCTAAAGAATTCTCTTCCAGAGCCTGGAAAGCAATCAGGAAATGTCTCATAACATCATGATGGGGTCAGAAGAAAGGTCTAGTTGTTTCCCCCAACAGTGGCCTTAGATATGCTCCTGATTCCTGGCTATCAGTCCACAACTCTTTCTCTTGCCCTAGGACTAAAAGACTGCCTATGATGTGAACATAATCTTGCTCAATTTTCAAATTTTCCCACAATGTTCATTAATAGCAACAGATTCAGTTGCCAGAGAAAAAAAAAAAAAAAAGTGCAACTTTCAAAAAGAATCTTTCCAAGATTATGTGGCCTGTAAGGACAGAGTATTGTTTCCATAAAAAAAACCTGTGTGTGGACAGGCAGAAAGAAGGGTCTCCCTGAGCATGTGCACAGTGTGCACAGCCTTCTTAGATTAAATGTAGCTCTTATGGAAGAGAGAGAATTTAATAGTTCAATGTTCTTTAAAAGTTAAATACTTCTACACTAAAAGTGTAATCCAAGGCTTCCTTTCGCTCTCTAGCATGGTTTTCATCCAGATCTTTAACAAGCTGGTAGAAAACATATCCTTTCTAAATGTGAATGAAAGATGTTACAAAGCAGAACCCAGAATGCAGCAGAATGCAAAGACGTGCCAGTCAGCATCCTGGTGACCTACTTTTATTGTAGCAATCCCATTTTTGAAGATATGTCACTATTTTTTTTTAGGAAAGCTGCACAATGAGGTGTCAGCAAACATGCTGCTTATCATTAAAGATGTTGCTTGATGACTGCAAATATTTGTCTGTATGACTGACAATGTCAGCTAGCTTCCACAGTAATGTGCAGTATCACATTCCTAAAGGAACAAATACTGTTATGTTTCTACAATAGAAATACGTGGGACTGAGCAAGTTGCCCATCTACAGTAAAGGTGTCATTTTATGGATTCTAAAATTGTAAAAACTGGAGAGAACATGTTTTCAGATGGTCAATGAGACAGTTGCTTGGGGCTTTTTCTTTTTGGTATAGGCACATTTCAATAACTTTTTCAGTGTATTTCCTATGAAAATGTTCTATGTATTACCTCATTTTCTGACTTGGTAAAGGGATTCATGAGATTACCCAGAAGTTATTTACAAAACAAACTGAGGACAACATTAGGTGAAACCAACACAAATTATATACCTTCAGGAGCATTCTGAAACTAGAGTCTACATTGAAAGCACTGGTGAACTGAGTGTTTCCAAATTTCTTTTGGTGGCTTTTTTGAGGGAATGAGGATTAATAAATTAAAATGACCTTAAAACTGAAAATATTTTCTGACTCATTTACTGCCAATGAATCCATATAATGTTATCAGTGACGAAGGCTACAAAACAAACTTTCGTTTATTAGCAAGCCAACCAACAAAACCCAAAAATAACCTTGAATAAATTGCAGGGCAGTGTATTACTAGGCATATATTTTTACCCTTAGATCTGAAGCTAACTGTTTAGAAAAATAATGTTTAGAAAGCACAATGAAAAATGAACAATACTTACAACCATACCGTTTAGGGACACCCAGCAATCTGGTGGGAAATCCTGGAGTAATGGTACTAAAAACTGCAGACAACCATCCCAGTGGCACAGCAGCAACATCATTCCGATCAGATTAAAGATTCTCACCACAGCACTGGCCAGATCATACGTCATGTGGAAAATCTGTAGGCAAAAATTACATATGATGTATGTGATGCAAATCAGAAATGCAAATCATTTAGTTCTCATCAGGCAGGTTAAAGACAAAGTAGTATCATCCTGAACTTCTAAGAAAGCTGAGAGTTCTCAGCAAGGCCTGTTAATTTGGCCAGAGGGCTGTGCTGACACACCTGACTCTTGGCTGCACCCCAGTGTTATATAAGCTGCTGAAAAGGGCTTATTTTGGATCTGAAGTCACCAACTGAAGTATTTTCTTAAAGCCTACAACTTCTTTCAGTTAAAGCAAGTCTCACAAATTAAAAAAAAAAAAAAAGTTGGGAGGCTTGGTAAAGCTAGTGAGACCATTACTTGTCTGTGAACTTGGTGTCTAAATACTCACAAAGTTGTGGGAGACAATACAAATTCAATGACCTTTTCTGAAAAGATCCACTTTCACATTTCTTACCTTCTTAAAAACACCAACATCTGAGTGAAGAAACAATATAAATAATTTTACATATTTTTGGACTTCTGTTTCTCCACTGTGTATTTATTAATCCAATTTGCACATACCAGTCCACCAAGAAAAATGACACTGAAGTATTTCATTGCTCTTAATCATTGGCAGTTTTCCTAAAATATTGAGAATCCTGAAAGACCTGTAGTAGCTAAGTTTATGTCAAACTAATATAATAATTTGGACTTCAATATATTGCTCCATTATTAGACAAAAAAAATGTTTTCATTTGAAAAGTCTTACAGCAACACATATATATACTCTTAAAACCAACATAGACATTTTCAAGTTTGTCATGGGCAAGATTGTTGGACAAGAATTAGCATGAACAGCAGCAGTCAGTTGCCAAATATTATGGAGAAAAACATTATATTTAGCACTTATATTCTATATTGTTTTTAAAGCACTTCCAAGCTACAAATCCCAGGAAGCATCCCAGGAAGAGGTTGAGCATCCCAGGAAGAGGTTGGCGGGCAGTGCTGTTCCCTGCCTGTCCTGGGGAAAACGGACGGGCCTAATGCTCCCCGGGTAGTGGAGGATCCTCTTCCTCCTCCACAAGGAGCAGGAGGAGACCTAGGGGATGGGGGGGAATGGAGGCAGGTCCCTGCTCGGGGTGGCAGGCGAATCCCATCCCGACCTTCCTCCCCTCCCAGCGTCCCCCTGAAAAATAGGTATGAGGTGCTGGAGCCTGAGCGTCTTCCTGAGTGTCAGGAAGACACGAACCTAGGTGAAAGACCTTCTAAGGGGCTACGTAAACAGAAGCAACCAAGTAAGAGGGTTGCAACCAGCTCCAAAAAGGAGAAAAGTAATTGTTATAGGCGACTCCCTGCTAAGGGGAACGGAGGGCCCCATATGCAGGCCAGACCCGACTCACAGGGAAGTCTGCTGCCTCCCTGGGGCTCGGGTAAGGGATGTTGCCAGGAGGATTCCTAAACTGGTGAGGCCCTCTGACTACTACCCACTATTAGTATTCCAGGTGGGTAGGGATGAGATTGAAGAGAGAAGTGCCAGGGCTATCAAAAGGGACTTCAGGGCCCTGGGGCGTTTGGTAAAGGGGGTAGGTGCGCAGGTTATATTCTCTGCAATTCCTTCGGTGTTTGGTGAAAATAGGGAAAAGACTGAAAGTACAACAGATTAATATGTGGCTAAGAGACTGGTGCCGTAGGTGGGATTTTGGGTTCGTTGACCACGGGGTGGCTTTCAGGGCACTGGGCCTGCTTATGCCGGATGGGGAACAGCTGAATCAGAAGGGGAAAAGGGTAATGGCCCAGAAGCTGGCAGGGCTGGTTAAGAGGTCTTTAAAATAGGTTCGATGGGGGAGGGGGATAAGACCAGGGCAACCACAAATGAACCTAGGGGTGACAGGCCTGCGTTGGGGGCAAGGCCGCTAGCCCAGCTGAAGTGCGTTTACACCAATGCACGCAGTATGGGCAACAAACAGGAAGAGCTAGAAGCCACTGTACAGCAGGAAGGTTATGATGTGGTTGCCATCACAGAAACGTGGTGGGATGACTCTCATGACTGGAGTGCTGCTATGGATGGCTATAAGCTCTTTAAGAGGGACAGGCGAAGCAGGAGAGGCGGTGGGGTAGCGCTGTATGTTAGGGAGTGCTTGGACTGTGTCGAAATTGAGGAAGATGGTGAGGATGACAAGGTTGAATGTCTATGGGTGAAGATCAGGGGGAAGGTCGGCAGGGCGGACATTACGGTGGGAGTCTGTTATAGACCACCCAACCAGGATGAGCAGGCAGACGAGGCGTTTTACAAGCGGCTGTCAGAAGCCGCCCGGTCGCCGGCCCTTGTACTCGTGGGCGACTTCAACTTGCCGGATGTCTGCTGGAAATACAACATGGCAGAGAGGAAGCAATCTAGGAGATTCCTCGAATGTGTGGAGGACAACTTCCTCATGCAAGTGGTAAATGAGCCCACTAGAGGAGGGGCCCTGCTTGACCTGTTGTTTCTGAACAGAGAAGGACTAGTGGGAGATGTGAGGGTCGGTGGCCGTCTTGGGAGTAGCGACCATGAAATGTTAGAGTTTTCGATAGTGGGGGAAGTAAGGAGGGGCAAGAGCAGAACTTCTGCCTTAGATTTCCGGCGGGCAGACTTTAGCCTGTTTAAGAGGTTGGTAGACAGAGTCCCTTGGGAGTCGGTCCTGAAGGGCAAAGGAGTCCAGGAAGGCTGGACATGCTTCAAAAGGGAATTGCTAAATATTCAGGAGCAGGCTGTCCCAGTCTGTAGGAAGACAAGCCGTTGGGGAAAAAGACCGGCTTGGTTAAACAGAGAACTTAGGCTAGAACTTAAGGAAAAAAAGAGAGCCTACTTGCTCTGGAAGAAGGGTCAGGTAACTTGGGAGGTCTATAGGGATGTTGCCAGGTCGTGTAGGGAGAAGATTAGAAGGGCCAAAGCTCAATTAGAGCTTGATTTGGCTGCTACAGTCAAAGATAAAAAAAGCTTTTACAAATACATCAACAGGAAAAGGAGGGTCAAGGAGAGCCTCTACCACTTGCTGAATGAGGAGGGTAATGTAGTGTCAGGGGATGAGGAAAAGGCAGAGGTGCTCAATGCCTTCTTTGCCTCGGTCTTTAATGTCAAGACCGGTTGTCCTCAGGAGACTCGGCCCCCAGAGCCTGAAGTTAGGGACGGGGGGCTGTGTGAACCTCCTGTAATCCAGGAGGAGATGGTTAGTGACCTGCTGTGCCAGCTGGACACCCACAAGGCTATGGACCCGGCTGGGATTCACCCCAGAGTAATGAAGGAACTGGCAAATGAACTTGCCAAACCACTCTCTATTATCTACCGGCAGTCCTGGTTAACTGGAGAAGTTCCAGCTGACTGGAAATTAGCAAATGTAACGCCCATCTACAAGAAGGGTCGGAAGGACGATCCAGGGAACTATAGGCCTGTCAGCCTGACCTCGGTGCCAGGCAAGGTGATGGAACAGATCATCCTGAGTGCCATTACACGGCACATGCAGGACAATCGGGGCATCGGGGCCAGCCAACATGGATTCATGAAAGGCAGGTCCTGCTTGACCAAGCTGATCTCCTTCTATGACCAAGTGACCTGCTTAGTAGATGAGGGCAGGGCTGTGGATGTAGTCTATCTAGACTTCAGTAAGGCATTCGACACTGTCTCCCACAGCATCCTCCTAGACAAAATGGCTGCCCGGGGCTTGGATGGGTGGACTCTTCAGTGGGTTAAAAACTGACTGGATGGCCGAGCCCAGAGAGTTGTGGTGAATGGGGCAAAGTCCAACTGGCAGCCGGTCACTAGCGGTGTTCCCCAGGGCTCAGTTTTGGGGCCGGTGCTGTTCAATATCTTTATAGATGATCTAGACGTAGGGATTGAGTGCACCCTCAGCAAATTTGCAGATGACACCAAGCTGGGTGGGAGTGTCGATCTGCTGGAGGGTAGGAAGGCCCTACAGAGGGATCTGGACAGGTTAGATAGATGGGCCGAGACCAACGGCATGAGGTTCAACAAGAACAAGTGCCGGGTCTTACACTTCGGCCACAACAACCCCATGCAGCGCTACAGGCTGGGGGAAGAGTGGTTAGAAAGCGGCCCGGCAGAAAGAGACCTGGGGGTGCTGATTGACAGCCGGCTAAACATGAGCCAGCAGTGTGCCCAGGTGGCCAAGAAGGCCAATGGCATCCTGGCTTCTATTAGGAATAGTGTAGCCAGCCTGTCTAGGGAAGTGATCGTCCCTCTGTACTCGGCACTGGTGAGGCCGCACCTTGAATACTGTGTCCAGTTCTGGGCCCCACACTTCAAGAAAGATGTGGAGGTGTTGGAGCGAGTCCAGAGGAGGGCGACCAAGCTGGTGAAGGGTCTGGAGGGTCTGACCTACGAGGAACGGCTGAGGGAGCTGGGGTTGTTTAGCCTGGAGAAGAGGAGGCTCAGAGGTGACCTTATTGCAGTCTACAACTACCTGAAGGGAGGTTGTAGTGAAGTGGGAGTTGGCCTCTTCTCCTGGGCAACTAGCGATAGGACAAGAGGACACAGCCTCAAGCTTCGCCAGGGGAGGTTCAGGTTGGACATTAGGAAGCATTTCTTTTCAGAAAGGGTTATTAGACATTGGAATGGGCTGCCCAGGGAGGTGGTGGAGTCACCATCTCTGGATGTGTTTTAGAAAAGACTGGACATGCCACTTAGTGCCATGGTCTAGTTGACATGGTGGTGTCAGGGCAACGGTTGGACTCGATGATCCCTGAGGTCTCTTCCAACCTGGTTGATTCTGTGATTCTGTAAATACAGCCATATTATTTACTTATTACACAATTCAGTCAGCTCAGGGTAAATATGCTGTATTTTAATACACATAATTATCACTATCCAGGAGTTCAGTTTAGAAGATGAAGAATGTCCAGGTGATATTTCATGGAATTTTAAGTAGAAAATATTATTTAATTGTTCAGATAGACAGAAAACAGAGGCTTTAGTGCTGAAAACATCAGATTGCTAGAGGCATACAGCCATATTGGCACATGCCATTTTGCATCTGTAAATAAAAGAAATCATACATAAAAGACGGAATATTTGTATCCTGACTTTTACATATCTGAGCTGAAAGTGGAGATTAAGTACCCACACTGTAAATGGGTGCAAGTGCAAATATGGAGAGTGCATTAAGGTGCCTTTCAACATCATTTTCTGTTAGTGGGAGTTTGTCTTTGTTTGAAAATGATGGCACATGTTTTGAGTCCCAAAATGCAAAATCTATATAGTAGAAACATACCACAGACATTAACTTTATGTGCAAAACATTTTTTCAAGCTAGGGCATTTTAAGAGAATATATTCCAAATCCCAGTTTGATAAACATTGGAAATAGATGCTTGTAACATTATTCAAAATGTCATGTCTTATCCAGATACCATTTAGCTCCTGTCAAAATTGAGGAGATGACACTGATATTTAGGAGATACTTTAAATGGGAATAAACAGAAAAGTGTCACCATTACACATTTGTGTTGTTTAGAAATGTATTTACATTATAGTTATTTCAATAGCTACAGTTTCAGTAGCATGATATGAATCAAGAGAGTAGATATGTGAAACTGCAATAATTTTCTTTTAAAGAATTGAAAAAAATAGCAAGGATTACTACTGTTTTGGAACACTAGCACTCATTCAGGTTGCACCTTATCCACAGGGTTATTATATTTACACCCGCAAAGTGCAGATGAATTCCTGATCACATGAAAAGTTGCAGAAGTTTTTTCAGAGAAAGCAGGATTTCCCTAGAATATTTGTCTGGAAAAGTGCAGAAGATCAGATAGAAATAATACATATTTTACGATCACAGCTTCCCTGGGAATTTTCTATTGCTCCAGAAATGTAAGTTATCACATCTCTACACTAGGGCTGGACAAAAATCAAAGTTCCCACCCATGCTGTTTTCGTACTGCCTCAATCTTCCCATTAGGCTTTACTGTAAGAGACTAGGTTTTCAGAATAATTCACTGTATTGGATACTGAGTGTTTTTAAAAAAAACAGGTCACAAATATGACAATCAGAGCCAAACTGAGCACAAACATCTTCACTTCTGTACTAACTTAGAAAGAGCACTTTTCTGAAAACGTGCACCTAGGTGTATGTGATAAGCAGGGGAAGATCTGGTTCTCCAAAATTCTCCAGAATCCACAAAACAGCACTTGCATAGACTCAAGGCTCCTGAATCCTTATCCTGCCTCTGTCACTATGGGCCTAGGCACAACAAAAGATTGTGCATGTATCCTATGATCAGAGCTGCATTAAAATCACAGAATCACAGAATCACAGAACATTAGGGATTGGAAGGGACCTCGAAAGATCATCTAGTCCAATCCCCCTGCCGGAGCAGGATTGCCTAGACCATATCACACAGGAACTCGTCCAGGCGGGTTTTGAATGTCTCCAGAGAAGGAGACTCCACAACCTCTCTGGGCAGCCTGTTCCAGTGTTCGGTCACCCTCACCGTAAAGAAGTTTTTCCTCATATTTATGTGGAACCTCCTGTGTTCCAGCTTGCACCCATTGCCCCTTGTCCTGTCAAGGGATGTCACTGAGAAGAGCCTGGCTCCATCCTCATGACACTTGCCCTTTACATATTTATAAACATTAATGAGGTCACCCCTCAGTCTCCTCTTCTCTAAGCTAAAGAGACCCAGCTCCCTCAGCCTCTCCTCATAAGGGAGATGTTCCACTCCCTTAATCATCTTCGTGGCTCTGCGCTGGACTCTCTCTAGCAGTTCCCTGTCCTTCTTGAACTGAGGGGCCCAGAACTGGACACAATATTCCAGATGCGGCCTCACCAGGGCAGAGTAGAGGGGGAGGAGAACCTCTCTCGACCTGCTAACCATACCCCTTCTAATACACCCCAGGATGCCATTGGCCTTCTTGGCCACAAGGGCACACTGCTGGCTCATGGTCATCCTGCTGTCCACCAGGACCCCCAGGTCCCTTTCCCCTACGCTGGTCTCCAACAGGTCTGCCCCCAACTTGTACTGGTACATGGGGTTGTTCTTGCCCAGATGCAGGACTCTACACTTGCCCTTGTTATATTTCATTAAGTTTCTCCCCGCCCAACTCTCCAGCCTGTCTAGGTCTCTCTGAATGGCTGCGCAGCCTTCCGGTGCATCAGCCACTCCTCCCAGTTTGGTGTCATCAGCGAACTTGCTGACAGTGCACTCTATTCCCTCATCCAAGTCATTAATGAATATATTGAATAGAACTGGTCCCAGTACCGATCCTTGAGGGACTCCGCTAGACACAGGCCTCCAACTGGACTCTGTCCCATTGACCACCACTCTCTGGCTTCTTTCCTTCAGCCAGTTCACAATCCACCTCACTACCCGATCATCCAGACCACACTTCCTCAGTTTAGCTGCGCGGATGCTGTGGGAGACCGTGTCAAACGCTTTACTGAAATCAAGATAGACCACATCCACAGCTTTACCATCATCTATCCACCGGGTTACGTCCTCATAAAAGGCTATCAAGTTGGTTAAGCATGACTTCCCCTTGGTGAAGCCATGCTGAGTGCCCCTAATGATCCCCCTATCCTTGATGTGCCTAGAGACAGCACCAAGAACAAGTTGTTCCATCACCTTTCTGGGGATGGAGGTGAGGCTGACCGGTCTATAGTTACCCGGGTCCTCCTTCTTGCCCTTTTTGAAGACTGGAGTGACATTCGCTTTTCTCCAGTCCTCAGGCACCTCTCCCGTTCCCCACGACTTTTGAAAGATGATGGAGAGTGGCCTAGCAATGACTTCCGCCAGCTCCCTCAGCACCCGCGGGTCCATCCCATCAGGGCCCATGGATTTATGGACGTCCAGATTGCTTAATTGGTCCCTGACCCAGCCCTCATCTACCAAGACAGATTCCTCCTCTATCCTGACTTCTTCTGGGGCCTCAGGGGTCCAGGGCTCCTCAGGACAGCCTCCAGCAGTATAGACAGAGGCAAAGAAGGCATTCAGTAACTCCGCCTTCTTTTTATCCTCTGTCTCCAGGGCCCCCACCTCATTCATCAGTGGGCCTACATTGCCTCTAGTGTTGGCTTTTCCTGCAATGTATTTGAAGAAGCCCTTTCTGTTGTCCTTGACCTCTCTTGCAAGGTTTAATTCCAAGGAGGCCTTAGCTTTCCTAGTTGCCTCCCTACATCCTCTGACAACAGACTTATATTCCTCCCAAGTGGCCAGCCCCTCCTTCCATGATCTGTACACCCTCCTCTTCCACTTGAGTTTGCCCAGCAGTTCCCTGTTTAACCATGCAGGTCTCCTGGTACCCTTCCTTGACTTCCTACCTGCTGGGATGCTCTGATCTTGAGCTCGGAAGAAGCAGTCCTTGAATGCTAACCAACTATCTTGGGCCCCCTTACCTTCTAGTACCCTGTCCCATGGGATTTCCCCTAGCAATTGCTTGAAAAGGCCAAAGTTGGCCCTCCTGAAGTCCAGGGTTGTGATTCTGCTAGCTATTCTGTTCCTGCCACATGAGATCCTGAACTCTACCATCTCATGGTCACTACAACCAAGGCTGCCCTCAACCTTCACCTCTTCAACCAGACCCTCCTTGTTAGTGAGGATAAGATCCAGCAGCGCTCCTCTCCTAGTTGGCTCATCCACCATTTGCATCAGAAAGTTATCATCAATGCACTGGAGGAACCTCCTGGACTGAGGATGGCTGGCTGAGTAGGCCTCCCAGCAAATATCAGGGTAGTTGAAATCCCCCACGACAACCAGGCCCTGTAATTGCGAGACTGCTAATGATCATTCTGTGGCTCTTTCACTTGGATGGAGCTCATTTTTGGGCATCAATTCAGATTACAGAGATGCTCTGAATTGCAAAGCTCATATCTTGACATAGAATTTCCAAGATTTTAGATCATTTTGTGCTGGTACATTTTCATTTCAAATTTTAAAAGTTCCACATTATTCAATTGAGTAATGTGCACTGAAAAACTAACAAACAAAAAAAAAAACAGGTGGATGGATTTGCCAATGTATTTATTTAAGCATTTCCGAGATCTTGCCTAGCTCTTACAGATGTATCACTTCCTGCCTACCCCATGAGACTGTGCAATGGCTCAGTAAGGCTTCCCAAACAAGCCACTAGAACCAGTATAAAGAGATATTACAAAGGAAGACTAAAATTCAAACCAAACAGCTGGAGCACTGTGTTCCAACTAAAGGACCTTGCTGAATCAAAGAGGTCTGTCATTGGGTTTGGGTTCTATTCTATCTATCTTGTTACAGTGGTACGACTAACTATTGTTTTTCTTCCAAGCCTCTTCATTAGTAGTGTGCTTCTGCAGTAATGGTCACATACTGCAAGAACAATGACATGTTGAAAATTTTATGTGAAACCAAATCCAGCAAAGGAAATGTCTGCAACAGTCAGTATACGACACTGCAACCTTCCATCATTTCTGAAACCTTTCACTCCAGAAATAGCTCCTATACAGCTTAGCATTCAGGGTCAGTATTATTAAAAATGCATGAACGTATTCTGGATATTATCTGGATTGCTTAACATGGTAACATTGTATCAGTATTTCAACCATACCACCGATTAATTGTCATGTTTTATCACTCATCTTTTACTTATATAGTCTAATATGTGTAGCCTATTCTAATAACTGTAATAACTCTGTATTAAAGAAAATAACTTCATAAGAAAATACTTAAGCAAATGTTGAAAAAATCTTTTCAACAGCTCTGCATATTCTCTCTACAGTAAATAAAAACTTTTTTTTTCCTAAAAGGAACTTATCATGGAAATGTGTGTTTGGTTGGAAAAAACATTTAAATACCCAAAGCATACACTGTAAGTGAACAATAATATTTGTTCATGGTACTGTATTGACATCTTTATGTTTGGAAGGGGGAGAGTGTTTTTTAAAACTAATAGTCAAACTGCCCTGTGGACTGAAGTCATATATTGCATGTTTAATATTTTATGTTCCTCCATCACATACTGATTGTGATACATTGAAACAAGAGCAGTAAAAGAAGTCATTTTTTTATAGCATTTTCTTTTTGTAATCACAAAGTACAGGGCCTGTATTAAAAAATTAAACCTTATTAAAACTACTAGGAGATGTATGAAGCATACTTTGTTAAGAGAACTAGAGCACAGAAAACTAATGCCACTCATTTCACCAGATAGTGGCTTGCCCATTGGCCAGTCCTCCAGTAGGACAGGAAGAAATATGGGAAGATCAAAAATCGATTCACCTTGATTTTGCAGTACAGGTGTGTTGTACATTTAAGTCAAATCTCTCTGAATGGATGTCTTTTCATTATAATGTTCATAACAAAAATAATTCAAACACTTGCACACAACTAAAGTTAGGCTCTTAAACCCATTACTCAGGTAGTTAAATATAAATAGCCTGGAGCAGAAGCAGCAGCAGAAGCATCAACCTCCACAGCTACTACGGCAAATTAATAACTCTGATAACGAGGAAGAGGGCATTATGCAAGGCTGCAACGTTCCTTAGCTACTTCATCATACAGCAGGACCCTTCAAGAAGGTGTTCAGCAGAAAGCTGGATTTGTGTTCCCTCAGAACAAAGCAGGCATAGATTGTGAAAACTAATCAGCACCTGAGCTCCATCCAAAATAGGAAGCAGTCCGTGGCAAATGGTGCCTGAACAGGGACTTGATCAATAAACCAGCGACGACTCTGCGATCAAACAATTGTCGGGGGATAGCGCGCGTCAGGAACCGGTGAGTTTCACGATTGCAGTAAACATGGGACAGGCTAGTTCCCAGGAACCCGTGAGCTCCATGATGGCGATAAACATGGGACAGGCTAGTTCCCAAGAGCATAAGCTCTACACTGAGGTATTACAGCGTATATTGCACGAACAGGGCTATAAGGTTCAATTAGTGGAATTGGTGCAGTTATTAGTATGGATCAAAGACAACTGTACCTGGTTCCCTGTATCAGGGACCTACGATGCCAAGATTTGGGTGAAAGTGGGGGAAGAAATACAAAAACTAGGAGCAACATGGAGGGTTGTTTTTACAGCACTCTCTGCACTTCAGCCTGTAGAGGAGTATTTGCAATCTCAGGCATCCACTCCTATTAATACCTTGGTGGATGTGAAGGAGCAAAAGGAGCCTGTATGTGAAAAAGTCTCCGGAGAATCAGACGATCCTTACGATCTTGATTTCACAGATCCAGAGATACAGTCCAATTTATACCCATCATTAACATCAGTAAAAGAAATGGCTACTGCCATCCCTTCAGTGCGAGAGATCTCGCAGCCGGCAGCAGTAGCGGCAGCGGCTATGGCTAGAGCACAGTTAACGCCAACAGCTCCTCCGTATCCTGCATCTGCCGTGCCACCTATTGATTTTTCTGAAAAGACACCAGAGTCTCGTGTAATGAAATACAAAACGCTGGCAGAAAAATGTAGAGGAAGCCGCTCGTAATGGAGATTTTACCATGCTGACGGCGATGCCGGTAATCTATCACCCAAATCATCCTCCTGAGTATCAATATCTTACTTATGAAATGATTAAGGAAGTACGGAAGGTGGTGAGAGACTATGGTTTGCACAGCAACTATACTTTGAAATTAATAACAGTCATTGGGGAATCCTATACTATGACTCCACATGATTGGAAATCACTTTTACAGATGATTTTAACACCTGCACAATATTCAGTGTGGCTGGCAGAGTACCACGAGGCTGTTACAGTACAAACTGTGAACAATCTGGAAAATATGGAAGCAGGAGGCTTAGATGAATATTTGGGAATTAATCGCTATGCGACACCAGAAGCACAGGCAAGGCTACGTTTACAACAGATCTCTGCATTGGCTTTAAAGTGTCTGAAACGCGTTCTGGAGGCAGGGAAATGCCAGCCCTCTTTTGCAGCAGTCAGGCAAGGAGCTCAAGAACCCTATGTTACATTTATTGATCGTTTACAAACTGCATTGAGCAGGCAGATTGATGATGAAAATGTAGTATAAACACTGTTATTACAATTAGCTTATGAAAATGCAAATGCAGATTGTAAAAAAATTTTGGCCCCTCTAAGAAACTCTTCCAAAAGTATAGCAGAATTTATTAAAGCCTGTCAGAATGTAGGTTCTGAAGAGCATAGGGCTACTTTACTTGCAAGTGCCTTGGCTCAGCAACTCGTCGTGGGACGAGCAGAAATGAAATGTTTTGAGTGTAATCAAATGGGATATATTAGAAAGAACTGTCCAAATCTGACAGTAAAGAAAAAGGATGAGCAGAAAAGATTAAAAGGACCTAAAACAACCAAAGGATTATGTCCTAAGTGTAAAAAGGGCTATCATTGGAGCAATCAGTGTCAATCAAAATTTGATAAGGATGGAAACCTCGTACAGGGAAACTGGAGGAGGGGCGCGAGGCCCGGTGCCCCCCAATACAACAGGGTCTGTCGTGCACATGCTCAGTATCTGCAACAGCAAAGTCAAAATTGCTGTTGCCAGCATGCCGTGAATCCGATAAATGGACAGTCTCAGAACTCGTTGCCAGCACAGCCGGCAGCGCCGGGTTGGATCTGGCCTCAGCCACCGATACAAAATTGAATGATAAAAGGACTAAGATCATAGATATGGGCATGTAACGATTGTCAATTATATAATACTGCAACTTATGATGGTGTAAATGTCAGGGGACTGAAGGCTAATGAAATTTGGCAAACAGATGTTACACATTATCCACCTTTTTGCAGGCAAAAATATGTTCACGTTACTGTGGATACCTTTTCTGGTTATGTTGTTGCTTCTGCAGCTATAGGGGAACGGACTCAGGACGTTAAGAAACATTGGACAAGATGCTTTGCATTATGGGCCTCCCCAAACAAATAAAAACGGACAATGGACCCGCCTCTTAACAAACTAAAATGACATGGAGAAAAGAAACACTTTAGAAGAAAGAGAAACTGAAAATTTCCTCTTGAAGTAATCCTCCCTGTCTAGGTTGTAGTCTAAGTGATGTGCAAGACATACATTGAACTAGAACATTGAAATCTGAAAAGGATATGAGCATTACCGGAAAGACTACATTGAAGAAAAAACTTTAAAGTGGGAGAATTAGATAGAAATGCAAACTGAAAAGATGTTTTGTTTTGTTTTGTTTTCCTATTTTTTTAGACACTGGTGCAAAAGGTCATAAATACTTGCTTGAGATTATCAGTAAAAACTTTTCCTTGCTATTGCAATCTGCATTATGGCAAATGTATTTAAAATAAGTTTTCAAATGTTTTCAAGCTGTAACCTTCAGGAGAGGGGTTTGATATAACTATCTCTCTCTCAGATACAAAAGGATTGCAAATTCAATCTTGAAAATGATTTAGGTTTCAATCTTGAAAATGATTTAGGTTTGCTTTGTTGGATGACTAAATAATGCTGTGTTGTAACTACAACTGTAACTCGTATGTTACTCGTTCCATTCTTTCATATTCTCCCACAGCATCCTCCTAGACAAACTAGCTGCCCAGGGCTTGGATGGGTGGACTCTTCAATGGGTTAAAAACTGGCTGGATGGCCAAGCCCAGAGAGTGGTGGTGAATGGGGCAAAGTCCAACTGGCAGCCGGTCACTAGCGGTGTTCCCCAGGGCTCAGTTCTGGGGCCGGTGCTGTTCAATATCTTTATAGATGACCTAGACGTAGGGATTGAGTGCACCCTCAGTAAGTTTGCAGATGACACCAAGCTGGGTGGGAGTGTCGATCTGCTGGAGGGTAGGAAGGCCCTACAGAGGGATCTGGAGAGGTTGGGTAGATGGGCTGTGACCAACGGCATGAGGTTCAACAAGAACAAGTGCCGGGTCTTACACTTTGGCCACAACAACCCCATGCAGCTCTACAGGCTGGGGGAAGAGCGGTTAGAAAGCGGCCCGGCAGAAAGAGACTTGGGGGTGCTGATCGACAGCCGGCTAAACATGAGCCAGCAGTGTGCCCAGGTGGCCAAGAAGGCCAATGGCATTCTGGCCTCTATTAAGAATAGTGTAGCCAGCTGGCCTAGGGAAGTGATCGTCCCTCTGTACTCGGCACTGGTGAGGCCGCACCTTGAATACTGTGTCCAGTTCTGGGCCCCGCACTTCAAGAAAGATGTGGAGGTGTTGGAGCGAGTCCAGAGGAGGGCGACCAAGCTGGTGAAGGGTCTGGAGGGTCTGACCTACGAGGAACGGCTGAGGGAGCTGGGGTTGTTTAGCCTGGAGAAGAGGAGGCTCAGAGGTGACCTTATTGCAGTCTACAACTACCTGAAGGGAGGTTGTAGTGAAGTGGGAGTTGGCCTCTTCTCCTGGGCAACTAGCGATAGGACAAGAGGACACAGCCTCAAGCTTCGCCAGGGGAGGTTCAGGTTGGACATTAGGAAGCATTTCTTTTCAAAAAGGGTCATTAGACATTGGAACGGGCTCCCCAATGAGGTGGTGGAGTCACCATCTCTGGATGTGTTTTAGAAAAGACTGGACGTGGCACTTAGTGCCATGGTCTAGTTGACATGGTGGTGCCAGGGCAATGGTTGGACTTGATGATCCCTGAGGTCTCTTCCAGCTGATTGATTCTGTAAATCATTCTGTATAAGTTCAAATGACAAGAAAAAGGTTACAAGCAGAGCGATGTAAAGTAAAACTGCTTTTCACAATATGCTAAAAATACTTATCTGGTTGTTTGGAAAAGAGTTCTGTTCTGCTTTCTCCCCATTAGGACCCAATTCTCACAAGTTGCACACTTGGAAAAGAAATGTTTGCTGCCTTATTTGCTGGTGTGCTCTGCTTGTTTAACATCAGATTTTATTGGTAAATTTATCCTTCCATATATAACCTTACTGCTTGTGAAACACATGTTATAAAAACAAAAAAGGGGGAAATGTGGGAAGCCACACAGCTGTGTCCTAGCAATCAAGTGACGTGATGCCACACAGCTGTGTCCTATCAATCAAGAGATAAAACATCTCCAGGCTCAAGTAGAGAAGGAATGCAAACAGTTCCAGAGAATGCAGCAAGCAGCATCAACCTCCACAGCTACTACGGCGAATTAACAACTCTGATAATGAGGAAGAAGGCATTATACAAGGCTGCAATGTTCCTTAGCTACTTCATCATACAGCAGGACCCTTCAAGGAGGTGTTCAGCAGAAAGCTGGATTTGTGTTCCTTCAGAACAAAGCAGGCATAGATTGTGAAAACTAATCTGCACCTGAGCTCCATCCAAAATAGGAAGCAGTCTGCGGCAGCCTGGTTATCATTAAATGCTTACCATCCACATATCCCATGCAAATGAAAAGAAATTACAGCTATAAAGCACATTTGAAAATCTGGTCACTTTAGACTCCTAATTCCATACCTAAATATACAGCTTAACCACCAAAAGGTGCAAATTTTGGACAACACATTTAAAAAAAACTACTAGTGTGACATGAGATTACTGTAATTGAGAAAAAAAATAACATTCCCTTGAGAACTAACTCTTTCCAAATTTTTATTTCACATAAAGAGCTGAAAATGCCTTTTGACAATGGCTGAAATGTAACCATAGATTAACATTTTTTTAATATTTTGGCAAAATATTGCTCACAGAGAATAAGAAATTGCTGAAGAAGTAAGAGTTCACATGTTTTATTTCAGTTTTTACTCACACTTTATTAATGACTCTCTTTATTCCCACGTGTGAAGCAGGAAGCAGACTATACAGAATCACAGAATCAATAAGGTTGGAAGAGACCTCTGGGATCATCGAGTCCAACCATTGCCCTGACACCACCATGTCAACTAGACCATGGCACTAAGTGCCATGTCCAGTCTTTTTTTAAACACATCCAGAGATGGTGACTCCACCACCTCCCTGGGCAGCCCATTCCAATGTCTAATAACCCTTTCTGAAAAGAAATTCTTCCTAATGTCCAACCTGAACCTCCCCTGGCAAAGCTTGAGGCTATGTCCTCTTGTCCTATCATTAGTTGCCTGGGAGAAGAGGCCGACTCCCACTCCACTACAACCTCCCTTCAGGTAGTTGTAGACTGCAATAAGGTCACCTCTGAGCCTCCTCTTCTCCAGGCTAAACAACCCCAGCTCCCTCAGCCGTTCCTCGTAGGTCAGACCCTCCAGACCCTTCACCAGCTTGGTCGCCCTCCTCTGGACTCGCTCCAACACCTCCACATCTTTCTTGAAGTGCGGGGCCCAGAACTGGACACAGTATTCAAGGTGCGGCCTCACCAGTGCCGAGTACAGAGGGACGATCACTTCCCTAGACAGGCTGGCTACACTATTCCTAATAGAAGCCAGGATGCCATTGGCCTTCTTGGCCACCTGGGCACACTGCTGGCTCATGTTTAGCCGGCTGTCGATCAGCACCCCCAAGTCTCTTTCCGCTGGGCCGCTCTCTAACCACTCTTCCCCGAGCCTGTAGCGCTGCATGGGGTTGTTGTGGCCGAAGTGTAAGACCCGGCACTTGTTCTTGTTGAACCTCATGCCGTTGGTCTCAGCCCATCTACCCAACCTCTCCAGATCCCTCTGTAGGGCCTTCCTACCCTCCAGCAGATCGACACTCCCACCCAGCTTGGTGTCATCTGCAAATTTACTGAGGGTGCACTCAATCCCTATGTCTAGGTCATCTATAAAGATATTGAACAGCACCGGCCCCAAAACTGAGCCCTGGGGAACACCGCTAGTGACCGGCTGCCAGTTGGACTTTGCCCCATTCACCACCACTCTCTGGGCTCGGCCATCCAGTCAGTTTTTAACCCACCGAAGAGTCCACCCATCCAAGCCCCGGGCAGCCATTTTGTCTAGGAGGATGCTGTGGGAGACAGTGTCGAATGCCTTACTGAAGTCTAGATAGACTACATCCACAGCCCTGCCCTCATCTACTAAGCAGGTCACTTGGTCATAGAAGGAGATCAGCTTGGTCAAGCAGGACCTGCCTTTCATGAATCCATGTTGGCTGGCCCCGATGCCCCGATTGTCCTGCATGTGCCGTGTAATGGCACTCAGGATGATCTGTTCCATCACCTTGCCTGGCACCGAGGTCAGGCTGACAGGCCTATAGTTCCCTGGATCGTCCTTCCAGCCCTTCTTGTAGATGGGCGTTACATTTGCTAATTTCCAGTCAGCTGGAACTTCTCCAGTTAACCAGGACTGCCGGTAGATAATAGAGAGTGGTTTGGCAAGTTCATCTGCCAGTTCCTTCATTACTCTGGGGTGAATCCCATCCGGGCCCATAGCCTTGTGGGTGTCCAGCTGGCACAGCAGGTCACTAACCATCTCCTCCTGGATTACGGGGGGTTCACACAGCCCCCCCGCACCTGACTTCAGGCTCTGGGGGCCGAGTCTCCTGAGGACAACCGGTCTTGACATTAAAGACCGAGGCAAAGAAGGCATTGAGCACCTCTGCCTTTTCCTCATCCCCTGACACTACATTACCCTCCTCATTCAGCAAGTGGTAGAGGCTCTCCTTGACCCTCCTTTTCCTGTTGATGTATTTGTAAAAGCTTTTTTTATCTTTGACTGTAGCAGCCAAATCAAGCTCTAATTGAGCTTTGGCCCTTCTAATCTTCTCCCTACACGACCTGGCAACATCCCTATAGTCCTCCCAGGTTACCTGACCCTTCTTCCAGTCAAATAGACTCTCTTTTTTTTCTTTAAGTTCTAGCCTAAGTTCTCTGTTTAACCAGGCCAGTCTTTTCCCCGATGGCTTGTCTTCCTACAGACTGGGACAGCCTGCTCCTGAATATTTAGCAATTCCTTTTTTAAAGCACGTCCAGCCTTCCTGGACTCCTTTGCCCTTCAGGACCGACTCCCAAGGGACTCTGTCCACCAACCTCTTAAACAGGCTAAAGTCAGCCCGCCGGAAATCTAAGGCAGAAGTTCTGCTCTTGCCCCTCCTTACTTCCCCCACTATCGAAAACTCTAACATTTCATGGTCACTATTCCCAAGACGGCCACCGACCCTCACATCTCTACTTTCCACACACTTTAGTTCTACAATGAAGAAAACAAGCCAAGACTGACAAACCTCAGGATCCTGAAATAAAAAAAATGCAGTGCTAATTTTCACTGTGTTTTTACAGAGGTGGAGGTCTCATTCATCACTTATTTTGATGACAGTGTACCTTATTAGACTAAGCCTTTACCTTCATTAATTGAAGCAAAGTAAAAACAAAAAACAACATCCCAGTTCATAGCTGTCAGAAAGACACAAACATGCAATACTAACAGCCTGTCTTCGTGACAGAATTTAGCTGAAGCTATTCTCCTTAAGTTATAGTACCAAATTGAGAGTGACCATATGGCAAATAATACTTAATCTGTACATGAGCACAGAGACTGAGAGTTTTGTCAGCTTGAAGTATATCTCAGTTTCCATTTCAGCATTATTTCAAGCATCAACATCACCTGACCTTCAGCTCAAGCTTCTTTATAGGCCAAGTACCTCAAGTGACAGCATCACTGAACTCAAGCTGGAGACCTCTGTGAGTGGAGCTGAGCTAGAAGGAACATTTCATTTATTGTCTTTTATAATTATTTGTGTCTTACAAAGAAAGCAGCTTGAAGATACAGCCAGTCTCTAAATGGCCCAAATATTATCTATGATTTATATCTTACTAGCCGAGCAAGAGGAACTGTTTCTCATATTAATGTGTGGATGTACTCTAGTAGCAACAAGAGAAAAAAAAGTTATTCACCATCACTCATCTGCCCACAGAAAGGCCAAGGCAGGGACTCCCACAGCACTGAAAAGGGCAACAGAGCGAGCAATGTGAATCCTAAAAAATATCACTGCCTACAACATTTCAAATATAAGGGCATAAAGTCAGATACCTGATTGCATTTTTAGGAATTAATATGAGCTTCTGAAGCCTAAGTTCCCCAGTTTTAATATACTTACACAAGCTGTTTTCATCCATATTAAATGTGAAATAAAACAATAAACATCAGACATATATTTATAAAGAAGTCTACCACAAAATGCGTCAAAATCGCTGAGACAGTTTAGGGATATCCTTAGGAAGTACCGAAGCCTTCACAAAAAGTGCCATATCTGATAATTGATTTACACCATTTTTGATCACTCAAGTCTCACAAACCTTGAACCCGTTTGATTTCCCTTTTTAAAAAATAACTTTGGAGATTATAACACTCCTTTGAGCCATGTAATTAAAAGAGAGGAACGGGGCAGTGCCTTGGCTGCACCTTCCACTGAAACAGGTGGGACACAATCTGGACTTCTAGATTCACAGATCCAACAGTAAAACAGATCATGAACAACGTTTCCTGTGATCCCTTTCAGACTTCTTAATTGTCCATTGTGTCTATGAGCAATGGTTGCCTTGAATATTGAATGCATCCCAGGATGTTTTCTTGGATGGGATCCAGCCAAGGGTACTGAGGGAGCTGGTGGAAGTGCTCACCAAGCCACTTTCCATCATTTATCAGCAGTCCTGGCTAACCGGGGAGGTCCCAGGTGACTGGAAATTAACAAATGTGATTCCCATCTACAAGAAGGGCCGGAAGGAGGATCCGCGGAACTATGGGCCTGTCAGTCCAACCTTGGTGCTGGGGAAGATTATGGAGCAGATCATCTTGAGTGCTATCATGGGGCACGTACAGGACAACCAGGCAATCAGGCCCAGTCAGCATGGGTTTATGAAAGGCAGGTCCCGCTTGACTAACCTGATCTCCTTCTATGACAAGGTGACCTGCTTAGTGGATGAGGAAAAGGCTGTGGATGTTGTCTACCTGGACTTCAGTAAAGCCTTTGATACCGTCTCCCACAGCATTCTCCTGGAGAAACTGACTGCTCATGGCTTGGATGGGCATACCCTTCCGTGAGTAAAAAACTGGCTGGATGGCCGGGCCCAAAGAGTTGTCGTGAATGGAGTTAAATCCAGTTGGTGGCCGGTCACAAGTGTTCCCCAGGGCTCAGTACTGGGGCCAGTTCTGTTCAATATCTTTATCAATGATCTGGATGAGGGGATCGAGTGCACCCTCAGGAAGTTCACAGATGACACTAAGTTGGGCGGGAGTGTTGATCTGCTTGAGGGTAGGAAGGCCCTACAGAGGGATCTCGACAGGTTGGATCAATGGGCTGAGGCCAGCTGTATGAGATTCAACAAGGCTAAGTGTCGGGTCCTGCACTTGGGGCACAACAACCCCATGCACTGCTACAGGCTTGGGGAAGAGTGGCTGGCAAGCTGCCTGGCAGAAAAGGACCTGGGGGTGTTGGTCGATGGCCGGCTGAATATAAGCCAGCAATGTGCAAAGGTGGCCAAGAAGGCCAACAGCATCCTGTCTTGTATCAGAAATAGTGTGGCCAGCAGGACTAGGGAAGTGATTGTCCCCCTGTACTCGGCACTGGTGAGACCACACCTTGAATACTGTGTTCAGTTTTGGGCCCCTCACTACAGGAAAGACGTTGAGGCGCTGGAGAGAGTCCAAAGAAGGGCAGCAAAGCTGGTGAAGGGTCTAGAGAACAAGTCTTATGAGGAGCTGCTGAGGGAACTGGGGTTGTTTAGCCTGGAGATTAGGATGCTCAGGGGAGACCTTATTGCTCTCTACAACTACCTGAAGGGAGATTGTAGCGAGGGGGGTGTTAGTCTCTTCTCCCAGGTAACAAGCGATAGAACGAGAGGAAACGGCCTCAATTTGCACCAGGGGAGGTTTAGATTGGATATTAGGAAAAATTTCTTCACGGAAAGGGTTATCAAGAAGTGGAACGGGCTGCCCAGGGAAGTGGTGGAGTCACCATCCCTGGAGGTATTTAAAAGACAAGTAGATGTAGTGCTTAGGGATATTGTTTAGGGATATTGTTTAGTGGTTGACTTGGTAGTGTTGGGTTGATGGTTGGACTCGATGATCTTAAAGATCCTTTCCAACCAAGATGATTCTGTGATTCTGTGAAAGTATGGACTCGGGTACCTAAAGCATCTGAAGAATCAAACGCTTTTAGGTTTAACTGGGACAATCATAGCTAGTAGAAGAAAGACTTCTACCCAAATTCAATAAAAATGAATAAACACTGCATGGAGTATTTATAAATACATACAAAGTAATAGCATATCCCAGAAAAATATATTTTTACAGTCAGTATGGTACACATGTAAGCAACTTCTTTCAACCTCAGCATTTTCCTAAACTTCATTAGTTTGTTTTTTTTTTTTATGGTAGTCATTATTTAACTTCCAAACTCTGTGAATATGAAATGAAATCAGATACTTTCTGAAAGTAGAAGCATCAGAAGATTGGATGTACACAGAAACTTGAAAGTTTGCATGTTTATAAAAATTGTATCTGAAACTGTTGTTTCTGTAAAACAATTCTCTTGGTGTTTTTTTCTTTTCACTAGATCTCCTGAATGTCATGACAGGCTGTAAATACTTCAAGGAGCTTCTCTTGTCTCATCCAGAAACAGGCTTGGGAAGCAAAAGAAAGTGGGTGGATAAAAGGAAAAGAAAATTTTCTCTTACATTATCCTAAACCCCCAAAAGAATCAGTTTGACATTTAAGGGGATGGTTCATTAACGTTCTTAAATCACCAGTTCTTTTTACATGATGCTCAACCCCAAAGTCATACTGATGCATATCTGAGCTTCAAACTTATTGTCCTAATTATAATACATCAGCATAATGATCTAATAGCAAACAACTGAAATAATGAGTAATATTTGTCCTGGGGAATTAAAGTTGGTGTCTTACTGAAGCTGTTGAGGTTAATCTTCCAAACATGAAAATAATGAGCAAGGAACTGAAAATAAAAGTCATTATGTTAAATTTCCTGGGGAATAAAAGTTCTGAAACCAAATTGATTCAGATTTCTTTCTTTTAATATCATGTGACACCTTCATTTTAAAAAGCCCCAAAATGTTGTTTTATGAGGCACAATTGTTACATTTTACAAGGGGCAACAGGTGCAAGCTGGAACACAGGAGGTTCCACATAAATATGAGGAAAAACTTCTTTACAGTGAGGGTAACTGAACACTGGAACAGGCTGCCCAGAGAGGTTGTGGAGTCTCCTTCTCTGGAGACATTCAAAACCCGCCTGGACGCGTTCCTGTGTGATATGATCTAGGCAATCCTGCTCTGGCAGGGGGATTGGACTAGATGATCTTTCGAGGTCCCTTCCAATCCCTAAAATTCTGTGATTCTGTGATTTTAATGGTTTATATATTTGGGTTCTTAAGATTAAATATAAGCCATGAATAAAATATGTAAAATTCCATACTGTATTAGAATCTAAATTTTGCTTTTTATAGTAATCTAAAAAAAAGAGTTCATAGGCCAATCCTTATAAAAAAAAAAACCTGAGACTTTGGTTATGTCAAGGATTGTCAGTATAAGTCAAGGCAGAAGATTAGTGCACGATACTGTGTGAAAGTCAGAACTCTTAATCAGTTGGATACTTAAAGCCCAAAACACAGAAAATTCATTTATTTCTACGAAAATCTTGGTAATCGCAAACATGTCAAAACCACATAATCACACACACACTTAAAAAATCAAAGGAATAACATCTAAAAGTAAATATATGAATAAATTATTATGCTAATTACATATAAATTATTTGAGGTCTAAGTCAATGTTCCACAATATTGAAAAATGACTTTTAAAATTATATGGCTAATTGAACTGCATTATAAAAAACTTTTTTCTGGGAAGTGCAAATGAAGTCTACAGCTAAAATCTTACTGTCACTCAAAATCACATAAAGGACCTCTTTTGGGGTTTTACAAGTTAAGTACAAAAAAAGAACTGATGCCTGAGCATGTAGAAAGAACACGCCAGAATAGTAGTCTTAATAATCACCTCAAAGTTTGCCAGCAGAAATTAAGAATTCAGTTGCCTGCTAAGAACTTCATGTAGTCAAAAAAATATTACCAGTTCAAAGAAATTACTTTGGAGATTTGCATACAATGCCCTCTCTTGTAAAACATTATGCTTACTTGGTTTAGTATATAAAACTACCTTGAGCAGAAATTTCAGATGCTGAATTATTCTATTTTTGTGTGTTCAACATTTGATAAATACATGACTATCATTATTATGAAAAGTGAGTGTATGCTTGCATATCCACAAACAATTTGCACACAGTTCTGAATACTCAAAAGTGTCTACAGATCTCTATGGATAGTCTATAAAAAAGTGAGCGACTGAAAAAAAAAAAGACAAAAAAGGCATACAAGTAATATCAGAAAAGAGGAAATACAGTAAGAAGAAAGAAGTGTTCTTCTGTGCTTCTATTTGGGTTCTATTTTTTTGCCTATTTCCAAAATATTATTTAAAATAATACTTGCTTCCGATGGGTAAACTTTTTCAGGATTCAATATGCAATTGTTTTGGACTTTGTGCTTTAATGCTATTAGCATAACGATGAAGAACTGATGAGGAGACATTGTGCCTGGACTGAGTTTTTCACATTATTTTTTGAAAATATAAATTAATATTAATTAATTAGTTATATTTTAACATGGTTATTTTACTATGGTAAGGTATTTTGAAAAAGAAAATTGTTAGCACACAGGAAGCCTAATGTGTAAAGCCATGGTATCTCTCACAGTACTTACTATTATATAGTTTCTCTAAGAAGAGTTTACATTTAGTAATATATATTTTTTTAACTAGTATCTCGTTAAACACAATGCCTAGCTATTGTTTGCCATATGAATAATGGAACAAGACAGATTGCTTTATAAATGGCACAACATGTCAGTCTATGAATTTGAAACATACACTAAATGTGAGTAATATAACTGGAATAATTATTTACTAAAACTCATCAACAGCAAATCATAAACTACACAAAGCCTGGAAAGCTTTCCAACTCCACTGAAAAATAATGATACCACGTAATTTCTTTTCATGCTAAATGAATATTCCTACATCACCACCACCACTACCCCCATTTTTTTTTCCTTTGTATCATTCTTGCACTTTTTCTAGCACACCTGTAATATAAGTGCAGGATGTGCACCGAGCCTCTGGCCAGTCCAACACGACACCCTTCCTCTTGCCTCACACTCTCCCGCACATTAATTTTGTCAGCGCTTTCCACACCACTCAGTCACTGAGCACAGAGGTGTTCCTGTGTGCTCTTTGTCCCGATCCATTTGTGCAGCGAGTTGCCTACCTAACCAGCCTTGTCCAGCATCTCTGTTGGGCCACAGCACACCATCACTCCTAGGAAGGTTGCCCCCAGCCTAGCAATCACCACATTAGTTTTATTCCTCCTGAGGGTGTACAGTGATGGCCCAGTATTTCCAGATATGGATCTGTACTTGTCTCTTTGCCTTTACTTTCTTGGCTGTCTTAGTACTGGCTTTCTATTGTTTTCTAGATGATCTGATTAAGATGTCTTGTTCTCAAATTGCCCTTTGGCTATAAATCACTTAAACTTTGCTGCAGGGTATTTTGCCCCATTTTCTAAGTACAGAATATACATCAAGTTGCACTTTGCAAAGGTTGGCTTTGGTTCCCTACTGCAGCTCTTGCTGAAATTGGTGTCATCACAGTTAACCATCTATTGTCTATCCTGAGAAGTTTGATCTGAACATCTTATCATTGTGTTCAGATTTTATGAGGCTGATGGGTCTTGAGTGATCTATTGTTAAACACTATACAAGTAAACACCTTTTGCACAATTATTGCTGTTTCTGTATATGCCTTGAATGGCCATTCATATTGTGGTAGACAATATACCACCTTATTTGTCCCAGGAATACCTCTGTCCTCTCATGTATTTTTATTTAGTGTATCAACATTTCTGCTAGCTAACGCTATTGCCAGATCTCCTTCAGAGCAATATTTCATTCCATCCTGCATTTGGTACCAGGAACAACCTTTTGTGCACTCATTCCTTGCAATCTTTCAGTGATTTACTGCCAGGGGTTTGTCTGTTGGATTGTCTGCAGCCTTTTGCTACAGATGCAAATGTATGTCAAAAAAACTCTACTGCATGTTGCTCCACAGAACTAATCCATGCTGTGTTCTGCAAAGGGCCTTACTTACAGGTTTGGTGATCATCAGTGAGCTTTTTGGGGTGATATCTTACTCTCAGACCATTTTGCTGAAGGCTCAGTAATTTAGGTTGCAGTCATATAGATTAATTAATTAGTCACCTTCTTATTATGCTTTCTTATGGCTTATTATTATCAAAAGCAAAACTGACAGAATTTTGTCTGTTCTCAAGAGCACTTCATGCTACCTTTTACTGTCTGACTCCCATCTCCAGACTGTACCTGTTACAACCATACCAGAAATTAAAGCACTCCCACAGCATGGTAGTCAGTGCAGGCTGGTGCTAGCATTACCTCTTCCTTGATATCACAGACTACGATTCAATGCCATGGTCAGTGGCTTGGTTCTCTTTTGTCTCCTGTGTAATGATAACCCTTGCTCTTTCCAAGATGTATAATAGTGGTTCTTCTTTTCAAGCCTAATAATTTCTTCTTTTTACTTTCATAATCACAGAATCACAGAATCACAGAATGTTAGGGATTAGAAGGGACCTTGAAAGATCATCTAGTCCAATCCCCCTGCCGGAGCAGGATTGCCTAGACCATATCACACAGGAACTCGTCCAGGCGGGTTTTGAATGTCTCCAGAGAAGGAGACTCCACAACCTCTCTGGGCAGCCTGTTCCAGTGTTCGGTCACCCTCACTGTAAAGAAGTTTTCCTCATATTTATGTGGAACCTCCTGTGTTCCAGCTTGCACCCATTGCCCCTTGTCCTGTCAAGGGATGTCACTGAGAAGAGCCTGGCTCCATCCTCATGACACTTGCCCTTTACATATTTATAAACATTAATGAGGTCACCCCTCAGTCTCCTCTTCTCTAAGCTAAAGAGACCCAGCTCCCTCAGCCTCTCCTCATAAGGGAGATGTTCCACTCCCTTAATCATCTTCGTGGCTCTGCGCTGGACTCTCTCTAGCAGTTCCCTGTCCTTCTTGAACTGAGGGGCCCAGAACTGGACACAATATTCCAGATGCGGCCTCACCAGGGCAGGGTAGAGGGGGAGGAGAACCTCTCTCGACCTGCTGACCACACCCCTTCTAATACACCCCAGGATGCCATTGGCCTTTTTGCCCACAAGGGCACACTGCCGGCTCATGGTCATCCTGTTGTCCACTAGGACCCCCAGGTCCCTTTCCCCTACGCTGGTCTCCAACAGGTCTGTCCCCAACTTGTACTCATACATGGGGTTGTTCTTGCCCAGATGCAGGACTCTACACTTGCCCTTGTTATATTTCATTAAATTTCTCCCCGCCCAACTCTCCAGCCTGTCTAGGTCTCTCTGAATGGCTGCGCAGCCTTCCGGCGTGTCAGCCACTCCTCCCAGTTTTGTGTCATCAGCGAACTTGCTGACAGTGCACTCTATTCCCTCATCCAAGTCATTAATGAATATATTGAATAGAACTGGTCCCAGTACCAATCCTTGAGGGACTCCGCTAGACACAGGCCTCCAACTGGACTCTGTCCCATTGACCACCACTCTCTGGCTTCTTTCCTTCAGCCAGTTCACAATCCACCTCACTACCCGATCATCCAGACCACACTTCCTCAGTTTAGCTGCGAGGATGCTGTGGGAGACCGTGTCAAACGCTTTACTGAAATCGAGATAGACCACATCCACAGCTTTACCATCATCTATCCACCGGGTTACGTCCTCATAAAAGGCTATCAAGTTGGTTAAGCATGACTTCCCCTTGGTGAAGCCATGCTGAGTGCCCCTAATGATCCCCCTATCCTTGATGTGCCTAGAGACAGTACCAAGGACAAGTTGTTCCATCACCTTTCTGGGGATGGAGGTGAGGCTGACCGGTCTATAGTTACCCGGGTCCTCCTTCTTGCCCTTTTTGAAGACTGGAGTGACATTCGCTTTCCTCCAGTCCTCAGGCTGTGCACCTCTCCCGTTGCCCACGACTTAGCAAAGATGATGGAGAGTGGCCTAGCAATGACTTCCGCCAGCTCCCTCAGCACCCGTGGGTGCATCCCATCAGGGCCCATGGATTTATGGACGTCCAGATTGCTTAATTGGTCCCTGACCCAGCCCTCATCTACCAAGACAGATTCCTCCTCTATCCTGACTTCTTCTGGGGCCTCAGGGGTCCAGGGCTCCTCAGGACAGCCTCCAGCAGTATAGACAGAGGCAAAGAAGGCATTCAGTAACTCCGCCTTCTTTTTATCCTCTGTCTCCAGGGCCCCCACCTCATTCATCAGTGGGCCTACATTGCCTCTAGTGTTGGCTTTACCTGCCATGTATTTGAAGAAGCCCTTTCTGTTGTCCTTGACCTCTCTTGCAAGGTTTAATTCCAAGGAGGCCTTAGCTTTCCTAGTTGCCTCCCTACATCCTCTGACAACAGACTTATATTCCTCCCAAGTGGCCAGCCCCTCCTTCCACGATCTGTACACCCTCTTCTTCCACTTGAGTTTGCCCAGCAGTTCCCTGTTTAACCATGCAGGTCTCCTGGTACCCTTCCTTGACTTCCTACCTGCTGGGATGCTCTGATCTTGAGCTCGGAAGAAGCAGTCCTTGAATGCTAACCAACTATCTTGGGCCCCCTTACCTTCTAGTACCCTGTCCCATGGGATTTCCCCTAGCAATTGCTTGAAAAGGCCAAAGTTGGCCCTCCTGAAGTCCAGGGTTGTGATTCTGCTAGCTATTCTGTTCCTGCCACATGAGATCCTGAACTCCACCATCTCATGGTCACTACAACCAAGGCTGCCTTCAACCTTCACCTCTTCAACCAGACCCTCCTTGTTAGTGAGGATAAGATCCAGCAGCGCTCCTCTCCTAGTTGGCTCATCCACCATTTGCATCAGAAAGTTATCATCAATGCACTGGAGGAACCTCCTGGACTGAGGATGGCTGGCTGAGTAGGCCTCCCAGCAAATATCAGGGTAGTTGAAATCCCCCATGACAACCAGGCCCTGTAATTGCGAGACTGCTCTCAGCTGCCTGTAGAAGGCCTCATCACCCTCCTCATCCTGATCTGGTGGCCTGTAATAGACACCCACAACAGTATCACCCCTGCCAGCCTGCCCCTTAATTCATACCCACAAACTCTCAACTCGCTCCTGATCCGCCCCTGGACAGAACTCAATACATTCTAGCTGCTCACTCACATAAAGAGCAACTCCACCACCTCTCCTTAGTGGCCTGTCTTTCCTGAACAGGACATAGCCATCCATGACCACATTCCAGTCATGCGAGGTGTCCCACCAAGTCTCTGTGATTGCCACTAAATCATAGCCCCCCGACCAAACACAGATTTCCAACTCCTCCTGTTTATTCCCCATGCTGCGTGCATTGGTGTACAGGCATTTCAGGGAGCGAGCTGAGCACACCGATTTCACCCTAGGGGGATGGGAGGCCTCCTGGTCTACCTCAACACTAGAGCGTTGCCCCAGTGGTGCAAGCCCAGCTACTACCCCATCCCCCTTCGAATCTAGTTTAAAGCTATAATAAATAAGATTATTGTGACTCAAGGACTGCACATGGGGATTTAATTTTGTCTTCCGATTTCTCTTTGTGGGTCTGTCTCTATGAAATACTGTCCTTTTAATCTGCAAGACGCCTGGCCACACAGGAACTGCTCCACTGATGGTGGTCAGTGTTGTACGGAGATCACGGGTACAGTCTGTTCCTCCTGCCTGCGCAACAGTGAGCGATACTCATGTTTGTCAAATGCGCAAAAAAACCCATCTTTCGTTTCACATTTTTTAACAAACAGGCCACATTCACCTGTTGGCTTCTGAGTGGATTTAGTATACACTTTCCCCCCACCCAGCCTTTTTCCAGTCTCCTGTTTCTGCTTTCTGTCTGCTGACACTGAAGCTGACTCCACAGTCCAGCTGGAATCAAACTGGCTATTGAGGAAAAGCATAACTCATATATGACAGCCAAATAATTGGCACCATCTGAAGAGGGCACAGAGTGAAGCAAAACTTGAGTCTAAGAACTTGAAGCAAACATACTCTTCTTCATTGAAAGCATCAATTGTACCATGTACACCCGCTTTTTTTTATTCTTCCTTGAACAGAAGGAAAACTTTGGGACATTTAATAGTTTTATCTTCCATTCACTTTACATTCCTGTTAAAAGATAGAGATTTTTCTTGCTGGCCACACTATTTCTGATACAAGCCAGGATGCTGTTGGCCTTCTTGGCCACCTGGGCACACTGCTGGCTCATATTCAGCCGGCTATAGACAAACACCCCCAGGTCCTTTTCCACCAGGCAGCTTGCCAGCCACTCTTCCCCAAGCCTATAGCGGTGCATGGGGTTGTTGTGACCCAAGTGCAGGACCCAACACTTAGCCTGGTTGAACCTCATACAGTTGGCCTCGGCCCATCGATCCAGCCTGTCGAGATCCCTCTGCAGAGCCTTCCTACCCTCAAGCAGATCACCACTCCTGTGCAACTTGGTGTCATCTGCAAACTTACTGAGGGTGCACTCGATCCCCTCGTCCATATTGTTGATAAAGATTTTAAAGAGAACTGGCCCCAGTACTGAGCCCTGGGGAACACCACTTGTGACCAGCTGCCAACTGGATTTAACTCCATTCACCACAGGTCTCTGGGCCCGGCCACCCAGCCATTGTTTTTACCCAGCGAAGGGTATGCCCGTCCAAGCCATGAGCAGTCAGTTTCTCCAGGAGAATGCTGTGGGAGACGGTGTCAAAGGCTTTACTAAAGGCCAGGTGGACAACATCCACAGCCTTTCCCTCATCCAGTAAGTGGGGCCACCTTGTCATAGAAGGAGATCAGGTTAGTCAAGCAGGACCTGCCTTTCATAAACCCATGCTGACTGGGCCTGATCACCTGGTTGTCCTGTACGTGCCGCATGATGGCACTCAAGATGATCTGCTCCATAATCTTCCCCAGCACCGAGGTTGGACTGACAGGCCCATAGTTCCGGGGATCCTCCTTCCGGCCCTTCTTGTAGATGGGCATCACATTTGTTAATTTCCAGTCACCTGGGACCTCCCCAGTTAGCCAGGACTGCTGATAAATGATGGAAAGTGGCTTGGTGAGCACTTCCACCAGCTCCCTCAGTACCCTTGAGTGGATCCAATCTGGCCCCATAGACTTGTGTGTGTCTAAGTGGTGTAGCAGGTCACTAACCATTTCCCCTTGGATTATGGGGGCTTCATTCTGCTCCCTGTCTCTGTCTTCCATCTCAGGGGGGCTGGGTACCCGTAGAACAACTGGTCTTACTACTAAAGACTGAGGCAAAGGCGGCATTAAGTACCTCAGACTTTTCCTCATCCTTTGTCACTATGTTTCACCCTGCATCCAATAAAGGATGGAGATTCTCCTTAGTCCTCCCTTTGTTGCTAATATTTATAGAAACATGTTTTATTGTCTTTTACCGCAGTAGCCAGACTAAGTTCTAGTTGGGCTTTGGCCCTTCTAATTTTCTCCCTGAATAATCTTGCGACATCTTTGTAGTCCTCCTGAGTCACCTGCCCCTTCTTGCAAAGGTTGTAAACTCTCCTTTTTTTCCTGAGTTCCAGCCAAAGCTCTCTGTTCAGCCAGGCCGGTCTTCCTCCCTGCCGGCTCATCTTTTGGCACATGGGGACGGCCTGCTCCTGCACCTTTAAGATTTCTTTCTTGAATAGTGTCCAGCCTTCCTGGACTCCTTTGCCCTTCAGGACTGCCTCCCAAGGGTCTCTGTCAGCCAGGCTCCTAAACAGGCCAAAGTCTGCCCTCTGGAAGTCCAAGGTAGCAGTTCTGGTGACCCCCTTCCTTACTTCTCCAAGAATCAAAAGCTCTGTCATTTCATGATTGCTGTGCCCAAGACAGCCTCCAACCATCACATCACCCACAAGTCCTTCTCTGTTCACAAACAAGAGGTCCAGCAGGGCACCTTCCCTAGTTGGCTCCCTCACCAGCTGTGTCAGGAAGTTATCTCCCACACACTCCAGGAATCTCCTAGACTGTTTCCTCTCTGCTGTATTGTATTTCCAGCAGACATCCAGTAAGTTGATGTCCCCCATGAGAACAAAGGCTAGTGATCATGAGACTTCTCCCAGCTGCTTATAGAATATTTCGCCTGCCTCTTCATCCTTGTTGGGTGGTCTATAACAGACTCTTACCATGATATCTGCCACCTTGGCCTTCCCCCTGATTCTTACCCATAAACACTCAACCCTGTCATCACCATCCTCAAGCTCTAGATGATCAAAACACTCCCTAACATACAGGGCCACCCCACCGCCTCTCCTTCCTTGCCTATCCCTTCTGAAGAGTTTGTAGCCATCCATTGCAGCACTCCAGTTATACGAGTCATCCCACCATGTTTCTGTGATGGCAACTATGTCATAGTTTTCCTGCTGCACAGTGGCTTCCAGCTCCTCCTGTTTGTTGCCCATGCTGCGTGCATTGGTGTAGATGCACTTCAGTTGGGCTATTGATCCGGCCACCTTTTTTTGTGGGGAGAAGCCCAAATTCCTGCATGACCATTCTCAGTCACTTCCATGGTTTCTAACCCATCACTAACCCTTGTGTTTCTGCTGAAGCATGGCTCTCCATCCCCTGCCTCCACTGAGCCTCCACATTGTGACAATATTGCCAACTCCAAGCAAATATAATTGTGATTTAGGCGACCCCATCAAACTTGAGATTAATTTAAAAATATTCCTTGGGTTGTTCATATTTGCATGACTATCAAACTTACCTCAGAAATTGGTGGGAGGCTAAACATAGCTGTAAGAAAACGAAATAGTAAAAAATCTGAGATGTTTACAGTCACACAACTCCTGGAACTGGGACTTAGAGAGAAAAGCAATACTGTAAGGCCTACAATAAAATTGGAAGAGTTTGCAAATTTGCAATGTTATTTCAATTATCCTACTTTTACTAACTTAGCCCTAAATTACAGAAATCCTTTGTTTCCAGAAGTCCAAATCCTGGAAACGTTTATCCTGTGTGCTCTTAATGCTGCAGTTCGCATCTCTGGGACAGTGCTGTGATGGAGACTGAATAGGAAGAACAGTATTTACACAATTACAGAGTGACAGTTGAAGTGGATAGTTATTTTTCTCATCAAGTTTGGCAAAACCAGCTAAGCACTAGGTGCTTCAAATGTTTCAAAAGGCCTAGTTTGCACATGGTAGATGTAATAACCCAGGAAGAGAATGATAAAAAACACAGAGGTGGTGGGAGGGAAGAGAGCAATTATAACTAGTATATGCAAAAAAACGACTCAGTATGCGCAGAAATGAGCTCAGCGAGACTGCACGCCGTTTGGGTAGTGCCATCATGAGATAACTGAGTGATGGCATCTCACACATGGTCAACAAGGATGGTAAAACCAGTAGCGCTGAAGCATGTCCCCAAGAAAAAAGGTGGTGAGTGCCGGGAGGAACACTGACCCGCCACCATCGGGGCTGCAAACTGCCCATTCCCAATCCACCTCTTCTGACATTGTCTAATGTGGTAATAATGCCAGGACATTTATTATTTGCTATTTTTTTTCAGCTGACTAGATTTGCCAAAGTGCCATGTCTAGCACATAAGCTGAGCCCTTTACACAGAGAGTGTTGCAGCATCTCAGAGCATCTGTGTGGGGACAGCAGCAGACCTCCTTGTTTACCAACCCCCCTTACTCCTAATGAGGCAGTGAAAATACGAGGAGCTCCAAAGCAACCCCATCCCTCAAGCCAGATACGGTTTTATCTCCAAATACTTTTCCAGATACATAACTCTTGTGTGCCTAGGGGGTGTGCGCATGTGTGGCATCACTCGAGCAAGGGAAAAAGGCAGGAGAGAAGAAAGGAGAAGCCATGGTTTTACAGAACTGTGAAAACTATTTGCCTACCCAGTCCTTGCCCTGAAAGTCATAAGCAATGAAAACAGGCTGCAGGGAGTTTCTGAAAGACTGCTGAATGTGGGGTAGCACTTACTCAATTCTCTACCAGGCAGTATTCCCTGAAGTACAATTTTGAAATTACTCTGGACAAGTCAGCATGGGTTTAGGAAAGGCAGGTCCTGCCTGACCAACCTGATCTCATTTTATGACCAGGTGACCCACCTAGTGGATGAGGGAAAGGCTGTGGATGTAGTATACTTGGACTTCAGCAAAGCCTTTGATACTGTCTCCCACAGCATTCTGGAGAAACTGGCAGCCCACGGCTTGGACAGGTGCACTCTTTGCTGGGTTAAGAACTGGCTGGATGGCCGGGCCCAGAGACTGATGGTGAACGGTACTGCATCCAGTTGGCGTCCAGTCACTAGTGGTGTCCCCCAGGGCTCAGTACTGGGCCCAGTCCTGTTTAATATCTTTATTGATGATCTGGATGAGGGTATCGAGTGCACCCTCAGTAAATGCACGGATGACACTAAGTTGGGTGGGAGTGTTGATCTGCCTGATGGTAGGAAGGCTCTGCAGAGGGATCTGGACAGGTTAGATAGATAGGCCAAGACCAGTGGTATGAAGTTCAACAAGTCCAAGTGCTCAGTCCTACACTTTGGCCATAACAATCCCATACAGCGCTACAGGCTTGGGGAAGAGTGGTCGGAAAGCGGCCTGGTGGAAAAGGACCTGGGGATGTTGATCAATAGCCAGCTGAATATGAGCCAGCAGTGTGCCCAGGTGACCAAGAAGGCCAACAGCATCCTGGCTTGTATCAGGAATAGTGTGGCCAGCAGGACTAGGGAAGTAATTGTCCCCCTATACTCGGCACTGGTGAGGCCACACCTCGAGTACTGTGTCCAGTTCTGGGCCCTTCACTTCAAGAAAGACATTGAGGTGCTGGAGCAAGTCCAGAGGAGGGCAACAAAGCTGGTGAAGGGTCTAGAGGGCATGTCCTATGAGGAGCAGCTGGGGGAACTGGGATTCTTTAGCCTGGAGAAAAGAAGGCTCAGGGGAGACCATATTGCTCTCTACAACTACCTGAAAGGAGGTTGTAGAGGGGTGGGGGTTGGCCTCTTCTCCCGGGCAACTAGCAACAGGACTAGAGGATATAGCCTCAAGCTGCGCCAGGGGAGGTTCAGGTTAGACATTAGGAAAAATTTCTTCACAGAAAGGGTTATTAGGCATTGGAATGGGTTACCCAGGGAGGTGGTGGAGTCACCATCTCTGGAGGTGTTTTAGAAAAGACTAGATGTGGCACTTAGTGCCATGGTCTAGTTGACATGGTGGTGTCAGGGCAACGGTTGGACTCGATGATCCCAGAGGTCTCTTCTAACCTGATTGATTCTGTGATTCTGTGATTCTGTGATTTATCACCTGCCCAAATGACCCTTTCACTTGGCTAGTCCATCTGCCTGGTACTTGCTCTAATATCCCAGCCCCAGAAGCAGCAATAAACAACTGCCTTTTTTTTATAAATCAACCTGCCAAATACAGTTTTTTCTTCCCTGTCTGTGCCCAGAACAAATAATAGTCATTCCTGGGTCACCCACATGTTTTCTAGACATTAAAATGTCATAATCTTCACTGCTAAATAGAAGAAGAAGAAAAAAAAAAACAACCCATAATTATGATCATCCTGGGAAATCCTTTATAGTCTGACGAGCTACTATCTGACTTCTATTTCTGGAATAAACTCATTAAAAATAAAGAGGTTGTCTTATATTTTTAACGTGCCTCGTTAAATATTCAGACTGTGCTCTGCACAAGACCTCCACTTATTCTGCTCACTCACTCATCTTCACAATACTAACTGCAGAACCGCTTATTGTTGAGAATCACAGAATCAACCAGGTTGGAAGAGACCTCAGGAATCATCAAGTCCAACCGTTGCCCTGACACCACCCTGTCAACTAGACCATGGCACTAAGTGCCATGTCCAGTCTTTTCTTAAACACATCCAGAGATGGTGACTACACCACCAGCAGGAGACGCGGGCACCACAGCTCGACCCTGGCTCCCTACTGGCTGTCTGGAAAAAGAGTGGCTGCACAGCAGACAGAGGACCCCTCTGGGGGTTGCTACACCCCTTCCTGTGCACCTAGCACAAAGAGGTGGCATATTTCATGCATTTAATGCTCATCCTCTTTACTCCCATGAGATTATGAAGTATGAGTACTCGGAGTCATTACAGTTATCATGCGGAGAACTGAAAGAGGCCTTAAGAAACAGTGATAAATATTATTTTTATAAAAGACAATAAATAATTAATTACACCTTTTTTTCAAGAACCAAGGAGTTCATTGCATCAGGGTAACAGTAAAGTGAACGCTAGCTCTGAAAGTAGAAACAAAAAAAGTAACCATCTAAGTGCATTATTATTTTCAAAAGGTTTTGTAATCACAGACTAAATACTCTTTAAATCACAATCAGGCCTCTCGAACATCTTCCTTTCAAATTCTTTAGTTTTCCTCTCAATTGAGCTGTTTTCCCTTTATGTTTCATTGATCATAGAATTATAGAATCACAGAATGGTTTGGGTTGGAAGGGACCTTAAAGAACATCTAGTTCCAACCCCCCTGCCATAAGCAGGGACACCTTCCACTAGAACAGGTTGCTCAAAGCCCCATCCAACCTGGCCTTGAACACTTGCAGGGAGGGGGCATCCACAACTTCTCTGGGCAACCTGTTCCAGTGTCTCACCACCCTCACAGGAAATAATTTCTTCCTACGATATAATCTAAATCTACCCTCTTTCAGTTTAAAACCATTCCCCTCATCCTATCACTACATGCCCTTGTAAAAAGTCCCTCTCCAGCTTTCCTGTAGGCCCCCTTCAGGTAATGGAAGGCTGCTATGAGGTCTCCCCGGAGCCTTCTCTTCTCCAAGCTGAACAGCCCCAACTCTCTCAGCCTGTCTTCATAGGAGAGGTGGCTCCAGCCCTCTGATCATCTTCATGGCCCTCCTCTGGACTCCCTCCAACAGCACCACATCCTTCTTATGTTGGAGGCCCCAGAGCTGGACGCAGTAATACAGGTGGGATGTCATGAGAGTGGAGTAGAGGAACATAATCACCTCCCTCGACCTGCTGGCCCCACTTCTTTTGATGCAGCCCACGATACGGTTGGCCTTCTGGGCTGCAAGCGCACATTGCCAGCTCATGTTGAGCTTCTCATAAACCATCACCCCCCCAAATTCTTCTCCTCAGGACTGCTCTCAATCCATTCTCTGCCCAGCCTGTATTTGTGCTTGGGATTGCCCCGACCCACGTGCAGGACCTTGCACTTGGCCTTGTTGAACTTCATGCGGTTTGTACAGGCCCACCTCTCAAGCCTGTCAAGGTCCCTCTGGATGGCATCCCTTCCCTCCATCGTGTCGACCACACCGCACAGCTTGGTGTCGTCGGCAAACTTGCTGAGGGCGCACTCAATCGCACTGTCCATGTCACCGACAAAGATGTTAAACAGGACCGGTCCCAATACCGACCCCTGAGGAACGCCATTTGTCACTGGTATCAACTTGGATATTGAGCCGTTGACTGCAACTCTTTGAGTGCAACCATCCAGACAGTTCCTTATCCACTGAGTGGTCCATCCGTCAAGTCCATCCCTCTCCAATTTAGAGACAAGGATGTCGTGCACGACAGTGTCAAATGCTTTGCACAAGTCCAGGTAGATGACATCAGTTGCTCTTCCCCTATCTACCAGCGCTGTAACCCCATTGTAGATGGCCACCAAATTTGTCAGGCATGATTTGCCCTTAGTGAAGCCATGTTGGATGTCCTTGATTTCCATGTGCCTTAGCATAGTTTCCAGGAGGATCTGCTCCATGATCTTGGCAGGCACAGAGGTGAGACTGACTGGCCTGTAGTTCCCCGGGTCTTCCTTTTTTCCCGTCTTGAAGATGGGGGTTATGTTCCCCCTCTTCCAGTCAGTGGGAATTTCTCCAGACTGCCACAACTTCTCAAAGATGATGGATTGTGGCTTAGCAACTTCATCTGCACCTCATCAGGTCCCATGGACTTGTGCGCCTTCAGGTTCCTTAGATGGTCTCGAACCTTATCTTCTCCTACAGTAGGTGGTTCTTCATCCTTCCAGTCCCTGCCTCTGCCTTCTGCGACTTGGGTGGTGCTAGAGCACTTGCCGGTGAAGAGTAAGGCAAAAAAGTCGTTGAGTACCTCAGCCTTCTCCATATCCTGGGTAACCAGGTCTCCCGTTTCCTTCCGGAGAAGGCCCACATTTTTCCTAGTCTTCCTTTTGTCACTGACATACCTATAGAAGCATTTCTTGTTGTCCTTGACATCCCTGGCCAGATTTAATTCTATCAGGGCTTTAGCTTTCCTAACCTGATCCCTGGCTGCTCGGACAATTTCCCTGTATTCCTCCCAGGCTACCTGCCTTTGCTTCCACCCTCTGTAGGCTTCCTTCTTGTGTCTGAGTTTATCCAGAAGCTCCTTGTTCATCCATGCAGGCCTCCTGGAATTTTGGCCTGCCTTCCTCTTTGTTGGGATGCATTGCTCCTGAGCATGGAGGAGGTGGTCCTTGAATACTAACCAGCTTTCTTGGGCCCCTCTTCCCTCCAGGGCTTTATCCCAAGGGACTCTCCCAAGCAGGTCCCTGAAGAGGTCAAAGTCTGCTCTCCTGAAGTCCAGGGTGGTGAGCTGGCTGCATGCCCTTTTTGCTGCCCTATGGATCTTGAACTCCACCATTTCATGGTCACTGCAGTCAAGGCTGCCCTTGAGCTTCACGTCCCCCACCAGCCCCTCCTTGTTGGTGAGAACAAGGTCCAGCATGGCACCTCTCCTCGTCGGCTCCTCTACCACTTGGAGAAGGAATTTGTCATCCACGCATTCCAGGAACCTCCTGGATTGCTTGTGCCCTGCTGTGTTGTCCCTCCAACAGATATCAGGGTGGTTGAAGTCCCCCATGAGGACCAGGGCCTGTGAACGTGAGGCTACATATATCTGTCTGTAGAGGGCCTCATCCGCTCGGTCTTCCTGGTCAGGTGGCCTGTAGCAGACACCCACTATAATGTCTCCAGTCTCTGCCTTCCCTTTAATCCTGACCCATAAGCTCTGGGTCAGCTTCTCCTCCATCCCCAGGCAGACCTCCATGCACTCCAGCTCGTCACTGACATAGAGGGGAACACCCCCTCCTCATCTCCCCTGCCTGTTCTTCCTAAAAAGCCTATATCCCTCCATTCCAACACTCCAGTCATCAGAGCCATCCCACCATGCCTCCATGATGCCAATAAGATCATAGCCTTGCAGTTATGTGCGCATCTCTAGCTCCTCCTGGTGTACCCCAGGGCTCAGTGTTGGGGCCAGTTCTCTTTAATATCTTCATCAATGATCTGGATGAGGGGATCGAGTGCACCCTCAGGAAGTTCTCAGATGATTCCAAGTTGGGTGGGAGCGGTGATCTGCTTGAGGGTAGGAAGGTTCTGCAGAGGGATCTCGACAGGCTGAATGAATGGACCAAGGCCAACTGTATGAGGTTCAAGAAGGCCAAGTGTCAGGTCCTGCACTTGGGGCACAACAACCCCATGCACTGCTACAGGCTTGGGGAAGGGTGGCTGGAAAGCTGCGTGGTGGAAAAGGACCTGGGGGTGTTGATCGACAGCTGGCTGAATATGAGCCAGCAGTGTGCCCAGGTGACCAAGAAGGCCAACAGCATCCTGGCTTGTATCATAAATAGTGTGGCCAACTCGACTAGGGAAGTGATCATCCCCTTGTACTCGACACTGGTGAGGCCGCACCTCGAATACTGTGTTCGCTTTTCAGCCCCTTACTATAAGACAGACATTGAGGTGCTGGAGCACGTCCAAAGAAGAGCAGCAAAGCTGGTGAAGGGTCTAGAGAATAAGCCTTATGAGGACTGAGTGAGGGAACTGGGGTTGTTTAGAGAAAAGTAGGCTCAGGGGAGACCTTATTGCTCTCTACAACTACCTGAAAGGAGGTTGTAGTGAGGAGGGTGTCAGTCTCTTTTCCCAAGTAACAAGCGATAGGACAAGAGGAAATGGCCTCAAGTTGCACCAGGGGAGGTTTAGATTGGATATTAGGAAAAATTTCTTCACGGAAAGGGTTATTAAGCAGTGGAATGGGCTGCCCAGGGAAGTGGTTGAGTCACCATCCCTGGAGGTATTTAAAAGACGAGTATATGTGGTGCTTAGTGATATGGTTTAGTGGTGGACTTGGTAGTGTTAGGTTAATGGTTGGACTCGATGATCTTAAAGGTCCTTTCCAACCAAAACGATTCTATGATTCCCCAAGCTCCGTGTGTCTGCATAGAGGCATTTCTGTTGGGCCCTCAGCGACTGCTCTTCTGGCACTCTCCTGCTGACCTGCAATCCTTCTCCAGGCTCTGGGCACCTATTGCTGGCCCTGGCATCAAACTGGCAGCAGTGGGATGGACTGAGGTTCCCCTCCCCCGGCAACTCTTGTCTAAAGCCCTCTTCACCAGCTTGGCAAGCCTATGACCAAAGATGGTCTTCCCCTTCTCTGACTGATGTACCCCATCGGCCGCCAGTACACCAGGTTTCTCAAAGCAAGTCCCATGGTCTAAGTAGCCAAACTCCTGGCTGTGGCACCAGTCCTGTAACCATTTGTTTATTTGCCCAATTCGACTGGCCCTTTCAAACCCCTTCCCTTTGGCCTGGAGGACTGATGAAAAAACTACCTGGGCCCCAGAGTCCTTTACCGCTGCTCCCAGAGCTCTGTAGTCCTCCTTGATATGCCTCAGACTGCTCTTGGCTGTATCACTGGTGCCCATGTGAAACAGCAGCAGATTATTGATTCTTCCCTTCTGAAGTAGCACAGTTATAAAACAATTATCTGCTCTCTCAGTATTTCCTTGTTGGCTACAAGCAGAATGTTATTCCATTAGTGTACTGTTAGATCTTTTATCTTCATTCAAGTACAACTGTTAAAATGGGAAAACAGTGTACAATTTGTTTTCTGATGATGGATATAATGTACTAACATATATGTGATATCATCTCTGTGTGTGTGTATATATATGCATACATAAATATACACAAATGACATGACAGTGATGTGTGTAGACCTACTAGAAGTAACATTGGGCTTTTGATACATGCCTTAAGCTCTTAAGCCATCAAAACCTCACCTTAGCCACACTCTCCTCAACAGTTTCACCACCAAATGCTGTGTAGAAACCCAGCACCAACCGATTCCACACTCAACACAATTCTTTCCCCCTGCCCTGTTGTTTCTTCACTTTCAAAAAGCCCTTTACTTAAGAATGTACAGAGCTCCTTCAGAGGATGTATATACCTTCAGGTATCCTAGGGAAATCCTTGTCTCCCAGAAGTCAGTAGGAGTTTGGTATTGCCTTCTATGACGACATAACTGGCTGGGTTGATGAGGGGAGAGCAGTGGGTGTTGTCTACCTTGACTTCAGCAAGGCTTTTGACGCTGTCTCCCATAACATCCTCATAGGAAAGCTCAAGAAGTGTGGCTTAGATGAGTGGACAGTGAGGTGGATCGAGAACTGGCTGAACGACAGAGCCCCAGAGGGTTGTGATCAGTGGCGCTCAGTCTAGTTGGAGGCCTGTGGCTAGTGGTGTTCCCCAGGGGTCAGTACTGGGTCTGGTCCTGTTCACCTTATTCATCAATGACCTGGATGAAGGAACAGATTGTACCCTCAGCAAATTTGCTGATGACACAAAACTGGGAGGGGTGGCCGATACACCAGAAGGCTGTGCTGCCATTCAGCGAGACCTGGACAGGCTGGAGAGCTGGGCAGAGAAGAACCTCATGAAATTCAACAAAGGCAAGTGTAGGGTCCTGCACCTTGGGAGGAATAACCCCATGCACTGGTACAGGTTGGGGGCTGATCTACTGGAGAGCAGCTCTTCAGAGAAGGACCTGGGTGTTCTGGTGGACAAGTAGTTCAACATGAGCCAGCAATGTGCCCTTGTGGCCAGGAAGGCCAATGGTATCCTGGGGTGCATTAGGAAGAGTGTGGCCAGCAGGTCGAGGGAGGTTATCCTGCCCATCTACACGGCCCTGGTGAGGCCACATCTGGAGTACTATGTCCAGTTCTGGGCCCCCCAGTTCAAGAAATACAAGGAACTACTGGAGAGTCCAGTGGAGGGCTACAAAGATGATCAGAGGACTGGAGCATGTCTCTTATGAGGAGAGGCTGAGAGAGCTGGGTCTGTTCAGCTTGGAGAAGAGAAGACTGAGAGGGGATCTTATCAACCCTTACAAATACCTTAGGGGTGGGTGTCAAGAAGAGGGGGCCAGACTCTTCTCAGTGGTGCCCAGTGACATGACAAGGGGCAACGGGCACAAACTGAAACATGGGAAGTTCCATCTGAATATGAGGAGGAACTTCTTTACTTTGAGGGTGACAGAGCACTGGAACAGGCTGCCCAGGAAGGTTGTGGAGTCTCCTTCTCTGGAGATATTCAAAACCCTCCTGGACGCGACCCTGTGCAACATGCTCCAGGTGAACCTGCTTTGGCAGGGGGTTGGACTAGATGATCTCCAGAGGTCCCTTCCAACCCTAACCATTCTGTGATTCTGTGATTTCACTTATTTTTCCCTGTCCTCTTGTGGCTGAACTAAATTAAATGGCAGTTAGTATGTCCCAACCATTAGAGAAGAAAGGATTTAGGAGGGATGAATCCAAGAGACAGACAAGAGGGAAACACAACTGTGTGGTAAAGATAGCAGAAACATAAGAGGTTGTGGGGATCTGCTCCGTGTTCCCTTTTTTTTTTTCTTCCTTTCGGCATTGTCTCATTAACCGTATGCCACGTGCTCAGACGCCATCTTGTGGAAGCCCGGCCGACCTGACCTTGGCGACGTTTGATGACGCAATAAGGTAGGCGCCAGCTTGAGGGAGCTCTCCCCCCCACACACACCTCCTCCGGAGAAACACATCCGGGATGTGACAACCTGGCAATGGGCCAATCCTACGGCGCAGGAACCGGACATGTCCCGCCCTCGGACCTGTGATTGGTGCGAACTGTTGACTGACGGTTCCAAGTCACATGACTCTGCCGGAAAAACTCTATAAAAGAGGCTGGATCGCTCGACCACACGGGACCCTACCGCCATCTTCCGAGAAGGAACAAAGGAGTCCGCGGGACGCCGCTGGAACCCCAGGGTGGTGACTATTCTTTCTCTCTCAACTGTTCTCTTTTCCTCTCTTTCTCTTACTTCTCTCTCTCTCTCTCTCCCCCCCCCCTTCCTTGCTCATTGAGTTGCCCCATTGTTGGACTTAATAAAGTCAGAGTTAAGTTTATTGATACCGTGCCTCGGTTGTGCTTTGTCCAAACTCAAGGATCACGAATCTATTTTATTTCGGGTCAGGATTTTTGGGGGGTGCTTTACCTGCAGGCAGGTTAAGCATACCGGGTGATAATTTGGCGGGCCCTGCGTGGGGGGGGCTGTCTGCATTGAACCAGGCACACCACACGTGGGCTGCACTGGAGTTATTTATAATTTGGCGGGCCCTGCGCGCGGGCTGTCTGCATTGGACCAGGCATGCCGCACGTGGGCTGCACTGGAGTTACTAATTAGGCGTGTCTCTCTCTTGGGGACTGTCTGCATTTTATTTCTAGATTTGCTTTTGAGGACTAATTAGGCAGGCCTACGGCCTACGTAGGCTGTCTGCATTTTATTTCTAGATTTGCTTTTGAGGCAGACCTTAATCCGGAACCCGACAGAGGTGTGGTTCATATAGATTTTTGTTCATTTCAAGTATTATTCCTTGTTTTATCAAATTTAGCACATTTTGGTTTTATGCCTGAAATAGCAAAAGGATCCATTAACATCTCCTCAAATATCTTCTACATCAAAATAAATGTAAGTTCAGGTTTTATTTGTGTGTCTCTACTCCTGGCACTGAGAACATGCACATCTCTCTTATCACCAGACAGCAACCGTATACCAGTCTGTATTACGTGTTCTTCTTTCTTTTATTTTATCTGTAGCAGTAAAATTGGCCATGCTGCTGAACATGCTCTTTTCTGAAAAGCAAACTAGGGACAAATTACTAGATTTTGCATCTTTTGCAGTTTACATAGGATTAATGTGGAGACTCAATCTTATCTAACTACTTGAAGACTGCTGTCATGTGGGTATTTACTACTCTTGTATCTTTCTTTACCTGATGGCCTAAGAGAAAATACACTGATACTGTTTTATATGTGCTGTGGACTTAAACACTATTTAGCAGGAAAATGTGAGAGGAAAGGGACATTACTGTCTGTTAAATTTGTGTACAGAAATCTAGAGTTAAATTACAGCCTAAAACATCAGGTACTGAAAACCAGCACAGAGAACATGCACAACTCCATTACAAACTTTCCTTGTATTATTATTATTACTTACTTTACACCAACTTTGAAAAAGGTACAAAAACTGCCCTGCTAAGCAACTTGCAATATCACCTAGACCTGGCTAATTAAGGATTCAGAAAAAATACCATGCAGCTTAATGCACAAAATGAACCCTCAGGATGCCTGAACATTTTGTTCTCCTCCAACACATAGCCTATTTCATTTTAATCCAATAGGCTTTTGGGTGCTTCCTTCCCCCCAATCACTTGAGCTTTCAGACTTATTTTTCCATTACTGCATTTACATGACAAAGGTCCCACATACACTATTTTGAAACACTCCATTAGTTGTAACTCCCATTTTACTGAAACAGTGGAAAACTGCCTGTATCGGATGTGTCAAACTCCATTTCATACACTTGAGTTTGCATTTCATTTCCTCCAGTCCAACAAAAGATGGGCCAGGTGAGAGGATTCCTCAGCAGCAGCATGAAGCTGAAGGGGAAGTCAACCACAGCATTTACTTACTTCAGTTTTTAATTCTTGGGTTGCTTTGTTTTCTTTTGTTTTGTTTTCCCTCTTGCTTGTTAGTTTTTGTCAATGAGGGATATATTGGTGTTATTTTGGAAAGACTGTAGATAGAAAAGTGGATTAATCTTTCTAAGGCTACTTTCAGACACAGTTAATTGATCAAAAGTGCACTGCTACCAGAAGGATTACAGATAAGGATTGCTTCATTTTTCAGGCAGATTTTGTATAGAAAATTCTACAGCAAATATAATATATGCACAAGAATAATTCTTGCTATTGTTTTTCACTGCAAACTCAGAATGATCAAACTGACCACACTCATGAAAACATTTTGATCAGGCTGCCTTAGCAATGGAAATGCCCCACCACCTTCTGTGAACATAGTATGGACCCACATCACAACAGTACCCCAGCACCTCACCAAGACAGAACTTTATACATTAACTTGTTCAATAACAAAATATGCATTTGCAGGTGATGTGGCATGAGGTTTATCTGCCTAATCCAGGAAAGCACTTAGCAAGTACCTTATTTTTAAGCACACGAGCAGTTGTTTTGACTCAGTAGAAAAAAAGAAAACAACCAACCAACCACAGTCCTGTCCATCATTTTAACTTTGCATAGTTAGTTTGGCATCACTGGGAAATGTGCAGTTATTGGTCTCTCTCTCGACCCTGCCTCCTTTGTCAGACACCAACAGGGCAGTGCCACTCTCAGTCCAACCTGCCACCGCCTCTATGAAATATCCTGATAACACTTTCAAAAATACCACAGGAGCAAGAAAGGCTGTTTTTAAGATTCTTAGTGATTTTATCATAGAGTTTCAGTCTACCTGATTTTTCAGTCATATTGGATCATAGTGTCATAGTAATCATTCAGTTCTACTGGATACAACCTTAAAAAAAAATGCAGCCATATAAGCGTGGAAATGACAGTCTATTCAGTGCAAACTACAAGAAAACCAGACAAGTCATTTAACATGATGTTCCATATAACAGGTTTTTTTTTTCTCAGCTTCCTCCTCTCTATCGAGCACACCCACTCATCTCCACACTCAAGTAATTCAAAGATGTTACCAGAACGTCTGAGAGGTTTGAAGAATCTGTGAAACTGTATGGATTATTTAGAAAGCACTGTTCAGAAACAGTGTATTGGATTTTTCCAAAGTAGTTATTCAACATTTCCCTTAGAAATCCGTAGGAACTAGAAACATAAGAACAAGAGAGAGAATTTAAGTCTTACTTTAAAGTACTAATGTCAATGCAAATGTGGACTGTGGAATCTTCACATTATATTATTAAGCATTTAGATGATACAACAACATTAATGTAATAAAATCCTATTAATCATGATACTGCTAAAAAGAAAAGAAAAAAAAAGTCTAGTAAAATGATAGTCCCTGGAAATATTGGATTTTTCACAGACTATATGGGAGATCAGTCCTGCAAAATGCTGGGTGGGTTCCCTGGTCCTAATCCAGGAAAGCACTTAGCAAGTACCTTATTTTAAGCATATTAGTAGTTGTTTTGACTCAGTGGGAAAAAAACCCAACCAACTAAACAGCGGTCTGTCCATCATTTTAACTTTGTATAGTTAGGTTGGCATCACTGGAAAGTTATCTTGTCACCTGTCAAAACGTAGACCCAGCCTGGTTTTAGCTCACTGTTACATTCCAGTGAAAGACTCTTTGCTTTACATCATCTACTAGTCCAGAGAGCTTCCTCAATTACATTATTTCTCTTCTCTGAAGTTAGTTCTGCACCTAGATCCTGCAAATCCTATTACGCCCTTGTATGAGGGTTCCAGCATACAATTCACCAAAGTGATAGCATTTCCATAGCTGTATTTCATTCCAATCTAATTTGATTTTCTAGTGGAATGGTTTAATCATCTATTTGGAAATAACACCTCTCTGCTGTATTCTCTTAGGTTACTTTTCCCCTGCATGGAAAGAGAACAGTTAAGGACAATTAAAATTACTCTGACAGAGGGAAAACTACATTTGAAATTATGTTCAATAACAAAGAGCTTGTTGAGCTGACCTCATTGAGTTACAGAAAGGCCTAAAAATACAAAACAAATGAGTACCTCTCCTTGACACATTGCTTATTAACTTTCTCTTTCTTACAAAAAAACCTGTTTAGAGGCTGTTGTTTTTTTCCCTTATGAATTACTGCCTTCATTTACGCAAAGTGAAATTTTTACATGTCAGGGACAATCTAGGCCAGCCTATCTCCACCACATCCCCAATCTGTTATATTTTTCAGTCTGCCCAGAAAGTTATACAGTGGTCCCAGTTAAATCCCATGTTCTGTGGTAGATCTGCTTAGTATGCTGTTTGTCCCTTCTTCTGCTCTGTAAAGGCTACGTAGCACAGTAACCACACTGAATAACGGTTTCTGAAGCAGTGCTCTTAGCCACCTCCCCTTCCCTTTTGACTATTTGAAACATTTTATGCATTTATGCGTTTAGTTCTTCAGTGCCTATACTCTGAGATCCCATGGCACTGATCACATCAGAAATTCAAAATGGAATTTCTCCTTCTGCATAAAACCAGAAAAAAATGTTATAAGCTTTGTGGGCTTTCTTATATATAAACTCTTTCTTATCACTCTCAAGGAGATCCACACTCAGACCAAACTGAGAACCAACAGAAGTTAGCACATGAATCTTGCAAATCAGCATGGACTAAACAACGAATGGCTATAAATAACAACCGTGGAGAGCCTAGTAAAAACATTGGTACAGTAAGACAGGATGGGGTAAAATATGTGAGGAGTCAAGCTAGGCCCCTCTAAATAAGATTTTCAAAGATTGGTGGTAGTAGGCAGGGGCATTTAGCAATATCAATACACTTTCTGATTGGGACAGGGAATATCAGAGGATAGAAATAAACACGGGTTTTCTTAATTCTTCCTGAAGAGCACATGAAGAGTTAGTGAGCAAGCTGTCCCACCTGAGCACCAGCCAATGTCCCAGAGCTATATTCACTGCTCCGGAGATACCTAGTAATCTGCTGAGACATAATGTAGAGCACACAAAGATACTTGATGTTTGATATGTGGCTAAAGGCCTATTTTGCTATTTTGTAGAACCAGATGTAAGAATTTCAGGATTCTCTGTCTGAAATAACAGCTTTAGCACCAAGTTTCAGCCAAATATTGCTTTTCTCTCATTTAGAGATCCAGGCTGCCCGTGGCCAGCCACAAAGCAGAATAAGGACTTTGTACACCCTTGGCAGGCTATAAGGAGTCCCCTCCTTTCGCACAGTCTCAGGCACCAGAAGCCAGCTCCCCTCTTCCCAGCACCAATTCACCCAGCCCCAGAAGGAGAAGAAACAGGACTGCATACCAGCACTTCACCTCCACGCTCCTATGAAGAAGCCCCTGACGCATCTGAAATACACGGTGAACTGCAATTCTCAGTTTCATTTTCAAAACCAGGGCAAATGATTTGGCATCAATTATATTTTGAATAAAGTATCTAACGCAGCTTTGACACTTGAATTTGGATTTTTAGGTCACCTCAGGGTTTTAATGGAACGGTTTCATACACACTTATGTGAACACTCAGAGATGAACCTATCCAGTGATACAAAACAGCTAAATCCACACATTGATCGCTGATATCAGACGGTGGAAGATGGTACTGAATGCTCCTCCTATCAAGGTCTAAGAAAATTAACAAATTAAAAGTACAAATATCAGAATAAATGGGAAAAGAAAAATCATTGGCTTCTTTTGGTTCTTAGCTCATTACTGCTACAGTTAAATGGGCTTGTCAATGCTTATAAAACATTCCTCACAAATTCATACTGCCTGTGTCCAAACATTATTCAGAAATCTAATCCATGCACTTCTTTCTTGTGCCTTGCCTGGACGACTGCAATGCTTTCTCAACAGGTCTACCAGTAAAGCCGATTAGTAGACTCCAAGCAATTCAAAATCCATCTGCAAGACACATAGCTAAAAAGAAAAGGATATTTCTCAACTGTAACCCCAGCATAAATCTTTCAAACAGACTTTTAGTTTGCACTTGGAAACATATAATTTTGCACAGAACACAGTAAGATTGCTCATCACATACTTCATTCACTCCTCACTATCACTTTGGTAATACGGAAAATGACATCACCAGTCTGTTTCATTGAAACAGGATGCTATTATAATCTGTATTATCACAGAACTCCACTACGATATATTAGAATAAACTCCTGATCCAGAAGGTTTACCCTTTGACAGGACAAATAATATCTTTAGAGAATAGAGATAAATATAGGAATTTTCTTATTGTGCAAGAAAATAGGTGACAGCAAAAGAATCCCTCAAATCTATCCCCAGCCAAGTCATGCAGGCAGCAGTGCTGTTTACTGTTCTCCTGCGAGCAAATGAACCAAAAGGAGGAGTGAAGAAGAGCAAATTGGGAGAGGCAGGAGAGAGACCTTCATAAAACATTAGGTAAGTTGTGCTCACAATGTATGCTCCAGCTATAGGGTGCATCTGTACCAACACACGTCATAAAACACAGAAGAGCTTAAAACACAGGGCATGTGTGCATGCCTATGTCTTCCCAAACGATTTACTATGACTGCGAAACACTAGAAAATGCTTTGCAGGCAGGGATATGCACAAAATGACCTTTGGACCTATTTCTTATGTCTCATAACTGTGATGCTATAAAACAGCCTAATGGCTTTTAAGCAAATTCATATGCATCTGACACAGCAGAGCAAACTGATTTGAGATGGGATTCTATAGACATACATATGCTTGTACTTTTTAGAACTCTATTAATTTTCTACATCAGAAGTTGTAGTTACAGGGTAAAGTTCATTTCTAGGATAGGAGAATATGCATTCCAATCTACAGAAATTAAGACTGTCAGGAAAAATGGAATTTAGATTTTTTTTTTAAATAGTAAAATATACTAAATTTTGCTAATGCTTATATGGCATTCAAGACCACATACACCATTACTCTCACTTAAACAGTCACCACCTGATATTTTATGTTCCGTCTTGCTCTAAATCTCCTCTAAAACTTGAAAATGACACTTTTAATGATGTCTCATTATTCTGAACTCACAATGAGTTCATGTTAAGGTACCAAAACAGTTACATTGCTATCATTAGAAAAGAAGAGAAGAGAAGAGAAGAGAAGAGAAGAGAAGAGAAGAGAAGAGAAGAGAATAGTTCAGTTGGAAGGGACCTACAACGATCATCTAGTCCAACTGCCTGACCACTTCAGGGCTGACCAAAAGTTAAAGCATGCTATTAAAGGCATTGTCTAAATGCCTCTTAAACACTGACAGGCATGGGGCATCGACCACTTCTCTAGGAAGCCTGTTCCAGTGTTTGACCACCCTCTTGGTAAAGAAATGCTTCCTAATATCAAATCTGAACCTCCCCTGACACAGCTTTCAACCATTCCCGCATGTCCTGTCACTGGATACCAGGGAGAAGAGATCAGCACCTCCCTCTCCACTCCCTCTCCTCAGGAAGCTGCAGAGAGCAATGAGGTCACCCCTCAGCCTCCTTTTCTCCAAACTAGACAAACCCAGAGTCCTTAGCCACTCCTCATAGGACATGCCTTCCAGCCCTTTCACCAGCTTTGTTGCCCTCCTCTGGAGACATTCAAGGACCTTAACATCCTTCTTAAATTGTGGGGCCCAGAACCGCACATGGTTCTCAAGGTGAGGCTGCACTAACACTAAATACAGTGGGATAATTACCTCTTTTGACCATCTGGTTATGCTGTGTTTAATGCACCCCAGGATGCAGTTTGCCCTCTTGGCTGCCAGGGCACACTGCTGACTCATGTTGAGCCTGCTGTCAACCAGCACCCCCAGATCCCTTTCTTCAGGGCTGCTCTCCAGCCACTCCTCTCCCAATTTATACCTGTGTCCGGCATTACTCAGTCCCAGGTGCAGAATCTGGCATTTGTTCTTGTTAAATTTCATGCCACTGATGACTGCAATCATCTTTCTGTGCATGAGAGATAATTTTGCACTAAAATTTGACTGTAATTTATTCATGCTTGACATTAAGGTATTAACTAATGGGGTCCAATTTCTCAGGAACAACCGTATGAATAATGTTGCAATCATTCATTTTAAGTATTATTTACTAAAATCCAGTTTTGAATATATTTACATTATTATTAATTGATTATTTTAAGCTTTTTTTTCTGTGACTATTTGACATTTTTCAATTCAGTTCCACAACCTCCTGCTTCCTCTTTTCAGTCATCAGAGCAGAGGATAAGAAGATTCCTATTGACACCCCATTCATTACCATCCTTGGGAAAGCTGCAGAGGACAACATGACAATGAGGACACATGCAGGCGTATTTCATTTGTATTTGTGTATTTGTGGAAAACTTAGCTGTGAGGGTAAAGCGAGAGAAAGGAAGCAGCATCCTCACAGTTTATTGACCATCAGGGTTGGTGAAGAGGGTAGAGAAATCCATTTCACTCCTGCAATTTCACAGTGTTTTATCTTCCCAAGAGGCTGACAGAGAAAGCAGTTAAAGATTCTCCCACTACTATTGGGACTTCCAAATTATTTTTTTGGAAAACAGTGGCAGTTTTATGAAAGAATAAATCTTTCACCACTTCTAGCCAGCTACCCATTTCTTTAAACTACATGTCTAAATTTTGTAAGTGGCTTCAGAGGCATGTGTGCATGTGTGTGCATGGAGGTCTAAGTGCCAGCAACTGGAGTGGGAGCACAGGTGTGTCCATGGTGCCATCATCTGGAGAGCTAGTACATGTGCATATCACTTGGATCAGCTACTGTGCAAACATGTCTGCATGTATCTGTGTGCAAGGTAACTGGGAGATGGAGATCCAGGGGCAGACTGAGTGTCTAAGCCCAGTTATTGCAGGGAACCATTGTGCGTGCGTAGTGCTGTGGGCCCCAGAGTTTGCATGCCCAGGTGCCAGCAACTGGGGAGACCGAGGACCCAGGAGCAGCTATTAGGCATAGTGAGTGTCTGAGCCCAGCTCCTGGAGAGATCAACATGGTATATGTTATATTTTTATATATATATATTTTCCAAGATATGGGAACAGGCTGTTTGTATTTGTGTGAGTACTGTGTTTTCTGCATGGGTTGATCTGTGCGGATGGCTGTATGTATATGTTTAAGTATTGTGTGCCTGTGTAACCTACTGGGAATACATGTTCAGCCTCACTACCGGCTGGACCTGGGTACATGGAGCTGCAGCAGCCATGACTTTTTTGGGCTATCAGATCTGGCAACTTCTAATGAACATCACTGACACAAATATGGATTCTCCAAATAGTATTATGCACTACTCCAACATGAATTAAAATAGCTTAACATGTCTGTTGCTGTAGCTGTGCTATAATATATAATTGTGCTGGTTTTGGCTGTGATAGAGTTAATTTTCTTCATAGTAGCTGGTATGGGGCTGTGTTTTGGATTTGTGCTGAAAAGAGTGTTGAATGATAATACAGGGATGTTTTTGTTATTGCTGAGCAGTGCTTACATAGAGTCAAGGCCTTTTCTGCTTCTCACACCACCCCACCAGTGAGTAGGCTGGGGGTGCACAAGAAGTTGGGAGGGGACACAGTTGGGACAGCTGACCCCAACTGACCAAAGGGATATTCCATATCATATGACGTCATGCTCAGCATATAAAGCTGGGGGAAGAAGGAAGGGGGGGACGTTTGGAGTGATGGTGTTTGTCCTCCCAAGTAACCATTACTCATGATGGATCCCTGCTTTCCTGGAGATGGCTGAACACCTGCCTGCTGATGGGAAGGAGTAAATGAATTCCTTGTTTTGCTTTGCTTGTGTGCATGACTTCTGCTTTACCTGTTAAACTGTCTTTATCTCAACCCACAAGTTTTCTCACTTTTACCCTTCTGATTCTCTCCCCCATCCCACTGGAGGAGGAGTGAGCAAGCGGCTATGTGGTGCTTAGTTGCTGGCTGGGGTTAAACCATGACAATAATGATACAAGACATACAGCTGGAAAGGTGCACAAGCTTTTGGACATGCAGTCCTGTCATTATGTATTTTTGTAATTCTTAAAAGAGCAATATTATCTGTTTCTCCAAGTAATACATACCATAAATGTGTAAAGCTGTCAATGTGACACCAAAACTACTTATGTTCCGAGGCCAATATTACAGCTGAAGACAATGGCAGCAACAGAGAGGCTTAGTGAGGCTAAGCACAGAGAACAGATTTTTCTGTGAGAAAGTCAAAGGGAACCAAGTATCTGTGTGGTCTGGAAGGATTTTATAGAATGACAATAAATCCCCATTAACCATCTCTAAATCTAAAAATGGTTACATTTCCTAAGATTAATCTACACTGCCAAGATCTCTCAAATGTGTAGATACTTCTCTTTCTCTCAGTTAACCCCACAAAAAAAGATTTGGGATGCCAGTATTTTAACTTTGCTTTTACATGACTAACATCCCCAGGTGTTTCACGGCAGCTAAGCAAGACTACATTAAAAGTTTCTGATTCCATTTATTGTTATGCCAACAAATCTCCTGCTTGACATTAGTGAATAAAGGATAATTCCATACAGCTAAGTAAAATAGCCAACTAAAGGATCTTATTTTGGAAGCAGTACAGCTGACAGTTCTTGAATCAACTGCATTTCTAAGCTCCACCTGGCCTCCCCAAGGGCATTTGCTCAATTTCCCAGGCTGCTCACTGTCACCTTTCTGGGGCAGCATCCCCTACGCTGCTCCCTCCAGAGTGGGGACTTAGTCGGCAGCCTCTTGCCACTCACCGTGATCTGCTTAGGAGGTCTGTACAGAGATCAGCACTTCTCATCACAGAAATGACAAGGTCACTTACTGGCCAGCCTTCTCTGGACAAGCAAAGGAGCATTTGCTTAGAAGAAGATTTGGAGAGAAGGAGGGGGAAATGTGTCTCAAAACAGCAAAGAGTTTACATATCTACTCAATTTATTGGGTAACAACCCATCTTCCACAAACAGCTCTCAGGTATCAGGAACGCCAGTCTTCAGAGCTGTTGAGGTCTTTGAATACAGTCCAGGTAGGTTATGTGAAATTTATTACCTAATTGTTTCATTATTCGTAATTTACATTAATTATCCCTCTTGGCTTTACTTTCTCCAGAAAGTATTCCATATTTTACCCATTAAAACATGTAACCCATTAAAAATACCTAAAATAGTGTCTGAATATTCTCAGCCTCCAAAGGATATCAAAGGACAACAAACCATGTATTTACTACTTCTAAACTGGAGAATTTCCATTTACTGAATTGATTTTAATAAATTTATACCAGTCAAAGAAGGGATGAAATGGTTAAAATGCATTTACATTACTAAACATGACACAACCGCTGACAACATAAAACATTTGTCACCTTAAACTAAGGTGAACCTCATTTCTGTCTTCTAGACCCTACTTCAAACAGCTGTTTAAATTGAGAAAAGGTTTTGTTTCAAATCTGAGTGCACTTCAGAGACATTAATTAAATGATCCAACATCACTGTTACAAGTAAGCCCATCCTAACCTGACCTACAGGTAGGCTCAGCTTCAAATAGTACTGATTCAGCCCAGGAAAGATCTGTGATTCAGTCTCAAAATTTGCCTCCTGCCATAAGGGGAAAAAAATTACTTCTGCCTTTGAAAGGAACATTATCCATCCTTTTCTCCAAAACTTCATCCAGTGCAACATTTTTTCTCAAAACATCAACTTCTAGAATCATGTGATAATATGATAATCAAATTTCACTTTAGCTTGGTTTCTTAAGGAGGGGGAAGAGTAATTTTTTCTGTGAATCTCTTATAGTGCCCCTTTGTCACCATACTTTTGTGGTGGGTTGACCTTGACTGGCTGCCAGGTGCCTACCAAGCTGCTCTATCACTTCCCCTCCTCAGCAGGACAGGGGGAGAAAATAAGATGAAAAACTTGTGTGATGAGATAAAGGCAGTTTAATAAAGAAAAGCAAAGGCCACGTGTGGAAGCAAAGGAAAAAAAAAAATTTTTCTCTACTTCCCATCAGCAGGTGATGTCTAGCCACTTCCTGGGAAGTAGAGCCTCAGTACATGTAGCAGTTGCTCTGGAAGACAAATGCCTTAATAACGAATGCCCTCCTCCTTTCTCTTAGCTTTTATTGCTGAGCATGGGTTCATATGGCATGGAATATCTCTTCGGTCAGTTCGGGTCAGCTGTCCTGGCTATGTCTTGATGCTGTGCTGCTCAGTGGTAGCCAAAACATTGGTGTGTTATCAACACCTTTCTAGCTACAAATACAAAGCACAAGGCTTGTTTATTGCAAAGGCATTAAGATTCAGTGAGCACAGCACTATGAGGGCTGCTATGGGGAAAGTTAACTGCATCCTAGCCAGACCCAATATAACTTTTTAATGAAATACAACAGAAGGGAACAAAAGGGCAGGTTTTAGTATATCCGTTTCCTACAACTTTCAGGACAATAGCTAGCTGGAAAGAGATGAGAGTTCACCTTTTCTCTCCCATCTCTCTTCCTTATCCAAGAGGAAGGCCACAAAGTCAGCTCAAACATTATTAGATACTAGCAAATCCATAAAGGAGAAGTCCTCACCCCAAAAAAGGTTCAGAGATCACACCTTATTAAATGTAGGAAAACATACACATACATAGAACAAAGCTACAGGAAAACAGATTAATAAATACCACCATTTCCCAAACTACAACCTGAAAAATGCAAGTCACTCTCTCATGATTGCACTGACAAGCTTAGAAATGCAAACCCTGGGGGCTCATAAACCTGACATAAATCCCAAATGGATTCTTTTTGGAATCTTATGATCGCGACATGAAAAATAATTGTTTCGAATGCTTCAGCTTGCATTCAATTGCTTGAATCAGTTATATGCAGTTTCATAAAGTTGTGTAACTGCAAGTAAAATCTGGTGTGAAGGCTATGAATGCTTTCCTCGGGAGGATGCTAATGGCGGGGCTGAAATGAGTTCCTCAGGATGCTGTGAGCTTTACAAAAGCCTCTAACTAATTATCTGGCAGAGCTTTTACTATGATCATAATTCTTTTCTGTTTTGCAGCATATTGAGTGAAAAATGTAGAAACACTATGCATTCTGTAAAAATTGGTGGAAAATGGAACTATTTTTTAAGGAAAGTTGCTTTCATGATATTGTGGAAAGTAAGAGAGTCAGCGAATGAAAGTTTGTACACAAATGCATCTCTATCATCTATTTTTCTGTTGGAAATGAGAAGCAAAAAATAAATCTGTACAGATGGATTGTTCTGGCATCAGGGTTTTTTTGTGTTTATATCTTCCATCTGAATTTTATTTTGTTACGAATATAATTACCAGACAGTGATGCACAGGATTAGCCATTTGCATTGCTTTGTCTTCTCAGTACAAAGCAGAGGAAATACAGGAGAGGAAATTTTACCTCAGCAGAAACTTGCTTTTAGTGATTTTAAAAATTATTTTTATAATCACAGGGTATTAACTACACAGAAATATTCCTGGTTGCTCTGGTAAGTCTTCTTTTCATTACAATTGTTTCTTCATTACCCTTCTTACCCTTTCTTGCAGCAGGGACCCAGATATCAAAAGGAGGAAGATGGTATATGATCTTAAAGCCAGACTTTTCAAAATTGGGTGCCATGTTTAGGCACCTATATATAAATGGCCTGGTTTTCAGAAGAACTGAGCACTCATCAGTTCCCACTGATTTCAATAGGACCTAGAACTGATCACACCTCTGCAAATCAGGCCATTTCTATTTAGGCATCTGCATATGAATATATCAGAACCACTTTAAGCATCCGTGTTTAAAAACAATAGCCAAAAGTTCTACCATAGAATTTTTATCTAAAGATTGTAATCTGCAAATGAACTCACAGAAACACAAGAGGTGAAACAGAGACATCTGAGCTGTGACACTTTCTATTGCCCAAATGGAGTTGGTAAGAATTTTGCTACCAAGAACAACTTCTCTTCAGAGCTCTTCAAAATACAGAACTTTTATATTTGTAAATAAAGTGGATCTGAATAATCTCATATATTCATTTTCTTTCTTAACTAAACCCAGTTTTCAGTTTCCATTTTGCTAGCTGCCTGCTGTGACACTAAAAATTATGTTAGTTATGTAACAATATGTTCTTTGTAGCTGCAGAATAAGAGAACAGTGACAGGGACTGGGACAGCAAAGTCCCTATGATGTTTTAGCTTTAGCTGTTTAATGACAGCAGGTTGCAAATGCACTTTGCTGAGCTGGAAGGAATTTGCTCCTTTTTTTCAACTGTCATGGTTTAAAGCTGGGCCAGCTATTAACCCAGTGGCAGATGCTCTCTGTTAACCCTCTCCCCCCCACCCTAAGGGAAAGGGAAAAGGGAGAGAGACTTATGGGTTGGAAAGTTAAAACAGTTTTAATAAACTATAGCAATGAAAAAGAGTATAATAAGAATAATAGAAAAAATCAAATATATACAAAACCAAGATTGAGAGCTTGGAAATCCTCCTCAGGCAGAGATGCTCCCCCCGGCACAGGCAGAGGGGAAAATGCAGTAGCTCCCCCTGCCATCACACCTGCAGGCTTTTAACTGGAGAATTGGCAAAGCTGGTACCAATCAGTGGGAGACAGGAAGGCCCATCCCTCCTGGGCCCCACCTCCAGGAGGCAGTGGGTTAGTGATAAATAGGAAAGTGAGAATGATGTGTATGGGATGGAATATTTTGTTGGTCAATCTTGGGTCACCTGCCCTGTCTGCTCCTCTCTGCAGGTGCGATACCCCCTTCGGCTCTTCACTCGTAAGCAGCGAGGAACCCAGCAGTGACCCTGGCCTCTCCAAGACCAATTGGCCTGGTTTGGGCCAAACCAGGACATCAACAGAACTGGAGAAGTTCAAGGAAAAAAAATGGTATAAACTTCATGAACAAGAAACATGAAATTAATTTTTAAACTTTGTAATTGTGGGGAATTAGAGACTACACACACATTAATTTTATGTGCCATTTCAGAAACAGAGAAGCAATAAAAGCAACCTTATCTTTTCACAGAAAATGTCAGATTTTCTTTCAATAGCCCAAATAATACCTTTCCAGGCTGCTTCCAGGGCTGCCCCAAAAGAGCCTCAGTCCCCATGTCCAGGCATAAAGCCCATCAAGCTGAGTCAACACTACTGCATCTTTTGGACTGAGGGGGGTGGCTGCCTAGGGGGCATGGGACACATGATGTAATACAAGGGAAAAGCCAACTCAGACACCTCTGTATCACCATCCTCAGCAAATCTAATTCCAACATGACTGTGCAACTTAATAGCCTTGCAAGCAGGATAGGTGAGATGGGTATGAAAATAGCCGCTAGTGATGAGCTCACAGCAAGAACTTTCACACATAAGTTTGTACATACAAACTCTCTCAACACAGAAATTACCAACCACTCCCTTTAGCTCCTAAAGGACCGTTCCTAAATCATAGCAACAGGGGCACCGCAGCACTCTGCATATGCCTTTGCTCTTCAGGGACTTTGATGGGTATCCTTCATAACTCCTCTCTCCTCCTCACTTCAGGGAGATGCTTGTAGCATCATTCTTTCTTTCTCCCAGACCATCAGACGTGAATATTATGGTGCCTTCTCTTTTTGACAATTTTATATATATATATATATATGTTCAAGCAAGTTTTTTTGTAACATTTGTTTTCCTTATCACAAGCTCACTGAATCTTAATGCCTTTGCAATAAACAAGCCTTGTAAACAGAGAAAACAGAGAGGGTTCAGGAGTGAGGCTGTTTTGTTTCAAGTTGGCAGCTAGCATGGACACTGCTGCTCTTTTATGGAGGTGTTTTGGGATGAAAGTCACTTAGGTGACAGTGACAGAGAAGCAGCAGCAGAAAAAGTTGTCCCTGTAACTCTGTTTTGGAGATTTACATTAAGAACTCCAAAAAGTATTATACCTCAAAGACACATTAAAGGAGCAGTTAAAAGCTGGATGCAACTGCATTGTGAATGAATGGGGGAGAAAACCAGACATCTGTGATGGCGAATCGATCTGCTCCTGTTCACTGAATTCATGCCATAATGGGCAGTTCCAAAAAGGGCAAAGGAGCTTCTGCAGCCTTAGACCCTACTGCTCCTTATAATGCTGTAATTTCTTACTCTAAGTTAAAGTGTGCCAGGGATTCTTCCCCTCTGTCATAGGGAAAGAAGTTTCACTGAGATGCAGAACATGCACAAAAAGCTAAAGTGTAAAAAATTTAAATGGCAAGAATGTTGGAGAAGCTGTAGTCTGGTTCCACTTTGAGGCTAGACTGAAATACAAACTGCTGAGACAGCTTTCTGACTAGCACCAAAGCAGAACTAAGTGTCCATGAACGTACAGATATCTTTCCAGAAGAGTACAAAACATATATATCCTTGCATTGTGCCTGAAAAAGTGCATCTCAGTAGCTCCAGAAAAAACAGTGAATTCACTCAGATTAACAGTTCTTGGGGAAGAGGGGGGAGTTGTGGGTTTTTTTTCTTTTTGTGCAAAATGTATAGCTCATGTAAATTCCGTTCATAATTTTTCCCTACTGTTATTTACAAATATTCCCTTGTTAGACCTAATTGACAGAACTTTCACATACTCCTAGAAAAGGGCTGTGGCATCATGTTTCTATTCTGAGGCTGCCTTGCACTTTCCACTCACACAAATTGCTGCCTTTCTGATTGTTCTACTTATAAATAATTTCTGTGTTATTGTATATATACACAAAGAAACTCATGATCACATTTTTCTAAACTCCCAAGTCTAAGGAGGCCAAAGATAATAATGCAGAGACTGAGCCTGGAGTCCTGAAAAAAATGTTGTTCATAAATAATAGGATAAGACAAAAATTACAAATGTTGTGACTATCTACAAATGAGACAGATATCAGGAAAATACCCATCTATCATACCAAACCTGGTTTCTTTAGACCTTATCAGCTCCCACCTATCTGACTTGACATTTTTATTCAATGCCTCCCCTTTTTTTTCTTTCATTTACCTATTTATAATTAATATACATATATCACTGATTTCATATCTCCTTTTGACCTCCATGTTACCTGACCACAGTCATAAAAAAAAGATGTCAGAAAGAAACATTATAGATGCTTTTCCTTCCAGAGGGCAGACTTTGGCCTGTTTAGGGGCCTGGCTGACAGAGACCCTTGGGAGGCAGTCCTGAAGGGCAAAGGAGTCCAGGAAGGCTGGACACTATTCAAGAAGGAAAAATTAAAGGCGCAGGAGCAGGCCGTGCCCATGTGCCGAAAGATGAGCCGGCAGGGAGGAAGACCGGCCTGGCTGAACGGAGAGCTTTGGCTGGAACTCAGGAAAAAAAGGAGAGTTTACAACCTTTGGAAGAAGGGGTAGGCCATTCAGGAGGACTACAAGGATGTCGTGAGGTTATGCAGGGAGAAAATTAGAAGGGCCAAAGCCCAGCTAGAACTTAGTCTGGCTACTGCTGTAAAAGACAAGAAAAAACATTTCTATAAATACATTAGCAACAAAAGGAGGGCTAAGGAGAATCTCCATCCTTTATTAGATGGGAGGTGAAACATAGTGACAAAGGATGAGGGAAAGGCTGAGGTACTCAATCCCTTGTTTGCCTCAGTCTTTAACAGTAAGACCAATTATTCTCAGAGTACCCAGCCCCCCTGAGATGGAAGACAGGGACAGGGAGCAGAATGAAGCCCCCATAATCCAAGGGGAAATGTTTAGCGACCTGCTACACCACTTAGACATGCACAAGTCTATGGGGCCAGATGGGATCCACCTAAGGGTACTAAGGGAGCTGGCGGAAGTGCTCACCAAGCCACTTTCCATCATTTATCAGCAGCCCTGGTTAACCAAAAAGTTCCCAGTTGACTGGAAATTAACAAATGTGATTCCCATCTACAATAAGGGCTGGAAGGAGGATTTGGGGAATTATAGGCCTGTCAGCCCGACCTCGGTGCTGGGGAAGATTATGGAGCAGATCATCTTGAGTGCCATCACGCAGCACATACAGGACAACCAGGCGATCAGGCCCAGTCAGCATGGGTTTATGAAAGGCAGGTCCTGCTTGACTAACCTGATCTCCTTCTATGACAAGGTGACCCCACTTACTGGATGAGGAAAAGGCTGTGGATGTTGTCTACCTGGCCTTTAGTAAAGCCTTTAACACAGTTTCCCACAGCATTCTCCTGGAGAAACTGACTGCTCATGGCTCGGACCGGCATACGCTTGACTGGGTAAAAAAATGGCTGGATGGCTGGGCCCAAAGATCTGTGGTGAATGGAGTTAAATCCAGTTGGCGGCCGGTCACAAGTGGTGCTCCCCAGGGCTCAGTATTGGGGCCAGTTCTCTTTAATATCTTTATCAATGATCTGGATGAGGGGATTGAGTGCACCCTCAGGAAGTTCTCAGATGATTCCAAGTTGGGTGGGAGTGGTGATCTGCTTGAGGGTAGGAAGGTTCTGCAGAGGGATCTCGACAGGCTGAATGAATGGGCCAAGGCCAACTGTATGAGGTTCAACAAGGCTAAGTGTCGGGTCCTGCACTTGGGGCACAACAACCCCATGCACCGCTACAGGCTGGGGGAAGAGTGGCTGGAAATATGCCTGGCAGAAAAGGACCTGGGGGTGTTGATCGATGGCTGGCTGAATATGAGCCAGCAGTGTGCCCAGGTGGTCAAGGCAGCCAACAGCATCCTGGCTTGTATCAGAAATAGTGTGGCCAGCAGGACTCAGGAAGTGATTGTCCCCCTGTACTCGGCACTGGTGAGGCCGCACCTTGAATACTGTGTTCAGTTTTGGGCCCCTCACTACAAGACAGACATTGAGGTGCTGGAGAGAATCCAAAGGGCAGCAAAGCTGGTGAAGGGTCTAGGGACCAAGTCTTATGAGGAACGGCTGAGGGAACTGGGGTTATTTAGTCTGGAGAAAAGGAGGCTGAGGGCAGACCTTATCACTCTCTAGAACTACCTGAAAGGAGGTTGTAGCAAGGTGGGTGTCGGTCTCTTTTCCCAAGTAACAAGTGATAGGACGACAGGAAATGGCCTCAAGTTGCTCCAGGGGAGGTTTAGATTGGATATTAGGAAAAATTTCTTCACCAAAAGGGTTGTCAATCACTGGAACAGGCTGCCCAGGGAAGTAGCTGAGTCACCATCCCTGGAGGTATTTAAAAGACGTGTAGATGTGGCACTTATGGATATGGTTTAGTGGTGGACTTGGCAGTGCTAGGTTAACAGTTGGACTTGATAATCTTAAAGGTCCTTCCAACCAAACCGATTCTATGATTCATCCTCACTTTTCAACTTCTGTCAGTGACAATTTCATTTGTCTAACTTATCTGTCCTATACAAGCACTAGGTTTGTTTCAAAGGTATCCAAATTAACTTGTGGAGTGCTTAAGAGGCCTTTTCATTTTTCAAATTTCTGCTAGAAGTGGCTACACTGACAGCTCCTTTTATTATGTTTTTGGAGATGAAAATAGTGTTCATTGAGGAAGAAAGAAGTGGTCAGGAGATTCCTGGTCTTGAAATATTTGTATTTGAAAAACACAAAAAAAGTTTAGACCCTTGAGAAATTTGTTTGTTTGAGGCAGGATGAAGGCAATATACAAGAAATAAGAATTTAATAGTCAAGGATCTCTATGTTAAGCAATATGCAAGTTAAAATTTAAAAAAAAAAAAAAACAAATGCAAAAAAAAACCCCAAAAAACCCACACCAACACACACCACCAACACAACAGCAAAAAAAAAAAAAATCACCAGACAAAAAAAACACTAACCCTCAGCCGAAATATATCTATCATGATATCACACCAGCACAGCTATAGCATTTTCTAATAGATTTCGAATCTGTATTGAATGCATTCCAACAATAGTTAAAGTTATGTATAATTCTCTTGTGGAACAGTTTTTATCATCAAAATATTGAGTCATTTGATTCTCACCAAAATACTCAAGTAACAAAAAAATGTTACACTAGTAATTCTTGACTCCTACAAATCCTCTTTAAAGGTTATTAATTCCATATCAGTTAAGTTTTTGAAAATGCTTCTCAGTTACCTTCCTGTAAATCACCTAACCAATATCCTATCACCACATATCTGCTGTGCTCAGAACAAACTCTAGGTATGACAACTGTAAAGCTTGAGAAACTTGAATGCTAACTTAAAACTTGATTTAAATTGGTCAGCTGGGTCAAAAAAAAATCCATCCTAACTCCTGTTGTTATAAAACTTCATATTTTTAGGGAGTCTAAAATAAAGATTTGAACTTGACTGATAGGGATTATTCCATTTTCTTTCTTCAGGGCATGCATAATTGCTAATTCCTGTATAATTTATCTTTGGATAAACAAATAGTTGATATTAGGAAGGAGGAGTGTGAATATTATTTTTGTAAAAACTTATTAATAGAATTGCTGGACTACAGTGTTTGACACCAAACTAGCATTTTATCCAAGCACCAACTGTTCAAGATACCTCAATAAATATTGCTTAAAATTAAAATGTGTATAGCAGTTGAGAAATGGTTTTCAGTTAGTGCTTAGTTATAAAAATCTTTATACAATACTGTTGCATGTTTAGCAATTGGATTTATGTTGATATTGTGTAAAGGAATGTAGAGAGTAATTAACGCTAGGTCATTTTGTAGCTTCAGAGGCTTGAGGGGGAACTGAATACTGGCCCAGGAGAAAAGAGGCTGAATCGTGGCTTCAAAGTCAATGGCAGAATACCCACCGACTCCAGTGGGACCAGAATTTCACCATAGGAATACAAATTTAAAACTGAGGTAAGAATTGTAACAAAGGCATTCAAGTGAGGAGGAAAACATCAGCATTCTTCAGTTTAGACTGTAACCATGTCACATTAACAAAAAAATAAAGAATATGCCAAGTGATTCACAGTGCTTGAACTTTATGTAGTTAATTATATTCTGTCAACACAGAGTAAGAAATGTTCAAGAATTCATTAACCCCAGTATGAAGCCTTTATAAAAAAGTAGAGATTTTTTAAACAGAATGAGTTTCAAATAAACAGTTGTTACTAGAAAATGTTTTCAACACATTTAAAAATTGGAAGTGATGAGGTCAAACCTATCAGACCCCCCTAGCATGTAAAGCTTTCAAAAATCAGAGGAAGGTTGTTGCTTTTTTTTTTTTTAATGGACTGTTACAAAACAATCAGCCCTCAAGCTGGGGGGGGGGGGAATTCCCAATACTCAATCATATTTTGTAGTTTCAGAACTTGTAAGTTTTTATATGACATCCTTGATGATAGCTGGAGGAAAAAAAATGTCGCCATAACTACAGGATGTTTCTATTTCAAAGAAGGCTCTACTAGTGGAAAAAATAGCATTCAAACTATAAAGAACTAGGCAGCCAAGTAGAGGGCATTGGCATATGGCCGAAATACATTTAAGAGCACAGCTGTGCTTGCTGACCGAGGAAATGGAAGTTGCATGCTCTTTTATATGATGGACGTGTGTCACGTCAGCAAAAGGGAACAGCATGAGAGAGAGTGGCTGGGGAAAAGGCTTTCCAGGCTGCTGTGGAGAAGTTGGCACTGTGCAGAGACAAGGGTTGCAGTTTGGAGGAAGCAGAAGCCTGAAAAGCAGAAAAACATCTACCTTGCAACAAACCAACCTGAGAAAGATTAATACCAACTACAAATTACCATCTTGAGCAACTTCTGTGAATACTTGTGCCAAGGAACCTCTAAGAGTGATGAGCAAAAGACAAAAATGGGAGAAAGTATTGAGGGTGATCTATAAATCCAGATGCAGTCTCAGAGAAGTTAATAATTTTTTCATAACTAAAATTTACAGTTTCCCTATACTACCCTGCAGAGAGTGACAGGCACAGAAATTATGATGGCCATTATTTTCAGATTTGAATTCCAAAAGCTAACCACCTAAAGAACAATAAGTCGAACTGAGCATTAGGCAGAATTGATACCCCTCCATATTTCATGCCAAAATCATAGATAGGCCAGAAGAATACTGTTTTGAGAAGTGATAGTCATCAACATGAATCTCCTCAGACCTTAAGTTATAGCTTCTCAATTCCAGGTGAGATCTCCAACCACTAGGCTATTGCTCAAAAGTACTGGCACTACAGTCTCCTCTGATCTCAATTTAAAAGAAACCAGCGAGTCCTATTCTCATTTTAAAGGAAACAACTTAGATCCTGAACTCTAGGAGAATATTAAAATTCTCAGCTGAGTTAGATTTATGCCTACACATATAATAACAAGACACAGATAAGCATCTAAAGGAGAAGTTCAGGACACTGTTCTTTACCCAATCAGAGTTTAGCCCAAAAATGAGAAAGTACAGTGTCACGGTTTAAAGCTGGGCCAGATATTAAACCTGTGGCAGATGCTCTCTGTTAACCCTCCCCCCCCCACCCGAAGGGAAAGGGAAAGGGAAAAGGGAGAGAGACTTATGGGTTGGAAAGTTAAAACAGTTTTAATAAACTATAATAATGAAAAAGAGTATAATAATAATAATAGAAATAATCAAATATATACAAATATATACAAGTATATATACAAAACCAAGATCGAGCTCCCCTGAAGTCAGCCACGTCACCACTGGCACTGCAGGGCAGGCTCCAGGAAGGCCCAGGCTGGGCCTAGCGACGGTTGAGAGCTGGATTCAGGGATGCACGGATCGGGATCGGGAGCAGCAGGAAAACAGACAGTCCTCTTCGGACACCAGCCATAGCAGAAAGAGAGCGAGACCCTCGTGATCCACCCGCTTTATACCGAGAATGACGTGTATGGGATGGAATACCTCGTTGGTCAATTTTGGGTCACCTGCCCTGTCTGCTCCTCCCTGCAGGTGCGACCCCCCTTCGGCTCTTCACTCGTAATCAGTGAGGAATTTAGCAGTGACCTTGGTTTCTCTAAGACTAAGTACAGCAAGAGCCTTTCTGCATAACATCCCTACCGGTGCCTCAGCGATAACTACAAACTTTGAGCGTTATCAGTCCTGGAAGCAGACACTGTCTGCAAAACATGCAGTTAGTTTCAGAAAGTGCAGTTACTTAGAGGAGACTTAGCTGAAAGTAAAAATCACTGAAAGGAAAATTGGCCTGGTTTAGGCCAAACCAGGACATAGAGTTTTCATCATTTTCACTACATTCATTAGGAAATTTCAAGACATCATCATTCAGTGTTAATATACAATATTAATGAAATTATTATTTAACTGTTTACATTCACAATACAAGCACTTTTTACAGAACTCAGATTTTGGACATGCATTATCTGCTAATTGTTACTGTAAATGAGAAAGCAAGCTATACTTTTATACATCCATTGTCCTTCAAAATGTGCCATTCAGTTCACTAACGTGATTAATTTTCTCTCTCTTTTGTAGTTTCAGATAGTGAGGAGGGATCATTCCATATCACAATTATTCTAATTTCTCAAATTTGTTTATTTTATATCTGATCTAGACAGAAAATGTTAAAGTAAAAAGGAAGCAGCAGGAGCTCTACTGTCAGACTGGTCAACAATTTTCTGCTCTTATTAACCATCAGTTAACAATATAGTTTGCTTCTGTGTCCATTGAAATCAGCCGTTCAACTTCTGTTAACTTCAATGTGCATTGCAGTTATGAGACATTTTACATGTTATTTTACTTGAAATGTAAATTTAGAGGTCATAAGAAATATAAGTGAAATGTTCAATATTTTCTGCACTGTATGCACGCTATTTTCTCTTCTTTGTGGAATAAATTATCTTGGTTATTTCATTTTGAGAGTTCAGATAAAGAATGTAGTCTAGTAAAGTTCATTAGCAATAAGTCTGAATGTAAAACTTTTACTTAATTACATTTTTCAAAAAAAACCCAACTTTCAACACTTATGGCACTGTAGTACCAATATGTATATTAGTATTGAAGATAAGCATTTGAGATTTAAATGCCAATTCCCATGTGGTGCTAAGATATATAGGCATTACTAAGATTGTGAAGCTATTCTTTGGCATATTAACGGCAATATGATAATGCAGCCTAGTGCTTCAGAAATTAGTTCACACACACTGTAGCTCTCCTTCCCTGAAGCAATATTTAACATAGAAGCAGAAGAAAAGACAGTCTGTGAAGTGTAGAAAAAAAGAAATACAAGTTACAAGAGTAATGAAGGGCAAAAAGTTCCCTGAATTCAATGACCTTCTTCAAGCGGAATCATCAAGAAAAACTGGAAAGACACATAGGTCCATGACTGTTGTGCATTGCATGAGAGTCTATCTGGGAACATCCCTGAAAATTCAAAGGGACTTAAAATGTCTGAAGCAAATACTCATGGGGGGCAAGGAAAACAGTTGTGCATTGCCTTGCCACTTCTTCTGCTATTTCTTTCCTAGAGCAGCAGGTTAGGGAAGAGGAATTTTATAGTTCTGAAAAATCCTGCTAAGGGCAGATATTTCTATTTGACACTTTGTTTGGCAAAAGTCCCCAAGCAAACATACAATTGCTGTACCTAAGTGAGGCTGGACACCAATGTTAACAACATGGATTTTAGGAGATGTGCTATCTCATCCTGATACTCAAAAGTTGAAGCTCACAGGTTGACACAGGTGTTCTTCCCAGGAACAAATACAAAATTCTGCTCAATTTTATTTAATTCAGTAACTTGCAGCAACATCAAGAAATCAGAGAGAAGCCCTAAAAACCTTATCCAAGCTTAGCTTAGGTGACCTAACACATTTTCTTTTCTCATAGCATCAAAACTGAAAGAATAACTATTCAGTAATTAATCTTTTACTTCATGAGCACTGATACCATCATCATTCTCCATTTCACAACACAGTTCTATATATTTATGTGTTTTTATGAAATAAACAGAGCTTTTCACAGAATCATAGAATCGTTTTGCTTGGAAAGGACCTTTAAGATCATCAAGTCCAACCATTAACCTAACACTGCCAAGTCCACCACTAAACCATGTCCCCAAGCACCACATCTACATGTCTTTTAAATACCTCCAGGGATGGTGACTCCACCACTTCCCTGGGCAGCCTGTTCCAATGTTTGACAACCCTTTCGGTGAAGAATTTTTTCCTAATATCCAATCTAAACCTCCCTTGGTGCAACTTGAGGCTGTTTCCTCTTGTCCTATCACTTGTTACTTGGGAGAAGGGACTAACACCCTTCTCGCTACAACCTCCTTACAGGTAAGAAGTGTGCTCTAGATCCTTCACCAGCTTCATTGCCCTTCTTTGGACTCTCTCCAGCACCTCACTGTCTTCCTTGTAGTGAGGGGCCCAAATCTGAACACAGTATTTGAGATGCGACCTCACCAGTGCCGAGTACAGGGGGACAGTCACTTCCCTAGTCGTGCTGGCCACACTATTTCTGATACAAGCCAGGATGCTGTTGGCTGCCTTGACCACCTGGGCACACTGCTGGCTTATATTCAGCCGGCCATCAATCAACACCCCCAGGTCCGTTTCCACCAGGCACCTCTCCAGCCACTCTTCCCCAAACCTGTAGCGTTGCATGGGGTTGTTGTGACCCAAGTGCAGGACCTGACACTTAGACTTCTTAAAACTCATACAGTTGGCCTCAGCCCACTGATTCAGCCTGTCGAGATCCCTCTTCAGAGCCTTCCTACCCTCAAGCAGATCAACACTCCCGCCTAACTCGGTGTCACCTGCAAACTTACTGAGGGTGCACTTGATCCCCTCATCCAGATCATTGATAAAGATATTAAAGAGAACTGGTCCCAATACTGAGCCCTAGGGAACACCACTTGTGACCAGCCACCAAGTGGATTTAACTCCATTCACCACAACTCTTCGGGCCCAGCCATCCAGCCATTTTTTTTACCCAGCAAAGCGTACGCTCATCCAAGCCATAAGCAGTCAGTTTCTCCGGGAGAATGCTGTGGGAAATGGTGTCAAAGGCTTTACTGAAGTCCAGGTAAACATCCACAGGCTTTCCCTCATCCACTAAGCAGGGCACCTTGTTATAGAAGGTGATCAGGTTACTCAGGCAGGACTGCTGATAAATGATGGAAAGTGGCTTGGTGAGCACTTCTGCCAGCTCTCTCAGTATTCTTGGGTGGATACCATTCGGCCCCATGGACTTGTGTGTGTCTAAGTGGTGTAGCAGGCCACTAACCAGACACAGGGAAAGCTTCATATTAAGGAAAAAAATATGGAACTGACTTTAGTATATGCATGCATCTATTACAGGTATGAAAAGCTGATTTTCTAATTGCAGTCCCATTTCAAAACTGCAGTGCTGTGATGTTTAGATAGTTCCTTCAACTGTCAGCTTGAAGTGTTATTGTAGATTTCTAAATATATTCAATTAAAAATGGTCAAAGTAGTGTCAGGAGGCTTTAAGACCTTTTTATACTATAACTAAACAAAACCCAGAATTCATTTTAGAAAAGCATGCAATGTATAAGGTAAAACTCTGAAATGCTGAAATACAATAAAAACCATGTGTCCTGGTTTGGACTAGGTCAAACTTTTCTGTTAAGTTTCCTTTAAGTGACTTTATTTCCTGAAGTGGACTACACGGCCTGTTGCCACGGGAACTAGGGTCCCTGTTGGGTCTCTTTGTCCCACAGAGGAAGGGGCTGTAGAGTGACACACCTGTGGGGAGGGGCAGAAAGGACAGGTGACCCAAACTGACCAATGAGGTGTTCCATCCCACCCACATCATCCTCAGTATAAAGCTGAGAGACCACGAGGGTCGTGCCCTCTTCTCCTGGGAAGACTCTGCCCTCTCTCCTGTTGCTCCTGAACCCAGTTCCCGCCTGCTGCTGCGTGTGCTCTGGGACTGCCCAGCGCCTGCCCTGCAGCATCAGCGGTGACGTGGTCGTCATCAGGGGGAGCTCAGTAGTGTTTTTTTTATATAGTTCATTATTTACTATACTCTTCCTTTTCCTTGTTATTGCTTATTAAAACTGTTTTAACTTTTCCAACCCGTAAGTCTCTCCCCCTTTTCTCTTTTCCTTTCCTCCCTGGGGAAGGAGAAGGTTAACAGAGAGCATCTGCCATCCGTTTAACTGCCTGCCCAGCCTTAAATGGTGACACCATGAAAGAATAAAGCTGAAAATTAACAGGGAGAAAGCAGTAGAAATACTGTCTTTAAAAGAACTAAGGCATATTTTTCCCCCCAAATATTACTGGGTAAAGAATGACAAAGGAATGACACTTGAAAACAGAGTCAAAGAATGGTTAGGATTGGAAGGGACATCTGGAGATCATCTAGTCCAACCCCCTGCCAAAGCAGGTTCACCTGGAGCATGTTGCACAGGGTCATGTCCAGGCAGGTTTTGAATATCTCCAGAGAAGGAGACTCTACAACCTCCCTGGGCAGCCTGTTCCAGTGCTCTGTCGCCCTCAAAGTAAAGAAGTTCCTCCTCATATTCAGATGGAACTTTCCATGTTTCAGTTTGTGCCTGTTGCCCCTTGTCCTGTCACTGGGCACCACTGAGAAGAGTCTGGCCCCATCCTCTCGACACACACCCCTAAGGTATTTGTAAGTATTGATAAGATCCCCTCTCAGTCTTCTCTTCTCCAGGCTAAAGAGACCCAGCTCTCTCAGCCTCTCCTCATAAGAGACATGCTCCAGTCCTCTGATCATCTTTGTAGCCCTCCACTGGACTCTCTCCAGTAGTGCCTTGTCTTTCTTGAACTCGGGGAGCCCAGAACTGGACACAGTACTCCAGGTGTGGCCTCACTAGGGCAGTGTAGAGGGGGAGGATAACCTCCCTCGACCTGCTGGCCACACTCTTCCTAATGCACCCCAGGATACCATTGGACTTCACAGAATCACAGAATCACAGAATGTTAGGGATTGGAAGGGACCTCGAAAGATCATCTAGTCCAATCCCCCTGCTGGAACAGGATTGCCTAGACCATATCACACAGGAACGCGTCCAGGCGGGTTTTGAATGTCTCCAGAGAAGGAGACTCCACAACCTCTCTGGGCAGCCTGTTCCAGTGTTCGGTCACCCTCACCGTAAAGAAGTTTTTCCTCATATTTATGTGGAACCTCCTGTGTTCCAGCTTGCACCCATTGCCCCTTGTCCTGTCAAGGGATGTCACTGAGAAGAGCCTGGCTCCATCCTCATGACACTTGCCCTTTACATATTTATAAACATTAATGAGGTCACCCCTCAGTCTCCTCTTCTCCAAGCTAAAGAGACCCAGCTCCCTCAGCCTCTCCTCATAAGGGAGATGTTCCACCCCCTTAATCATCTTCGTGGCTCTGCGCTGGACTCTCTCTAGCAGTTCCCTGTCCTTCTTGAACTGAGGGGCCCAGAACTGGACACAATATTCCAGATGCGGCCTCACCAGGGCAGAGTAGAGGGGGAGGAGAACCTCTCTCGACCTGCTAACCACACCCCTTCTAATACACCCCAGGATGCCATTGGCCTTCTTGGCCACAAGGGCACACTGCTGGCTCATGGTCATCCTGCTGTCCACTAGGACCCCCAGGTCCCTTTCCCCTACGCTGGTCTCCAACAGGTCTGCCCCCAACTTGTACTGGTACATGGGGTTGTTCTTGCCCAGATGCAGGACTCTACACTTGCCCTTGTTATATTTCATTAAATTTCTCCCCGCCCAACTCTCCAGCCTGTCCAGGTCCCTCTGAATGGCTGCGCAGCCTTCCGGCGCATCAGCCACTCCTCCCAGTTTTGTGTCATCAGCGAACTTGCTGACAGTGCACTCTATTCCCTCATCCAAGTCATTAATGAATATATTGAATAGAACTGGTCCCAGAACTGACCCTTGAGGGACTCCGCTAGACACAGGCCTCCAACTGGACTCTGTCCCATTGACCACCACTCTCTGGCTTCTTTCCTTCAGCCAGTTCACAATCCACCTCACTACCCGATCATCCAGACCACACTTCCCCAGTTTAGCTGCGAGGATGCTGTGGGAGACCGTGTCAAACGCTTTACTGAAATCGAGATAGACCACATCCACAGCTTTACCATCATCTATCCACCGGGTTATGTCCTCATAAAAGGCTATCAAGTTGGTTGAGCAAGACTTCCCGTTGGTGAAGCCATGCTGAGTGCCCCTAATGATCCCCCTATCCTTGATGTGCCTAGAGACAGCACCAAGAACAAGTTGTTCCATCACCTTTCCGGGGATGGAGGTGAGGCTGACCGGTCTATAGTTACCCGGGTCCTCCTTCTTGCCCTTTTTGAAGACTGGAGTGACATTCGCTTTCCTCCAGTCCTCAGGCACCTCTCCCGTCACCTCTCACGTCTACCTCAACACTAGAGCGTTGCCCCAGTGGTGCAAGCCCAGCTACTACCCCATCCCCCTTCGAATCTAGTTTAAAGCTCTCCGAATGAGCCCTGCTAATTCCTGTCCCAGAACCCTTTTGCCCCTACGACATAAACCTTTCCCATGTATTACGGTCATGCCTGGTGTCTTATAAAACCAGCCATTATCAAAGAACCCAAAGCCCTGTCTGTAGCACCAGTCTCGTAGCCAGGCATTAACAGAGAGAATCCTACTATTCCATCCCCTGTCATCACCTGAAAATGGAAGGAGGGAGAAGAAAACAACTTGTGCCCCAGACTCTTTCACCAACCGTCCTAGGGCCTTGTAGTCTTTCTTCATCCCCCTCAGACTACGGGATGCAGCTTCTTCCCCACCTGTCTGGAAGATCAGCAGGGGGTAGTAGTCTGTGGCCTTCACCAGGTTGGGGAGTTTCCTGGCGATATCCCTGATTCGGGCTCCAGGCAGGCTGCAGACCTCCCTGTGATGGGGGTCAGCTCTGCATATTGGGCCCTCAGATCCCTTTAGGAAGGAGTCTCCAACCACTAAAACTCTTCTCTTCTTCCTTGTGGAGGAGGTAGCTATACACCTGTCAGGTTTTTCTGACTGTGGTGGGACCTCTGATATAGGTTGCCTCTCCACCACATCCCCATTGGACTGGCTATATTCCACTAGGGCTTCATATGTATTTCTCAGAGGCACCTGTGGAGGCAAGGTAGGCAAGGAGGGCACTCGCCTTTTGCCACGGCCATAGACTTGCCTCCACTCACTCCTCTCCTCTAGGTGATTGTTTTCCACCTGAGAGGGGCAGAGTACAGGGGTCCCTCCATCCTGGGAGCTCTCCAGCAGGTGCTCCCATTTTTGTTGCAGGGAGGGCAGAGCCTGGTTCCACCAGTCTATCTCCATTTCAGCCTCCTGAATGCTCCTAAGCCTTTCCACTTCTGCTTGAAGCCTTTCAACCTGGCTTTGCAGCTGTGCCGCTCGGCCGAGCAGATCATCTACCTGCTCACAGCGCACACAGCCCCCTGTCACCACAGAGACGCTGTAGCATTCCCTGCAGCCTGTGACCTGCACCATCGCCTCCTTCCGTGGGAGCTCTGTCTGGGTTCCCACATCCATTTTGATCTTCTTCCGCCAGGTAGATACCATTGTTCTTTCACTGAGCTGGGAAATACCTGTTGGTGACACCCCTGGTTCACAGCTCCTTGGCGCCTTCCTCGCCTTGTGCACTGGGAGGGAGTCAGCGCCCTCCCCAATGAGCTGCAAACTGCTGCGGCCTCTCCTGCCCTGGGACACACCCAGTCACTGATGACTCTCCCTCTCCCCTCTGGGCAGGGACTAGTCCCTGTCCTCCAGGAGGCTCTTTATCACCCAATCAACAGGGGGCGGTGCTACACACCATCCTCTCCTGATTCGTTGCCGGGAACTCCCAGGTCCGGGGTGGGGGGGAAGCAGCTCGGGGCTGCTGCTCGGGGGGCCCAAAGTATGAAAACCACCCGGTTACAGCCCGATGTCGCCCTCGCCCCCGCCCTCACCTCAGTCGCTGCCGTCGCTGCCCCCGCTGTTGCTGCTGCCGCCGCTGTCAGCAAGACAGCGGCGCTGACTTCCTGGCCACAAGGGCACATTGTTGGCTCATGTTGAACTTGTTGTCCACCAGGACTCCTAGGTCCTTCTCTGCAGAGCTGCTTTCCAGCAGGTCAACCCCCAACCTGTACTGGTGCATGGGGTTATTCCTCCTAAGGTGCAGGACCCTACGCTTGCCTTTGTTAAATTTCATTAGGTTCCTCTCTGCCCAGCTCTCCAGCCCGTCCAGGTCTCGCTGAATGGCAGCACAGCCTTCTGGTGTATCGGCCACACCTCCTAGTTTTGTGCCATCTGCAAACTTGCTGAGGGTACAATCTGGCCCTTTGTCCAGGTCATTGATAAATAAATTGAACAAGGCTGGACCCAGTACTGACCCCTGAAGAACACTGGTAGCTACAGGCCTCCAACTAGACTCAGAACCACTGATCACAACCCTCTGAGCTCTGCCATTCAGCGAGTTCTCAATCCACCTCACTGTCCACTCATCTAACCCACACTTCCTGAGCTTTCCTATGAGGATGTTATGGGAGACAGTATCAAAAGCCTTGCTGAAGTCAAGGTAGACAACACCCACCGCTCTCCCCTCATCTACCCAGCTGGTCATCCAATCATAGAAGGCCATCAGATTGGTCAAGCATGATTTCCCCTTGGTAAATCCATGTTGACTACTCCTGATAACACATACTTAGAGATGGCATCCAGAATGAGCTGTTCCAGCACCTTTCAGGGATGGAGGTGAGGCTGACTGGCCTGTAGTTGCCTGGTTCCTCCTTCTTGCCCTTTTCAAAGACTGGAGTGGCATTGGCCTTCCTCCAGTCCTCAGGCACCTCTCCTGTTCTGCATGACCTTTCAAAGATGATAGAGAGTGGCTTGGCAATAACATCTGCCAGCTCCCTCAGCACTCGTGGGTGCATCTCATCAGGGCCCATAGATTTGTGGGTGTCCAGTTTGCCTAAATGTTCTCTAAGTTGATCCTCCTCAACCAAGGGAAAGTCTTCCTTTCTCCAGACTTTCTCTCTTTTCCCTCTGTACTCGGCACTGGTGAGGCCGCACCTTGAATACTGTGTTCAGTTCTGGGCCCCTCACTACAAGAAAGACATCAAGGTGCTGGAGAGAGTCCAAAGAAGGGCAATGAAGCTGGTGAAGAGTCTGGAGAACAAGACTTATGAGGACTGAGTGAGAGAACTGGGGTTGTTTAGTCCAGAGAAAAGGAGGCTGAGGGGGCAGACCATATTGCTCTCTACAACTACCTGAAAGGAGGTTGTAGCGAGGAGGATGTTAGTCTCTTTTCCCAGGTAACAAGCGATAGGATGAGAAGAAACAGCCTCAAGTTGTGCCAGGGGAGGTTTAGATTGTATTTATTCACGGAAAGGGTTATCAAGCAGTGGAACAGGCTGCCCAGGGAACTGGTGGAGTCACCATTCCTGGAGGTATTTAGAAGACGAGTAGATGTGGTGCTTATGGATATTGTTTAGTGGTGGACTTGGTAGTGTTAGGTTAATGGTTGGACTTGATGATCTTAAAGGTCCTTTCCAACCAAAACGATTCTATGATTCTTACCTCCAGGGCCTGGGATTCCTGAGGGTTGGCCTTAGCAGTAAATACTGAGGCAAAGGCAGCATTCAGTAACTCCGCCTTCTCTGTATCCTTCATCACCAGGGCACCCTCCTCATTCAGCAGCAGGCCCACATTTTCCCTAGTCTTCCTTTTGCTGATGATGTACCTGATGAAGCCCTTCTTGTTGTCCTTGATGTCCCTTGCCAGATTTAATTCCAAGTGGGTCTTAGCCTTCCTCGATGCATCCCTGCATACTCTGACAACCTTCCTATATTCCTCCCAAGTGGCCTGTACCTTTTCCCGCGTTCCGTAGACTTCCTTCTTCCATTTGAGTTTTGCCAGAAGCTCCTTGCTCATCCATGCAGGTCTCCTGCCCCCTTTGCTTGATTTCTTACTCATAGGGATGCACTGATCTTGAGCTTGGAGGAAGTGATGCTTGAATATTGACCAGCTCTCTTGGATCCCACTACCTTCTAGAGCCCTAACCCATGGGATACCCCCAAGTAGGTTCTTGAAGAGGCCAAAGTCAGCTCTCCTGAAGTCCAGGGTTGTGATCCTACTTCTTGCCCTGCTTCCTCCATGCAGGATCCTGAACTCCACCATCTTGTGGTCACTGCAGCCGAGGCTGCCCCCATCCTTCACATCCCCAACCAGACCTTCTTTATTTGTTAGTGCAAGGTCCAGCAGAACACCTCTCCGCGTTGATTCTTCCACCACCTGTGTCAAAAAGTTATCGTCAATGCTCTGCAGGAGCCTCCTGGGCACTGGGTGCCTAGCTGTGTTGTCTTTCCAGCAGATATCAGAGTGGTTGAAGTCCCCCATGAGAACCAGGGCCTGTGATTGTGAGGCTACTTCCAGCTGTCTGTAGAAGGCCTCATTGACTTCCTCTTCCTGATCAGGTGGCCTGTAGTAAACACCCACAACAGTGTCACCCATATTACCTGCCCCTTAATTCTTACCCATAGGCTCTCGACTCGTTCTTCGTCCACCCCTAGGCAGAGCTCGATACATTCCAGTTGCTCTCTCACATAAAGGGCAACTCCACCTCCTCATCTTGCTGGCCTGTCCTTCCTAAAAAGTACGTACCCATCCATGACAGCATTCCAGTCATGCGAGCTATCCCACCATGTCTCTGTAATTGCAATGAGATCATGGCCCTCCAGACGCACATAGATCTCCAATTTTTCCTGTTTATTCCCCATGCTGCGTGCTTTGCTGTGCAGGCATTTCAGAGAGGTAGTCGAGCATGAAGTTTTCCCAGGAGAGGTGCAAGAGGATCCACCATATTTATACATAACCTTGAGGTGGTTGGCCTTCTGGTTCCCATCTTGGGAGGCAGCTAAGGAACATTTATCACTGTTCTGATTGGCCTGGCTTATTCCCCCATTGGGTGCGATGGCACGAGCATTACCTTCTGGACCCCCCCCCCCCAAGTCCTTCAGTTTAAAGCCTGCCTCACCAAGTTGGCCAGCCTGCTGCCAATGATTCCCTTGCCTCTTCTAGACAGGTGGATCCCATCCCTCCCTAACAGGTTATAGTTGTCAAAGAGTGTCCCATTGTCATAAAAGCCAAAACCCTCACAATAACACCAGCCATGAAATCAAGAGTTGATTTCCATTATACGCCTGTATATGGAAAATAAATTAACAGATTCAGCAGCTGAAAGATCAGAACTGTATCAACGTTGGCAACTAAAAATATTAGAAGTGAAACCATAGCTTATGGACAGACCCAACTAAAAAGGAAGATATTTTTTGAGAGAAGTAAATCAAAGATCAATCAATGGGAAAAGCAAATATTTACTCCTATGAGCTGATGAAGCAATCGCCAAGAGTAAAACAGGGCAAATATTTGTGCTCATTTAACCCCTTTTACAGAAAACACTCTTCTTGAAGCTATGACTGCCAGCTGAGGTCCTCAGCGGTGGGTTGGGAGAAGAACCTGACAAGCAAGAGACTCAGCAGAATGGCTGAGGGTTTATTGTTTGCAGGTTTGTTTACTGCAATGAACACATCTAGGGAGTACCTCCTTTATTCCTGTCATCCTTTACTTTTACATTAGTAAAACAGTTGTGTGTTAACTATTCAGAATGTACCAGCTGTTACGGGACCCGGCAGGCAAATGACCCTCTAGAGCTTGCTGTGTGTCTCCAAGATCATGTTCAGAGGCAAACTTCCAGACAGCCAGAGAGGAATGGTTTACCATACATTTACAGTGACACCTTGAATTGGACTGGGTACAAAATTTGTCTTAATTCTAAGATTGAACTGGAAGTAGAAAAGCATTGTTCTTGCCCATATTCAAGAAAAACTCCAACCACATCCTCCCTTCACTCAGATAAAAAGTTCTGGAAATACTTTTTGAGCAAAGGATGGAAAAATTACTTCAAAGTATGCCTTAAGTGATGTTTACTTTTTGCATTTATTTTCTCCATGGTAACAGACTGTCCTGGTTTGACCCAAACCAGGCCAATTTTCCTTTCAGTGATTTTTACTTTCAGCTAAGTCTCTTCTAAGTAACTGCACTTTCTGAAACTAACTGCATGTTTTGCAGTGTCTGCTTCCAGGACTGATAACGCTCGAAGTTTGTAGTTATCGCTGAGGCACCAGTAGGGATGTTATGTAGAAAGGCTCTTGCTGTACTTAGTCTTAGAGAAACCAAGGTCACTGCTAAATTCCTCACTGCTTACGAGTGAAGAGCCAAAGGGGGGTCGCACCTGCAGGGAGGAGCGGACAAGGCAGGTGACCCAAAATTGACCAATGAAGGTATTCCATCCCATACACGTCATTCTCAGTATAAAGCGGGGGGATCACGAGGGTCTCGGCCCTTCCTGCCTGGCCTTCCCTTGCTGCTTCTGCTGTGTTTGGGTGCTTCTGCTGCTTCGGGCTGCTTCTGTGGCTTGAGCCTTTGGCCAGTGTCCAAGGAGGACTCTGTCTGTTTTCCTGCTGCCCCCGATCCCGATCCGTGCATCCCTGAATCCAGCTCTCGACCGTCTCTGGGCCCAGCTTGGGCCTTCCCGGAGCCTGCCCTGCAGTGCCGGTGGTGACGTGGCCGACATCAGGGGAACTCGATCTTGGTTTTGTATATACTTGTATATATTTGATTATTCCAATATTATTATTATACTCTTTTTCATTATTATAGTTTATTAAAACTGTTTTAACTTTCCAACCCATAAGTCTCTCTCCCTTTTCCCTTTCCCTTTCCCTTTGGGTGGGGGGGAGGGTTAACAGAGAGCGTCTGCCACAGGTTTAATAGCCGGCCCAGCTTTAAAACGTGACACAGACAGAACAGTGTACTACATGTTAGGTCAAAAGCCTTAAATATTTTCCTGTCAAGCCTGAGTCTAATATTATATTCATTCTAATATATAACTCATTGCCAAAAAGAATCAGCTGTAATCACCATCTGGAATGTGCTCTATGTCTAACTGTGACATCTTTAACATACTGCTGAGAAATGTATGAGCTCATACTTAGGATCTTCTTCATGCTTTTTATTACTGTATTTAGAAACATAGAATCATAGAATTGTTTTGGTTAGAAGGGACCTTTAAGATCATCGAGTCCAACTGTTAACCTAACACTACCAAGTCCACCACTAAACCATATCCCTAAGCATCACATCTACTCGTCTTTTAAATACCTCCAGGGATAGTGACTCCACCACTTCCCTAGGCAGCCTGTTCCACTGACTGACAACCCTTTCAGTGAAGAAATTCTTCCTAATATCCAATCTAAACCTACCCTGGAGCAACTTGAGGCCATTTCCTGTCGTCCTATCACTTGTTACCTGGGAAAAGAGACCAACACCACCTTGCTACAACCTCTTTTCAGGTAGTTGTAGAGAGCAATAAGGTCTCCCCTGAGCCTACTTTTCTCCAGACTAAACAACCCCAGTTCCCTCACTCAGTCCTCATAAGGCTTATTCTCTAGACCCTTCACCAGCTTCATTGCCCTTCTTTGGACGTGCTCCAGCACCTCAATGTCTGTCTTATAGTAAGGGGCTGAAAAGCGAACACAGTATTCGAGGTGCGGCCTCACCAGTGTCGAGTACAAGGGGATGATCACTTCCCTAGTCCTGCTGGCCATACTATTTCTGATACAAGACAGGATGCTGTTGGCCTTCTTGGCCACCTGGGCACACTGCTGGCTCATATTCAGCCGGCCATCGACCAACACCCCCAGGTCCTTTTCTGCTAGGCATATTTCCAGCCAATCTTCCCCAAGACTGTAGTGACACATGGGGTTATTGTGACCCAAGTGCAGGAACCAACACCTGGCCTTGTTGAACCTCATACAGTTGGCCTCTGCCCACTGATTCAGCCTGTCGAGATCCCTCTGCAGAACCTTCCTACCCTCAAGCAGATCAATACTCCCACCCAACTTGGTGTCGTCTGCAAACTTCCTGGGGGTGCACTCGATCCCCTCGTCCAGATCATTGATAAAGATATTAAAGAGAACTGGCCCCAATTCTGAGAGCCCTGGGGAACACCACTTGTGACCAACCACCAACTGGATTTAACTCCATTCACCACAGCTCTTTGGGGCCAGCCATCCAGCCATTTTTTTACTCAGCGAAGGGTATGCCCGTCCAAGCCATGAGCAGTCACTTTCTCCAGGAGAATGCTGTAGGAGATGGTATCAAAGGCTTTACTAAAGTCCAGGTAGACAACATCCACCACCTTTCCCTCATCCAGTAAGCGGGACATCTTGTCATAGAAGGAAACATAGAAGAAACTTCCTTCTCCAAGTGATAGAGGAGCTGACGAGGAGAGGTGCCATGCTGGACCTTGTTCTCATCAACAAGGAGGGGCTGGTGGGGGATGTGAAGCTCAAGGGCAGCCTTGGCTACAGCGACCATGAAATGGTGGAGTTCAAGATCCATAGGGCAGCAAGGAGGGCATGCAGCCAGCTCACCACCCTGGATTTCAGGAGAGCAGACTTTGACCTCTTCAGGGACCTACTTGGGAGAGTCCCTTGGGATAAAGCCCTGAAGGGAAGAGGGGCCCAAGAAAACTGGTTCGTATTCAAGGACCACCTCCTCCACACTCAGGAGCGATGCATGCCGACAAAGAGGAAGGCAGGCAAAAATGCCAGGAGGCCTGCATGGATGAACAAGGAGCTTCTGGATAAACTGAGACACAAGACGGAAGCCTACAGAGGGTGAAAGAAAGGACAGGTAGCCTGGGATGAATACAGGGAAATTGTCGGAGAAGCCAGGGACCAGGTTAGGAAAGCTAAAGCCCTGAAAGAATTAAATCTGGCCAGGGATGTCAAGGACAACAAGAAATGCTTCTATAGGTATGTCAGTGACAAAAGGAAGACTAGGGAAAATGTGGGCCCTCTCCAGAAGGAAACAGGAGACATGGTTACCCAGGATATGGAGAAGGTTGAGGTACTCAGTGACTTTTTTGCCTCAGTCTTCACCGGCAAGAGCTCTAGCCTCACCACCCAAGTCGCAGAAGGCAGAGGCAGGGACTGGAAGGATGAAGAACCACCCAATGTAGGAGAAGATCAGGTTCGAGACCATCTAAGGAACCTGAAGGTGCACAAGTCCATGGGACCTGATGAGGTTCATCCACAAGTCTTGAGGGAACTGGCAGATGAAGTTGCTAAGCCACTATCCATCATTTTTGAGAAGTCGTGGCAGTCTGGTGAAGACCCCACTGACTGGAAAAGGGGAAACATAACCCCCATCTTCAAGAAGGGGAAAAAGGAAGACCCAGGGAACTACAGGCCAGTCAGTCTCACCTCTGTGCCTGCCAAGATCATGGAGCAGATCCTCTTGGAAACTATACTGAGGCACACGGCAATCAAGGAGGTGATTGGTGACAGCCAACATGGCTTCACCAAGGGCAAATCATGCCTGACAAATTTGGTGGCCTTCTACGACGGGGTTACAGCACTGGTGGATAGGGGAAGAGCAACTGATGTCATCTACCTGGACTTGTGCAAAGCATTTGACACTGTCCCGCACGACATCCTTGTCTCTAAATTGGAGAGGGATGGACTTGACGGATGGACCACTCGGTGGATAAAGAATTGGCTGGATGGTCGCACTCAAAGAGTTATGGTCAACGGCTCAATATCCAAGTGGACACCAGTGACAAGTGGCATTCCTTAGGGGTCAGTATTGGGACCAGTCCTGTTTAACATCTTTGTCGGCGACATGGACAGTGCGATTGAGTGCGCCCTCAGCAAGTTTACCGACGACACCAAGCTGTGCGGTGTGGTCGACACGATGGAGGGAAGGGATGCCATCCAGAGGGACCTTGACAGGCTTGAGAGCTGGCCCTGTACAAACAGCATGAAGTTCAACAAGGCCAAGTGCAAGGTCCTGCATGTGTGTTGGGGCAATCCCAAGCACAAATACAGGCTGGGCAGAGAATGGATTGAGAGCAGCCCTGAGGAGAGGGACTTGGGGGTGATGGTTGACGAGAAGCTCAACATGAGCCAGCAGTGCGTGCTTGCAGCCCAGAAGGCCAACTGCATCCTGGGCTGCATCAAAAGAAGCGTGGCCGCTCTCGTGAGACCCCACCTGGAGTACTGCGTTCAGCTCTGGGGCCCCCAACATAAGAAGGACATGGAGCTGTTGGAGGGAGTCCAGAGGAGGGCCACGAAGATGATCAGAGGGCTGGAGCACCTCTCCTATGAAGGCAGGCTGGGAGAGTGGGGGCTGTTCAGCCTGGAGAAGAGAAGGCTCTGGGGAGACCTCATAGCAGCCTTCCAGTATCTGAAGGGAGCCTACAGGAAAGCGGGAGAGGGGCTTTTTACAAGGGCAGGTAGTGACAGGACGAGGGGGAATGGTTTTAAACTGAAAGAGGGTAGATTTAGATTAGATCTTAGGAAGAAATTCTTTACTGTGAGGGTGGTGAGACACTGGAACAGGTTGCCCAGAGAAGTTGTGGATGCCCCCTCCCTGCAAGTGTGTAAGGCCAGGTTGGATGAGGCTTTGAGCAACCTGGTCTAGAGGAAAGGTGTCCCTGCCTGTGGCAGGGGGGTTGGAACTAGATGATCTTTAAGGTCCCTTCCAACCCAAACCATTCTATGATTCTATGATTCTTTGAAATCAGGTTAATCAAGCAGGACCTGCCTTTCATAAACCCATGCTGACTGGGCCCAATCTTCTGGTTGTCCGGTACATGCCCCATGATGGCACTCAAGATATTTGCTCCATAATCTTCCCCAACACCAAGGTCAGACTAACAGGCCCGTAGTTCCCCGGATCTTCCTTGTAAGTCATGTAGCCAAAACTGAAATAATTTCAATTAAATTCTTGAATGCATTTTGCATTTGAATGTCATTCATTTGACAGATTCAGAGCAAGGATGATTAAAATGTTCATTCATCTATTTGAATATATTTGTGTATGCAAAATAAAATAGGAAAAAGTCTCTAGCCATATGATTTGAGAAGGAAGACTTACCACTTTTTTATTTATCGACTCCTTTTGAGTCTTTATTTTCTACTTAAATGTAGGGTAAGGAAAGAGAGTGTGCATGTATATGCTGGGTAACTTTCAGGTTTATGATGACACATTTTATCAGGTGTTTCCAAGATCAAAAAATACAGGTTATCTCTATTAAATATTAGCAATTTTAGCAATTAATATTCATGCATTTCAAAAAGTACCTAGCTGTTTTGCTGTGCTGACAGCTTAAAAAAGGTCATTGTGGCTTATCAATAGTCCACAAAGTTATATTTCATCTCTATAAAATCTAGAGCATCTCCTCAAGCTTAAAATAATGTCATGGTATTATTCTTCATCTTAAAAAAATACCAAACCACCCTCCAAAAGTGAATTAATAAACACAAACGTAATATTTTTTTTTAAAATCATATCAGTCTGTCATATGCAACCTCATATTGAGCTCTTTTTTCACTTTTCACTGGAGGGTTCCTTCCCACTTAGCTACTTTTTGCAGGCACAGTTTTAACATGAGTGGCACTCACACTCAGATAAGCAGCAGTGTGGTCACATTAGCAAGTTTCAAGTTCAGTTTTCATCAGACATTCACTTAACCTTGATGGAGATCTATCCATTAAGGAGACACTAAAACTGGAAAATCTCTGCAGCTGCTGAGCAACTTTCTAAGGAACTGGAGAGAATATTTTAAACTCTGTTTGACTGGTACCTCTCTGGTAAAATATAGCGTGCTCAAAGAATCAGAAGAAAAAACAGGAATCACTGAGAGATTATGTTTCAGTCTAATTATTGAAATACTTGCTACAGTGTCACATTCCAAATAAAATACACTCATATGCAGAACAATATTTATTCTTTTGATGGCCATCAAGAACAACGCTGCTTCTGATAAGGGATATAATTCCTTTTTCTTTTTTTCTTGCTATTTGATCTGGGTGTGAGCTATCCTAGGGGGTCGAGAAATTCTTTAAATTCTTTATCTTATCAGCCTGATGCGTAAATTAACTGCCTAAGCATATCTCAATAGAACAAGTTGCAGAACATTAAGGTTATACAAAACCCAGTGAGAACTGGTCTTGCGGTTTGAGCCAAGATGTTACCACGCTCGTGCAAGAAGAAAAGGTGAGAAGTGCACAGCGAGGAAGACATACGGCCTTCATCCCTGAGACCCCGGCCCATGACCACCAGGAGGAACTGTATTATAATAAAGACCGCCTTCTCGGGGAAAGTCATGAATATGTATAGCGTCCTTAAAATTATGATGAATATGTAACACTTTACCACATAAATACAAGATGAATTACCACGAACGGAGCGCACGATTTTGGTGGGACTACCCCCGTGCTGCCCAGAGCTGAATAAACATACCTACTTTACAACCTTGCCGGTTGTAGAGTCTGTTTTCCGCACGTCACTTCAAATCAATCGGTTTGGGGAAAGGTGACTCTGGAACAATTATAAAGGCAGCAAGAGAGTTTTAAGTATTTTCAGTGTTAGAAAAAGGGGAAATGAATGAAGTGATAGAATTAAGGGGCAGAGAAAAAAAAGCAAGTAATTTTAAATACTTTGCAATCATATGTCAAAATAGTAAAACATGGTAAGACTTCAGCTAGTTTGTCAGTATGATGATGTCATAAAAATTTTGACCAGGAATTTGTTTGAAAATGTCAACCACTTCATGTCAAGCTACTCTTGAGTCAGAAAAGCTGTAAAGAGGTATGCTATTATACTAAATCAAAAAGCAGAAATGTCATACTTGAAACATTGCATGTTAAACAATTGCACAATGTTCTCCTTTTCTAAGAGGTCTGAGACTGAATTCTGACACTCAGTTGTTTGCAGCTTATTGCTTTGTAATGGAGCTAATAAAAAGTATAAGAGGGAAAAAATGTTCCAAATTCAGTCCTGGTATAAAGACTGACTCAGCTCACTTGATTTCATTTGAGTGCAATTCACTTGCCTCCAAATGAAATCAGTTGAATATTCTTAAAAGAAATGATAATGAGATCATTAGTCTTTATCCAGCAGATATTGATAATTCAACAGTGAGTATTTTTTTAAAACAGTATGTTTAAGTTTCAGAAGCTCCCTCTTTCCAGGAAGGTTAATTACTCTACTGTGTTTATCTAGTTCTCTATCAGTAATACCCTATGTCACATGGCAGTATTGATACCAGACGGTTCAATTTAGCAACAGTTTAGCAAGAGTAGGCCTCAGAGTAGGCTCTAAAGGCTTGCTCTGTGTTACCTTTACACAGAACAAACTTTCCTGTCAATAATTTTCCTTTTAGCTAGAATAATAACAATAGGTTCTGAAGCAAACTACATGTTTTGTAGATAGAGTTTGTTTATGGGATTGATAACAAGGTTCTAGTAAATAATGATTCATGCTGTTTACGCTTAGTCTTAGAAAAACAAAGGTCTCTGCTAATTATATAAGGCCAACAGACAAAACAAAACTGTAAAGAACAACTTTGTGATGTCTAAATTAACTTGATTCATAAACTCTTGTGTCAGAGGAGAGATAAGTTCAAAACGATATCTTCTTCTTGGGAACACATGTACTTGTAAACAAGAAGGCCTCGACCACGCTTGCGCACAAGCACGATTAAAGGGGAATTGCGACCACCAGCGACCCCCAGAGACCACCCAAGACCCCTTCCCCAATTTAGTATGCATGCGTAAAGACATTACGTAATGCATTACATAACGTGTTATGCATAAGTTTTTTTTTGGAATGCGTGGGCTTTTCTCGGGATTATGTATATAAGGAGCAAGCTTTTGTTCTTAGGTGTGCATGCTAGGAGGAGAGATCCCCCATGCACCCAGCGCTGCAATAAACCAATGTTGGCTTTCTAAACTACCATTTGGTTTGGAGAGTTTTCTTGGTTACTATTTTCTGGTAACAATATCACTTTAAAAATAGGGCAGATTAAACAAATCTCTTTACTTGTCCTGTAAAAATATTTGCTGTGGTTTAAAATGCACTTTCATAAGTATGCCATTAATGGCTTGTCTTCTAAAACATTAAGGCATGTGTAACCACAGTATTATGTTCTTCATAAACTCTGAGGCAATGTTGAAAGAAGATAAACAATTCTAACTGCTATTAGCTAAATCTAAATGTGCACTAAACAGATAAGATCAAAATTAAGCAACACTGAAGATCTGCTTATGCAAAGCAATATGTACTTGCTAAATTCTACTGCATCTTATTTCTGCAGTTTTCATGCTTAGCACCTTTAAACAGGAAAAAAGCATACTGGTTTGAAAAACAAGAAGGCAATTTACACCATGCTTTTAACATTTAGCTCTGTTCTGTTAAGTGCTATACAGTCTTATCTTAACAAAACACAATTTTTTGCAGGACCAAGCCCAAACTTAACATCTAAGTAACCCAATGATTAACATTCATGCCTAGCTTTTTGTCCTGGTTTGGCCCAAACCAGGCCAATTAGTCTTAGAGAAACCAAGGTCACTGCTAAATTCCTCACTGCTTACGAGTGAAGAGCCGAAGGGGGGTCACAGCTGCAGGGGGGAGCAGACAGGGCAGGTGACCCAAGATTGACCAACAAGGTATTCCATCCCACACATGTCATTCTCACTTTCCTATTTATCACTAACCCACTGCCTCCTGGAGGTGGGGCCCAGGAAGGAGGGGCCCTCCTTTCTCCCACTGATTGGTACCAGCTTTGCCAATTCTCCAGTTAAAAGCCTGCAGGTGTGATGGCAGGGGAGCTACTGCATTTTCCCCTCCCCCTGTTCTGGGGGGAGCTACTGCATTTTCCCCTCTGCCCGTGCTGGGGGGAGCAACTCTGCCTGAGGAGGATTTCCAAGCTCTCAGTCTTGGTTTTGTATATATTTGTATATATTTGATTATTATTGTTATTATACTCTTTTTCATTATTATAGTTTATTAAAACTGTTTTAACTTTCCAACCCATAAGTCTCTCTCCCTTTTCCCTTTCCCTTGCGGGGGGGGGAGAGAGTTAACAGAGAGTATCTGCCACCTGGTTAATAGCCAGCCCAGCTTTAAACAGTGACAGATTTTATTGGTGCCCAATGTGGGGTTCAAGAGAAGCTCCAACAGGTTGCTCTGATAAGTTGAATCCTGGCTCTGGTGGGAGGAGACCTGGAGAGCTCAGCTGAGAGAGTATCAGATTTCTTCCTTTGAGATTTAGGAGGGGTTGGAAATTAAAACAGATAGTGAAGATGATGATGTCATTTTTGAATGCTGTGTTATCTCATCTTTTTATAGAGTTTCTTTCACAGTTGAGTATTGCAATGATGCCTTACCTGCCGTGGGCACTGTGTTATTGCTTGCTTCTTCTTAATGTTTACATGCAGTTTAGCAGTGGGCGCTGGTCGAAATGTATTGTTTTGGTATGGGGTTTGATACTGATTTATGCTGTGATAAAGTGGGCAGTTAATATTCTGATCTCTTATCTCTATGACAAAATGATGGGCAGCTTTAATCGCAAATCAGTAGCAGCAACTTGATCTGCACGCTCCAGGCGTCGTTTAGCTGATTCTGTTAATGATTACACTTCCAGTTTTACTTCAGGAAATAGTACCTTCTCCTTTTCTGCCAAGCTGATTCCACGAGATTTTGCGAAATTAGGATGGTGCTGTCTAGGTGGCATGTTTTTATTTTTGTTTGTCCTGAATGTCTTTCTGATGTGGGATAAGATTAAATATCGGTGCAGGGACAGTTGTAGGTGTTATGCGGCCACCTCAGATCCTACAGCGTGTGCTGCCGCCACAGCCACTAAATCCACTGAAACCTCGGCAGCCTATACCACAGCTGCTACACCCCCCAAGATGGTCACTGCATCTACTCAGACCCCAGCATCTACCCAATCTGTACCAATTGCTCCTGTAACCAGGAAGAAATACCAAAAGAAATCAGCTCATGAAGAGGAGGATGATGACTCAGAGCCTTCTAAGGCAGAGCTATCATATGACCCAGGTGAGGGCCCTTCTCAGGCAGAGTCAGGGCCTGACACAGATGGGGGTTTCCTTGATCGTCCTTTTAAAGCAGACCCATCACAGAAGAAAGGTCCTTCTAAAGCAGAACTATCACAAGAGGAGGACTCGGACGTAGAGATAACCTACCACTCCTTATCCCTGAAGGACCTGAGAAATATAAGGAAAGACTTCAGCCGTTATGACGGTGAGCCTATTATTACCTGGTTGCTCCGATGCTGGGATAATGGGGTGGATAGCATGCAATTAGATGGCAGAGAAGCCAGACAGTTGGGATCCCTGTCCAGAGATGGTGGTATTGATAAGGCGCTCGCAAGAAAGTCAAACACTATCAGTCTCTGGAGGCGACTCTTGTCAGCTGTAAAGAGCAGGTATCCCTATGAAGATGATGTTATGAGTCACCTAAGCAAATGGACCACTATAGAAAAAGGTATTAACTACCTTAGAGAACTAGCTGTGCAAGAGATCATTTATAGACACCCACGGGACATTGTAGATCCTGTAAATCCTGATGAAGTGGAATGCAACCGATCCATGTTCCGGAAGGTTGTGAAGAATGCTCCACCGACATAGACCCATACATTGTCAATATTAGTATGGGGAGAAGATGATATGGCACGTTCTACTGTGGGTGAAATGGCTAACTGTATGCGACAGTATGAAGATAGTATTTCTTCCCCACTGCAGGCACGCATCTCGGCTGTGGAAAAACTGACTAAGGAGAACAAGGACTCATTTAAACAACTGTCAGACAAACTGTCCAGGATCGAGAATAAACTTGACTCTCTACCTACACAGGCGCGCGTTGCAGCTGTTAGGAGAAAACGTTCTCCTACAGGACCAGCTCAAAGGAAACAGAACACATCACGAGGTATCCTGTGGTTTGCCCTGCGTGGTTATGGGGAGGACATGAGCAGATGGCATGGACAACCTACCAGTACCCTACAGGCACGAGTACGTGAGTTGCAAGCTAAAAGAAATACCAGAGAGAATTTTTCTAGGAGGATGGCTGCTCCAGTTACCAGTGAGCAGGACCCCAGTCAGGGCAGATGGGCCTCAAATCCCTTTTTCCCAAGTGTGAATAGGAGAAATGAAGGTCCAGTCCCTGTGAGCAGCACGAATCCATTTCTTAATTAGGGGGGCCCTGCCTCCAGCCAGGTGGAGGAGAGGGACAACCGAGTTTATTGGACTGTGTGGATTCAATGGCCTGGCACATCAAAACCACAAAGGTATCGAGCCCTGGTAGACACTGGTGCACAGTGCACCCTAATGCCATCGGATCATAAAGGGGCAGAACCTATCAGTATTTCAGGAGTAACAGGAGGATCTCAAGTGTTATCTGTATTGGAGGCTGAAGTGAGCCTAACTAAAAATGAATGGAAAAAGCACCCCATTGTGACTGGTCCAGATGCTCCGTGCATCCTTGGCATAGACTACCTCAAGAGAGGGTATTTTAAGGACCCAAAAGGGTATAGATGGGCCTTTGGTATAGCAGCTGTAGAGACTGAGGACATTCAACAGCTGTTTACCTTGCCTGGCCTCTCAGAAGATCCTTCTGTTGTGGGGTTGATGAAGGTTGAAGAACAACAGGTGCCAATTGCTACTGCCAAGGTGCACCGACGACAATATCGCACCAATCGAGACTCCCTGATCCCCATTCATAAACTGATTAGACAATTAGAAAATCAAGGAGTGATTAGTAAGACTCGCTCACCCTTTAATAGTCCTATATGGCCAGTGCGAAAGTCTGATGGAGAATGGAGATTAACTGTGGACTATCGTGGCCTAAATGAAGTTACGCCACCGCTGAGTGCTGCCGTGCCAGACATGCTGGAACTTCAATACGAACTGGAGTCAAAGGCAGCCAAGTGGTATGCCACCATAGACATTGCTAATGCATTTTTCTCTATTCCTTTGGCACCAAAGTGCAGGCCACAGTTTGCTTTTACCTGGAGAGGTATCCAGTACACCTGGAATCGACTGCCCCAGGGGTGGAAACACAGTCCTACTATTGGCATGGACTGATCCAGACTGCACTAGAAAAGGGTGGAGCTCCAGAACATTTGCAATACATTGATGACATCATTGTATGGGGTGATACAGCAGCAGAAGTTTTTGACAAAGGGGAGAAAATCATCCAAATTCTTCTGAAAGCTGGTTTTGCCATAAAAAGAGGCAAGGTCAAGGGACCTGCCCGGGAGATCCAGTTTTTAGGGATTAAATGGCAAGATGGGCGTCACCAGATCCCGATAGAGGTGATCAAAAAAATAACAGCTATGTCCCCACCAACTAACAAAAAGGAAACACAAGCCTTCTTAGGCGTTGTGGGTTTCTGGAGAATGCATATTCCAGATTACAGCCAGATTGTACGCCCTCTTTATCAAGTGACCAGAAAGAAGAATGATTTTCAGTGGGGCCCTGAACAACGACAGGCTTGTGAACAGATTAAACAAGAGATTGTGCATGCAGTAGCCCTTGGACCAGTCCGTATGGGACAAGATGTTAAAAATGTGCTCTACACCTCAGCTGGGGACAATGGTCCTACCTGGAGCCTCTGGCAGAAAGTACCAGGGGAGACTCGAGGTCGACCCCTAGGATTTTGGAGTCGAGGATACAAGGGTTCCGAGGCCAATTACACCCCAACTGAAAAAGAGATACTGGCAGCATATGAAGGAGTTAGAGCTGCTTCAGAGGTAATTGGTACTGAAGCACAACTTCTCCTGGCACCTCGATTACCAGTACTAGGCTGGATGTTCAAGGGTAAGGTTCCCACTACCCATCATGCAACTGATGCTACATGGAGTAAATGGATTGCATTAATTACACAGCGGGCTCGAATAGGAAACCCTAATCGCCCAGGAATCTTAGAAGTGATCATGGACTGGCCAGAAGGCAAAGACTTCGGAATGCCACCAGAAAAGGAGGTGACACGTGCTGAAGAAGCCCCACCATATAATGAACTACCAGAGGATGAGAAGCAGTATGTCCTGTTCACCGATGGATCCTGCTGTCTTGTAGGAAAGCATCGGAAGTGGAAAGCTGCAGTATGGAGTCCTATACGACGAATCACAGAAGCCACAGAAGGACAAGGTGAATCAAGTCAATTTGCAGAGGTAAAAGCCATCCAGCTGGCTCTAGACATTGCTGAACGAGAAAAGTGGCCAAGGCTGTATCTTTATACTGACTCATGGATGGTGGCAAATGCCTTGTGGGGGTGGTTAAAGCAGTGGAAGCGAAGCAACTGGCAGCGTAAAGGTAAACCTATTTGGGCTGCTGAACTGTGGCAAGTTATTGCTGCTCGGCTAGAGAAACTAGTCGTGAAGGTACGTCACGTAGATGCTCACGTACCTAAAAGTCGGGCAACTGAGGAACATCGAAACAACCAACAAGCGGATCAGGCTGCTAAAGTGTTCCAAATAGATTTGGACTGGGAACATAAAGGTGAACTATTTTTAGCTCGGTGGCCTCATGACACTTCAGGTCATCAAGGGAGAGATGCAACATACAGATGGGCTCGTGACCGAGGGGTGGACTTAACTATGGACTCTATTGCACAGGTTATCCATGATTGTGAAACATGCGCCGCAATTAAGCAAGCCAAAAGGTTAAAACCTTTGTGGTATGGGGGGGCGGTGGTTGAAGTATAAATATGGGGAGGCCTGGCAAATTGACTACATCACACTCCCTCAAACCCGCCAGGGTAAACGCTATGTGCTTACCATGGTGGAGGCGACCACCGGATGGTTGGAAACATACCCTGTGCCCCATGCCACTGCCCGGAACACTATCCTGGGCCTTGAAAAGCAAATCTTGTGGCGACACGGCACGCCAGAGAGAATTGAGTCGGACAATGGGACTCATTTCAAAAACAGTCTCATAGATAACTGGGCCAAAGAGCATGGCATCGAATGGGTATATCACATCCCCTATCATGCACCAGCCTCTGGGAAAGTTGAACGGTATAATGGGCTGTTAAAAACTACCCTAAAAGCAATGGGGGGTGGAACCTTAAAAAACTGGGATAAGCGTCTGGCACAAGCTACCTGGTTAGTTAACACCAGGGGATCTATCAATCGAGCTGGCCCTGCTCAGTCAGACCTTTTACATACAGTAGAAGGGGATAAAGTCCCTGTGGTGCATGAAAGGAATCTGTTGGGAAAAACTGTCTGGATTCTTCCTGCTACGGGCAAAGGTAAACCCATTCGTGGGATTGCTTTTGCTCAGGGACCTGGATGTACTTGGTGGGTGATGTTGCAAGATGGTGAAGTCCGATGTGTCCCTGAAGGTGATCTGATTCTGGGTGAGACTACTTAATTCTGAACTGTATGTTGTTGCTGCATAAGTGTCTTTCAGGTTAAGACAGTGGTGATGAGACCGGAGCTAGCTTCATCAAGTGGCGTCCAGTAACCTCCTCGAGACTGACATCTTTAACCTGCAACCCGTGGGCACGAACCATGACAAAAGAGAGACTGCTAGCCAGATGGAAACCCACAATCCTGAACCAAATGAACTTAATGACCTTTTTGTATAGAGATGAATCATAAACTAGTGATATGTGTATATATATTTGAAAATGAAAAGGTAGTGGTGATCTGAGTATGACGTGAATGGTATGGAATAAGGGGTGGAATGTCCTGGTTTGGCCCAAACCAGGCCAATTAGTCTGAGAGAAACCAAGGTCACTGCTAAATTCCTCACTGCTTACAAGTGAAGAGCCGAAGGGGGATCACACCTGCAGGGAGGAGCAGACAGGGCAGGTGACCCAAGATTGACCAACGAGGTATTCCATCCCACACATGTCATTCTCACTTTCCTATTTATCACTAACCCACTGCCTCCTGGAGGTGGGGCCCAGGAGGGAGGGGCCCTCCTGTCTCCCACTGATTGGTACCAGCTTTGCCAATTCTCCAGTTAAAAGCCTGCAGGTGTGATGGTAGGGGGAGCTACTGCATTTTCCCCTCTGCCTGTTCTGGGGGGAGCTACTGCATTTTCCCCTCTGCCTGTGCTGGGGGGAGCAACTCTGCCTGAGGAGGATTTCCAAGCTCTCAGTCTTGGTTTTGTATATATTTGTATATATTTGATTATTTCTATTATTATTGTTATTATACTCTTTTTCATTATTATAGTTTATTAAAACTTTTAACTTTCCAACCCATAAGTCTCTCTCCCTTTTCCCTTTCCCTTGCGGGGGGGGGAGAGGGTTAACAGAGAGCATCTGCCACCTGGTTAATAGCCAGCCCAGCTTTAAACTGTGACACTTTTGCTTCAGTGCCTTGACTAATTCATGTGCTTAACTTTAAGATCAGGCCCTGGGTCCGGAGGGGGCTGCCCACCACACCAGCCCCTTCTTGTGAGGAATTCTCAGTTCTCACAATGGAGAGGGGCCACCACCTCTGCTCAACTGTTCTGGTCCCCATACTCATGAACAGCCTGGAAAGGGGGTAACAACGTTTGCTGATAATAATTAGTTAGGGTAATAAGGGCAAGGACTAGTTGAGAAGAACTGCAGAAAGACATTATTAAGTATGTAAAGTGACACACAAGGTTAAAAAAAAAAAAAGAGAACAACTTCATATCCAAGATGATGAGCACTGAGCTAACTATTATATCAGGAGCAAGATCTTGGGTGATGATAGTCCCATGAAACGAACAGCTTAATGCTCAGCTCTGGTCGAAAAAGCAAATTGTATGTTGGAAATTATTGAGTGTAGGTAGATTAGGGTACGGCAACTGGAAAATCTCGGGCTGTAACAGAAGGTAGGCGTGGCGAAAGGAGCAGGATGTGTCATTATCGTGCGAGTTCATATGGGACAAGATGACTATATAAGGTTGTTGCGCAGTTAAATAAACGCCATTTGTTGCATCCTCACATTGGTGTCAGTGCTCAATGGCCCTGGGGTGCGGATAGCCTCAGGCCAGCCAGCAACCGAACGGAGCTTGCTGCAGATAAGCGGCAACAAGTGGTGACCCCGACGTGATTGCTGGGCTGGCGGACCGCAGGCGGTCGGAGTGGGTTCGCGAACCATGGAAACCTTGATAAAGGTGATTTCGTTACTGGGCGAGGAATTTAAGATTTCTGTGAAATCGAAAGACGTAGCCCAGTGTGTGGACCGTCTCGTTAAAGGGGGGGGCGGTGGCAGGACCGGCTGATTGTTTACAGCCGAATACCTGGGAGCGGTGCTCGATGCAGCTCGCTGAGCGAGCTATGGCAGCGGGTTCTGCCAAAGAATTAAAAACATGGGGAGTTATCTTGTGGCTGCTATGGACTGCGCGGGAGGACTGGGCAACATGGGATGCGGCTCGGACGTGTTTACATGGGGTCTACCCTGACCAAGACAGAAGTGACAGTGGTGAAACTCCTCCAACATATACTCTCTGAGAGAGGAATTAAATATGACGAAGCTGCGTTAAAGCAGTTACTGTTTTGGGCAAAAGATAAAGGACATTTTACAACCTTTAATGATGTCTTTGAAGTGCCTTTATGGGAGAAGATTGGTGACTCTCTCTGGAATGCGGTGTCAAGTGGTGATAAGGAAGCCTTTAAATTGTCTGCTATATGGAGGCTGGTTAGTGAAGCGTTAAAAGGAATAAAAGCAGAGAGAGAGAAGTCACACATACAGCTTTTATGGCTTTAGGACCACAGGCGCCTACTACCCCCTCACTGTTTGCGGGACCAACACCTCCCATGGCCCCGGTGGCTGTACCGGTGGCAGCTCCTTTATCACCGTGGGTACGGACGGCTCCGAAAAAAGCTGAGGAGCGGGGAGTGAGAAAAATAGATACAGATCCATCAGAACCGGTAGTGCGCCCTAAAACACGAACTCGATTTGAACTAATTGGTTCAGACGCTGAACAGGAGACTTGGCAGAAACCCCCTCCAAAACCCCCTCCCTCTCATTGATCTCTCTACGGATGAGGTTGAGCAGGAGGACAAGAAGGAGGGTAAACATGCTTTGTACCCACCTTTACCGGATTCGCCATTTACGGAGTCAGCAGTACCAGAGTCACAAGGACTTAAAGGACTGTTACCATCACGAAATGGACACGAACTTGACATGACAGAGCTTGGTAGACGACTGGAAGAATTAAAGACGGAATTGCAGCAGCATCGTTCAGCCAACGCCTCGGGACACGTGACTATGTCTCCCCCAAAAACCCCCCTCTGTGTTCGAGACAAGTATTAGGGCCACCTCAACCTCCTTTACAACTCCCTACTCCACCTTTAGATCAGGGCGGGGGGGGAGGTTTGCGTCCATCTGGTAATGTGGGAGGTGAGGGAGAGGGTCAGCTTCCGCCCGCGTATACAGGGGAAGGGGGGGAGGTGAGGGAGGAGTGAAATGGAAAGGGGTCATTCGAGATGTGTTATTAGAAGGAGTTGTGATTCCACGGGCATATCCGGTGATTGTGGGTGCGGGTCCTGAGGGAAGAAATATTTGGCAACTGTTAGATTGGGAAAATTGTAAAAGAAGCATTACCACTATAGTTAGCGAAAGACAACACAGGTGAGGACTGCAGAAAAGTTGTTGCAGGGATGGCAAATAGTAATGCCACCTTAACTGAGCTAATGGATGCTTGTGAGAAAGTAGGAACCACGACATTTCAGATGGAGCATTTAGCAAAAACTTTTGCGGCGGCAATTAAGGTAGTTCATCGTTGTTATACATGCGAACAGGAAGGTCACTTTAAGAAAAACTGCCTTAAGAAGTTGAAGCTGAGTGGGAGAGATAACTCTGTTTTGATGTGTCATTGCTGTGGGAAGCTAGGGCATTTTGTGAAGCTGTGCAGGTCTCAGTATAATGCTCAAGGTCAGCTGATAACAACCAGCTGCAGAATACAGGGAAACTGGAGAAAGAACACGGGGGGGAACCGTATGCTGACACAAATGAATCTTCCCAACCAGTTCCAGGCCTATGCAGTTAAATCGCAGCCCAAACCGCAGGGAGGGCAGGACTGGTGTTTCCACGCAGGGTTAACCTGTGCGGCTGCCAAGCCTTGGACCTGTGGCAAACAGGGATAATGCTAATGCTGATTGTCAAAAGATCATTGAAGCTTTACCTGGAAAAACAGATTTGAATGCTATGATAAAGGCATGTGCAAAAGTGGGTACTGTGGAACATAAGGCTCAAGTTATGGCTGCGGCCGTACTTGGGGCTTACGTCGTCACAATTGCAGCCTATATTCCAATTGTTAGCAGGGGACACAACTTTAACAGCGCCACGACACACTACTTCAGAGGTACAGCAACTGATTACAGAAATAGAAAGCAAGCTACATTCCAAATTTGTACATCGTATTGATTTGAATCAGGAAATACAAATTATCACTTTGTTTGATAGGCAAATTCCGTATGCAATAATTGGTCAATGGAATTCAGAATGATCAGATTCGTTACAGAGCTATTGGCACAGATTATCATCAAAGGACGGATGCGATGTCGGGAGCTTGTGGCCAGAGATCCTGCATCACTAACCGTTCCTATTGCAGCTCAATATTTTGAGTGGTGTATGGCTAATAGCTTTGCTTTGCAAACAGCTATGGAGAATTTCTCGGGACAGGTTGTTTACCACTTGCCCTCCCATCCTGTTATAAAATTGAGTGTGGAACTTCCAATTGCCACAGGAGTGTGGTGCGCAGACACTCCTGTGGATGGAACTACCATTTTTACGGATGGATCTGGGAACAGAGGCAAGGCGGGCCTTGTCTGGTATTCTGATGGCAAGTGGGAATCTATGGTAATACAACAAAAGGGTTCACCTCAGGTGGTAGAATTACGAGCTGTATTAAAAATATTTCAGAATTTTCCCATTCCCTTTAATTTGATTGCTGATTCAGCATATGTAGCTGGCATTATAAAGCAATTGGATAGATCTGTTATAGAGCATATATGTAATCAGTGTGTTTTTGAATTGCTGCGAGCTCTGTGGCAAGAAATTCAAATCCGAACTGCATTGTTTTATGTTTTACATGTAAGAAATCATACTAATTTGCCTGGGTTTATTGCAGAAGGCAATGCTCGAGTGGACTCTTTGGTTTTTCATCCTAAAACAACAATTTGTACCAGAGTGGAAGCAATAGCACAATTGCTTGTCAAAGTGCATAAAAGGATTACAGACATTACCGGACTAGACTCAGATGCTATCTATTTACCTATCAGAAAGGAATATCTACAGTGGTTAACAAATCAGTCAACTCTTTTTCAAATGGCCTTACAGGACTTTACTGGACAATTGTTAACACATTTGCCAAAAGATAAAAAGCTAAAGTTTATTTGCAAACAGGATTGGGAAGAAAAACCTATCAGATCAGAGATACCTATGACTGGACTAACTGTTTTTACTGATGCAGGAAAGCGATCACATTCAGCAGTTATTACCTGACAAAAGGATGGACAATGGAAACATTGTAAATTCTCAGGAATTTACTGAGGACTCATTGCAGACACTTGAATTTTTTGCGATATATCAGGTTTTTGTAAAATGGAAGGATTTACCTGTAAATATTGTAACAGACTCTCTTTATGCAGCAGGCATTGTAAATCGAATTGAAAGAGCTTTTATACAACCAATAAGAAATATGCGACTTTACACCATTTTGCTACAGTTGCATCAAGCAATAAACCTCAGAGAGATACCTTATTTTGTCACCCACATTCGTAGTCATCAATTTGATCAAGATTTGAGCATTGGAAATAATAAAGCAGACACACTTGTATCCTATACGCAAATATCACCAAATTTATTTGAACAAGTACACCTAGCCCATCAATTCTTTCATCAATCAGCGAAAATGTTAGCGAAACAATTTCACCTCACCATGGCACAAGCACGTGAATTAGTTAGTGCTTGTCCTAGTTGTCAGAAAATTGGCATGGGAATTGGAATAGCGGTAAATCCTCGAGGATTGAGTGCGTTGTAACTGTGGCAAATGGATGTTACTCACATTGCAGAATTTGGAAGGCTCAAATATGTTCATGTATCTGTTGACATGTTTTCACATGTAATATGGGCAACAGCACAAACTGGGGAAACAGGTCGTCATGTCAAATGACATTTACTTGCTTGCTTTGCAAGTCTTGGGGTTCCACAACAACTTAAGACTGATAATGGACCAGCATACTGTTCACAGATTTTTCGTCAATTTTGTCAACTATGGGATATTACACATGTCACTGGGATTCCTCATTTGCCTACGGGTCAGGCGATTGTGGAACGTGCTCATAGTACATTGAAACAGCTTCTGCAAAAACAAAAAGGGGGAGAGGAAACTGAACCTTCTGAGAGACTTGCAAAAGCTGTTTATGTACTTAACCATTTAACTTTAGCAGGAGATAAGGAGCGACCCCCAATTGTAATACATTGGGAGGCAGTTTGACAGGGAGCAAGCTATGTGAAAAACAAAGGCAAAGTGTGGTATAGGGAACCAGGTACTAACGAGTGGTTAGGACCAGGGGAACTATTACTAATGGGTCGAGGTTATGCTTCTGTCTCTACAGGCACAGGAGTACGGTGGTTTCCGATCAAGTGTATTAAACCATATGTGGAGGTGGGATTTAGATCCGGAGATCCGACAGAGAGTAGCAGAAGACAGCAGGGCAATCAGGGATGCAGCAGGAAATAATTGGCTCAACAAAATCCTGCAAGAATTAGGTGGATTGTTTCTAAAAGGATGGTTAGCCACATTATTAGAGGGAATAGTTTATATAGTTGTGATTATAATTATCATAGGGATCTGCGTGGGTTGTGTTGAGGCAATCATTGAGAATAGTATATGGAAGTAGTGAGATAATAAATCTAACTACTTCCAAAGGGGGAAATTGATACCGGATGGTTTAGCAACGGTTTAGCAAGAGTAGGCCTCAGAGTAGGCTCTAAAAGGCCTGATCTGTGTTACCTTTAAACAGAATCAGCTTTCCTGTCAGTAGTTTTCCTTTCAGCTAGAATAACAGAGAATAACAGTATGTTCTGAAGTAAACTGCATGTTTTGTAGATAGAGTCTGCTTATGGGAATGTTTATAATAGGCATTATCCTACTTGTGTTACCCTGTTTGTTTGCATGTTTGCAGAAAACTGTGCAACGAATGGTCAATACAACCTTTGTGGCTCAACAACAGAGAGCAGGATTTATGGGTAACCAAGGCTGGGATTCTCTGACTGGGCTCTGCGAGACACAGGGAACCAGGTTTAAGTAAGAAACAAAAACACAGAATTAAGATTCTTGGGGAGGGGGAAGGATTCCCAGACGTAATTCCTGTCAACTACCAATCTCACATTTTACATCGCCCTCTTTATTCTTTAAATCATTTTGCCCGGGGAGACCAAGAGCGTGCCCCAATTGAGCGACATTGGGGTCCAGGGGTGCCAGAAGTGGGCCCCCCAGTCAAGGTTCGGTTCCCTGGGACAGCGGAGTGGGAAACAGGTTGGGAGCTGCTACATCACGGGAGGGGATATGCCGCCATCAAATGGGATGATGTTATACAGTGGGTCCCTACACGCTGTTTGCGCCCTGATTTAAAACAAAATCCTAACCCGAAGTAATATGTACGCTGTCCGAGCTTTATGTTTTGCAGGAGTACCTGTGGGGGAAGCCGAAACAGCACCAGCCTCGACCTTCAGACGTGAGGAGTCATGACAGTACAGAGAGTCTGGTAAAGCGGCGGGGTGCCAAGAAAGATGAGGAACGGCGGCCATTGCTGAGTGAAACAAAAGCTTTAAACAATGCGCTTATGATTAGCTTGCTTTAGCTTTGCATCTCAGGAGTTGCAGGGGAATCTTACTGGAGAACCTGGGCTCGGGATGTTGTATCCGCCAGCTACGCTTACGCTTTGATGCAAGGCTCCAGAATCAGCGATACGCTTTACTTTGCATGACTTGAAGCATGGGGAGGGGGAAATGTAGGTAGATTAGGGTACGGCGACCGGAAAATCTCGGGCTGTAACGGAAGGTAGGCGTGGCGAAAGGAGCAGGATGTGTAATTATCGTGCGAGTTCGTACGGGACAAGACGACTATATAAGGCTGTTGCGCAGTTAAATAAACGCCATTTGTTGCATCCTCACATTGGTGTCAGTGCTCAATGGCCCTGGGGTGCGGATAGCCTCAGGCCAGCCAGCAACCGAACGGAGCTTGCTGCAGACAAGCGGCAACAATTGAGAAAGAAATAAAGATCAAAATAAAGATCACTGTCCTGTGGTATAACCTGTGGCTTTCTTGCATCTTAAACACATCTTTTTGCCTAACTTTGAGACAGAGTACTCAGCACTCAGCAAGAGTTTCTTTTTAACATCTGTTGTCCACTATTATTCATAATCAGAAGAGTCAGAATTGCTAAACAAAATACCAGACTGCTATTAGCAACACATGAAAAAAATTAACTGAGACTCTCAATGAAAAATTGTTTTGAAACAGAGTATCTTTACCTTAAAAACTCAGTGATTACACTTCTCACATTTTCCATTACAAATAGCAACTTCATTAGTTTTCTTTCAGAAATAACTAAAGCAAAGTTGGAGGCCTGTGTCTAGCGGAGTCCCTCAAGGGTCGGTACTGGGACCAGTACTATTCAATATATTCATTAATGACTTGGATGAGGGAATAGAGTGCACTGTCAGCAAGTTCGCTGATGACACAAAATTGGGAGGAGTGGCTGACACAACGGAAGGCTGCGCAGCCATTCAGAGAGACCTAGACAGGCTGGAGAGTTGGGCGGGGAGAAATTTAATGAAATATAACAAGGGCAAGTGTAGAGTCCTGCATCTGGGCAAGAACAACCCCATGTATGAGTACAAGTTGGGGACAGACCTGTTGGAGAGCAGCGTAGGGGAAAGGGACCTGGGGGTCCTAGCGGACAGCAGGATGATCATGAGCCAGCAGTGTGCCCTTGTGGCCAAGAAGGCCAATGGCATCCTGGGGTGTATTAGAAGGGGTGTGGTCAGCAGGTCAAGAGAGGTTCTCCTCCCCCTCTACCCTGCCCTGGTGAGGCCACATCTGGAATATTGTGTCCAGTTCTGGGCCCCTCAGTTCAAGAAGGACAGGGAACTGCTAGAGAGAGTCCAGCGCAGAGCCACGAAGATGATTAAGGGGGTGGAACATCTCCCTTATGAGGAGAGGCTGAGGGAGCTGGGTCTCTTTAGCTTGGAGAAGAGGAGACTGAGGGGTGACCTCATTAATGTTTATAAATATGTAAAGGGCAAGTGTCATGAGGATGGAGCCAGGCTCTTCTCAGTGACATCCCTTGACAGGACAAGGGGCAATGGGTGCAAGCTAGAACACAGGAGGTTCCACATAAATATGAGAAAAAACTTCTTTACGGTGAGGGTGACCGAACACTGGAACAGGCTGCCCAGAGAGGTTGTGGAGTCTCCTTCTCTGGAGACATTCAAAACCAGCCTGGATGCGTTCCTGTGTGATATGGTCTAGGTAATCCTGCTCCGGCAGGGGGATTGGACTAGATGATTTTTCGAGGTCCCTTCCAATCCCTAACATTCTGTGATTCTGTGAAATGTTCTTATGAAAAGCAGATAGAAGCTGTCCTTTTAAAAAAAAAAAAAAAAGACCAGTAGATGAATGTGGGAATATAACGGAAGATTGGCGAGGAGGATTTTAAACACGCTCAAGTGACTTGCACCTGGGGTATCGAAAAATACATATATCATACTACTAACGGTTGTTTAGTCTTGTGTGCCTGACAAGTAGAACATCTGCAGTTAGATAACAGAGGCCTGTGGTAAGACTCAGGGGCACCTAATTGATGAGGCCAGAGATTCCGGCCCTGCTGCAAGAAGATCAAAGCACTGTGGAAAACTACTGCCTGCTAGAAATCCTTTATATGCAGGCAAAGGCAGCAGGCCCGAAATCTCTCCCTCTCTGTCTAGCAGGAACTGAGCTCCGCGGTGTCTGCGTCCCCACTTGCGTGCCTTTGCCCCGGGTGCTGCTTTGGAGATCCCCCGGTTTGCGAGGTAACAGGAATAAATTTGCTCTTTGCATTTTATCCGTGGTTTTATGGCTGTTCCTGCGTCCTGCCTGTGTCGGCTCACACATTTTGGCGTAGTCGGCAGGATCCAGGAACAGCCATGCCATGGCTGAAAAAGAAGTCAGGGACTGGGGAGGCCGTGTCGGTGACTCCCTGCATTCTGGGATGGCCCAGTACTGAGGAATGGGCCCCCGTGGCCAGTTTCCTGGCTACGCTGGCTCCGCCAGAAGCATGGCCTGAAATAGATGATGGGGTGGCGATGACCCCCCAGGCAATTGACACAGCTGTGCGCGGGTTGCCATGGAAAAGGGCATCAGGTTCTTCTCGCAAATTAGCGGGGAGATTGGGATGGTTGTTAGCTACTGGTCTTAGAGCTTCTCACCGTGAAAATGTTGCATTACGGAGTAGAGTGAGAGAATTAGAGAAGGAAGTCGGGATTTTACAGGATGCAAAGGTGATTGCGCAAGATGTAATTAATACTCAAGCAGAGCGGTGCTGTGGGTTGCAAGATAAGTTAGAGCGGTTGGTAGCGCGTATTGCTAATAAACGAAGGGATAAATATGGAAAAAGTAAGGTTTCGATTTCTCAAGTTCGTGCTCTCACCACAAAACCGTCATGGGATCCTGAGGCGTGGGATGGAAATATTCAGAGTGAATCCTCGGACTCTGAGATTGAGTTTGAATTTGATCCGGACTTAAAAGGCAAAGAGGTGGTGGAAGCACGACCCCTCATACAAATGATGGGGCAGCAGGAACGAGCGGAAGGGGGAGTGCAGGTCACACGTACTTACACTCCGAAAGAGTTAAGGGAATTCTTAGATATCTATCAGCAGAAGAGCGGGGAAAGTATACTGGCATGGATTTTGCAAGCTTGGGACAGTGAGGCTGCCTCTATTCATTTATTAGCAGGTGAAAAAGATTTATTAAGCCCTATAGTCCATGATGATCAGATCCAGCGGGGATATGCTCAATTGCAAAGTATCAGGGGTCCTGAGGGGCAAATCATTACTGCATCTACACTGTATCAGTGGTTGTGTGCAGCAGTTTTAACAGCATATACAGAACCTGCTGAATTAACGTCGTCCCTTGTAAGCTGGTGCACATTGGAGGAAGGTATTAATTTGTTGTGGCAGATGGGGATGGCTCATGCATTAGTTACGGGATCTAATCCAGACAGTACACCCGTAACGAGAAGTATCAAAATGCAGTTCTTGAGGGCAGCGCCTGCCTCACTAAAGCCCCTCATTATATCATCAGTGACAAATGCTACGAGTAATATAGGCGCCCTAGCAGATACCTTAAGGGAAATTGGAGCTGTAATTTCAGGGCCATCTCTTCGGGTGGTGAATAAAGGAAAGCTGGCAAAAGCAAAGGGGGTTACATCACGGGTGACAAGAAAACAAATGTGGAATGATCTTATACAAGCCGGCATTCCACGATCAGAAATAGATGGGATCACAACATCAGAAATGTTTCGCAGATGGCAAAAGTTGGCACTTACGCGAAAAAGCCGACCACCCCTAGCCCCACCACCAACTTCACGCACACCCTCCGCCCCGCCTGCCAGCGAAATGTATGACACTACCTGGCAAATGCCAAAACAGCAGGCATGAAGGTTTGGCAGGTCCCCCGAAATTGCCGCCACAGTAGCCTCCCACCGTGAGGGGGACCGACGCCCTTATGTTCCTTTAACTATAAAGTGGCGGTCTGGGGGGGGTTCTACATGTATTAGCTCTGGTGGATACTGGAGCTGAAGTTACTGTATTGCATAGTAATATTGATAATAAAGACGCCACATCACAGATCTGTGGATTGGGGGGAAATCCAACCCCCGCCCTCCGAGCTAAGGTGATTTTAACAATAGGGAATGCTACACCATTTACTGCAACCGTGTTACTTGCCCTGATTAATGAATATATCTTGGGTATTGATGTGCTGGCAGGACGAACAGTTGAAACTTTAAATGGTCGCTTCTGCTTCGGAACTTCGCAGGCAGGGTTTGCTATTCGATCTATAACTGTCTTGCGCGGATTCACGAAGTGGGATCCTGTTGTGCTGCCTGTGCCTGCCAAGGTGATAACCGTGAAACAGTATCGTATCCCGGGGCGGGAGGAGGCAATTACTCAAACCATTCAGGCACTTCAACAAGTGGGAATCGTTAGGGCAACTATGACTGCTTTTAATAATCCTATTTGGCCTGTTCGAAAATCAGATGGCACTTGGAGAATGACTGTAGATTAGAGAGAATTAAATAAGGTCACCCCCCCACTTGCAGTTACAGTACCAGACATGGTTACTCTTATAGAAAAAATCAGCAAAAATTTGCAGCCCTGGAAGGTGGTGATAGACCTTGCTAATGCTTTCTTTTCAATAGCCATTGCCTCAGAAAGCCAAGACCAGTTTGCCTTTACCTGGCAACAAAAGCAATATACTTTCCAGGTCCTGCCTCAGGGATACAAACACAGTCCCTCCATCTGTCACCAAATGATAGCAGCTGATGTTGCCCTATGGTCAGGCACTGTTACTGTTTACCACTATATTGATGATCTGTTGATTATGGCAGAGTCACAGCAAGAAATCGCTGCAGCCGCTGAATCGCTGAAAATACACCTACAGGACCGAGGCTGGGCAATTAATCCAAAGAAAATACAGGGTCCTAGTACTACCGTACAATTTTTGGGGATAGTTTGGCATGGACAGGTTAGAGAAATACCAGATAAAGTGCAGCAAACAGTTGAGCGATTTCCTGTACCAACCACAGTGAAACAGTTACAGACCTTCTTGGGACTTTTAGGGTACTGGAGAACTTTTATTCCACATCTGGCAGTGTTAATGCATCCTCTGCAAAAATTAACTAAGAAGAAAGTTGTTTGGCAGTGGACCAAGCAGCAACAAGAAGCCTTTGATGCCTGTAAAAATGCTTTGATTGAGCATGCACAATTATATACCCCTAGGCAAGGATATCCTTTTGAACTAGAAGTAACAATCCTAGATGATATAGTCTCGTGGGGATTGTGGCAAATGACTGGGCCAAAAAATCAGAAGGAACCTGTAGGATTTTGGTCCAAAGCATTACAAGGCTCTGCTATACGCTATACCCCGATGGAAAAACAAATCTTGGCTGTAGTTTGGGCACTACAAGAATCTGAAAGAATCACGGGCCAAGATAGTGTAACTGTACACACACCCATACCTATCCATGGCTGGGTCACTGATGATTCTGTTAGGGCCCATGCAGGTGTAGCGCAGGCAGCCACACATTGGAAATGGAAGCATTATTTACAGCAACGATTTCTACCAGGAAAATCACATGTAACCACTCCACACGCCACCCTTCTGGGAACAGTATCATTTAATCATATGCCCCCACTAGGGGAAACTCTCCCCCTTGGAGATATTCCCACATCTCCTGTGGAAGAGGCTCCCCCTTATGACGAGTTAATAGAAGTGCACAGAAAAGATGCCTGGTTTACCGACGGCAGTGCAACGTACACAGCAACTAGACAAAGACAATGGAGAGCAGTTGCATATGCCCCGCTACCAGGAATTATATTATGGCAAACAGGCGTACAGGCATCTAGTCAGTGGGCTGAACTGATTGCAGCATCTCTTGCTATCCTGGAAGGGAAGGCACATTACCTATACACTGACAGTTGGGTTGTATACAAAAGTCTCACAATGTGGTTACCCCACTGGGCCCAGGAAGATTGGCATGTACAAAGATACCCTATATGGGGGGCAGATATCTGGCAACAAATTTGGCAATATGTACAAATGAATCCTTTAAAAGTAAGGCATGTCTCAGCTCATCAGAAGGATGACTCACTTGAGTCGCAAAATAATAGGGAAGTGGATGAGATGACCTCCGCCAAAGTACATGCTCAAGCTGTAAATGCACATATAGCTTGTGGACATCGATCAGCACACACTGCACGTGCATGGGACATTGCTCACAATCAAACCCCTTTACCATTACATATTTACAAAGCATGTGCACATAATTGTACTACTTGTACGCAGTTACATTTAAGGGCATTACATAGGCCATGGGGAAGGATAAAACGGGGTCAATGGGCCTTGAATACCTGGCAGGTCTAGTACATAGGTCCCCTGCCCCTGTCAAGGGGGTGGCAATATGTCTTTACTGCTGTGGATACAGTGTCAGGACTGCTTTTTGCTAAGCCCACCAAATATGCTAATCAACATAACACAATTGAAGCATTAGAACAACTCATCCATCAATACGGACCTCCTCACCAAATACAAAGTGACCAAGGAACACACTTTAGTGGACATAGTGTTCAAGATTGGGCTCAAGGGCTAGGCATAGATTGGATATTCCACATTGCCTACCATCCCCAGGCTAACGGCTTGATTGAAAGAATGAATGGGATGCTGAAGGAACAATTAAAAAAGCTAACCGGTACTAAAACTTTAAAACATTGGAGTTCACATCTTACTAAAGCAGTTATTTTGTTAAACAGCCGCAATATCCATAATCAAACACCCTATGAGCGTATCACAACACCTCCAGTAAAAAATGTGGTGAGGATTGAGATTCTTCCAGATGGTATCTCTCCCAAAATATTAACTACGGGTGAAATGGAATTATTCACACCAACAGATTGCGCGGTGGGGCCACAACCTATTAGCCTCGATGTGAAGATTCATGTAATAACCCCTGAGAATACCGTATGGTTTTGCACCCCAACTTCTCCTCTTATTTTACATCCTTTGTTGATATCAGATTCTCGAGTTCTTGTATTTCAGGTATCTTCGACGAGTACCTGTACCTTGTCTAGAGGAGATAGAATTGGAACAGTGTTACTGGTGTCGCGAAGCCAACATCAAATTGAAGTTCAATCTGAAAAAGCACAAGCCATAGCCCTCCAATCTGTGTGGGCAATTACACCACATCAGGCCACCAAACCTGGGGTAATATTAGTTGAAGGAGCTGGAGCAACAGCGTATGTATTACTGGAAGGAGATGACACTCCTGTTTTCCTCCCCTATCACAGGTTGGCTCGTCGTGCTTTATAGTCTTACACTACAAGCACATGCCCTGGATACATTTCTGCAAACCCTACATGTAAATATCTAGATTTGGTCAGCCTCTACTGTAACTAACTCCTCTGCTTTTTATATTAAATGAAGATTAATATCTGATTAATAAATTTATTATGTAGAAGGCTGAAGATTTCCCAGAATTAGACATCTGCATTTAATCAGATTAATTTTATCCCGTGTATCCATACAACTTTGTTCTTGGCTTGAGTCTCTAGGCACTAAGAGGAATAAAAAATAAATTGTAATAACTATTAACCTTGGAGGTTACAGTGATATCTCAGTGAGTTGGAATGCAGATCAAGTTAATAATAGCAGCTATTAATGGTAGTCCCTGCAAACCCCAGTTGAACACCAATACACAACTGTGCTGTGTTTTACAGACAACAAAAGAAAGCAGCCCCTGCTACAGAGAATTCAAGATCCAAAATTTAGATAAGGCAGAATAAGTGGCCAAAATAGACTGCTGGATCCAAGGTGATGTGGGGATCTGTTCCTTGTCCCCCTTTTTTTTTCGGCATTGTCTCAGAAACCGTCCTATCCCACATGCTCAGATGCCATCTTCTGGGGTACAGGACTACCTGACCTTGATGACATTTTCTGAGGCAAGAAGTTAGTCGCCAACTAGGTGTGAGTGACGTCTCCGCCCTCCAGCCCTTCCGGAGAGACCCATCCGGGATATCGGGTGACAGCCTGGCAATGGGCCAATCCTACGGCCCGGGAACCGGACCTGGCACGCCCTCGGGACTGTGAGTGGTGCAAACTGTGACTGGCAGCTCCACGTCAGCATGACTCTGAAAAAATTCTCTATAAAAGAGGCCGTTTTGCCCCACCACACGTGCGCCCACCCCTGACTGCCGAGAATCAACAGAGGACCCACGGGACGCCACAGGATCCAGGGTGGTGACTATCCTTTCCCTCTCAACTGATCTCTTGTCCTCTCTTCCTTTTACTTCTCTCTCTCTCTCTCTCCCTTCCTTGCTCACTAAGTTGCCTCATTGTTGGACTTAATAAAGTCAAAGTTAAGTTTATTGATACCGTGCCTCGGTTGTGCTTTGTCCGAACTCAAGGATCACGATTCTATTTTATTTTTGGTCAGGATTTTGGAGGTGATTTATACCGGGTGATTAATCAGGCGGGTCCCACGTAGACTGACTGCAATTGAACCAGGCGGGTCCCACGTGGACTGACTGCATTGAATGGGCGGGTCCCTCTCCGGACTGACTGCATTGGAGTTACTAATCAGGCGGGTCCTTCTCAGGACTGACTGCATTTAATTTCTAGATTTACTAATCAGGCGGGTCCTTCTCAGGATTGACTGCATTTAATTTCTAGATTTACCAATAAGGCGGGTCCCTCTCGGGACTGACTGCATTTAATTTCTAGATTTACCAATAAGGCGGGTCCTTCTCAGGACTGACTGCATTTAATTTCTAGATTTACCAATAAGGCGAGTCCCTCTTGGGACTGACTGCATTTAATTTCTAGATTTACTAATAAAGCAGATCTTAATCTGGAACCTGACAGGTGAGCCAAAATGATGAGTCAGCAATAAAACATGAAGTTTTGCAGAGTAGGTGGAGACTCAGGTTTCTATTTGCATAAACAAATTAGAAAGAAAAGTAAAACTGTCAGGGAAATGGAGTCAAAACAGAATAAAAGATGGGAATTATCCTGTTCCTGAAAACTTGTGTGCCCTCAGGTAGTGCTAGTAGTCTTTGATGCACAGATTGCCTCTGTTTTCCCCCAACTGTCTCATGACATTCTTGCAATAACCTCCTTGGCGCCACAGCCTATGTGCTTTCAGGGTACAATGCTGCAGCAAGAGAAGCACGGATTATGATAGCATCCCTCTAAGTACTCTTCTCAAAGAATGCCTTGGGAAGGAGGCATCAGAGTAGGGATACTGGAAGCAGTTTTTATTTTTTATTCACGATTTCAAAAACTGAAGTGGTTCTGAAAAGGTTACTGAAGTGACTACATTAATGTGGTGTCACAGGGATTAAAAAGACAAGTACAAATGAATGGCTGCAGGAAGAACATTATGTCTATAAGCAGGTGAATACTAACAAATAATTTCAAGGAATATTAACATTGCTTTTCTGTCAAATCCATTTCACTTCTATTCACAGTCATCTCTTTGCATTGCAGGAATAATTTGCCAAAGCAGGGCATTTTAAATTCATACTAGAGAACATTAGAAAACAGAATTGTTATTTATAGCTGGGAATACTTGTACCAGAAATATGACTTATTTTTTCTGGCCAGGGAACAAAAGAACATGTGACCTGTTTCAGTCAAAATCAGCTGAAATTTGAAGACCAGCTTCACTTTCCGTTCTAGCAGATGAATAATTGCTTTCAGAAATAATCCAACAAACAATTTCTACTCAATAAATTTGGAAAAATGCCATGTAAGTAGTGAACAGGGAAAATGAGTTTTGACTGCTTAATATTAATCTAGAGGAAAAATCAACTAATCTCTGTGTCAGAATCATTAAACAAGCAGGAATGCTTACAATGTAACAAGATTGTTCTTCAAATAGCAGCAGTTCTCATCTCATCTATTAGTTGTATATCTTGGTAACTCCAAATTTGCACTATAGTGTAACTAAGCACAGTCAGGCATTAAATAAGGAAAATAGCATTTCTGGAATCATTTATAAACGAGGAAATTTGCATTTCTAGAATCAGTTACATTTACTGGAGGAAGCAATAAAGAACCCATGAATTATTCCACGTGAAAAGAGAGTTTATAATAAAATGTATCCGAGGTAATAACAGACTACAATATAACAACACAACGGTAGGGGTGAAAAGTAATTTATATTTCTGTAATTTGGAAATCTACACTGCTGCTACTAAGGCACTGTGAATGCAGTAAGTATGGATGAAGAAGAGGAGCTTTGGCTTGACACAGGCAGAGAAAACCAGATAGCCACCCCACTAGTGTGGGGTTCCCATGGGACAGTGGTCATGTACTGAACGAGCTATGTCCAGGCATGTCCAGGGGGTGGTAACGGGGTGGTAATGAACTAGCCAATCATAATACAGAACAAGGGCCTTGGCTATGAGAAAAATAAGATATGGGGAAGTTGAAAAATAAGAAAGAATGCTGCACCTGCAAGATATAGCTTTTTAGCATAAGCCAATCAGAACTAATATAGAGGCGTGTGAACAAAGCATACTAACCAATCATAATAGAAATTACATGTACACAGAGCGTGTACAAAAATAGAATAGTATAAATGTACCCTCAATAGAATAGTATAAATGTACCCTCAGATATGCGAATAAATGAGATCTGCTTAACGATCATATCGGCCTGCGTGCATTTACTCCGTGCCCTCTCGCGAACACCGACAAGTGGCGCCCTGAACAGGGACTCTTCGGCCCGGAGACTGCGGAGAAGCAGCGGACAACGGACCGAAGGGGGATGAGAGGAAGCCAGCTGTAGAGTGCTGCCCCGGCACTGGATTTTCGCACCGGGAAAAAGAAACGGATGCGGTTTGCACCGGGAAACGGATGCGGTAAGCCTGAGTTTTGCTAGCAAAGGAAAACCTGGGTAGGGCTTCCCAGGCAGCTGGGGGAGGAATGGGGTCTACCCTGACCAAGACAGAAGCAGCAGTGGTGAAACTCTTCCAACATATACTCTCTGTGAGAGGAATTAAATATGACGATGAAGCTGCGTTAAAGCAGTTACTGTCCTGGGCAAAAGATAAAGGACATTTTACAACCTCTAATGATGTCTTTGAAGTGCCTTTATGGGAGAAGATTGGTGACTCTCTCTGGGATGCGGTGTCAAGTGGTGATAAGGAAGCCTATAAATTGTCCACTACATGGAGGCTGGTTAGCGAAGCGTTAAAAGGAATAAAAGTGGAGAGAGAAGTCATACATACAGCTTTTATGGCTTTAGGACCACAGGCGCCTACTACTACTACCTCGCTATTTGCGGGACCAAAAGCTCCCACGGCGGCGGTGGCTGTACCAGTGGCAGCTCCTTTACCGCCGTGGGTACAGACGGCTCTGAAAAAAGCTGAGGAGCGGGGAGCGAGTAAAATAGATACAGATCCATCAGAACCGCTAGTGCGCCCTAAAACACGAACTCGATTTGGACTAATTGATTCAGACGCTGAACAGGAAACTTGGCCGAAACCCCCTCCGAAACCCCCTCCTCTCATTGAACTCTCTACGGATGAGGCTGAGCAGGAGGACAAGAAGGAGGGTAAACCTGCTTTGTATCCACCTTTACCGGATTCGCCGTTTACGGACTCAGTAGTACTAGAGTCACAAGGATTTAAAGGACTGTTACCATCACGAAATGGACACGAACTTGACATGACAGAGTTTGGTAGACGACTGGAAGAATTAAAGACGGAATTGCAGCAGCACCGTTCAGCCAACGCCTCGGGACACGTGACTATGTCTCCCCCAAACCCCCCTCTGTGTTCGGGACAAGTATTAGGGCCACCTCAACCTCCTTTGCAATTCCCTACTCCACCTTTAGATCAGGGCGGGGGGGAAGTCTGCGTCCATCTGGTAATGTGGGAGGTGGGGGAGAGGGTCAGTGTCCGCCCGCGTATACAGGGGAAGAGGGGGGAGGAGTGAAATGGAAAGGGATCATTCGAGATGCGTTATTAGAAGGAGTTATAATTCCACAAGCATATCCGGTGATTGTGGGTGCGGGTCCTGAGGGAAGAAATATTTGGCAACCGTTAGATTGGAAAATTGTAAAAGAAGCATTGTTACTACAGTTAGCAAAGAACAACACAAATGAGAATTGCAGGAAAGTTCTTGCAGGGATGGCAAATCGTAACCCCACCTTAACCGAGCTAATGGATGCTTGCGGGAAAGTAGGAACCACCACATTTCAGATGGAGCATTTAGCGAAAACTTTTGCGGCAGCAGTTAAGGTAGCTCATCGTTGTTATACATGCGAGCAAGAAGGTCACTTTAAGAAAAACTGCCTTAAGAAGTCGAAGCTGAGTGGGAGAGATAACCCTGTTTTGATGTGTCATTGCTGTGGGAAGCTAGGGCATCTTGTGAAGCTGTGCAGGTCTCAGTATAATGCTCAAGGTCAGCTGATAATAACCAGCTGCAGAGTGCAGGGAAACTGGAGAAAGAATGCGGGGAGGAACTGTGTGCTGACACAAATGAATCTTCCCAACCAGTTCCAGGCCTAAGCAGTCAACTCGCAGCCCGAACTGCAGGGAGCGCAGGACTGGTGTTTCCACGCGGGGTTAACCTGCGCGGCTGCCAAGCCTTGGACCTGTGGCAAACGACCATTGTGGAACGAGTGCAAATGTGGAACATAAGGCTCAAGTTATGGCTGCGGCCGTACTTGGGGCTTACGTCGTCACAATTGCAGGCTCTATTCCAATTGTTAACAGGGGACACAAATTTAACAGCACCATGACAGACTACTGCAGAGGTACAGCAACTGATTACAGAAATAGAAAGCAGGCTACATTCCAAATTTGTACATCGTATTGATTTGAATCAGGAAATACAAATTATCACTTTGTTTGATAGGCAAATTCCGTATGCAATAATTGGTCAATGGAATTCAGAATGATCAGATCCGTTACATGTATTGGAATGGTTGTTTCTACCTACCTGCTCCCCTGATTGCAGAGCTATTGGCACAGATTATCATCAAAGGTCGGATGCGATGTCGGGAGCTTGTGGCCAGAGATCCTGCATCACTAACCGTTCCTATTGCAGCTCAATATTTTGAGTGGTGTATGGCTAATAGCTTTGCTTTGCAAACAGCTATGGAGAATTTCTCGGGACAGGTTGTTGAGTGCGGAACTTCCAGTTGCCACAGGAGTGTGGTGTACAGACACTCCCGTGGATGGAATTACCATTTTTACCGATGTATCTGGGAAAACAGGCAAGGCGGACCTTGTCTGGTATTCTGATGGCAAGTGGGAATCTATGGTAGTACAACAAAAGGGTTCACCTCAGGTGGTAGAATTACGAGCTGTATTAGAAGTATTTCAGAATTTTCCCATTCCCTTTAATTTGGTTACTGATTCAGCATATGTAGCTGGCATTATAAAGCAATTGGATAGATCTGTTATAGAGCATATATGTAATCAGTGTGTTTTTGAATTGCTGCGAGCTCTGTGGCAAGAAATTCAAATCCGAACTGCATTGTTTTATGTTTTATATGTAAGCAAATTCAACTGCAATGACTGTGCAGGTACCGGACATTACACAGCAATCATAGAATGGGTTTTTCCACCTTTTCATCCTAAAACAACAATTTGTACCAGAGTGGAAGCAATAGCACAATTGCTTGTCAAAGTGCGTAAAAGAATTACAGACATTACCGGACTAGACTCAGATGCTATCTATTTACCTATCAGAAAGGAATATCTACAGTGGTTAACAAATCACTCAACTATTTTTCAAGTGGCCTTACAGGACTTTACTGGACAATTGTTAACACATTTACCAAAAGATAAAAAGCTACAGTTTATTTGCAAACAGGATTGGGAAGAAAAACCTATCAGATCAGAGATACCTGTGACTGGACTAACTGTTTTTACTGATGCAGGAAAGCAATCACATTCAGCAGTTATTACCTGGCAAGAGGATGGACAATGGAAACATTGCAAATTCTCAGGACAAACTGAGGACTCATTGCAGACACTTGAACTTTTTGCAATATACCAGGTCTTTGTAAAATGGAAGGACTTACCTGTAAATATTGTAACAGACTCTCTTTATGCAGCAGGCATTGTAAATCGAATTGAGAGAGCTTTTATACGACCAGTGAAGAATATGCAACTTTACACCATTTTGCTACAGTTGCATCAAGCAATAAACCTCAGAGAGGTACCTTATTTTGTCACTCACATTCGTAGTCATCAATTTGATCAAGGTTTGAGCATTGGAAATAATAAAGCAGACACGCTTGTGTCCTATACGCAAATATCACCAAATTTATTTGAACAAGCATGCCTATCCCATCAATTCTTTCATCAATCAGTGAAAATGTTAGCGAAACAATTTCACCTCACCATGGCACAAGCACGTGAATTAGTTAGTGCTTGTCCTAGTTGTCAGAAAATTGGCATGGGAATTGGAATGGGGTAAATCCTCGAGGGTTGAGTGCGTTGCAACTGTGGCAAATGGATGTTACTCACATTACAGAATTTGGAAGGTTCAAATATGTTCATGTATCTGTTGACATGTTTTCACATGTAATATGGGCAACAGCACAAACTGGGGAAACAGGTCGTCATGTCAAACGACATTTACTTGCTTGCTTTGTGAGTCTTGGAGTTCTACAACAGATTAAGACTGATAATGGACCAGCATACTGTTCACAGATTTTTCGTCAATTTTGTCAACTATGGGATATTACACATGTCACTGGGATTCCTCATTCGCCTGCGGGTCAGGCGATTGTGGAATGTGCTCATAGTACATTGAAACAGCTTCTGCAAAAACAAAAAGGGGGATTTGCGGGGTTCCCACGGGACAGTGGTCATGTACTGAACGAGCTATGTCCAGGCATGTCCAGGGGGTGGTAACGGGGTGGTAATGAACTAGCCAATCATAATACAGAACAAGGGCCTTAGCTATGAGAAAAATAAGATATGGGGAAGTTGAAAAATAAGAAAGAATGCTGCACCTGCAAGATATAGCTTTTTAGCATAAGCCAATCAGAACTAATATAGAGGCGTGTGAACAAAGCATACTAACCAATCATAATAGAAATTACATGTACACAGAGCGTGTACAAAAATAGAATAGTATAAATGTACCCTCAATAGAATAGTATAAATGTACCCTCAGATATGTGAATAAACGAGATCTGCTTAACGATCATATTGGTCTGCGTGCATTTACTCCGTGCCCTCTCGCGAACGCCGACACACTAGACTCTCTCTAAATCTTGCACAGCTTTTTCCCATGATACATATAAGCATATTCTTTGTCTTTTTTAATTATAAACCCAGCATTATTTAGAAAACTACCTATGGCTACTTTCAAAATCATAAAAACATTTCTCAGAATAGCATAGTGTACATTTTAGAGGCATATATTTGCTGTTCAAAAATTCTGCAAGTAGTAAGTTCAAAATAAACACCAATAGTGTAAGTTCACATGTGATTTGAAATATTAATTAATAAAAGCAAACTCAATGCATACACTACAAAAAAGTGAGAACATTCAGCAACTTCTGAGATAAAAATTATGTATTTATGTATTCTGAATGGAGCATATACTATTTGAATAGTTACAAAAAATAACAGCAGCTTAATGTGGTAAATTCTAATGTGTCATAGATTAGATATGTGTTAGATGATAGACTAATCTAACAAAACTATTTTGCCTACAGAATGATATCTACTTTTCCTTTTTCCTCTCTTCCCAGAAAAACACAGTAGTTCGTGGCTTGAAAATAAGTGAACAGTCACAGTCATATTCCTTATGTTTCTTTTGTTGTTAGACTAGAAAAACAAAAGTCTACATTTTTCTGACACACTAGTGGAGCACTAAATAGAATATTGGTGGAAAAAATAACTCTCACACAGAGTAAATCACTGGCACTGCTTCTTCAAAGTTGTTGCTGGAACCTGACTTTGTGTTTCTTATTCATTATTAAAAATGTGCATACAATTAATACACAAGGAAGGGCGTGCAGGGAGGACGTCACAGGGAGGGCGCAGACACCCTACCTGAACCTCAAGGCAGAATGGTGGGCACTCACCTGAGAGCAAGGGCTGCCGCTCCGGCTCAGGGAATCTGCACTATCGACCCCAGCCACGACCGATGCCTCCACCCAGACAGAGCTGCTGAAGGGAGAGGCTGGAGTGAAGACCTCGGGCTGTGGTAAGTGCCTTGATCTTTTGCCTGGGGCAGGGATGGGCAGCAGCAGACCTGCCTGCATTAGCTGTGCCCAGGTGGAGGACCTCCTGCAGCAGGTGGCTGAGCTGCAGGAGGCAGTGAGGAGGCTGTGTAACATCAAGGAGGCTGAGAAGGAGTTGGATAACAGGATCCAAGTGCAGTCGGCAGTGGCCCCGCAGTCCATGGCCAAACAGCAGAACCCCCCCCCCCCAGAGGCACACGCAGAAGGAAGGGGGGATAAAACTGCAGAAGAATGGAGGGTCGTAAAGTCAAGAACCAGCAGGAGGAAGAGACATCCCCCAAAGCCTGAGGTGCCCCTGCAGAACCCCCCAGTGGCACACACAGAAGGAAGGGGGGATAAAACTGCAGAGGAATGGAAGGATGCAAAGGCAAGGACTAGCAGGAGGAAGGGACTTCCCCCAAAGCCTGAGGTGCCCTTGCAGAACTGCTTCAGTCCTCTGCAGTCTGAGGAGGAAAGACCCGCCGCATCAGGAGAGACGCTGGAGCCCAGTAAGGCATCCCAGTGTGCTCCCCGTATAAAGACCAGTGCTACCAAGAAAAAGTGACAGGTGATAGTGGTAGGCGACTCTCTACTGAGGGGCACAGAGGCGTCCATCTGCTGACCTGATGCACTCTCTAGAGAGGTGTGCTGCTTAGAGGGGGCTCGCATCAGAGATGTCACTGAGAGACTACCGAGCCTAGTACAGCCCATGGACTATTACCCACTGCTGCTGTTTCACATGGGCACCAGTGATACAGCCAAGAGCAGTCTGAGGCATATCAAGGAGGACTACAGAGCCCTGGGAGCAGTGGTAAAGGACTCTGGGGCCCAGGTAGTTTTCTCATCGATCCTTCCAGTCAAAGGGAAGGGGACTAAAAGGGACAGTCGAATTAGGCAAATCAACACATGGCTATAGGACTGGTGCCACAGTCAGGGGTTTGGCTACTTAGACCACGGGACTGGCTTTGAGAAACCTGGTCTTCTGGCAGCAGATGGGGTCCATCTGTCAGAGAAGGGCAAGAGTGTCTTGGGTCATAGGCTTTAAACTAGAGTTGCTGGGGGAGGGGAACCTCAGTCCATCCCAATTCAGCCAGTACGATGCCAGGGCCAGCAATAGGTGCCCAGAGACTGGAGAAGGATGGCAGGTCAGCAGGAGAGCACCGGAAGATCAGCAAAAAAGAATTTCAGGCAGTAAGTCAGCTTTGACGAGGGCAGAAATGAAATGCCTCTATACAAATGCACAGAGAATGGGGAACAAACAAGAGGAGCTAGAGATGTGCGCATACCTGCAAGGCTATGACCTTATTGGCATCATGGAGACGTGGTGGGATGACTCTGATGACTGGAGCGTTGGAATGGAGGGATACAGGCTTTTTAGGAAGGACAGGCATGGGAGACGAGGAGAGGGTGTTGCACTCTATGTCAATGACCAGCTGGAGAGCATGGAGCTCTGCCTGGGGATGGAGGAAGAGCCGGCGGAGAGCTTATGGGTCAGGATTAAAGGGAGGGCAGGGACAGGAGACAGGATAGTGGGTGTCTGCTACAGGCCACCTGACCAGGAAGACTAAGTGGATGAGGCCCTCTACAGACAGATATATGTAGCCTCACGTTCACAGGCCCTGGTCCTCATGGGGGACTTCAACCACCCTGATATCTGTTGGAAGGACAACACAGCAGGGCACAAGCAATCCAGGAGGTTCCTGGAATGCGTGGATGACAACTTCCTTCTCCAAGTGACAGAGGAGGCGACGAGGAGAGGTCCCATGCTGGACCTTGTTCTCACAAACAAGCAGGGGCTGGTGGGGGATGTGAAGCTCAAGGGCAGCCTTGGCTGCAGCAACCATGAAATGGTGGAGTTCAAGATCCATAGGGCAGCAAGGAGGGCATGCAGCCAGCTCACCACCCTGGACTTCAGGAGAGCAGACTTTGACCTCTTCAGGGACCTACTTGGGAGAGTCCCTTGGGATAAAGCCCTGGAGGGAAGAGGGGCCCAAGAAAGCTGTTTAATATTCAAGGATCACCTCCTCCAGGCTCAGGAGTGATGCATGCCGACAAAGAGGAAGGCAGGCAAAAATGCCAGGAGGCCTGCATGGATGAACAAGGAGCTTCTGGATAAACTCAGACACAAGAAGGAAGCCTACAGAGGGTGAAAGAAAGGACAGGTAGCCTGGGAGGAATACAGGGAAATTGTCAGAGAAGCCAGGGACCAGGTTAGGAAAGCTAAAGCCCTGAAAGAATTAAATCTGGCCAGGGATGTCAAGGACAACAAGAAATGCTTCTATAGGTATGTCAGTGACAAAAGGAAGACTAGGGAAAATGTGGGCCCTCTCCAGAAGGAAACAGGAGACATGGTTACCCAGGATATGGAGAAGGTTGAGGTACTCAGTGACTTTTTTGCCTCAGTCTTCACCGGCAAGAGCTCTAGCCTCACCACCCAAGTCGCAGAAGGCAGAGGCAGGGACTGGAAGGATGAAGAACCACCCAATGTAGGAGAAGATCAGGTTCGAGACCATCTAAGGAACCTGAAGGTGCACAAGTCCATGGGACCTGATGAGGTTCATCCACAAGTCTTGAGGGAACTGGCAGATGAAGTTGCTAAGCCACTATCCATCATTTTTGAGAAGTCGTGGCAGTCTGGTGAAGACCCCACTGACTGGAAAAGGGGAAACATAACCCCCATCTTCAAGAAGGGGAAAAAGGAAGACCCAGGGAACTACAGGCCAGTCAGTCTCACCTCTGTGCCTGCCAAGATCATGGAGCAGATCCTCTTGGAAACTATACTGAGGCACACGGCAATCAAGGAGGTGATTGGTGACAGCCAACATGGCTTCACCAAGGGCAAATCATGCCTGACAAATTTGGTGGCCTTCTACGACGGGGTTACAGCACTGGTGGATAGGGGAAGAGCAACTGATGTCATCTACCTGGACTTGTGCAAAGCATTTGACACTGTCCCGCACGACATCCTTGTCTCTAAATTGGAGAGGGATGGACTTGACGGATGGACCACTCGGTGGATAAAGAATTGGCTGGATGGTCGCACTCAAAGAGTTATGGTCAACGGCTCAATATCCAAGTGGACACCAGTGACAAGTGGCATTCCTTAGGGGTCAGTATTGGGACCAGTCCTGTTTAACATCTTTGTCGGCGACATGGACAGTGCGATTGAGTGCGCCCTCAGCAAGTTTACCGACGACACCAAGCTGTGCGGTGTGGTCGACACGATGGAGGGAAGGGATGCCATCCAGAGGGACCTTGACAGGCTTGAGAGCTGGCCCTGTACAAACAGCATGAAGTTCAACAAGGCCAAGTGCAAGGTCCTGCATGTGTGTTGGGGCAATCCCAAGCACAAATACAGGCTGGGCAGAGAATGGATTGAGAGCAGCCCTGAGGAGAGGGACTTGGGGGTGATGGTTGACGAGAAGCTCAACATGAGCCAGCAGTGCGTGCTTGCAGCCCAGAAGGCCAACTGCATCCTGGGCTGCATCAAAAGAAGCGTGGCCAGCAGGTCGAGGGAGGGGATTCTGCCCCTTTACTCCGCTCTCTTGAGACCCCACCTGGAGTACTGCGTTCAGCTCTGGGGCCCCCAACATAAGAAGGACATGGAGCTGTTGGAGGGAGTCCAGAGGAGGGCCACGAAGATGATCAGAGGGCTAGAGCACCTCTCATATGAAGATAGGCTGAGGGAGTTGGGGCTGTTCAGCCTGGAGAAGAGAAGGCTCCAGGGAGACCTCATAGCAGCTTTCCAGTATCTGAAGGGGGCCTACAGGAAAGCTGGAGAGAGACTTTTTACAAGGGCATGTATTGGTAGGATGAGGGGTAATGGTTTTAAACTGAAATAGGGTAGATTTAGATTAGATATTAGGAAGAAATTCTTTCCTGTGAGGGTGGTGAGACACTGGAACAGGTTGCCCAGAGAAGTTGTGGCTGCCCCCTCCCTGTCAGTGTTTAAGGCCAGGTTGGATGGGGCTTTGAATAACCTGTTCTAGTGGAAAGGTGTCCCTGCCCATGGCAGGGGGGTTGGAACTAAATGATCTTTAAGGTCCCTTCCAACTGAAACAATTCCATGATTCTTTGTTTCTATGATAATTTCTCTATTTCCTCTGAGAGGTGGTAAGCCTTATCTGTGCCATTCCATTGACTTTACAAGTAAAATTATCAGGAAGCACATATTTCAGCTGCTCGTACACTGGGATATGTTTTCTATTAATTGTTCTGTACTGCTTTATAATTATGCTTGGTTTATTTAGTTTTGCCTGTAATTATTAATTTTTAATAGACCTGATACATTCAGTCTAGTTTGTAATACTGTATATAAATAGAAATATCATAAACATATTAGGGGAAAGTTTGGATATATTAAAGAAGTCCTTTACGGTGAACTAAATAGGCCAATAGATTACCCTCCATTTGCCTCTCTAGCAGCTAACAACCTTGGGCATAGCTATTTCACTTGCTACTCCACAAGATCAACACACATAGTTTTTATTCCATTTATTGGAAAACTGATGAATGATGAAGTTCATGACTCAAGTAATGGATGTGACAAAATTTGGCCTCATATATTAAATGCCTAATGATACCAAATTGCTTACTGTGGAAAAATCAGGATAATGTATTTTCCCCAAAGCTTTCATATTGCTATCTTCATGAACATCTTCCATTTTATTAATTAGAAAATATCAATCTTTAGTTACTGCATTTCAGGATTAGTTTAGCAGCTTTATAGAGAAGTGAATGGAGCTCAATGTTAAATGAATATTGAACCACTAATAAAAAGATTTTACAACCAGTAACTGGTCCATTTTACAAAAACTCTTTACAGACACAGTCAAATAGGCTTGCCCTCTCTCACTGACTCTTATCAGTTGTAAAACAAAGATCATATGATTCCACCCTGTCCCACAGCACACAGCCTCACAGCAAAGAGAGATGTCACATCAGTGGAGCTTGTGCAAAATGTAGCAGAAAGATGAGCCAACACTAGCTTCTACCTTCCAATGCAATGTCTATCCTGGTGAAAGTTAAAGAGGGAGCAGAGAGGAGAGAATAAAGGAAAATGGGGGAAAAAAAAACCAAACAGCATGGCATAAAAACATTAAAATTCCTATTCCTGCCATAATAATGAAACAAAGAAATTTAAGACTGTAAAACCATGAAGTTTCAAAACCAACCTCAGATTAACAGCAAAAAGAGACAAAGAGATAAATTCAAAGCTCAGGCTGGGAACGCGATTCTCATCACGTCCTGGATTCTCATCATATCCTGGAAGCACGGGCTAGAAGCACTCCAAGAGATCAGACTGTCTGAAGGTAGGATTACCTACACCTACAGCATTTATCTGACCTGGACAGACCCAGGACAGGATCCTGTGGAATACCTCTGGTTATGTATGTACAACTTTGAAGCACTATTTATTTCCTAAGGTTTTTTTTTTCCAGCCAGTTTAGTTCCCATACAATCATACTTTGCTCACACAATAGTGTGATCTCCTGTTCCATACAGATAAAGTATACTCAAATGCAATTTAAAGGACAATATGAAAATAATACCTAGATGATGGGATATCTAGTGTCAAGCAGGAAACATGGGAAAGTAGAAATTGACTGAATTTAAAGCATGGTGGGTTAATAAATACATCATTTAGCCTTAGCTAAACACATACCTTAATTTGCCAACTTTAAATTATTTTCAGCCTTATTTACTGTGAAGTCAAAACTAACAATAGAGCAGAGAGCACACTCCAGCACGCTCCAGAAATACCACACAGTCATGGGGTGGCAGGGTTGTTGTCACTTTAAATGAAATAAAACTCAGTGTGGTTTTGAACACAATATAAAACCTAAACTGGCATATAAATTTTTGATGGACAAATTCCCACTAAAGTTGCTGCCTATTTCCTTAGGTTCTTTGAAGGTGACAGCCCATACAGCTTAATGCTGACTTTCAACTTGAAGCGTTTTGAGTATTTTAAATAAATGATGTCTATTTCTTCTCTTAATTTTCTGAAGGCCAGTTTGGTAGGCCTTCTCAAAGCAGCCTACAGGGAACTTAAGCCTTGAGCAAGGTATTCTGGATTCTAGAAGATAAATACCAATGAATAGTACTTGATAATGCTAAGCCTTAGGTATCAAAATCCATTATTTTATTTCCCTATAAATAACAGTAATGGCCCATAGTGCTCTTTTTTTGAGAGGCTGCAGTATTAATTGAGTAAATGGAAAAAAGAAAAAAATTCCAAAACTTAGGAAAGGAATAATCTGTTATGAAAATGAATGAAGAAGTGAAACATCAATACTTTCTTAATCATACTCATTCACATATCCAGACTTCAAATAACAAAATCCCACATCAAATTACAATAATACATGCTCATATATCTATAAGCAAAAATTCCTTGGGACAAGTAATGGCATAAATTTTGGATATCATGAGTTCTCCCTAAATATCATTTCCATGGTAAATTTTGTGCTTTCCATATTATTAACTTTTTACTGTTGCAAAGAGCAGAGAAGACCTTAAGATGAGAAAAGTATTAAATAATGTATGCTGTAATTGAAAAGTAAAAGCCGGAAAGCATCAAAACTGTTCCAGGCAGTATAATGGTTTTATCTCTTCATGAAAATGAGTCATTATATTTCAGCAAATGCATGGTCACCAATCTTAGTCTGCATAAAAATCTGTTAAGATTTATATAATTGTATGTGACTCAGTAGTAGATCTGATAAAAAACTACAAAATTGTTTCATACTGGGAATCACATTTCTTTGGAAATGAAAGAACACCACTTCTTCCAACATTTTCTGGAAGAGGAGCGGGGGGAAAGATAAGGAGTTGACAATGCTGAAATATCCTGTCTCCCAATTAAAACTAAAATTGTGACAACTTTATATATAATAATGCAAATGAAAAATAAAGGTGAAATGAAAATGTTTTGATTTTGTCAAAATAAAATACTCTAGCTTAATTGGAGAATATTCTTCTTGATTCTTCCTGTTGGTAAATTTGACATTACTATATTGTGCTCTTTACTGAAGCAAAGAAAAATGTGAAAATCATAAGATCCTTCACAGAACAGAACTGCTGAACAAGAGACTGTCATGCAACTGTACCTGCTGTCCCTTCAGTTCACATCCTGAACATATAAAATTGTGCTCCTACCTACATTCACTGAGGTTTCTTTACCATCCTCATCTACATACAAAAACCAAGGGCTTTGAGAAGTGAAACTGAATAACTTCATTCAGAGTGTACTGAATTAATAAATAATTGCAAATCTGCATTGGGAAATCGATCAGTATCAAAGAGTCATAAATAAATTGTTCCTATATTGTCTTTCCTCATGGTTAGATTGCAAGATAAAGCAATAACTGGAAAGGCAGGGGGGAGGGGGGAGGGAAAGGAAAACAGAGCAGTCAAAGCTGCTGTAAGAATTGTGGTTCTCTGTACTGTTATTTTTATGACAAAAGACATATTTCCCAATAATAGTGGTTGAAGCAAGTCTCTTGATTCTTTTTTCTAGCTGAAGGATGAAGAAAGCAGATGGACTCTTTTCTGACTTTTCAAAGTTAAAATTATATTTATACTCTATCTCTTTTGTACCGGCAATCAAATAATATCAAACTCAATGGAACTGAGAACACTTCTGAAAATATGATGATTAAATTTATCTGGATATCAATTTGCTTAGATATGAAGGGCTATTAGTAAGCAAACATTCCATTACAGCATACATCAAAAAGCCTGGTCACTTTACAGAGTTCACTAATTAATAGAGAGAAACAGAATTATTACAGTGCATTGGCATTGACCATTTTCCCAGCAACGAGCAGCTGTTTTGTAGCAGTGTTAATATTATCTTTTCATGAGCTGCCAGCACTGACACTTTAAAAGCAACTGCTTCCACCTCTTCTGTCACCAGTGGTTATAACCATCTTAGAATAACATGACAAGTGGCAAGGCTCAGGAAGCCAAAAGGAAAAAAGTTAAATTTCAGTGGAAATTTGAAAACAGGACATTCTTTGATGACTATAACCTGTTAGGGAGGGATGGGATCCACCTGTCTAGAAGAGGCAAGGGAATCATTGGCAGCAGGCTGGCCAACTTGGTGAGGCAGGCTTTAAACTGAAGGACTTGGGGGGGGGTCCAGAAGGTAATGCTCGTGCCATCGCACCCAATGGGGGAATAAGCCAGGCCAATCAGAACAGTGATAAATGTTCCTTAGCTGCCTCCCAAGATGGGAACCAGAAGGCCAACCACCTCAAGGTTATGTATAAATATGGTGGATCCTCTTGCACCTCTCCTGGGAAAACTTCATGCTCGACTACCTCTCTGAAATGCCTGCACAGCAAAGCACGCAGCATGGGGAATAAACAGGAAAAATTGGAGATCTATGTGCGTCTGGAGGGCCATGATCTCATTGCAATTACAGAGACATGGTGGGATAGCTCGCATGACTGGAATGCTGTCATGGATGGGTACGTACTTTTTAGGAAGGACAGGCCAGCAAGATGAGGAGGTGGAGTTGCCCTTTATGTGAGAGAGCAACTGGAATGTATCGAGCTCTGCCTAGGGGTGGACGAAGAACGAGTCGAGAGCCTATGGGTAAGAATTAAGGGGCAGGTAATATGGGTGACACTGTTGTGGGTGTTTACTACAGGCCACCTGATCAGGAAGAGGAAGTCAATGAGGCCTTCTACAGACAGCTGGAAGTAGCCTCACAATCACAGGCCCTGGTTCTCATGGGGGACTTCAACCACTCTGATATCTGCTGGAAAGACAACACAGCTAGGCACCCAGTGCCCAGGAGGCTCCTGCAGAGCATTGACGATAACTTTTTGACACAGGTGGTGGAAGAATCAACGCGGAGAGGTGTTCTGCTGGACCTTGCACTAACAAATAAAGAAGGTCTGGTTGGGGATGTGAAGGATGGGGGCAGCCTCGGCTGCAGTGACCACAAGATGGTGGAGTTCAGGATCCTGCATGGAGGAAGCAGGGCAAGAAGTAGGATCACAACCCTGGACTTCAGGAGAGCTGACTTTGGCCTCTTCAAGAACCTACTTGGGGGTATCCCATGGGTTAGGGCTCTAGAAGGTAGTGGGATCCAAGAGAGCTGGTCAATATTCAAGCATCACTTCCTCCAAGCTCAAGATCAGTGCATCCCTATGAGTAAGAAATCAAGCAAAGGGGGCAGGAGACCTGCATGGATGAGCAAGGAGCTTCTGGCAAAACTCAAATGGAAGAAGGAAGTCTACGGAACGCGGGAAAAGGTACAGGCCACTTGGGAGGAATATAGGAAGGTTGTCAGAGTATGCAGGGATGCATCGAGGAAGGCTAAGACCCACTTGGAATTAAATCTGGCAAGGGACATCAAGGACAACAAGAAGGGCTTCATCAGGTACATCATCAGCAAAAGGAAGACTAGGGAAAATGTGGGCCTGCTGCTGAATGAGGAGGGTGCCCTGGTGATGAAGGATACAGAGAAGGCGGAGTTACTGAATGCTGCCTTTGCCTCAGTATTTACTGCTAAGGCCAACCCTCAGGAATCCCAGGCCCTGGAGGTAAGAATCATAGAATCGTTTTGGTTGGAAAGGACCTTTAAGATCATCAAGTCCAACCATTAACCTAACACTACCAAGTCCACCACTAAACAATATCCATAAGCACCACATCTACTCGTCTTCTAAATACCTCCAGGAATGGTGACTCCACCAGTTCCCTGGGCAGCCTGTTCCACTGCTTGATAACCCTTTCCGTGAATAAATACAATCTAAACCTCCCCTGGCACAACTTGAGGCTGTTTCTTCTCATCCTATCGCTTGTTACCTGGGAAAAGAGACTAACATCCTCCTCGCTACAACCTCCTTTCAGGTAGTTGTAGAGAGCAATATGGTCTGCCCCCTCAGCCTCCTTTTCTCTGGACTAAACAACCCCAGTTCTCTCACTCAGTCCTCATAAGTCTTGTTCTCCAGACTCTTCACCAGCTTCATTGCCCTTCTTTGGACTCTCTCCAGCACCTTGATGTCTTTCTTGTAGTGAGGGGCCCAGAACTGAACACAGTATTCAAGGTGCGGCCTCACCAGTGCCGAGTACAGAGGGAAAAGAGAGAAAGTCTGGAGAAAGGAAGACTTTCCCTTGGTTGAGGAGGATCAACTTAGAGAACATTTAGGCAAACTGGACACCCACAAATCTATGGGCCCTGATGAGATGCACCCACGAGTGCTGAGGGAGCTGGCAGATGTTATTGCCAAGCCACTCTCTATCATCTTTGAAAGGTCATGCAGAACAGGAGAGGTGCCTGAGGACTGGAGGAAGGCCAATGCCACTCCAGTCTTTGAAAAGGGCAAGAAGGAGGAACCAGGCAACTACAGGCCAGTCAGCCTCACCTCCATCCCTGAAAGGTGCTGGAACAGCTCATTCTGGATGCCATCTCTAAGTATGTGTTATCAGAAGTAGTCAACATGGATTCACCAAGGGGAAATCATGCTTGACTAATCTGATGGCCTTCTATGATTGGATGACCAGCTGGGTAGATGAGGGGAGAGCAGTGGGTGTTGTCTACCTTGACTTCAGCAAGGCTTTTGATACTGTCTCCCATAACATCCTCATAGGAAAGCTCAGGAATTGTGGATTAGATGAGTGGACAGTGAGGTGGATTGAGAACTCGCTGAATGGCAGAGCTCAGAGGGTCGTGATCAGCGGTGCTGAGTCTAGTTGGAGGCCTGTAGCTAGTGGTGTTCCCCAGGGGTCAGTACTGGGTCCAGTCTTGTTCACCTTATTCATCAATGACCTGGATGAAGGAACAGATTGTACCCTCAGCACGTTTGCTGATGACACAAAACTGGGAGGAGTGGCCGATACACCAGAAGGCTGTGCTGCCATTCAGCGAGACCTGGACAGGCTGGAGAGCTGGGCAGAGAAGAACCTCATGAAATTTAACAAAGGCAAGCGTAGGGTCCTGTACCTTAGGAGGAATAACCCCATGCACCAGTACAGGTTGGGGGTTGACCTGCTGGAAAGCAGCTCTGCGGAGAAGGACCTAGGAGTCCTGGTGGACAACAAGTTCAACATGAGCCAACAATGTGCCCTTGTGGCCAGGAAGGCCAATGGTATCCTGGGGTGCATTAGGAAGAGTGTGGCCAGCAGGTCGAGGGAGGTTATCTTCCCCCTCTACACTGCCCGAGTGAGGCCACGCCTGGAATACTGTGTGCAGTTCTGGGCTCCCCGAGTTCAAGAAAGACAAGGAACTACTGGAGAGAGTCCAGTGGAGGGCTACAAAGATGATCAGAGGACTGGAGCATGTCTCTTATGAGGAAAGGCTGGGAGGGCTGGGTCTGTTTAGCCTGGAGAAGAGAAGACTGAGAGGGGATCTTATCAATACTTACAAATACCTCAGGGGTGTGTGTCGAGAGGATGGGGCCAGACTCTTCTCAGTGGTGCCCAGTGACAGGACAAGGGGCAACAGGCACAAACTGAAACATGTAAAGTTCCATCTGAATATGAGGAGGAACTTTTTTACTTTGAGGGTGACAGAGCACTGGAACAGGCTGCCCAGGGAGGTTGTGGAGTCTCCTTCTCTGGAGATATTCAAAACCCTCCTGGACACGATCCTGTGCAACATGCTCTAGGTGAACCTGCTTTGGCAGGGGGTTGGACTAGATGATCTCCAAAGGTCCCTTCCAATCCTAACCATTCGGGGATTCTGTGATAAGAATGAAACACCAGTTCAGAAAATTATTAAAAATACTAGTTTCAATTTGATACTTAAATTTTGGAATAGGATGCAGACATAACATCTGCTTATCTTTAGGAATAAGCAGGAAAGGTTCTCCTCATCCCAAGAGCCTCTACAACTTCAAACAAAACACAGACACATTCCTATGTGCACTGTAACAGATCCAAGACATTTTTGCAATGGATTGAAAAAAAAAAAAAAGTGAGGCATTTCTCACTGAGCAGCCTGGAGGCCTGACCACTTATCTGAGATAAGGAATAGATGAATTATTTCCTAAATACTTGCCTAGTCAACAAAATGGAACTGCTTCAACAGATAAAAAAGTGAGTAGATATTCATCTGATAATTCAAACCACTCCCTAGGGAGTACAGAAGCGTAGCCAGGCAGGGACTTTATTTGATTCTCCTATGCTCTAAATGACTTCTCTCATTTCCTGAACATTATTCTTTTTGGCATCTCTCTCTCTCTCTCTCTCACCCCCCCCGGCTTTGATGAAAAATATTCAGAACTGAGAAGGTTTTTCCTCACTAAAGAGCTGTCATTGGTACCATCACACTGTTATTATTGTTGTTGCTGTTATTGTTGTTGTTTTTGTTATTGTTATTATTGGCAACCATGAATTGGCATCCTCTGTTGAAAGCTCATATTTGCAGAAAATGCCATCTCTAATTATCCTAGAGCCTTAACTTACCACATCCAAAATGAAGTCACGATTAGCATGCCACTTGGTTATGTTACAACACAAGGTCAGACATTGCTACTGCTGTTACTGGAATTGTCTGTGGTACATAAAAATAGCAGAATAAGAAAAGAAAATCCCTACTAATGGGTAAGGAATATTTAATAGTTTAAAAGTGGAATTTTCCTTTCATTGGTTACAGTAACCTCCCTACTGCTTTCTCCCAAAGAAAATAAAAAGGTGGACAAAATAACATCCAGGCCTAAAAAAATTATATACAGGGAACATGCCATTCATAATGCACTGAAAATATTATTAAAAGTTTTAAATATGTTTTTTCAAGAAACTGAAGCTCGGTGGCCTTACAGCTACCTAGCACAGTTGCATTTGTCCATTTGTCATTATTTTTATATCACTCATGGAACTGAAAAGAAAAATTTGTATCATGAAGCATCTTCAAGGAAATCCTGAAGTTCCCTTACTCTAGTGAGAGGTGTTACGGCAGACAGACCCCCTATGAGTTTCCCACTGTCCCCTCCCTCCCTCCTTCCCTATAAACTTATTCATGTGATTCCCTCATAACTGTATCTTGAATATAGAGAATCACTGCATTTAAGACATTATGAAGAAAAAAGTACTCAGCACATGAAACCTATCTATCTTCTCTATTTAGAATTTGCTATATTCAAATTCAAGCCTTCAAACTATTTTCAAAGTATTTCATGTCTTAGCCCTGAAACCTAAAAGTCTGTCAAATGCTCCAAAACGAAGACTGTAGGGAACAACGATACTCCCCAGCAGAACTGAATGTTTCACATCAATAAAACTTGGATTTCTTTAAAAGATCTTTAACAAAATAATAAGAAACCATACCAGAATAAGATGATTCATGTTACATACTACTTCTGAACGAAAAAAATAAAATATCAAATAAATCAGTTCTAAGTAGCTTGAGAAATAAGACTTAAGAAACAATATTTCATTGGCTAGCATTAGACAGTGCTCAGAGAAACATTAATAGAAAGGAATAGGTGATCTGCGAGGCATAGAGCAGTTCCCTAGCAGCTGCACTCATATGCAACAGGTGTATAAATCTACTTGCCTAAAAACTGCAGCAATCTCAAATCCATAGTAGATACGGGGTACGTTTAACACTGGGCTTGGCATGGGCACAAAGGGAGCAAGACCAGCAGATCATCAAAAAGGGCTTGTCTCTAACAGTCTGTTCAAGTTCTTAAAGACCTGTTCCCTATTAGGTATAGAGATTGCTGTAACCTCATTGATCTTAAGGAATAAACAGGATAAAAGTATACAGACATATGAATACTGCTGGATCAAGGATCTGTGATAGCTAATCTGCACTATAAAGAAAAAGAACATTTTAGTGATCCTTTTTGGCCACTGCAGATTCTCACAACCTCTTATTGGCAACATACCTAAGAGACATAGAACAAAGTGAATTTGTAACACTTTGTTGAAGAATGGTGCTATAGCACCAGGGAAATCACTGACAACAATTAAATGTAAGCATTGGTATATATTAAATATCATTCTGGATTTCTGTCAACTATGTCAAGGTTATAAGCCAATCTGCATTACTCTGAGAATGCCAAACCTCAACTGGTTCCCAATTTTAAAAGTGCTGACTGTCTAGGAATTGACAGGGCAATATAACCTTGTATCTTACGATGCATTTTTATATGCTAAGGACTCCATAGCAAACAAACAACTGTGAAGGAATGGGAAATCTTCAGCTGTCTATTGATTTTAGAAATCTCAGATTTAGAAGTCCACTTTCAGATAGATGATACCTCACTGCTTCAAGGAATCAAGAGAAGATGTGGCAAATCAGGAACCCTAAATAGATATAATTTATGGGGAAAAAAAAAAAAGAACACAAAAAAATTGGTGATGGTACATCGTACAGGCAAAATCACCCAAGGTCACAGGAGAGAGAACAATTCAATAGAAACTGCATTTGAAACTGGATTTCAGTGGAAGAAATTGTAAACAGTGAAAGAAACATTAACTTGCAACAGATAGAATAGCAGCCTTTACTGATGCTGATGCACTTAGCATGGCTAAAAGGCAGAGTACAATATTTTTACATGCCAGCAAAGAGAGCACTATGAATTACAAAGCTGTTATTTAGGGTAGAAATACATTTTGAAGAACTGTATACAATAAAAGATATGCCATGTCAGGCATTGTTCTGAAGGTGTGCAGATTTTATCTTAGCTTTTTAAATATAATGCTCAATTTTTCTGAGCCATTTTGTCTCACTGTTTGTTCTTATACTGATTAGTTATCGAGGCAGCAGATCTGTGTCAGTGTTAGACCACCTTTTATCATTTTTCAATTACTGATAGTTTATCTCATCACACTTTCAACCAGGAGGTAGATGAAGTCACCAAACTCCTACAGAGGCATGCTTTTCTATGCATTATCATAAAAATTCTCATTGAGCACTTAAGGATAAAAGGCTTATTAAAATGTGCTTTATTCATTGGTAGAAATACTTTTCTAAACTAGACATAATAAGTAGAAGATTGAAAGTCTAGTAATGGGCCAAATCAGCTGATGATTTTGATACATCTCTATACATTTAAGAGTTATTATAATTTATTTTGTTCTACCTACATAGTAGTGTTCATCAACCAACGCTAGCGAGCTAATGAACTCTTCTCCCCATATACAAGAAATCTATGGTAATTCTTTAAAACATAACGCAGAATACATAACTGTTTTTCAAGTACAAATACTTGATCTGCCATGGAAAACATTGTGAAAAGGTAGAATTCTACTTAATCATTCTTCATCTGCTACTTTAGAAATATTCTGAGAACATCAGAATGCGGCAGCAAAAACGCAAGGGTTGTTGATGGCTTAAAACAAAGGAAGCGCCTGAGAATGGCCATGTAGGAATTAGGGTTTCTCCCTGCAAAAAGGTGACAGGATCAATAGCCCAACTGAAGTGCATCTACACCAATACACGCAGCATGGGCAACAAACAGGAGGAGCTGGAAGACACTGCACAGCAGGAAAACTATGATATAGTTGCCATCATGGAAACATGGTGGGATGACTCACACAACTGGAGTGTTGCAATGGATGGCTATAAATTCTTCAGAAGGGATAGCAACCTGGTCTAGTGGAAACGTGTCCCTGGCCATGGCAGGGGGGTTGGAATTAGAAGATCTTTAAGGTTCCTTCCAACCCAAACCATTCCATGATTCTATGATAGGCAAGGTAGGAGAGGCAGTGGGGTGGCCCTGTATGTTAGGGAGTGTTTTGACTGTCTAGAGCTTGAGGATGATGATGATAGGGTTGAGTGTTTATGGGTAAGAAACAGGGGAAAGGCCAACAAGGCAGATATCATGGTGGGAGTCTGTTATAAACAACCCAACCAGGATGAAGAGGCAGGCAAAATACTCTATAAGCAGCTGGGAGAAGTCTCACGATCACTAGCCTTTGTTCTCATGGGGGACATCAACTTACTGGATGTCTGCTGGAAATACAATACAGTAGAGAGAGGAAAGAGTCTAGGAGGTTCCTGGAGTGTGTGGGAGATAACTTCCTGACACAGATGGTGAGTGAGCCAACTAGGGAAGGGGCCCACTGGATCTGTTGTTTCTGGGTGATGTGACAGCTGGAGGCCATCTTGGGCATAGCGATCATGAAATAGTAGAGTTTTCGATTCTTGGAGAAGTAAGGAAGGGGGTAACCAGAACTGCTACCTTGGACTTTTGGAGGGCAGACTTTGGCCTGTTTAGGAGACTGGTTGACAGAGTCCCTTGGGAGGCAGTCCTGAAGGGCAAAGGAGTCCAGGAAGGCTGGACATTCTTCCAGAAGGAAATCTTAAAGGTGCAGGAGCAGGCCGTTCCCATGTGTCGAAAGATGAACCGTCGGGGAGGAAGACGGGCCTGGCTGAACAGAGAGCTTTGGCTGGAACTCAGGGAAAAAAGAGAGTTTATAACCTTTGGAAGAAGGGGCAGGCCAATCAGGAGACCTACAAAGGTTGAAAAGGTTGAATGTCTATGGGTAAAGATCAGGGGGAAGGTCAGCAGGGCGGACATTACGGTGGGAGTCTGTTATAGACCACCCAACCAGGATGAGCAGGCGGACGAGGCGTTTTACAAGCGGCTGTCAGAAGCCGCCCGGTCGCCGGCCCTTGTACTCGTGGGCGACTTCAACTTGCCGGATGTCTGCTGGAAATACAACATGGCAGAGAGGAAGCAATCTAGGAGATTCCTTGAATGTGTGGAGGACAACTTCCTCATGCAAGTGGTAAATGAGCCCACTAGAGGAGGGGCCCTGCTTGACCTGTTGTTTGTGAACAGAGAAGGACTAGTGGGAGATGTGAGGGTCGGTGGCCGTCTTGGGAATAGTGACCATGAAATGTTAGAGTTTTCGATAGTGGGGGAAGTAAGGAGGGGCAAGAGCAGAACTTCTGCCTTAGATTTCCGGCGGGCAGACTTTAGCCTGTTTAAGAGGTTGGTAGACAGAGTCCCTTGGGAGTCGGTCCTGAAGGGCAAAGGAGTCCAGGAAGGCTGGACGTGCTTTAAAAAAGGAATTGCTAAATATTCAGGAGCAGGCTGTCCCAGTCTGTAGGAAGACAAGCCATCGGGGAAAAGACCGGCCTGGTTAAACAGAGAACTTAGGCTAGAACTTAAGGAAAAAAAGAGAGCCTACTTGCTCTGGAAGAAGGGTCGGGTAACTTGGGAGGTCTATAGGGACGTGGCCAGGTCATGTAGGGAGAAGATTAGAAGGGCCAAGGCTCAATTAGAGCTTGATTTGGCTGCTACAGTCAAAGATAACAAAAAAAGCTTTTACAAATACATCAACAGGAAAAGGAGGGTCAAGGAGAGCCTCTACCACTTGCTGAATGAGGAGAGTAGTGTAGTGTCAGGGGATGAGGAAAAGGCAGAGGTGCTCAATGCCTTCTTTGCCTCTGTCTTTAATGTCAAGACCGGTTGTCCTCAGGAGACTCGGCCCCCAGAGCCTGAAGTTAGGGACGGGGGGCTGTGTGAACCTCCTGTAATCCAGGAGGAGACAGTTAGTGACCTGCTGCACCAGTTGGACACCCACAAGGCTATGGGCCCGGATGGGATTCACCCCAGAGGAATGAAGGAACTGGCATTTGAACTTGCCAAACCACTCTCTATTATCTACCGGCAGTCCTGGTTAACTGGAGAAGTTCCAGCTGACTGGAAATTAGCAAATGCAACGCCCATCTACAAGAAGGGCCGGAAGGATGATCCAGGGAACTATAGGCCTGTCAGCCTGACCTCGGTGCCAGGCAAGGTGATGGAACAGATCATCCTGAGTGCCATTACACGGCACATGCAGGACAATCGGGGCATCGGGGCCAGCCAACATGGATTCATGAAAGGCAGGTCCTGCTTGACCAAGCTGATCTCCTTCTATGACCAAGTGACCTGCTTAGTAGATGAGGGCAGGGCTGTGGATGTAGTCTATCTAGACTTCAGTAAGGCATTCGACACTGTCTCCCACAGCATCCTCCTAGACAAACTAGCTGCCTGGGGCTTGGATGGGTGGACTCTTTGATGGGTTAAAAACTGGCTGGATGGCCGAGCCCAGAGAGTGGTGGTGAATGGGGCAAAGTCCAACTGGCAGCCGGTCACTAGCGGTGTTCCCCAGGGCTCAGTTCTGGGGCCGGTGCTGTTCAATATCTTTATAGATGATCTAGACATAGGGATTGAGTGCACCCTCAGCAAATTTGCAGATGACACCAAGCTGGGTGGGAGTGTCGATCTGCTGGAGGGTAGGAAGGCCCTACAGAGGGATCTGGAGAGGTTGGGTAGATGGGCCGAGACCAACGGCATGAGGTTCAACAAGAACAAGTGCCGGGTCTTACACTTCGGCCACAACAACCCCATGCAGCGCTACAGGCTGGGGGAAGAGTGGTTAGAAAGTGGCCCGGCGGAAAGAGACTTGGGCGTGCTGATCGACAGCCGGCTAAACATGAGCCAGCAGTGTGCCCAGGTGGCCAAGAAGGCCAATGGCATCCTAGCCTCTATTAGGAATAGTGTAGCCAGCTGGTCTAGGGAAGTGATCGTCCCTCTGTACTTGGTACTGGTGAGGCCACACCTTGAATACTGTGTCCAGTTCTGGGCCCCGCACTTCAAGAAAGATGTGGAGGTGTTGGAGCGAGTCCAGAGGAGGGCGACCAAGCTGGTGAAGGGTCTGGAGGGTCTGACCTACGAGGAACGGCTGAGGGAGCTGGGGTTGTTTAGCCTGGAGAAGAGGAGGCTCAGAGGTGACCTTATTGCAGTCTACAACTACCTGAAGGGAGGTTGTAGTGAAGTGGGAGTCGGCCTCTTCTCCCGGGAAACTAGCGATAGGACAAGAGGACATAGCCTCAAGCTTCGCCAGGGGAGGTTCAGGTTGGACATTAGGAAGAATTTCTTTTCAGAAAGGGTTATTAGACATTGGAATGGGCTGCCCAGGGAGGTGGTGGAGTCACCATCTCTGGATGTGTTTAAGAAAAGACTGGACATGGCACTTAGTGCCATGATCTAGTTGACAGGGTGGTGTCAGGGCAATGGTTGGACTCGATGATCCCAGAGGTCTCTTCCAACCTGGTTGATTCTGTGATTCTGTGATAGATGTCATGCGGCTAGGGAAACAGTGACAAAGGATGAGGAAAAGGCTGAGGTCCTTAATACCTTCTTTGCCTCAGTCTTTAGCAGTAAGACCAGTTATTCTCCTGGTACCCAGCCCCCTGAGCTGGAAGACAGGAACGGGGAGCAGAATGAAGCCCCCATAATCCAAGGGGAAATGGTTAGCCACCTGCTACACCACTTAGACATACACAAGTCTATGGGGCCAGATGGGATCCACCCAAGGGTACTGAGGGAGCTGACGGAAGTGCTCATCAAGCCACTTTCCATCATTTATCATCAGTCCTGGCTAACCGGGGAGGTCCCAGGGGACTGGAGGTTAGCAAATGTGACGCCCATCTACGAGAAGGGCTGGAAGGAGGAACCAGGAAACTACAGGCCTGTCAGACTGACCTCGGTGCCGGGGAAGGTTTTGGAGCAAATCATCTTTAGTGCCATCACGCGGCACGTACAGGACAACCAGGTGATCAGGCCCAGTCAGCATGGGTTTATGAAAGGCAGGTCCTGACTGACTAACCTGATCTCCTTCTATGACAAGATGACCCACTTACTGGATGAGGGAAAGGCTGTGGATGATGTCTACCTAGACTTTAGTAAAGCCTTTGACACTGTCTCCCACAGCATTCTCCTGGAGAAAATGACTGCTCATGGCTTGGACAGGCGTATGCTTCACTGGATAAAAAACTTTCTGGATGGCCGAGCCCAAAGAGCTGTGGTGAATGGAGTTAAATCCAGTTGGGGGGCCAGTCACAAGTGGTGCTCCCCAGGGCTCAGTATTGGGGCCAGTTCTCTTTAAAATCTTTATCAATGATCTGGACGAGGGGATCGAGTGCACCCTCAGAAAGTTTGCAGATGACAACAAATTAGGCAGGAGTGTTGATCTGCTTGAGGGTAGGAAGGTGCTGCAGAGGGATCTGGACAGGCTGGATCAATGGGCAGAGGCCAACTGTATGAGGTTCAGGAAGGCTAAGGGCCAGGTCCTGCACTTGGGTCACACCAACCCCATGCAACGCTACAGGCTGGGGGAAGAGTGGCTGGAAAGCTGCCCGGTGGAAAAGGACCTGGGGTTATTGGTGGACAGCTGGCTGAATATGAGCCGGAGGTGTGCCCAGGTGGCCAAGAAGGCCAACAGCATCCTGGCTTGTATCAGAAATAGTGTGGCCAGCAGGACTAGGGAAGTGATCATCCCCTTGTACTCGGTACTGGTGAGGCCGCACCTCGAATACTGTATTCAGTTTTGGGCCCCTCACTACAAGAAAGACATTGAGATGCTGGAGTGAGTCCAAAGAAGGGCAGCAAAGCTGGTGAAGGGTCTAGAGCACAAGTCTTATGAGGAGCAAATGAGGGAACTGGGGTGGTTTAGTCTGGATAAAAGGAGGCTGAGGGGAGACCTCATCACTCTCTACAACTACCTGAAACGGGCTTGTAGCAAGGTGGGTGTCAGTCTCTTTTCCCAAGTAACAAGCAATAGGATGAGAGAAAACGGCCTCAAGGTGTGCCAGGGGAGGTTTAGATTGGATATTAAGAAAAATTTCTTCACCAAAAGGGTTGTCAATCACTGGAACAGGCTGCCCAGGGAAGTGGTTGAGTCACCATCCCTGGAGGTATTTAAAAGACATGTAGATGTGGCACCTAGGGATATGGTTTAGAGGCAGAGTCTGCAGTGTTAGGTTTGTGGTTGGACTTGATGATCTTAAGGGTCTTTTCCAACCTAAATGATTCTATGAGTCTATCATCTAAGGTAACTGAATGCTAGCAGTATCACTGAAAAGCTCTGGCAGTCTCAGAACTGGGACAAACTATGCCAGTTACCCGCTTCACACTTCAACACAAGAGCAACTTAAAAAGAAAAGTTCAATAAGGTTATATTTGTTCTTCTGTTCCACATTTAAAAGCACTTTTCTTCAGACATATATATTTTTCCTCTTGCAAATTAATGAAACGGTTCAGCAAGGTAAATCTTGAGGAGACTGCAGAGTTTCCATCGGTAACGTGAAAAATTCTCCTCTAATTTTCACCGGTCCAGTCCCACTGAATTCAGTTGAGATGAACAGAGTGGATCACTGAATTCTAAATATTATAAGGCACAGTTAAATGAGCTTCATCTTTTAATTCTCTCCAGGTCATACCCCTTATTTCTTCTGTATACAAGTAAATTCTCAATGCTATCACTGGTTAGAAGCTTGAGTGCAGCTCTAATAGCCAAGTCTAAGGCCCCTAGGTAGCATATTTTGAAGTGTTTGCTCTCCAGTGCTTAATGGATGTCTGGGCTCCCTGCCCAATTTTTGGAGAGAGATGAACACTTCAATTGGTGCTGCTTAGAGTCATAACAGGGAGCACAGTTCTGCTGACAGCTAGTTGGGAACTTCTAAAGACCACCATGATATGTTTGACATATCATTTGTCAAACATGATATGTCCCAAGATAGTTGGCCCAAGATAGTTGGTTAGCATTCAAGGACTGCTTCTTCCGAGCTCAAGATCAGAGCATCCCAACAGGTAGGAAGTCAAGGAAGGGTACCAGGAGACCTGCATGGTTAAACAGGGAACTGCTGGGCAAACTCAAGTGGAAGAAGAGGGTGTACAGATCGTGGAAGGAGGGGCTGGCCACTTGGGAGGAATATAAGTCTGTTGTCAGAGGATGTAGGGAGGCAACTAGGAAAGCTAAGGCCTCCTTGGAATTAAACCTTGCAAGAGAGGTCAAGGACAACAGAAAGGGCTTCTTCAAATACATTGCAGGTAAAGCCAACACTAGAGGCAATGTAGGCCCACTGATGAATGAGGTGGGGGCCCTGGAGACAGAGGATAAAAAGAAGGCGGAGTTACTGAATGCCTTCTTTGCCTCTGTCTATACTGCTGGAGGCTATCCTGAGGAGCCCCGGACCCCTGAGGCCCCAGAAGAAGTCAGGATAGAGGAGGAATCCATCTTGGTAGATGAGGGCTGGGTCAGGGACCAATTAAGCAATCTGGACATCCATAAATCCATGGGCCCTGATGGGATGCACCCGCGGGTGCTGAGGGAGCTGGCGGAAGTCATTGCTAGGCCACTCTCCATCATCTTTGCTAAGTCATGGGCAACGGGAGAGGTGCCTGAGGACTGGAGGAAAGCGAATGTCACTCCAGTCTTCAAAAAGGGCAAGAAGGAGGACCCGGGTAACTATAGACCGGTCAGCCTCACCTCCATCCCCGGAAAGGTGATGGAACAACTTGTCCTTGGTGCTGTCTCTAGGCACATCAAGGATAGGGGGATCATTAGGGGCACTCAGCATGGCTTCACCAAGGGGAAGTCATGCTCAACCAACTTGAAAGCCTTTTATGAGGACATAACCTGGTGTATAGATGATGGTAAAGCTGTGGATGTGGTCTATCTCGATTTCAGTAAAGCGTTTGACACGGTCTCCCACAGCATCCTCGCAGCTAAACTGAGGAAGTGTGGTCTGGATGATCGGGTAGTGAGGTGGATTGTGAACTGGCTGAAGGAAAGAAGCCAGAGAGTGGTGGTCAATGGGACTGAGTCCAGTTGGAGGTCTGTGTCTAGCGGAGTCCCTCAAGGGTCGGTTCTGGGACCAGTTCTAGTCAATATATTCATTAATGACTTGGATGAGGGAATAGAGTGCACTGTCAGCAAGTTCGCTGATGACACAAAACTGGGAGGAGTGGCTGACACACCAGAAAGCTGCGCAGCCATTCAGAGGGACCTAGACAGGCTGGAGAGTTGGGTGGGGAGAAATTTAATGAAATATAACAAGGGCAAGTGTAGAGTCCTGCATCTGGGCAAGAACAACCCCATGTATGAGTACAAGTTGGGGACAGACCTGTTGGAGACCAGCGTAGGGGAAAGGGACCTGGGGGTCCTAGTGGACAACAGGATGACCATGAGCCAGCAGTGTGCCCTTGTGGCCAAGAAGGCCAATGGCATCCTGGGGTGTATTAGAAGGGGTGTGGTCAGCAGGTCGAGAGAGGTTCTCCTCCCCCTCTACCCTGCCCTGGTGAGGCCGCATCTGGAGTATTGTGTCCAGTTCTGGGCCCCTCAGTTCAAGAAGGACAGGGAACTGCTAGAGAGAGTCCAGCGCAGAGCCACGAAGATGATTAAGGGAGTGGAACATCTCCCTTATGAGGAGAGGCTGAGGGAGCTGGGTCTCTTTAGCTTAGAGAAGAGGAGACTGAGGGGTGACCTCATTAATGTTTATAAATATGTAAAGGGCAAGTGTCATGAGGATGGAGCCAGGCTCTTCTCAGTGACATCCCTTGACAGGACAAGGGGCAATGGGTGCAAGCTGGAACACAGGAGGTTCCACATAAATATGAGGAAAACTTCTTTACGGTGAGGGTGACCGAACACTGGAACAGGCTGCCCAGAGAGGTTGTGTAGTCTCCTTCTCTGGAGACATTCAAAACCCGCCTGGACGCGTTCCTGTGTGATATGATCTAGGTAATCCTGCTCCGGCAGGGGGATTGGACTAGATGATCTTTCGAGGTCCCTTCCAATCCCTAACATTCTGTGATTCTGTGATTCTGTGACATCAGAGGAAAACTTTTAGAAAAACTGGAAGGAAATCCATAGGACCGTGGTCATGACTCATTTGGGACTATAAGTTTCAAAACTGTTTATATGAGGAGAGAAACAAGAGTTGACAAGAACTAGTGAGTCAATCAATTATGTTAATAAACAGAAAAATATTATATGTAAAAATCTTAGTGTTGATTAATTTTATTTTCACTAGTTTCCATGGGAATAACCATGGGAAGGTTAAATGAAAAGGAAGAAAGCATGTAAAGTTCTACCAGAGTTTATTTAATAATAATTTTAAAAATAAGCTCTCTCTTCATGGATTTGCTTTTGATAAAAAAGTTACAGGGCTGATTATTTTTTTTTCGTACAAAGTATTTTGACACCTTCATTTCCGTTGCCTGGCAGTTACTATGTCAATTAAGAGCCCCAATAAACAGACTGAATTTTTTTAAAACTATTTTTAAAAGATCAATAAATATACACATTTGTGATATGCAAACATTAACAGAAATATAAATACAAATCCACATAGGGCTAAGATGTGTATTCAGTTACTAAAAATGTCACATAATAAAAAGGACAAAAAGAATGACACTTTTATGGTATAGGTTGGTTTTGACATGGGCAATATAAGTGATGGGAAAAAGAGTGTTTATATGATTGATGCTGAAGGAAAAAGTGTTTGGCTTAGTTCATTGCAAAGTCTCTGCAAGAAAAGAGTATCTCACCCTTGTGAAAATATATATAATCAGACAAACTACTCAAGTGTTGATCCCAGCAAATTATGACTATATATGTTACTTGTTTGAGTTCAATATCTTAAACTTCTTGGTGATCAAAACAATGCAGCAGTTCTAGAAGTTACCCCTTGCCTGCTGAAATCACATTTTAATTGCTTTTTTTTTTTATTTCCTTGTTAAAACATATCTGACATTAAATTTCACCAGTTGGAAAACAATTCTCAGGTGGGATGCCCAGTCATTTTTGAGACAGATGAATACATAATTAATGGCTTTGGTGGAGGGAAGAATTGATCATCTTGGAGAGAACTACTAAACCTTTCTCAATAATGTACTTTGGAAATCCCACAGGAAGGTAGTTTTAAAAACAGATTCATTTTAAATTATGCACAGCAATGCTCTCTCCAGGTTCAGGTTTTGGCCATAAATCTTGTATGCCACCATCTTAAAAGTATGAACAGAAGCATCAACTCAGCAGCAAAACTTATAGGTTTTAGTGGAGATAAAAGATTGTTTGTCATGAGCCTTTGAATATTTTCAGTCAAGTAAGGTAAACTAAGCATATGATGCATGGAGAATTAATTTGGAGAGAGAAAACCTGTAGATAGGACAGTTTTCTCTGGTTTCTGTTCAGAGGTACATAGATACTCTTAAGAACCTTCACACTTGAAGTCATATTCACATAAATATGTACATGCACATTTGTTTGAATTACCATTATTTTCTCACTTTTTTGACAGTTTCACCTTTCCTCTCTTCTACAGGCAGCCCAATCGCACAGGGCCAATGGCTCTGGCAAGATTACAGCAATTATATCATAATTAGCCATTTATCCACTTTCAGTTTTTTACAGATGGTTTTTCCCATGCATGTGCTATACAGGGTTTTACTGTCACAGCTCCTCACCTAGGAGCACTCACTTGGATGCAAAGCAGGATCTCCAACGTTGCATACCATTTTATCATACAAAACCAAGACTGAAATGACACTGAATACACTGCACAGCAGCAGTTCCTGTCAGATCAACAACAACAGTTGCAACACTTACTGTAAAGAAAGCCAGTGTAACTACAAGGCACTGTACCAAAGTAAGCAGATGTATAATTAAGCTTGTCATCATCGGTTCTGAAAGCAGAGAGGCTGGAAAAAAAGAGCTGTTTTAAGATAACAATAAGTAACAAAGAGGAAACCACTGTGAGCCTAGACACATGGAAAGGCTATGGCAAAGCACATGTCAGGGTTAAGGAAGATTAAAATGGTGAGAAAGAGAGTGTGTTCTCAGTGCAGTATGGTGAGGAGAGCGTAACAGTTCAATCACAGCCTTAATTTCTGCTTGGAAGCAAGGAGCACAGCTCTGACAATTTCTGAAATAGGGTTTTTTCCTGTTCTTTTCAGGTCACAACTATATTTAAATCATACATTATGCATGTGGGATAATGGCATGGCTATTTGGAATAAACGCCATGAGATTCAGGTTAGAAATAACTCATTAAATATAACTTGCAGTTGGAAAAGCCATTTCTACACTGCCATCTCAGTTCCTCAGCACTCTCTAAATAGGTTTATACATTTGCATCTTAGTCCCTAAGTGGTTAATTCAGATCATTTTATGCTTATAAAATAGAACCTTGTTCCTAATTAACTATTAAACCATTATTCCATTGTCCTCAGAAACCTACTTAAACAAGTAGTGTTCCAGGTATTTGATTGTATTAGAAGGTAGTCAAATTTGATCAAAATCAGAACATGATCCTCAGCCCATTGACGTGCAGTGAATTCTGTATCATTTCAGTCCTGGTCGTATTTGATAAAATGCCCAGATGAACTAAGGAACATGACAGACTGGGAGAATAAAGGCAACAGTGCACAGACAGTCTATCCAGCACAGCCCAGCACAAGTTCTCCAGATATCTCCCTTTTCTACCTCTCAGACCTTTCTGAGATAACTGAGGCAATGCTCTCCCACAAAAACCACATTCTTTAATTAAAACCTGCAGTTTCACCAGCACACTGTTCTCCACAGAAGAGAATGAGAGAATACATTGGTGGGGCTTTTATTTAAAAAGCTGTTCACAGCAACTGACAACTTTCTCCTTAAAGTAGAACATAGAATTATATCAACTTGAAATCTAATGAATTATCTTTTCACCCTTTAATACATGACTACTTAATTTAAGAAATTAAATGCTTCTTGTAGCCAAATGTCAGGAAAAAGTTAAAATTGTTCATACCCATCTTCTACTCATACACTTTCATGATTTGTTTTCCCTGTATAATTTGTTCCTCAACTTTCAATTAGTAATGATGCCCTGTAAGGGCATCTTGTTGCTTTCTTAAAAAAAAACAAATTAGATATTATTACAGTGGATTATAAATCTCCCATTATGCTCCCATCAGGGCATATTTTACCATGTAGACTAGCAACCCAACTTCAAATTTGTCTTCTAAAACTTTATTTTAAAAGTAAGTCTACTTAAGGCAGCATAAAATGGCCATAATGTATCCCTAAGAATCTCTAAAGATGACTTGACCTAGCAGCTACATAAAGACAATACCAAGACAAACTAAAATCTGGGCGCAAATCTAAGGTATTTATTCAACTGACTTCTTTACATGCAAAAATCTATTGGTATTATGCAAACAAACACAGAGGGGAAAGATCTTACAAGGCATTAGTGACAAGCTGAGAATATCTTTTAGTTAAATTAATGTTGCTGAGTAATTTAGAAGTGAAAACAGTCATTCTGAACTGGTCACAATTAATACAAAGCTGAAAATGCAGAGATACCTGAATGGACTGTGTTTAGTCTACAAAGAAAAAACCCTAAAATTGTCATTCTTGTTAAAATACAGTGGAAAAAAAATGAAAAATCCAATTCATGGGTTCCCCTTCTGTCTCATCACTGCAGAGAACCAAAGGGAGCTTGTAACACATGTGCTCACCAGAGGAAGGACTCTGCAATATCACAGTGTCCGAACAGTGAATCACGATCCAGATTGGGGCCTGCCCAAACATCACCGTCATCACCTTCTCTGACGGCTCTTCAGCTCCAGGGAAGGAGCGGGATGACTTGGTGAGCGGCCGTCAGCTCTGTCTCGCAAGAGAACTGAACATCCCCTACCTCCACTCCCACCTGATGTGGGGTATATCCATCAGGCCATTACCCTGTGAAAGCCAAGCAGGCTTTTTGCTTGTGTTAAAAGCTTAGGATGGAAGAACAAGAAGCTTTTTTCCAAATCTGCAACCAGGAGCAATGCGTGCAAGCTCTAGCAGGTGCAAAACAAGGAATTATCTACAGAATAGCTTAAAAAATAATGAACAACAAATTAGACTTAAAAAAAATCTTCTAAAAAAACTATGTTACACTTCAAAGACAGGCTGATGCACTTCTGATCATTTTCAAAACTGACTGACTGGCATCACCTAGAAATGCTACTGCAGGGGTGAACCCACCTTCTTGGGTCTACAGCCAAGACTCCCAGCAACAGGCCCATTGCTACAGAAGCCAGACAAACACTCATATAAAGAAGAAAAAATTATCTTCCAGCATTTGAGTTCAGGGAAATTTATCTCAGGCTATGTTCTACATGGTTTATCTCCTAGGGAAAACATTATCACCACACAATTACTGTCTTGGCATATGCATACAAGAAAGGCAGCTCAGTTTGCACAGTCTCAAAAAGGGGGTAAAAACATGAAGCGAGAAACTTTACACTCGTAACACTTCCTATTTACTCTGTAGGGAGATAGATTATTCCTCCCATGAAAGTGATTATGCTTATATCATAAAGTAGGAAATTAAAAAACAGAATACTCTATGTCTTGCTTGCATTTCAGTAATTTCCTGCTCTACAAATGTGCTGTTCTTTTTTGTCAGTTAGTATTCTATTATTAGGAGATCATGGATCATAATGATTTTAATTGTCTCTATCAGTTATGTTCATTTTCCTACTGTTGTACAAAATTTAAAAGAGTGAAAAATAAAATCTTGAGAGTATGCTCCATCATCTACGTCAGTGATATTCATGGATGTATGCTTTAGCTGCAATGATATATACTTTTCTCAAATAAATAATTTTCATTGAAATAAAGGAAAAAGCACTGGCACAATTTACCCATCTAATGTTAAAATATGAATAGTTCCATACAAACAAAAAGGTTTGCATGAAATGAGATTCATTATAATTTCCCATTTGGAACGCTACCAATTTAGTAAAGATTGTATTAGGTGTTCTATTTAGCAAAACACAGAGAATAGGCTTGTAAGTTACATGACAAAGAAAAAATATTATTTAACTGCACCGAGGCTTGCATATCTATATATTATGAGACTGATTTTTGCTCTTATGAAAATGTTTTGATTCACATGTTCTTTCATATTTTATAATGCTTTATTTTGGAATTCATGTATTATTTATGTATCTTTTCTAAAATTTCAGTTCTACACATATAGGCAAATTATATTTGGCAAACTAGAACTACACTATCAAAACATAGTATCAACAGCCTCAACAGTATCAAAGAAACTGCCTTTATAGTCTCTAATTTTATGTAAAAAAAGAAAAGGGCTAGTAGTCAGGGTTCTGGCTCTATAGGATCAGAGTTTGCAGATAAAATACCTTGCTCTCAACTGCTGTCATAGAAACAGATTATCCATTAGCCAACTTCCCAAACGAATTAGGAAAGAATACCAGCACTGCAAATCCTACCCCGTAACGAACTGACAGCCAGCACAATTCACAGGCACAAAAGGAACGCGTTCCCTCTGGGGAACTAGGCTGAGCAACCCTCTGCTGCATGTGATTTGACATTTCTAAATGATCAGCCTGTATGGCTTGAAATAGGAACACCGTAAAAGCCCAGTCCTGATTGACAGAGTACCATGCGCTAGTTCACATCCACACAGATAAGACTGAAATGTACCAATCAAATGCAGGGTGAAACATGCGTTTTGAGCATGCATAAACCAGCTACAACCAAAAGAAGAAACTTCCCCCAACACAAAGAAACTAAAGTAGTTATTTTGAGTGTTTTCCCTCTACATACAACAGATTGTACTGATTTTGTAAGATATCAACAAATTATTCCCATGGCTTGGAGAGGAAAAAAGAAACAAACAGGTTAAAACACTTGCTGCTGTCACATTATAGGAAAAGCACAAACAATTCAGAACAGTACAGCCTTGGGTTGAAAACCAGCCTCTCAAATGTCTTCCTTCTTAAAATTTGGGACCTCTATATCAGACCATGTAACCCCAAATGGATAAAAGCAGCAGTCATGTGATAGGGATGGGCATCCTGCTATGATGAAGCTAGAGAGTTCATCCCATTCAAGGACTGCTTCTTCCGAGCTCAAGATCAGAGCATCCCAACAGGTAGGAAGTCAAGGAAGGGTACCAGGAGACCTGCATGGTTGAACAGGGAACTGCTGGGCAAACTCAAGTGGAAGAAGAGGGTGTACAGATCGTGGAAGGAGGGGCTGGCCACTTGGGAGGAATATAAGTCTGTTGTCAGAGGATGTAGGGAGGCAACTAGGAAAGCTAAGGCCTCCTTGGAATTAAACCTTGCAAGAGAGGTCAAGGACAACAGAAAGGGCTTCTTCAAATACATTGCAGGTAAAGCCAACACTAGAGGCAATGTAGGCCCACTGATGAATGAGGTGGGGGCCCTGGAGACAGAGGATAAAAAGAAGGCGGAGTTACTGAATGCCTTCTTTGCCTCTGTCTATACTGCTGGAGGCTATCCTGAGGAGCCCCGGACCCCTGAGGCCCCAGAAGAAGTCAGGATAGAGGAGGAATCTGTCTTGGTTGATGAGGGCTGGGTCAGGGACCAATTAAGCAATCTGGACATCCATAAATCCATGGGCCCTGATGGGATGCACCCGCGGGTGCTGAGGGAGCTGGCGGAAGTCATTGCTAGGCCACTCTCCATCATCTTTGCTAAGTCGTGGGCAACGGGAGAGGTGCCTGAGGACTGGAGGAAAGCGAATGTCACTCCAGTCTTCAAAAAGGGCAAGAAGGAGGACCCGGGTAACTATAGACCGGTCAGCCTCACCTCCATCCCCGGAAAGGTGATGGAACAACTTGTCCTTGGTGCTGTCTCTAGGCACATCAAGGATAGGGGGATCATTAGGGGCACTCAGCATGGCTTCACCAAGGGGAAGTCATGCTCAACCAACTTGATAGCCTTTTATGAGGATGTAACCCGGTGGATAGATGATGGTAAAGCTGTGGATGTGGTCTATCTCGATTTCAGTAAAGCGTTTGACACGGTCTCCCACAGCATCCTCGCAGCTAAACTGAGGAAGTGTGGTCTGGATGATCGGGTAGTGAGGTGGATTGTGAACTGGCTGAAGGAAAGAAGCCAGAGAGTAGTGGTCAGTGGGACAGAGTCCAGTTGGAGGTCTGTGTCTAGCGGAGTCCCTCAAGGGTCGGTTCTGGGACCAGTTCTAGTCAATATATTCATTAATGACTTGGATGAGGGATTAGAGTGCGCTGTCAGCAAGTTCGCTGATGACACAAAACTGGGAGGAGTGGCTGACACACCAGAAAGCTGCGCAGCCATTCAGAGGGACCTAGACAGGCTGGAGAGTTGGGTGGGGAGAAATTTAATGAAATATAACAAGGGCAAGTGTAGAGTCCTGCATCTGGGCAAGAACAACCCCATGTATGAGTACAAGTTGGGGACAGACCTGTTGGAGACCAGCGTAGGGGAAAGGGACCTGGGGGTCCTAGTGGACAACAGGATGACCATGAGCCAGCAGTGTGCCCTTGTGGCCAAGAAGGCCAATGGCATCCTGGGGTGTATTAGAAGGGGTGTGGTCAGCAGGTCGAGAGAGGTTCTCCTCCCCCTCTACCCTGCCCTGGTGAGGCCGCATCTGGAGTATTGTGTCCAGTTCTGGGCCCCTCAGTTCAAGAAGGACAGGGAACTGCTAGAGAGAGTCCAGCGCAGAGCCACGAAGATGATTAAGGGAGTGGAACATCTCCCTTATGAGGAGAGGCTGAGGGAGCTGGGTCTCTTTAGCTTAGAGAAGAGGAGACTGAGGGGTGACCTCATTAATGTTTATAAATATGTAAAGGGCAAGTGTCATGAGGATGGAGCCAGGCTCTTCTCAGTGACATCCCTTGACAGGACAAGGGGCAATGGGTGCAAGCTGGAACACAGGAGGTTCCACATAAATATGAGGAAAACTTCTTTACGGTGAGGGTGACCGAACACTGGAACAGGCTGCCCAGAGAGGTTGTGTAGTCTCCTTCTCTGGAGACATTCAAAACCCGCCTGGACGCGTTCCTGTGTGATATGATCTAGGTAATCCTGCTCCGGCAGGGGGATTGGACTAGATGATCTTTCGAGGTCCCTTCCAATCCCTAACATTCTGTGATTCTGTGATTCTGTGACATCAGAGGAAAACTTTTAGAAAAACTGGAAGGAAATCCATAGGACCGTGGTCATGACTCATTTGGGACTATAAGTTTCAAAACTGTTTATATGAGGAGAGAAACAAGAGTTGACAAGAACTAGTGAGTCAATCAATTATGTTAATAAACAGAAAAATATTATATGTAAAAATCTTAGTGTTGATTAATTTTATTTTCACTAGTTTCCATGGGAATAACCATGGGAAGGTTAAATGAAAAGGAAGAAAGCATGTAAAGTTCTACCAGAGTTTATTTAATAATAATTTTAAAAATAAGCTCTCTCTTCATGGATTTGCTTTTGATAAAAAAGTTACAGGGCTGATTATTTTTTTTTCGTACAAAGTATTTTGACACCTTCATTTCCGTTGCCTGGCAGTTACTATGTCAATTAAGAGCCCCAATAAACAGACTGAATTTTTTTAAAACTATTTTTAAAAGATCAATAAATATACACATTTGTGATATGCAAACATTAACAGAAATATAAATACAAATCCACATAGGGCTAAGATGTGTATTCAGTTACTAAAAATGTCACATAATAAAAAGGACAAAAAGAATGACACTTTTATGGTATAGGTTGGTTTTGACATGGGCAATATAAGTGATGGGAAAAAGAGTGTTTATATGATTGATGCTGAAGGAAAAAGTGTTTGGCTTAGTTCATTGCAAAGTCTCTGCAAGAAAAGAGTATCTCACCCTTGTGAAAATATATATAATCAGACAAACTACTCAAGTGTTGATCCCAGCAAATTATGACTATATATGTTACTTGTTTGAGTTCAATATCTTAAACTTCTTGGTGATCAAAACAATGCAGCAGTTCTAGAAGTTACCCCTTGCCTGCTGAAATCACATTTTAATTGCTTTTTTTTTTTATTTCCTTGTTAAAACATATCTGACATTAAATTTCACCAGTTGGAAAACAATTCTCAGGTGGGATGCCCAGTCATTTTTGAGACAGATGAATACATAATTAATGGCTTTGGTGGAGGGAAGAATTGATCATCTTGGAGAGAACTACTAAACCTTTCTCAATAATGTACTTTGGAAATCCCACAGGAAGGTAGTTTTAAAAACAGATTCATTTTAAATTATGCACAGCAATGCTCTCTCCAGGTTCAGGTTTTGGCCATAAATCTTGTATGCCACCATCTTAAAAGTATGAACAGAAGCATCAACTCAGCAGCAAAACTTATAGGTTTTAGTGGAGATAAAAGATTGTTTGTCATGAGCCTTTGAATATTTTCAGTCAAGTAAGGTAAACTAAGCATATGATGCATGGAGAATTAATTTGGAGAGAGAAAACCTGTAGATAGGACAGTTTTCTCTGGTTTCTGTTCAGAGGTACATAGATACTCTTAAGAACCTTCACACTTGAAGTCATATTCACATAAATATGTACATGCACATTTGTTTGAATTACCATTATTTTCTCACTTTTTTGACAGTTTCACCTTTCCTCTCTTCTACAGGCAGCCCAATCGCACAGGGCCAATGGCTCTGGCAAGATTACAGCAATTATATCATAATTAGCCATTTATCCACTTTCAGTTTTTTACAGATGGTTTTTCCCATGCATGTGCTATACAGGGTTTTACTGTCACAGCTCCTCACCTAGGAGCACTCACTTGGATGCAAAGCAGGATCTCCAACGTTGCATACCATTTTATCATACAAAACCAAGACTGAAATGACACTGAATACACTGCACAGCAGCAGTTCCTGTCAGATCAACAACAACAGTTGCAACACTTACTGTAAAGAAAGCCAGTGTAACTACAAGGCACTGTACCAAAGTAAGCAGATGTATAATTAAGCTTGTCATCATCGGTTCTGAAAGCAGAGAGGCTGGAAAAAAAGAGCTGTTTTAAGATAACAATAAGTAACAAAGAGGAAACCACTGTGAGCCTAGACACATGGAAAGGCTATGGCAAAGCACATGTCAGGGTTAAGGAAGATTAAAATGGTGAGAAAGAGAGTGTGTTCTCAGTGCAGTATGGTGAGGAGAGCGTAACAGTTCAATCACAGCCTTAATTTCTGCTTGGAAGCAAGGAGCACAGCTCTGACAATTTCTGAAATAGGGTTTTTTTCCTGTTCTTTTCAGGTCACAACTATATTTAAATCATACATTATGCATGTGGGATAATGGCATGGCTATTTGGAATAAACGCCATGAGATTCAGGTTAGAAATAACTCATTAAATATAACTTGCAGTTGGAAAAGCCATTTCTACACTGCCATCTCAGTTCCTCAGCACTCTCTAAATAGGTTTATACATTTGCATCTTAGTCCCTAAGTGGTTAATTCAGATCATTTTATGCTTATAAAATAGAACCTTGTTCCTAATTAACTATTAAACCATTATTCCATTGTCCTCAGAAACCTACTTAAACAAGTAGTGTTCCAGGTATTTGATTGTATTAGAAGGTAGTCAAATTTGATCAAAATCAGAACATGATCCTCAGCCCATTGACGTGCAGTGAATTCTGTATCATTTCAGTCCTGGTCGTATTTGATAAAATGCCCAGATGAACTAAGGAACATGACAGACTGGGAGAATAAAGGCAACAGTGCACAGACAGTCTATCCAGCACAGCCCAGCACAAGTTCTCCAGATATCTCCCTTTTCTACCTCTCAGACCTTTCTGAGATAACTGAGGCAATGCTCTCCCACAAAAACCACATTCTTTAATTAAAACCTGCAGTTTCACCAGCACACTGTTCTCCACAGAAGAGAATGAGAGAATACATTGGTGGGGCTTTTATTTAAAAAGCTGTTCACAGCAACTGACAACTTTCTCCTTAAAGTAGAACATAGAATTATATCAACTTGAAATCTAATGAATTATCTTTTCACCCTTTAATACATGACTACTTAATTTAAGAAATTAAATGCTTCTTGTAGCCAAATGTCAGGAAAAAGTTAAAATTGTTCATACCCATCTTCTACTCATACACTTTCATGATTTGTTTTCCCTGTATAATTTGTTCCTCAACTTTCAATTAGTAATGATGCCCTGTAAGGGCATCTTGTTGCTTTCTTAAAAAAAAACAAATTAGATATTATTACAGTGGATTATAAATCTCCCATTATGCTCCCATCAGGGCATATTTTACCATGTAGACTAGCAACCCAACTTCAAATTTGTCTTCTAAAACTTTATTTTAAAAGTAAGTCTACTTAAGGCAGCATAAAATGGCCATAATGTATCCCTAAGAATCTCTAAAGATGACTTGACCTAGCAGCTACATAAAGACAATACCAAGACAAACTAAAATCTGGGCGCAAATCTAAGGTATTTATTCAACTGACTTCTTTACATGCAAAAATCTATTGGTATTATGCAAACAAACACAGAGGGGAAAGATCTTACAAGGCATTAGTGACAAGCTGAGAATATCTTTTAGTTAAATTAATGTTGCTGAGTAATTTAGAAGTGAAAACAGTCATTCTGAACTGGTCACAATTAATACAAAGCTGAAAATGCAGAGATACCTGAATGGACTGTGTTTAGTCTACAAAGAAAAAACCCTAAAATTGTCATTCTTGTTAAAATACAGTGGAAAAAAAATGAAAAATCCAATTCATGGGTTCCCCTTCTGTCTCATCACTGCAGAGAACCAAAGGGAGCTTGTAACACATGTGCTCACCAGAGGAAGGACTCTGCAATATCACAGTGTCCGAACAGTGAATCACGATCCAGATTGGGGCCTGCCCAAACATCACCGTCATCACCTTCTCTGACGGCTCTTCAGCTCCAGGGAAGGAGCGGGATGACTTGGTGAGCGGCCGTCAGCTCTGTCTCGCAAGAGAACTGAACATCCCCTACCTCCACTCCCACCTGATGTGGGGTATATCCATCAGGCCATTACCCTGTGAAAGCCAAGCAGGCTTTTTGCTTGTGTTAAAAGCTTAGGATGGAAGAACAAGAAGCTTTTTTCCAAATCTGCAACCAGGAGCAATGCGTGCAAGCTCTAGCAGGTGCAAAACAAGGAATTATCTACAGAATAGCTTAAAAAATAATGAACAACAAATTAGACTTAAAAAAAATCTTCTAAAAAAACTATGTTACACTTCAAAGACAGGCTGATGCACTTCTGATCATTTTCAAAACTGACTGACTGGCATCACCTAGAAATGCTACTGCAGGGGTGAACCCACCTTCTTGGGTCTACAGCCAAGACTCCCAGCAACAGGCCCATTGCTACAGAAGCCAGACAAACACTCATATAAAGAAGAAAAAATTATCTTCCAGCATTTGAGTTCAGGGAAATTTATCTCAGGCTATGTTCTACATGGTTTATCTCCTAGGGAAAACATTATCACCACACAATTACTGTCTTGGCATATGCATACAAGAAAGGCAGCTCAGTTTGCACAGTCTCAAAAAGGGGGTAAAAACATGAAGCGAGAAACTTTACACTCGTAACACTTCCTATTTACTCTGTAGGGAGATAGATTATTCCTCCCATGAAAGTGATTATGCTTATATCATAAAGTAGGAAATTAAAAAACAGAATACTCTATGTCTTGCTTGCATTTCAGTAATTTCCTGCTCTACAAATGTGCTGTTCTTTTTTGTCAGTTAGTATTCTATTATTAGGAGATCATGGATCATAATGATTTTAATTGTCTCTATCAGTTATGTTCATTTTCCTACTGTTGTACAAAATTTAAAAGAGTGAAAAATAAAATCTTGAGAGTATGCTCCATCATCTACGTCAGTGATATTCATGGATGTATGCTTTAGCTGCAATGATATATACTTTTCTCAAATAAATAATTTTCATTGAAATAAAGGAAAAAGCACTGGCACAATTTACCCATCTAATGTTAAAATATGAATAGTTCCATACAAACAAAAAGGTTTGCATGAAATGAGATTCATTATAATTTCCCATTTGGAACGCTACCAATTTAGTAAAGATTGTATTAGGTGTTCTATTTAGCAAAACACAGAGAATAGGCTTGTAAGTTACATGACAAAGAAAAAATATTATTTAACTGCACCGAGGCTTGCATATCTATATATTATGAGACTGATTTTTGCTCTTATGAAAATGTTTTGATTCACATGTTCTTTCATATTTTATAATGCTTTATTTTGGAATTCATGTATTATTTATGTATCTTTTCTAAAATTTCAGTTCTACACATATAGGCAAATTATATTTGGCAAACTAGAACTACACTATCAAAACATAGTATCAACAGCCTCAACAGTATCAAAGAAACTGCCTTTATAGTCTCTAATTTTATGTAAAAAAAGAAAAGGGCTAGTAGTCAGGGTTCTGGCTCTATAGGATCAGAGTTTGCAGATAAAATACCTTGCTCTCAACTGCTGTCATAGAAACAGATTATCCATTAGCCAACTTCCCAAACGAATTAGGAAAGAATACCAGCACTGCAAATCCTACCCCGTAACGAACTGACAGCCAGCACAATTCACAGGCACAAAAGGAACGCGTTCCCTCTGGGGAACTAGGCTGAGCAACCCTCTGCTGCATGTGATTTGACATTTCTAAATGATCAGCCTGTATGGCTTGAAATAGGAACACCGTAAAAGCCCAGTCCTGATTGACAGAGTACCATGCGCTAGTTCACATCCACACAGATAAGACTGAAATGTACCAATCAAATGCAGGGTGAAACATGCGTTTTGAGCATGCATAAACCAGCTACAACCAAAAGAAGAAACTTCCCCCAACACAAAGAAACTAAAGTAGTTATTTTGAGTGTTTTCCCTCTACATACAACAGATTGTACTGATTTTGTAAGATATCAACAAATTATTCCCATGGCTTGGAGAGGAAAAAAGAAACAAACAGGTTAAAACACTTGCTGCTGTCACATTATAGGAAAAGCACAAACAATTCAGAACAGTACAGCCTTGGGTTGAAAACCAGCCTCTCAAATGTCTTCCTTCTTAAAATTTGGGACCTCTATATCAGACCATGTAACCCCAAATGGATAAAAGCAGCAGTCATGTGATAGGGATGGGCATCCTGCTATGATGAAGCTAGAGAGTTCATCCCATTCAAGGACTGCTTCTTCCGAGCTCAAGATCAGAGCATCCCAACAGGTAGGAAGTCAAGGAAGGGTACCAGGAGACCTGCATGGTTGAACAGGGAACTGCTGGGCAAACTCAAGTGGAAGAAGAGGGTGTACAGATCGTGGAAGGAGGGGCTGGCCACTTGGGAGGAATATAAGTCTGTTGTCAGAGGATGTAGGGAGGCAACTAGGAAAGCTAAGGCCTCCTTGGAATTAAACCTTGCAAGAGAGGTCAAGGACAACAGAAAGGGCTTCTTCAAATACATTGCAGGTAAAGCCAACACTAGAGGCAATGTAGGCCCACTGATGAATGAGGTGGGGGCCCTGGAGACAGAGGATAAAAAGAAGGCGGAGTTACTGAATGCCTTCTTTGCCTCTGTCTATACTGTTGGAGGCTGTCCTGAGGAGCCCCGGACCCCTGAGGCCCCAGAAGAAGTCAGGATAGAGGAGGAATCTGTCTTGGTTGATGAGGGCTGGGTCAGGGACCAATTAAGCAACCTGGACGTCCATAAATCCATGGGCCCTGATGGGATGCACCTGCGGGTGCTGAGGGAGCTGGCGGAAGTCATTGCTAGGCCACTCTCCATCATCTTTGCTAAGTCATGGGCAACGGGAGAGGTGCCTGAGGACTGGAGGAAAGCGAATGTCACTCCAGTCTTCAAAAAGGGCAAGAAGGAGGACCCGGGTAACTATAGACCGGTCAGCCTCACCTCCATCCCCGGAAAGGTGATGGAACAACTTGTCCTTGGTGCTGTCTCTAGGCACATCAAGGATAGGGGGATCATTAGGGGCACTCAGCATGGCTTCACCAAGGGGAAGTCATGCTCAACCAACTTGATAGCCTTTTATGAGGATGTAACCCGGTGGATAGATGATGGTAAAGCTGTGGATGTGGTCTATCTCGATTTCAGTAAAGCGTTTGACACGGTCTCCCACAGCATCCTCGCAGCTAAACTGAGGAAGTGTGGTCTGGATGATCGGGTAGTGAGGTGGATTGTGAACTGGCTGAAGGAAAGAAGCCAGAGAGTAGTGGTCAGTGGGACAGAGTCCAGTTGGAGGTCTGTGTCTAGCGGAGTCCCTCAAGGGTCGGTTCTGGGACCAGTTCTAGTCAATATATTCATTAATGACTTGGATGAGGGATTAGAGTGCGCTGTCAGCAAGTTCGCTGATGACACAAAACTGGGAGGAGTGGCTGACACAGCGGAAGGCTGCGCAGCCATTCAGAGAGACCTGGACAGGCTGGAGAGTTGGGCGGGGAGAAATTTAATGAAATATAACAAGGGCAAGTGTAGAGTCCTGCATCTGGGCAAGAACAACCCCATGTACCAGTACAAGTTGGGGGCAGACCTGTTGGAGACCAGCGTAGGGGAAAGGGACCTGGGGGTCCTAGTGGACAGCAGGATGACCATGAGCCAGCAGTGTGCCCTTGTGGCCAAGAAGGCCAATGGCATCCTGGGGTGTATTAGAAGGGGTGTGGTCAGCAGGTCGAGAGAGGTTCTCCTCCCCCTCTACTCTGCCCTGGTGAGGCCACATCTGGAGTATTGTGTCCAGTTCTGGGCCCCTCAGTTCAAGAAGGACAGGGAACTGCTAGAGAGAGTCCAGCACAGAGCCACGAAGATGATTAAGGGAGTGGAACATCTCCCTTATGAGGAGAGGCTGAGGGAGCTGGGTCTCTTTAGCTTAGAGAAGAGGAGACTGAGGGGTGACCTCATTAATGTTTATAAATATGTAAAGGGCAAGTGTCATGAGGATGGAGCCAGGCTCTTCTCAGTGACATCCCTTGACAGGACAAGGGGCAATGGGTGCAAGCTGGAACACAGGAGGTTCCACTTAAATTTGAGGAAAAACTTCTTTACGGTGAGGGTGACTGAACACTGGAACAGGCTGCCCAGAGAGGTTGTGGAGTCTCCTTCTCTGGAGACATTCAAAACCCGCCTGGACGCGTTCCTGTGTGATATGGTCTAGGCAATCCTGCCCCGGCAGGGGGATTGGACTAGATGATCTTTCGAGGTCCCTTCCAATCCCTAACATTCTGTGATTCTGTGATTCTGTGATTCTGTGATCTTCTACCATAGCTATGTTGAGCAAGGAGTACTCTTAGATTTTGTAATTCAAATTGCAAGCAAACAGCATGGGTTTTTTTTCCCTCTAGATTACACAAGAGGTGGAGCTGGTCAGTACATGTCAAGCACACGTGACAACAGCTTCATCTGGTAGCGAAGACTGCAGAACAAGGAGGAAGCCCCAAGTAAACTTCGCACAATAAATTGACAAAACTTTATAGGGCCTATAAAATATATTTTAAACTATCTTCTTGGAGGACAGGAATTAGAACTAAATGAAAAGAAAGAAAAATATGTTACCTCCAATTTCCATGGCATCATTAATTAAAAAAATAAGTAAAACTGTATAACACCATCATTGACAGGAAAAATACATGTCTTGTAGAGACACAGTCCTGTTAAAATAAAATAAAATTAATGATTCAATCAGGAATGATATGTGATTTTAGCCAACACTACCAAGTACCCACCTAACTCATAATCTCTCCCTTACCACACAATTCACCAGTCAGTAATCAAAAGGAGACACAAAACCTTCTCTTCTCACCAGGCAATAAGGGAAAGAAAAAGTAGTTTGATTTTGTATAGGGGACAAAAGTCATCTGTATACCTACCACAGAAACAGTAGGCTACTGAAGTAAGAGCTGTCTTCTGTTTCTGGATAACTCAAGTGTTATCAAGTGTTAAGTCAACAATAATGACTCAACATCATAAACACATAATATGTATTTTTGTGCTGTTAGCAACAAACAGAACAACAATGAGAGGACACCAAGTGGTGATCTGTGATAATTAGGGTTGGTAACAAGAAAGCAACAAATGTGTTAATGCAGGACCTGATTTGGCAAAACTCTTACACACTTAATTTTTAAGCACTTCAGTGAGACTTAGCATGCAAGCAAGCTTGTATTTAGCTTTTCTGGATCAATATTACTGGGATTATTACAAATAAAACAGTAAAAGGAAGAATAAGACACTGCTGTGTTATATGCAGAGGGAAGACTTTGGCCTGTTTAGGGGCCTGGCTGACAGAGTCCCTTGGGAGGCAGTCCTAAAGGGCGAAGGAGTCCAGGAAGGCTGGACACTCTTCAAGAAAGAAACCTTAAAGGTGCAGAAGCAGGCTGTCCCCATGTGCCGAAAGACGAGTGGGCAGAGAAGAATGGCCTGGCTGAACAGAGAACTTTGGCTGGAAATAAGGAAAAAAAAAGAGAGTTTATGACCTTTGGAAGAAGGGGCAGGACACTCAGGAGGACTTCAAAGATGTCGTAAGGTTATGCAGGGAGAAAATTGGAAGGGCCAAAGCCCAACTAGAACTTAATCTGGCTATACCGGTAAAAGACAATAAAAAACGTTTCTATAAAATTTATAACATATATACATATAACATATATACATTAACAACAAAAGGAAGGCTAAGGAGAATCTCCATCCTTTATTGGATGTGGGGAAACATAGCGACAAAGGATGAGGAAAAGGCTGAGGTACTTAATGCCTTCTTTGCCTCAGTCTTTAGTAGTAAGACCAGTTGTTCTCCGGGTACCCAGCCCCCCTAAGCTGGAAGACAGGGATGGGGAGCAGAGTGAAGCCACCATAATCCAAAGGGAAATGGTTAGCGACCTGCTACACCACTTAGACATGCACAAGTCTATGGGGCCAGATGGGATCCACCCAAAGGTAATGAGGGAGCTGGCGGAAGTGCTCACCAAGCCACTTTCCATCATTTATCAGCAGTCCTGGCAAACTGAGGAGGTTCCTGGAAACATTCAAGGTCATATTGGACAGGGCTCTGAGCAACCTAATCTAGTTGAAGATGTCCCTGCTCATTATAGAGGGGGAGTTGGGCTAGATGACCTGTAAAGGTCCCTTCTAACCCAAATGATTCTATGATTCTATGACTAGAGTTTAGCAAATGTGATGCCCATCTATAAGAAAAGCTGAAGGAGGATCCGGGGAACTACAGGCCTGTCAGACTGACCTCGGTGCCGGGGAAGGTTACGGAACATATCATCTTGAGTGCCATCACGTGGCATGTACAGGACAGCCAGGCGATCAGGCCCAGTCAGCATGGGTTTATGAAAGGCAGGTCCTGACTGACTAACCTGATCTCCTTCTATGACAAGATGACCCACTTACTGGATGAGGGAAAGGCTGTGGATGATGTCTACCTAGATTTTAGTAAAGCCTTTGACACTGTCTCCCACAGCATTCTCCTGGAGAAAATGACTGCTCATGGCTTGGACGGGCATACCCTTCGCTGGGTAAAAAAATGTCTGGATGGCCGGGCCCAAAGAGCTGTGGTGAATGGAGTTAAATCCAGTTGGGGGGCCAGTCACAAGTGGTATTCCCCAGGGCTCAGTATTGGGGCCAGTTCTCTTCAATATCTTTATCAATGATCTGGACGAGGGGATCGAGTGCACCCTCAGAAAGTTTGCAGACGACAACAAATTAGGCAGGAGTGTTGATCTGCTTGAGGGTAGGAAGGTTATGCAGAGGGATCTGGACAGGCTGGATCGATAGGCCGAGGCCAACTGTATGAGGTTCAAGAAGGCTAAGGGCCAGGTCCTGCACTTGGGTCACACCAACCCCATGCAACGCTACAGGCTGGGGGAAGAGTGGCTGGAAAGCTGCCCGGTGGAAAAGGACCTGGGGTTATTGGTGGACAGCTGGCTGAATATGAGCCGGAGGTGTGCCCAGGTGGCCAAGAAGGCCAACAGCATCCTGGCTTGTATCAGAAATAGTGTGGCCAGCAGGACTAGGGAAGTGATCATCCCCTTGTACTCAGTACTGGTGAGGCCGCACCTCGAATACTGTATTCAGTTTTGGGCCCCTCACTACAAGAAAGACATTGAGATGCTGGAGTGAGTCCAAAGAAGGGCAGCAAAGCTGGTGAAGGGTCTAGAGCACAAGTCTTATGAGGAGCAAATGAGGGAACTGGGGTTGTTTAGTCTGGAGGAATGGAGGCTGAGGAGAGACTTCATCACTCTCTACAACTACCTGAAAGGAGGTTGTAGCGAGGAGGGTGTCAGTCTCTTTTCTCAGGTAACAAGTGATAGGATGAGAGGAAATGGCCTCAAGTTGTGCCAGGGGAGGTTTAGATTGGATATTAGGAAAAATTTCTTCACCAAAAGGGTTGTCAATCACTGGAACAGGCTGCCCAGGGAAGTAGTTGAGTCACCATCCCTGGAGGTATTTGAAAGACGTGTAGATGTGGCGCTTAGGGACGTGGTTTAGTGGTGGACTTTGCAGTGCTAGTTTTACGGTTGGACTCGATGATCTCAATGGTCTTTTTCAAATTTAATGATTCTATACTCAGAGTTTCATAGAATCATAGAATGGTTTGGGTGTGGTGAGACCTTTAAAGGTCATCTTGTCCAACCCCCCTGCGTGAGCAGGGACATCTTCAACTAGATCAGGTTGCTCAGAGCCCTCTCCAACCTGACCTTGAATGTTTCCAGGGATGGGGCATCTACCACCTCTCTGGGCAACATGTTCCAGTGTTTCACCACTCTCACAGTAAACAATTTCTTCCTTATAACTAGTCTGAATCTACCCTCTTTTAGTTTAAAACCATTACCCCTTGTCCTATCACTACAGGCCCTGCTAAAAGCTCTGTCCCCATCTTTCTTATAGGCCCCCTTTAAGTACTGAAAGGCCACAATAAAGTCTCCCTGGAGCCTTCTCTAGGCTGAACAACCTTAACTCTCTCAGCCCTTACTCATAGGAGAGGTGTTCCATCCCTCATTTTCGTGGCCCTACCCTGGACCCGCTCCAACAGGTCCATGTCTTTCTTATACTGAGGACTCCAGAGCTGGATGCAGTACTCCAGGTGGGGTCTCACCAGATCAGAGTAGAAGAGCAGAATGATCTCCCTCGACCTGCTGGCTACGCTTCTTTTGATGCAGCCCAGGATATATTTGGCTTTCTGGGCTGCGAGTGTATATTGCTGGCTCATATCCACCAGTACCCCCAAGTCCTTTTCCAGAGGGCTGCTCTCAATCCCTTCATCCCCCAGCTTGTATTGATACCAGGGGTTGCCCTGACCCAGGTGCAGGACTTTGCACTTGGCCTTGTTGAACCTCACAAGGTTCACATGGGCCCACCTCTCAAGCTTGTCCAGGTCCATCTGAATGGCATTCCATCCCTCAAGCATGTCAACTGCACCACTCAGCTTGGTGTCATCAAGTTCTGGGAATATGTTTCATTAAACACTTGAGCTTTAGCAATAGCTAGAATGGATATCAGTGCTTCTGTAGGTTCATGAGCCTTGAAAAGGTTTGGCAAATTGAAAACCAGATTTCAGTACAAGTCAAACCAAATTAATAGATGGCTGCAATTTACAATTATTACATATTTTGCTAGATAATTTTTTGCAAAACAATTTTTTTTGCACATCTTGCAATAAGCATTCAGTCACTTTAAAATTCGTTCTAATTCTAAATAATCGGGCATTTCAGAATGAGAAAGACTTAGGGTACAGTTTTAGAAGTACCACTTTTATTTATTCATACATCTACTTGATCTTGTCCTGGGATTAGAACAGCTTTAATCAAAGCTATTAAAGTCTGGTTTTTTAAGCAGCTTTTGGAAAATACTGTTATTTGAAAGAATCAGTAAATTTATATCATAGGCAAATGTAAAGCAAAGTGGCATATCATTTGACATCTCTTAACAGAAACAAAAAAAAGAAAAATCCATATTTAAGAATGTAAATTAGTTGATTGTAACAATATATTTATTCCTAATTGTTCATATCACAGAATCACAGGATGGTTTGGGTTGGAAGGGACCTTAAAGATCATCTAGTTCCAACCCCCTCTGCCACAGGCAGGGACACCTTTCCTCTAGACCAGGTTATTCAAAGTCCCATCCAACCTGGTCTTAAACACTGCAGGGAGGGGGCATCCACAACTTCTCTGGGCAACCTGTTCCAGTGTCTCACCACCCTCACAGGAAAGAATTTCTTCCTAATATCTAATCTAAATCTACCCTCTTTCAGTTTAAAACCATTCCCCCTCGTCCTGTCACTACCTGCCCTTGTAAAAAGTCCCTCTCAAGCTTTCCTGTACCCCTTCAGATACTGGAAGGCTGCTATAAGGTCTTCCCTGGAGCCTTCTCTTCTCCAGGCTGAACAGCCCCAACTCTCTCAGCCTGTCTTCATAGGAGAGGTGCTCCAACCCTCTGATCATCTTCATGGCCCTCCTCTGGACTCGTTCCAACAGCTCCATGTCCTTCTTATGCTGGGGGACCCAGAGCCGGACACAGTATTCCAGGTGGGGTCTCAAGAGAGCAGAGTAGAGGGGCAGAATCACTTCCCTCAACCTGCTGGCCACACTTTTGATGCAGCCCAGGATACAGTTGGCCTTCTGGCTGCAAGCACACATTGCCAGCTCATGTTGAGCTTCTCGTCAACCATCACCCCCAAGTCCTTCTTCTCAGGGCTGCTCTCAATCCATTCTCCGCCCAGCTTGTATTTGTGCTTGGGATTGCCCCAATCACATATCTTATTTTTAATTGTTCAGTTATCCATGAGCACTGGTAACTAAGAATAACTTACTAGTTGCATGCAAGCCTATGTAAAATGTTCAGGGGTCAGCAGCTTAAGCAGTCTCAATCTCTTTTAGAAGTATTTCACAAAAAAGAATTATGAATTTGACCATTCAACATTCTATAATAATTTTATCTCAATCAAATATATTTTCTTCGATGGCTTTGGTTTGAAGTTAACTCCTGTCTAGTTTTCTGCATATTCACTTCCTGATCATGTCAAGAATATGTTATTGGTTCTCTCATACTGTATTCTCTGAATTTAATAAAGTAAAGAAGAATTAGGTCCAGTACTTCCAGTTTGGTATTTTTAGGAACCTATGCTAAAAAAATAAATAAATCCAAACCAAATCCACTGTAAGAAGTTATTGCAAAAGTATAATTTCTACAATCAGCAATTTAAATAACAAAGTTTTCCTTGCATGTTATATTATATAATTTTGTTTAAATAAGTATATGATCTGTTTGTCAATATCTGGGTGATAAAAGACTGGCATATTATATATTGTAGCTAAAACCAGTTTTAGGACAATGTGAATTTGCAAATTCAGTAAATGAATTCCTGCCAACATATCTCCTGTACCCTTGTTTAATTGTTTCTTCTCATTTCCACTGAGTCATTCATTTGGATAAACTATTAAAACCAGACATATTAATATATCAGTCAGATTTCATATATATCGCACCACAGGCTATAGCTCTGTTCCCTCATAACAGTTAAGGAGAAAGCTTCTACAATGCATACATCTATGTGTCTGTTAGCAGCTTGATCCTGATTTAATTGATTTAAATGATGTGAAAATAAATAAAAGGAACCATGTTTCACTAGTATCATACAAAAATCTTTTAAATTTTTGCCTACTCATCTTGAAGTTCAGGATACTAACCAACTGAAGCCCATTTATGTGATACTAAAAAAGGAAAAGCTCAAACAATTTCAACCTATCTTTTCTGCTTGAAGGACATATAAATACCTCAGTGGGATAAAAGCCTTATTATACATCCTGATTTGTTCATTAATCAGTTCTGCCTCTTCTCCCGGGCAACTAGCAATAGGACAAGAGGACACAGCCTCAAGCTTCGCCAGGGGAGGTTCAGGTTGGACATCAGGAAGAATTTCTTTACAGAAAGGGTTATTAGACATTGGAATGGGCTGCCCAGGGAGGTGGTGGAGTCACCATCTCTGGATGTGTTTAAGAAAAGACTGGACATGGCACTTAGTGCCATGGTCTAGTTGACAGGGTGATGTAGGGGCAGCGGTTGGACTCGATGATCCCTGAGGTCTCTTCCAACCTGGTTGATTCTGTGATTCTGTGATTCTCCAGGCAGTATCCTCTTGGCAGTTTATGAAGAATGAGTTTGCTGGCTGTCCTCTCAATATTTTTTACATAATGCTTGTTATTCTGGATCCCAATACATAGCATTTCAGATTTACCTGCACCACATTTAAAACCACCATGTCAGGCCATATGCAAAAAATATTAAATCCTTTTAATCATACACAAACAGGTGCTAGTTCTGTGTCATAAAAATTAGTTAACAGTTGCTCCCTGTTGTGCATGTGCAAACACACACAATACAGAAAAGATTAATATCAGCAGCAAAGGTCTCACTGACTACCCCTATGGGATCATCCAACTATTGTTTCCTAATTCAGCTAAGTTCATCTCTAGCTAGTTTTGTTGTTTTAAAACATTACAATGCTATAACATCCAATTTCTCCAAAGTGGTAATGAATCACTGTGCAGAACAGTTTCATCCCCTACATTCAAAATAATAATCAACTACTGTGATAACAAAAGCCAAATATGAAAATCCATGACCGCCTTAATTTCTGATCTCTATAAGATGCTAAAGAAAAGATTTTTTTTTTTTTTTTTTTTTCCACACATTTCATTTTGGGATTTATCAAAACTTGATTCAGTCTACATATTCATCACTGTTCCCACATGTTCTCACAGTCATCAGAACTCTCTTTTAAAAGCAGCCAACAAGCTTCTTGCTGCTTTATTGCAGGCTCAAAAACAAAAAAATATTTCAGTTCCTCTTTCACCTTCCTGAGAACATCCAGGGAGCTCTATAATGTGTTATCAAACACAAAAAGATGAATTTACTTATTTTTCAATACTTGCCAAATAAAGTATCATACAAGAAATATTTCGCAAGTTTTACCAGTGGAATCAAAGGTGAAGTTGCAATCAAGCAGCCTGGAGACATCAGCAGGCATTAGCTATAGATTACATGAGCCAAACACCAGCTGTTGCTGGTTTGGACCACATCTTCTGGTCACTTCTAGTCCCGCTTAGTGCTCGATTCAACTACTTTTGATTTAGAATACCTGATTTCTTTTTGACAACAGACAGGAGGGGGGGAAAAAAACGTATTAATTTCTCTGCTTAGTAGGGCTTTAGAGTGGCAAGCTATTAACTTAAGCTGCCAGAAAATAATGTCATTGAACGCATTTCAGAAGGTTGTCTCTCTGTAAAACAGAGACGCAAAAGCACAGCTTTATGGTAAAACTGCAAGATATGCTTAATCTTTTGCCTTAGTTAAATTGAGTAAAAAACTGCGGTGTTCTATTTCTGTGTCAGAAGTGTAGTTACACTGCACAGAGAGGCAAAAAGTAGTAGAATTTACAAAATACAGTAATAAACAATGACCTATTTCAGGAGGGTTTTGAGAAACAACTGTAAATTTATTAGACTTTGATACTTAGTATCATCCAGCATCATGCCATTTTTAAATATAATCTGACATTATTTGTGAGATGGCTTTGCATTTAGGTTTCTATTAAACTGAAAAGTGAACATAATACTTTAAAATGGAGATAACCAGCAGAAAAAGCACCAGAAATGGTACCAAATAATCCTTCAATATCCATTTAATTAAATACATTTTATTAAAATAGGTAAATAAATTTATGCAAATCTATTTTAACAGTTTTTCTGTGAAAACGCTTTACAAAATAATTCTCATTACACTTGCTGCAAGAAAGGAAAAATAACTGCTATTTTCTAAACCTATGTTTTTAGCACTTCTTTTTAAAACATATTATGATATTTAGAACTACCGAAACGGGGAGAGGCAAGAAATGAAATGACTGAATCATGGTGCTATGTGCCAAAGCATTAAACACTTCCTAGCCATGAGCATGCCAAATTAGGGAATGCCATAATTCCTTGGAAACATCACCGTGCCAAATTGGCAGGTAGCATAAAGTCACATCTGGAAATAGTGGAGTTGACGGTTTAGAATGAAATGACTCAACATTTGAACTACCCATTTTTTACGAAGAAGGTCAGCATTCAATATATTCAGCCTACATACAGGCTTCAAACAATGAGCATTCTAGGAAATCTACTCAATTATAAATGGTTTCAATTTCTCCTGAAACAGAAAAATATGAACATGTATTTTAAGTTCTCTGTGATTATAAGAGTATTAACTTCATAAGTCTAAGTGCTAGTCACCAAACTCAAATGCAGTTTTAGGTAGTTGCTAAAATTTCTAATATTCGCAAAAGGAGCCCATCCATGCTTATTGTGCTGATGGTCCCAAACATATTTTTGGTCTCTGTGGTTAGCAGACAAAAGATAGTTACTCCTTTGTGCTTTTTTCCAACAAGGCTTTTCTACTAGCACCTGTATGTAATTACACTACCTGGGCAGTAAAAACTCCCTTTATTCCATTCTGATTTGTGCGTAGCTCTTCCAAGAGACCTGAATAGTTTTGTAGGAATAAGATCTTAGCGAATTATGTTATAACCATATATATCTTACCTCTTCCCACTGGTGTATGTATCTAATCAGTCTTGAAAGGCGTAATAAACGTAACAGGCTGAGGATTTTTGTAAACCTCACAATACGGAGTGCTCTTGCTGTCTTGTAAACCTCCGAATCCATTCCTTTTTCTACAATGAGAAAGATATAATCCACTGGTATTGATGAGATAAAGTCAACCACAAACCAGCTTTTTAAGTAATTCATCTTAATAATTTTAGGGTCCAGTATTATTTCAGAGCTGTCTTCATTTACAGTCCCAGTTCTAAAATTCATGATCAAGTCCAATAGAAAAACAGTATCTGATGCCACATTGAAAATAATCCATGGTGGTGTTGTTTGTTCTGTGAAGAATGTGATTCCAACTGGTATAATGACAAGGTTTCCAACCATCATTATGAGCATGATTAAGTCCCAGTAAAACCTAAAAAAAAGGAAGAAACAGAACGGTTCATGTAATGTGGTCTCTATCACCCCATTTCTTCACCTCAGGTACATTTTTGGTTCTATACAAATTAATTACAGTACTGAAACTCCATGTCAGTTTTGCCCAAATGAGGTTCGTAATTATAATATGCTTTTGTATAGAGATACAACATATATGAGGATGCTTAAACATTTTGTTAATGCTAAGAAAACTCTCATTGTTTTAACTCATTCAATATATTCAAAGTCAATAGAGAAGACAAAGTAATTAATACATTTCATTATGTGCTTTCCTTCCAAAGAATATGCATCTAGGATAAAGACAGTACCATGGCTTATCACTCCATGGTATATCTGAAAGGTGTGCATGTGTGGCACTCAGTAAACTTCTCCAGACTCCTGTCAAAACCTATTAGTGTGTTTATATAACTAAAACTATGTCTGGTGCCAATCACAAGTGCTTCAGCAATGCAATATTTTTTAAGGCTTCTATCCAAGTGGAAACCCAAATATCTAACAGATAACATATTAAATGTAAGTACCTCTTTGCAAATGTACTCATACCATTACAGTGCTTGAATAAAATAATAGGAAGAGGGGAAAAAAGCACTGAAGCAAAAAATAGAAACAAAAATTAGATAAGATCAAAACCTTCATCCACTTTTACAATCTGAATTGAACTTTCATGCATTTTTACAATCTGATAATCTATCTTCTTTCAGAGCTAGCTAAGAAGTCTGGACAATAATAGTTGCAACTTTCATAGTATAAAATGGATACTGCATTTCACTATTTTGTTCCAGAAGTATCTAAAGGCTCCCCTCTGAATGCTGCTAACAGTGCTTGATACAGATGGCAGAGAGCCAGAGTCATAACTTTAGTATCTACTATAGAAACAGTGCATAAACCCACCTATTACATAGAACATACATCCACCCTGATGGAAGATTTCCAGGGGATGGTAATATACACCCAACAGTTTTTAAGAAAATTATGATAACTCCTAAATGTTAAATTGTCAAAGAAAGTTATTCTTGTTCAATAAAAGAACTGAAACTGAATCTGAACTTGAGAAAGCCTGAACCCAAAGCATAACCTCTTGTTCTGCTTGAGAACTGATCTAACTTGGTAGTCCTACATTGTGCAGGTGATTAGACTAGATGACCTCCTCCAGGCTCCTCCTGACCTAAATTATTACACGACTCTATGACTTGAATGCATTTCCATGCAAGGTATCAGTATTCCTGTTTCCAGAACAACCCCATAAAAACACCAATACCTTATTTACTAATGGAGATATTGCAAGAACTACACAGACACCAAAGCAGTACAAGAAGCAACAGCAAGTAGCAGAGGACGCACAAAGAATACACAAAGACGAGAAAAGACTACAGCTGAATAAGGGGCATTCCCCAAGTGACTGAGCCCAGACCCACTGATTGGACAAGCCAGCAAGGGGCGGAGCCTACACCCAGCAGCACAGGTGATTTAAACAGGCTAAAACAATCAGCCCAATTGCAACTGATGAGCATATATATTTCCCAGTGGGGAGGTACACAGTAAAAGGTGTTCTTTGCTGCTTCTGGGTTTCTAGTACCTTGTAGAACTGATGTAGCTGTGCAGATAGAGCTCCTGTTAAAGCATGTGACCACCCAGGTTTCTGGCTGTGAGATGTGTGCAGGGATATTTCTGGGGATGGAGGGTGATAGCTAGCAAGCAAGCCTATGGGTGGTATGACCAGCTGGATGAGCTGTTCTGCCTGGTGGCCAAGCTGCAGGATGAGGCAGACAGGCTGAGGAGCATCTGAGAAGGAGATTGACCTATGGAGCTGTGCTCTGCCATCTCTGTTGCACAAAAGCCAACTCAGCATGGCCACTACTGAAGTAGGTCCAGGATCTGTTTTGTGCCAGGAGGAAAGCAGCATTACAAGTGATAGGGAGGGGTTAATACAAGTTACTGCACGGAGCTGTAAGAGAAACCCCTCCTTACCCTTTCAGATACCTTTACAGAATAGGTATGAGGCTCTGGGTATAGTGATGATGTGTTTGAGAGCCTCTGAGTGAGGATTAGGGGGATGAAAAATAAAGCAGATGTTATAGTGGGTGTCTACTATTGATTTCCCAGCTAGGATGATAGCACTGATGAGTTATTCTGTAGGCAATTAGGAGAAATCTCAGGATCAATAGCCCTTGTCCTTAGGGGAGACTTTAACTTCCCAGACATCAACTGGGAATACCATGCTGCTGTGATGAGCAAGTCTGGGAAATTCCTACAGTTTGTGGAAGATAATTTCTTGTCAGAAGTACTCAGTGAGCCAACGAGGAAAGATGCCCTCTTAGACTTGTTGTTTGTGAATAGAGATGTGATGGTAGGTGGCTGTATTGGCCACAGCGATTGTGAAATGGTTGAGTTTAAAATTTTCAGTGCAATGAGGAAAAAAAGGTCAGCAGAGTTGCTACCCTGGATTTCAAGAGAGCAAACTTTTAAGCTATTCAGGGAGCTACTTAGCAGTGTCCCCTGGGAATCTGCTTTTTGAGGCCTTGGGGGGTCCATGAGTTCTGATCAGTTTTTAAGAACTACCTTTTAAAAGCACAGGAGCAGACAATTCCACTGTGTTATAAGTCAAGCAAGCGGGGCAGAAGACCAGCTTGGCTGAACAGGGAACTCCTTGTGGAGCTCAAGAGGAAAAAGAAATTGTATGATCTCTGGAAGCAAGGTCAGGCTAGGCAGGAAGATTACAGAGCTGTGGTTCATCCATGAAGGGAGAAGACACAAAAGGACAAAACTCAACTAGCGTTGAAACTGGCCAGTGTTGTGTCAGGCAACAAGAAAGGCTTTTTTTAAGTATGCTAATAGCAAAAGGAAATCTAAAGAAAACATTGGACTGACACTTGTTGAAGATGGTCACCTGACTAATAGGGATGAAGAAAAAGCAGAAGCAGTTAATGCTTTTTTTGCCTCAGTCTTTAATAATGCTGATAGACCTTGGGCTGCCCGATCCTCTCAGTTGGAGGACCACGACTGTGGGAGCAGTGAGTTTTCATTTGTGGAAACTGAAATTTTAAGGGACCAGTTGTATCAGCTGAATGTTCATAAATCCATGGGGCCTGATGGGATTCATCCCAGAGTACGGAAGGAGCTAGCAGATGTTACGGCAAGACCCCTCTCGATCATCTACCAAAGGTCTTGGGAGGTCCCTGCTGACTGGAAGCTAGCCAAGGTTATTCCAATTTACAAGAAAGGGTTCATTTAAATATTTTGATCAAATATCTGGGTGCAGGAGTTGAATGCACCATTAGCAAGTTTGCTGATGATACTGAACTGGGAGGTGCTGTTGACTCTCTTGAGGGACAAGAGGCCTTGCTGAGGGATCTAGATAGATTGGACCATTGGGCAATCATCAATGGCATGGAATTTAACAAGCCCAAGTGCAAGATTTTGCACCTGGGACAGAGTAATGCCAAACACAAGTATAAATTGGGAGAGGAGTGGCTGGAGAGCAGCCCTGCAGAAAGGGATCTGGGGGTGGTAGTTGACAGCAGGCTCAACATGAGTCAGCAGTGTGCCCTGGCAGCCAAGAGGGCAAACAGCATCCTGGGGTGCATTAAACACAGCATAACCAGGTGGTCAAAAGAGGTAATTATCCCTCTGTGTTTAGCTTTGGTGCGGCCTCACCTTGAGTACTGCGTGCAGTTCGGGGCCCCACAATTTAAGAAGGATGTTAAGGTCCTTGAATGTCTCCAGAGGAGGGCAACAAAGCTGGTGACAGGGCTGGAAGGCATGTCCTATGAGGAGCAGCTAAGGACTCTGGAGAAAAGGAGGCTGAGGGGTGACCTCATTGTTCTGTACAACTTCCTGAGGAGGGGAAGTGGAGAGGAAGGTGCTGATCTCTTCTCCCTGGTATCCAGTGACAGGATGCATGGGAATGGTTCAAAGCTATGTCAGGGGAGGTTCAGACTTGATATTAAGAAGCATTTCTTTACCAAGAGGGTGGTCAAACACTGGAACAGGCTTCCTAGAGAGGTGGTCGATGCCCCATGCCTATCGGTGTTTAAGGGGCATTTGGACAATGCCCTTAATAATATGCTTTAACTTTTGGTCAGCCCTGAATTGGTCAGGCAGTTGGACTAGATGATTGTTGTAGGTCCCTTCCAACTGAAAATATCCTATTCTAACCTTTGAGGTAAGCAAGGCAACATGATCTGTTCAGCTAGACTTGATCTGGAGAGGCACAGAAACCAGTCAACAACTGTTCCCCATGGTCTCACTAGACTTTCTAGAAGACCAGAGGTGGCAATGGCTCCACAACTATCTGCCTGCTCTAGCCCTCTGTCACAGTGGGGCCCTGGGCAGTGGGCACATGGTGGACATGCCACCAGCACAGCACTCCAGCACTGACTTCCAGGCCACTTGCATCACACTAGCACAAGCCTCCTGGCATGTGACAAACACAGTCATCTTGGTAAAGGTTCACGGCAACCAACAATAATAATAGTTTAACTGGCCACAAAACATTTCAGAACCATTTTGCTAGACATTCACAGAGCATATGGATTACATTATATTTTGGAGGTTGTTTGTTGTATTCTCCAAATTATCCAGGTTCATAAATTCCCTTTGTTTCAAATTTATCCCTGAAAATATTTCTCAGTTTACAAATTGCTGATCTAAGAATATAAATAATTAACTGTAAAAGGCAGTAAAGGGAGAGTGGCATGAGAATTCCCAGTTTTAAAATTCTTTATTCCAAGGTAAACCTACAGAGTTTAGGCTTGACTATCATTTGAGAGAGTAGATGGCCAGGTACCTTTAACTGGTACTCAGAAATTGCATAAAATAGACTTTTCAAATAATTCCCCATGTATCACAATGTGATTTGTCTTACACATTTTCAATCTTACAATAAATGTGAATACTAATTGCTATAAATATTCAGTTTTATCCAGACTATGTATTTTTGCTTAGGATGTGATGGTATTCACCATATCTGTACACTTGCACAAACTTTCAACTTACTCTTCTCACTTTTTTAATTCATATAATAGGCTTATTGCTGTGCTAGATTCCTTTTCAATAATCTAGAATTACCATACAGAAGGAACCACTAAATTAATATATCACTGCTACTATGATCTATAGGTACTATTACCACAACACTTTTAAAATGCTATTGACCAAAATATTTCACAAAGCTGTTTTGGGAGAATAGGCTTCTCCAAGGAATCCTGAAAATGAGTGGAAAACAACTAGGAAATAATCACGAGATATGTACATGTATCTGAGGCTCACTCCTCAACAAAGCATTGCCTGATTTCAGATTGACCTTTACTTTTAACCATCACAGTGAGTAGTTATGTAATGAAGGCTAACCAAAGCCGCACAAAAAACAGCCACCCAACCAACATAAAATATAATACTGAACCAGCTGATTTTATCCTACAGTAATCCACAGTTGAAAGGATTGTTATGCACTGTGATTATGCAAAACACTGGAGTTCCTGATGTTGAATGTCAGCAAAAGTTGTGGTGAAGTTAGGGCTTCAGTAATAAAATAAGATTGAATGCTAAGGACTATGAGATTGTATCCATTTTGTATTTTGGTTTTAGCCCACAACATAGTATGATCTGATTAGTAAGAAAAAGTCGTCTTATATTATGATTCATTTTTTATTTAGAAATGAATCAGACATTTTCTTTTAGGAAAATGTTTCCAAATGCCATTCTGTTGGCCATGTTACATGATATTTTTCTTTCAGGTGAGAAAAAACTAGATGTGACTCCCTGTATTGCCCTTCTGTGACCTGTGCAGATAAAGTAATACAACGTGTTCCTTGCCTACCGGTTCAGAACATCCTACTATTCATGTAACCAAGAGCAAGCTGAAAAGCTTCATGAGACAGTGCAAGGAGCTGCTATTGAGGCACAGTGGTAGCTCTTTGTTTCAAACTATTTTTAGCATTATCTATTTATTTTTGTTACTGACCCCCCCCCCAATGAGGATAGTTATAAATTTAAAACTTACAATCTCAGAGTTCCAGATTTATATAGGGTATTATAAAATGTTGACAAAAAGCAAGAAAGAGATAGGACTATGACACAAAATTTTCAAGAATGAGGTAAAAAAATAAGAGCCTAGGAGTAACAACATCTTTCAGAGCTTATAATGAGAAGCAAGAACTGACCTTTGTGCTTTTCTCCCCATAGCAAACAGCTACAGAGCTTACTGTTCCTCTGAAGCTCACTCAGTACAGTTTACTACTAGTTGACATTAACTGAAGATAGAGGTCAGCACAGTAATCTGCACTGAATTATTCCTAAAACTTTTTCAATGTTTCTAAATGACTCAGAGGTTTAATATCTCTAGTTGAAAAAAAAGTATTCAAGTATGAAAAAGTATAAAAAGACAGTTTTAAGATATTTTTTCTACATTTTAAAGAATCATTTTATACAGAAATAATAAAAAAAAAGAAATCACACTAATTATTACTTTGGTATTTTCAAATAAAACTAGTTGGATTCATAGCCCTCTGTGATCTTTTCACTCATAATTTATATACTATACTTTCAAAGCTTACAGTAATAATGGTGCTTTTTACAGCTCTGAAACATGGTGCTGAAGCTTTGGTGGTTTATTTATTGCTACAGGCTGTCCTGAGTAGGATGAACGGTCAGCTCAAAATGAGTGCCTACCCAAGAAGCAATAAAGAACTACTTAGTATTAATCAATCGATGTTTGTCCCAAGCTTTATAACGTAAGGCACTATGAATTCTAACAGGCATTTTATTTTCCACTTTATATATCCAACCTAGAGAAAACTGGATCTTAAAGAAGGAAATTTCAGCTCTAAGTTAGTTAATTTGCTGTATATACAACAGCGTAAAAAGTCATTCAGATTTGCTTGCTTTATTGTTTCCTGGTTGCTGCCCATTGACACAGCAGTCTCAATGTCCTTGAATCAGTGTATTTTGAGATATGATTATCCTTACAGTACACCCAGATTGACCCAGCAGAATTTTTCAGTGGTCTCACAAACCACACAGCAGAGTGAACAGCATCTCGAAGGCACTGAGTGCTGTGACTTGAGGCTACAGAGCAGTCAGGGCTTTGCTTAAGATCATATTTTTCTGAGTTTCCAGAAAGATAATGAAAATCTGATTATTTTTATTAAAAAAAAAAGAGCAAAAAGTATCAGTAAAACCATGAAATTCAGTCACAAATACTTATCAGCCATGTTATAAAGTGGAAGTCCTTTGAAAAAGATATTCAAATCGTTTGTAAAATATTTTTCAAATCAAACCTGATGCATATGAGACATGATTTCACTCTACACATTCAGAGAATCAAGAACTGTAGAAAATTTTCACAAGCTTTCCATGGAAAACTTGCCTTCTCTCTAAAATATTTTGATTTACTTGCAGATGCTCAGTGAAATTAATATTCCGACATTTTTTTCCTCTTGCCTTCAAACACAGCTTTATTTCTTTTGCTTCATGGATCATCAGTTTACCTAACACAAATCAATGTCCTATATAGAACAAAACAATCTTAGTAGAAATAACAATAATTTAAAACTTTATTACAGCATACTGTAACAAGCACTAAACTTAGTATTATCCATGTCAGAATTTGATTCTCATAGGACATGCTATCTTTCTCTTTCTGTGCAACTATATTATTCTTGTAGTAAGAGAGAGCAAAGCTAGACATGCCTGAAAACATCTGCAACTTGCAGATAATTACTGGAATGTGTTGGAAAGGACAGGAGGAAGAAGAAGGGAAGGTTTTCTTCAGGGGACCCAAATTCTTTTCATGATTGCACAGGTGTTTGTGCTTGAAAACTTTCTGAAAAATCATCACCATTTCTTTCACAACCTGAAAGTGAGGATATCCCCTTCTGTCCAGCTATCCATTTTCATTCTGCCCATCTGTCTTTCTCTTAAACATACACACACCCCTTCCCTAGAGGAAAACATGCTGCTTTTGGGAAAAAGGCATGCGAATTAAATATGAAATTCCTCATATTTTAACAAGCAATATTGCATTCAACATCCTCCATGGAACAAATTCTGTTTAAATGTTGCAAATTTATTGTGGAGTGCTTCCATGTTTTTGGCTCAGATATAACTCTGTGTGTATGATTTACAAGTTCTGGCCTCTGAATGTATAATGTGAAAGATGATATAAAATGCAGAATTTTTTTTATTGTAAAATTTCCAAACTTAGAATTTACCGTAACATACCTCTGTGATCACATTAATACAAATGCATTAAAATGACTAGTGAAGTGTCACTTCTTCCCATTGGCCAGTTTTGCACTAGCACACAGGTTACTTCTAAAGTTGTGTTGTCCTTCTCTATGGATAAAACTTTTTCCTCATCTGAACATACTTCAGTTTGCAAAGCTTTAGGAAGGCAAAAGGTTGGGCATGGGTTTTGTTTTGTTTTTAAAAGATAAACTATTCTCCTGAAATTGTTGATTTATATTCTTTATTCCCCTCTATATCTGTTCTGACAGCTTTTAGCTTCTGTTAAGTAAACACGAACAAGGAATCTTGCAAGGCTGAAACAGTTCCTTTTGTGGCTCACCCCTTTCGATTGTAAAGCACACACTACAGTAGAGTACTAACAGCATCTCCTACAATTCAAGTGCTGAGGTTGAAGGGCAGAAATATTACTAAGTAGAAGCCTGTGACACTTTCTCAGGTGAAAATTTAAAAAAAAATTTGCTATTCCTTTTTCATTTAAAAATATGAAGCTTAATGAACTTTCACTAACAGCTAGGGAACCTGCTGAAGCAGCAGAAAGGCTTTCTCTACCTGCCTGAGACTGGTCAGTCTGGGATGAGGCAGAGGCTGAAGTTCTGAAAACTCCGTTTCTCTGCCCGAATTATGAGCACTGCTGGACCTGGGAATCTTGCAGCTTAATGGTTTCATTCTGATTCAGACTAAAAGCAATTAAATTAAAAATTAAAAATTAAGTTTTCAGACCACCAGAAATCTTCATTTGATTTCAGACCAATACTTAAGTCCTTCACTTCAAGGTTAGCCATATATGCTTAGAGATCCAATCTATGTGTCTTCTTGTTATTTTTTAAATATTGATGCAACTTCCTACTTGGTAGCAAAAAAGGAATGCAAGGAGAGATTAATAAAATTCAGCAATACTGACTTCTATATAGCCATATAATATATCTAAAAATTACAAACATGCACAATTTCAAACAGATTTCGTGAGGACGGTTTATTTGGTGCCCAACGTAAATAGATTCCCTGGGAGAACTGTAGACTTCTGCTCTAAGAGTCTCGGAGGGTTGAAGTTTTCACAGATTTGACTGTTTTTGGTACAAGCATTCATCATGTTGGTGTTGGTAGCAGGGCCACTAGGTGGAATGCTCTGGGGTTTGGTTTTACAGTTGCTTTTGGGATGGCTAATCAAATGTGTGGTTTTGCCACTGTTACTGGTTTTGTGGGGTTTATCACTTCTGGGCATGGACTGAGAGGTATCACTCTGCTATGTTGTTTGGCATTGGTTGATGGTATTATAAATTCTTTTGGAACTGTGCCCATTTCTGATTTCTATGGAATGGGAATGAGTGACCTCTATGTTCTTTTTCCCTCAAGGCTGATCTCAATGGCTTTGGAAAATTTTGAATACCCTTGGAATGTTTCGACCACCATGCTCATATTGTTAGGCCTTTTGAATGTTTTTCAGTTCTTGCTCTTGCTTAAACATTGGTATAAGGGTGGATACAGCGCAGCTCCTGCTACCACTGTAACAGACACTGCAGCTGCCCTGGGACCCACAACTGGAATTGCAGATACTCGGACCCTGCCAGTCCCTACAGCAGACATCCTGGCTACCCCAGAGGCTATTCAGGCTTCTGCACTGGGTACTGTGATTACTTAACTCCAGGAAGCACTTGCTTGATTACCCAGACTTTGGTAACAAGGGCTGCAGCTAATCAGCCCCCAGTGATGGGTGATGCAGCTAATCTAGGGACTCAACCAGTGCCAGTATCAGTCACCCCTGTACAGAAGAAGGAAACCACAAAAAGAGCAGGTCGTGATGGCCTACCAGGGACATCACAGGAGGCTGAGCCAGAGGTAAACACTCAATCCCTATCCCTCGGTGAGCTGTGAGATATACGTAGAGATTACAGTCGTCATGAAGGCGAGCAACTTCTTACTTGGCTTCTCCACTGCTGGGATAATGGAGCTGATGGTTTTGAGTTAGAGGGCAGTGAAGCCAAGCAGCTGGGACCGATGGCTAGAGAAGTGGGTATCAATAGGGGTCTTGCAAGTGGTGCAGAGCCACTCACTCTCTGGCGGCGACTCCTGCAAAGTGTAAGGAAAAGGTATCCCTTTAGGGATGATGTCATATACCATCCAGGCAAGTGGACAACCATTGAGAGAGGTGTTAAGACTCTCAGGGAAATAGCTGTGCGGCAGCTGATTTTTGCTGACCTGGATGACCCGCAGACACCAGTAGATCCAGATGCACTCAAAGTTACTGGACCCATGTGGTGCAAGTGGGTACTAAACGCGCCACCATCGTATGGCAACACATTAGTATTATTTAGCTGGGCAGATGCCGATGCACCAACGGTGGGCGACATATATAATCGGATGCAGAAATATGCAGATAATCTCTTTTCTTCCCCACAGGCCAGCGACTCAGCCGTGGAAAAAATGTCTGACAAATCCACAGAAATGCTTGGTAAGGTATTGGAAAAATTGTCCCAGATGGAGGACAGACCCTGCTCCCCACCTGCACCGAAGAATGTCTCAGCCATCAGGAGACAGAGTTCCCCTGCAAGACCTGCTTGGGAGAGATGGCACACATCATGAGGTGCCCTGTGGTATTTCCTGTGTGACCATGGAGAAGACATGAGAAAATGGGATGGAAAACCTACCTCGGCTTTACGGACACGCATACATGAGTTGCAAGGTGAACCGCTTAGGAACGGGGTTTCTTCCAGGAAACGTGTTGCTACAGTTTGCAATGGGAAGCTCTCCAGACAGCATAGATGGGCTTCAGAATCCTATTTACCAGACGTGAATAATGGGGATCAAATCTATGTGAGCTGCTCAAACCAAGATGTCGATAATGGACACTACGTTCAGGATTAGAGGGGCCCTGCCTCCAGCCAGGTGGAGGATAGGGACTACTGTGATTTTTGGACTGTGTGGATTTGATGGCCTGGCACATCAGAACCACAGCAGTATAAGGATCTAGTGGACACTGGTGCACAATGCACCGTAATACCAAGAAACTATAAAGGGACAGAATCAATTTGTATCTCTGGTGTGACAGGGGGCTCCCAAGAGCTGACTGTACTGGAAGCTGAAGTGAGTCTGACTGGGACTGAGTGGCAGAGGCACCCTATTGGGACCGGCCCAGATGCATTTTTGGTATAGATGACCTGAGGAGAGGGTATTTCAAGGACCTGAGTGGGTACTGGTGGGCGTTTGGTGTAGCGGCCATGGAGACAGAAGAAATTAAACAGCTGTCTACCCTGCCTGGTCTATCAGAGGACCCTTTTATTGTGGGGCTGCTGAGGGTCGAGGAGCAAAAGGTGCCTATTGCTACTACAACAGCGCACTGGCGACAATATCGTACTAATAGAGACTCACTGATCCCCATCCATGAGCTGATCCATCAACTGGAGAACCAAGGAGTCATCAGCAAAAGGCACTCCCCCTTCAACAGTCCCATATGGCCAGTGCAAAAGTCCAGTGGGGAATGTAGACTAACTGTGGACTATCATGGCCTGAATAAAGTAACGCCACCGCTGAGTGCTGCCGTACCGGACATGTTAGAACTCCATTATGAACTGGAGTCAAAGGCAGTGAAGTGTTATGTCATGACTGATATCGCAAATGCGTTTTTCTCCATTCCTTTGGCAGCAGAGCGTAGGCAACAGTTTGCCTTCACCTGGAGGGGCATCCAGTACACCTGGAATCGACTGCCCCAGGGGTGGAAATATAGCCCCACCATTTGCCATGGACTGGTCCAGACTGAACTGGAGAAGGGTGAAGCTCCAGAACACCTGCAGTACATTGATGACATCATTCTATGGGGTAATACAGCAGGAGAAGCTTTTGAAAAAGGGGAAAAAGTAATTCAAATCCGTCTAGAAGATGCTTGTGCCATCAATCGCGCTAAGGTCAAGGGACCTGCAAAAGAGATCCGGTTTTTAGGAATCAAGTGGCAAGACGGCTGCTGTCACATCCCAATGGACACAATTAACAAAATAACAACCATGTCTCCGCCAACTAACAAAAAGGAGACACAAGCTTTCTTAGGCGTAGTAGGCTTCTGGAGGATGCACATTCCCCCTTACAGTCAGATTGTGAGCTCTCTCTACAAAGTAACTCAAAAGAAGAATGACTTTAAATGGGGCCCTGAGCAACAATAGGCTTTTGAGCAAATTAAACAAGAGATAGTCCATGCAGTGGCCCTTGGACCAGTCACAACAGGACCAGATGTAGAAAAAAAGTGCTCTATACTGCAGCTGGGGACAACGGTCCTACCTGAAGCCTCTGGCAAAAGGCACCGGGGAGACTTGATTTCGACCCCTGGGGTTTTGGAGCCAGGGATACAGAGGATCAGAGGACCGTTATAGTCAGTCTGAAAAAGAGATACTGGCAGCCTATGAAGGAGTTGGAGCTGACTCAGAAGTAATTGGTACTGAGGCATGTTGCGGACTGCTTTCCGATGTTGAAGCGGGCTGGATGGAAGTCAGGCGCTGATTGGTTTTCAGAATCTATGCCTGCTTGTTCTGAGGAATGTCACAGAGTTGTTATTTCACCGCAGTAGCTGTGAATGTAGACATTTGTTTTGGCAGCTGCGGCTGCTGCTGCAGAACTGTTAGTAGTCCATGTGTCCTCAAGCCTGGAGCCGTTTTATCTCTTGATTGCTGGGTGTGGCATCATGTCTCTTGATTGCTTGGGCACAGCTGTGTGGCATCACCTGAGAGCAGCAAGTAGCTTCAGCTGTTCCTCTTGGTTCTTGCTCTGGCATAATAGGCTTCCCACATTTCCCCCTTTTTTTGTTTATTGTAACATGTGTTTCACAAGCAGTAAGTTTACCAATAAAGCCTGATGTTAAACCAGCAAATAAGGCAGTAAAGATTTCTCTGATAAATGCACGCGTCCCCGGAGGTCGGCGCTCGTCGGCATGTATTAGCTCTAGAATTACCACAGTTATCCAAGGAGCGGGAGAGGAGCGACCAAAGGAACCATAACTGATTTAATGAGCCATTCGCAGTTTCACTGTACCGCCCGTGTGTACTTAGACATGCATGGCTTAAGCTTTGAGACAAGCATATGCTACTGGCAGGATCAACCAGGTAAGTATTGACAAGCAGTTTTACTTTATGTTGCTCTGCTTGTACCCTCCCCGCTTTTTTGTTTTTTTGTTTGATTTTGGGGGGGGGGGGGAGGTTGATTATTTTGGGGGGGCGGGGGGGTGTTATGATCATTGACTATCATGAGCACCAGATATTTCATTTCTTCAAAGGTTCCACAAGATACTGCTCTCTTTCTTCTCTTCTCCTCAGCCCCTGTAGTTCAGACAGAAAGGGCCATTCAGAACTAGATTCAGTCTCAAGATCCTGCAACTGCTTGGAATCTTGTGTTCCATAAATTCTTTGGATGATATGGGGAATACTCATATTCTTTTATCATTCAGCCTTGTATCGGTGGCTGAGGCCAAATCCAACCTGCTGGCAATGTGTTCTGAGGCTGTTCGTTTGTCGGGTTCTCGGATTGAGTATTTACACAACAGACCCTTGCGCTCCTCTTCCAGTTTCCCTGTACGGGGTTTCCATCTTTATCAAATTTCGATCGACATTGATTGCTCCAGTGATAGCCCTTTTTATACCTAGGACATACTCTTTTGGGTGTTTTAGGTCTTCTCTGCTCATCCTTTGTCAGATTTGGACAGTTCCTTCTAATATGTCCCATTTGGTTACATTCAAAACATTTTACTTCTGCTCGTCCCACGACGAGTTGCTGAGCTAGGGCACTTGCAATTAAAGTAGCTCTATGCTCTTCAGTGCCTACGTTCTGACAGGCTTTGATAAATTCCGCTATTCTTCTGGAGGATTTCTTAGAGGGGCTAAAATTTTTTGGTAATCTGCATTTGCATTTTCATAGGCCAGTTATAACAACAGTCTTTCTAATACATTTTCGTCATCGATCTGCCTGCTTAATGCAGTTTGTAAATGGTCAATGAATGTGACATAGGGTTCTTGGACTCCTTGTCTGATGGCTGCAAAAGAGGGTTGGCATTTCCCTACCTCCCGAAAGCATTTCAAACACTTTACAGACAATGCAGAGATCTGTTGTAGTTGTTGTCGAGGTAGCCTGGCCTGTGCTTCTGGTGTTGAAAAGCGATTAGTTCCCAAATATTCATCTAAGTCATCCATATTTTCCAAACTGTCTATAGAAGCAGCCTCCTGGTACTCTGCCTGCCACACCGAATATTGTGCAGGAGTTAAAATCATTCATAAGAGTGATTTCCAATCATGTGGAGTCATAGTATATGAGTCCCCAATAACTGTTATTAAATTCAAAGTATAGTTACTGTGCAAACCATAGTCTCTCACCACCTTCCGTACTTCCTTAATCATTTCATAGGTGAGGTATTGATATTCAGGGGGATGATTTGGGCGGTATATTACCGGCATTGCTGTCAGCATGGTAAAATCTCCATTACGAGCAGCTTTCCCCCTCCATCTTTCTGCTAGCGTTTTATATTTCGTTGTATGAGACTCTAGTGTTTTTTTCAGAGAAACCAATAGGTGGCTTGGCAGACACAGGATATGGAGGAGCTGTCGGTGCTCTGGCCGTAGCCGCTGCTGCTGCCGGCTGCAAGATCTCTTGCACTGGAGGGATGGCAGCAGCCGTTTCTTTTGCTGATGTTAATCCTGTGAAATCTGGATTATAAGGATCGTTTGATTCTCCAGGGATTGTTTCGTATGCAGGCTCCTTTTGCTCTTTCACATCCACCAAGGTATTAATAGGAGTGGATGCCTGAGATTTCAAATACTCCTCTGCAGGCTGAAGTGCAGAGAGTACTGTGAAAACAACCCTCCATGTTCTTCCTAGCTTTTGTATTTCATCCCCCACTTTCACCCAAATCTTTGCATCATAGGTCCCTGATACAGGGAACCAGGTACAGTTGTCTTTGATCCATGCCAACAACTGCATCAATTCCACTAATTGAACCTTATGGCCTTGTTCTCTTAGTAAACGCTGTAATATCTCAGTGTAGAGCTTATGCTCTTGAGGACCAGCCTGTCCCATGTTTATTGCCATTGTGGAACTCACGGGTTCCTGGGGTTCTCACTGGTCCTGTGGGACTTTGCTCGCAAAGTAGGTCCCTGTTGGGGCACCAATTGTTGCAGACTGCTTTCCGATGTTGAAGCGGGCTGGACGGAGCCCAGGCACTGATTGGTTTTCACAATCTATGCCTGCTTGCTCTGAGGAATATCACGAAGTTGTTACTTTGCCACAGTAACTGTGAATGTCAATGTTGTTGTGTTTTGTTTTTTTTTTTTGCTGCTGCTGCAGAACTGTTAGCAATCCATCTCTCCTCAAGCCTGGAGACGTTTTATCTCTTGATTGCTGGGTGTGGCATCATGTCTCTTGATTGCTTGGGCACAGCTGTGTGGCATCATGTGAGAGCAGCAAGTAGCTTCAGCTGTTCATCTTGGTTCTTGCTCTGGCATAATAGGCTTCCCACAGAGACACAGCTCCTCCTGGCACCCAGATTGCCAGTGTTGAACTGGATGTTTAAAGGGAAGACCCCCTCTACACATCATGCAACTGATGCTACGTGGAGTAAGTGGTTTACACTGAATACTCAGCGGGCTTGAATAGGGAACCTCAATCACCCAGAAATTCTGGAAGTAATCATGGACTGGCCTGAAAGCAAAGATTTTGGAATGTTGCCAGAGGAGGAGGTGATGCTCGCTGAAGAGGCCCCACCATACAATAGACTATCAGAGAATGAGAAGCATCATGCCTTGTTCACTGATGGATCTTGTCATATTATAGGCAAACAGCAAAGGTGGAAAGCTGCTGTGTGTAGTCCTATGCAACAAGTGGCAGAAGCGGCTGAGGGAGACAGTGAGTTGAGTCAGTATGCAGAAGTAAAAGCCATCCAGCTGGCTCTTGATATTGCTGAGCGAGAAAAATGGCCAGTAATCTACCTGTATACTGACTCGTGGATGGTAGCAAATGCCCTGTGGGGATGGCTGAAGTACTGGAAGAGAAACAACTGGCAGTGCAGAGGCAAACTCCCCTGGGGAGCTGAATTATGGCAGGATATTGCTGCCTGATTAGAGAAGCTGGTTGTGAAGGTACATCACGTAGATGCTCACGTCCCCAAGAGCAGAGCCACTGAGGAATAACAAAACAACCAGCAGGTGGATCAAGCTGCTAAGATCAAAGTGTCCCAAGTAGATCTGGACTGGCAGCATAAAGGCGAACTATTTTTAGCCTGGTGGGCCCATAATACATCAGGTCATCAAGGCAGCGATGCCACATATAGATGGGCCCGTGACCGAGGGGTGGATTTGACCATGGATACTATCACACAGGACATCCACGAATGTGAAACTTGTGCTGTAATTAAACAAACCAAATGACTAAAGCCACTGTGGTATGGAGGACGATGGCTGAAATATAAGTATAGAGAGGCCTGACAGATTGATTACATCTCGCTTCCACAAACCTGACAAGGCAAGCGCTATGTGCTCACAATGGTGGAAGCAAGTACCAGCTGGTTGGAAACATAGCCCGTGCCTCATGCCACTGCCCATAACACTATTATGGACCTTGAAAAGCAAATTTTGTGGCGACATGGCACTCCGGAAAGAATCGAGTCAGACAAGAGGACTCATTTCTGAAATAGACTCATAGACACCTGGGCTAAAGAGCATGGTATTGAATGGATATATCACATTCCCTACCATGTACCAGCTGCCGGGAAAGTGGAACGATGTAATGGGCTGTTTAAGATGACACTGAAAGCAATGGGTGATGGGAATTTCAAAAACTGGGATGAACACTTAGCAAAGGCCACCTGTTTAGTTAATACCAGGGGATCTGTTAATCGGGCTGGCCCTGTGCAATCAGAGCTGTTGCGCACTGTAGAGGGGGATAAAGTCCCTGTGGTTCATGCAAGAAATTTGTTGGGGAAAACAGTTTGGATTACTCCTGTGGGGTTCCCACGAGACAATGGTGGGAGCGAGGTACTGAACGAGCTATGTCCAGGCATGTCCAGGGGGTGGTAATGGGGTGGTGATGAAGTGACCAATCATAATACAGAACAAGAGCCTTGGCTATGAGACCAACAAGCTATGGGGGAAGTTGAGGACCTTGGCTATGAGAAAAATAAGATATAGGGAAGCTGAAAAATAAGAAAGAATGCTGCACCTGCAAGATATAACTTTTTAGCATAAGCCAATCAGAACTAATATAGAGGCATGTGAACAAAGCATACTGACCAATCATAATAGAAATGACATGTACACAGAGCGTGTACAAAAATAGAATAGTATAAATGTACCCTCAATAGAATAGTATAAATGTACCCTCAGATACGTAAATAAACGAGATCTGCTTAATGATCATATTGGTCTGTGTGAAGTGTCTCCGTGCCCTCTCGCGAACACTGACATACTCCTGCCTTGAGCAAAGGCAAACCTATGCGTGGAATTGCTTTTGCTCAAGGACCTGGGTGCACGTGGTGCATGATGCAGGAGGATGAGCAAGTTAGATGTGTACCCCAAGGAGGTTTAATTTTGGATGAGAATAGCCAATAACTGTATGATGCTAAGTGTCATTTCTTATAGTAAGAATCACCCCAGACCCTGAACATGGGCTGCACCAGATACGCCAGCTGCAAGCTCCAGATGCAACACATCATCCTACTGTGCCCCACTTCACCAGTCCATGACCCTTTATTGAGGCCTGGTCCCGAGCTGCCAACTGAGTGAATCCCACACCAATGTTTTTCCTGCCCTGAGAGACTATGATGAGAAATGGAACCCACGGATTTGGACTGAATTGATTCAATGGACTTCTTGGAGAGATGGCCCATGGACTGGAGAGAATATCTGTGTGGATGTGTATGTATGTTGAGGGATGGTGAAAATAGTAGTGATTTGATGTAAATGATATAGAATAAGGGGTGGAATCCTGTCCTGGTTTCATTGGGATTTTGTTTCAGTGTGTGGCCAGCCATGGTGATCAAGGCCCTTAGCAGTTAAACCCAGGGCAGCTGACCCTGGCTGGCCCACAGGTGTATTCTATATCATTAACATCAAGTTCACTATAAAAGGGAGGGCTTGGTGGGGAGAGGTGGGACTTTTCCTGCTGTCTTTGCCTCTGCTCTTCCCACCTATTTCCAATGATTGTGATTATTGGAGCAACTTGCCTGTGCTCTGTAGATAAGTAGTTTTGTCTCTTTTGTATTGTCATTTATATTGGTTTCTTCATTTCATTAAATCTGTTTAACTTCAACCTACAAGTCTCCCTCCTTTTCCCAATTCCCTTCCTCATTTGGGGAAGGAACATTGGGTGAGAGAAAAACTGTTTATTGTTTAGCCCTGGGTACAGGCTAAATGAGGATAGTAAGGTTTAAAGCTTGAGAGCTTTATAGGCTTGGTTACTAGAAAAGAAAATCATGGTACTGTGGTGGGTTGACCCTGGATGGATGCCAGGTGCCCACCAAAGTTGCTCTATCACTCCCTCTCCTCAATTGGACAGGGGAGAGAAAATCTAAGACAAGGCTCATGAGTCAAGATGTGGACAGGGAGATCACTCACCAATTACTGTCATGGGCAAAACAGATTCAACTTGGGGAAAATTAAATTAATTTATTACCAATCAAAACAGAGTAGGATAATGAGAAATAAAACCAAATCTTAAAAACACCTTCCACCCACCCCTCCCTTCTTCCCAGGCTCAACTTTACTCCTGATTTTCTCTATCTCCTCCCCCTGAGTGGCACAGGGGGACAGGGTATGGGAATTGCGGTCAAGACATGTGGTCTCTGCTGCTCCTTCCTCCTCGGGGGGAGGACTCCTCACACTCTTCCCCTGCTCCAGCATGCGGTCCCTCCCATGGGAGACAGTCCTCCCTGAACTTCTCCAACATAAGTCCTTCTCATGGGCTGCAGTTCAGTTCTTCACGAACTGCTCCAGCATGGGTCCCTTTCATGGGGTGCAGTCCTTCAGGAACAGACTGCTCCAGCATGGGTCCCCCATGGGATAACAAGTCCTGCCAGAAAACCTGCTCCAGCATGGGCTCCTCTCTCCATGGGACCACAGGTTCTTCTAGGAGCCTGCTCCAGCGCAGGCTTCCCACAGGGTCCCAGCCTCCTTCAGGCGCATCTACCTGCTCTGGTGTGGGGTCCTCCACGGGCTGCAGGTGGATATCTGCTCCACTATTAACCTCCATGGGCTGTAAGGGGATAGTCTGCCTCATCATGGTCTTCACCACGGGCTGCAGGGGAATCTCTGCTCTGGTGCCTGGAGCACCTCCTCCTTCTCCTTCTTCACTGACCTTGGTGTCTGCAGAGTTGTTTCTCATATTCTCACTCCTCTCTCCTGGCTGCGATTGCTACTGTGTAGCACCTTCCCTTCTTAAATATATTATAACAGAGGCACTACTGCTGTTGCTGATTGGCTCAGCCTTGGCCAGTGGTGGGTCCATCTTGGAGCCAGCTGGCATTGGCTCTATTAGACATAGGGGAAGCTTCTAGCAGCTTCTCACAGAAGCCACCCCTGTAGCCCCCCTGCTACCAAAACCTTGCCATGCAAACCAAATACAGGTACTTTCCACAGAAAGTGACTATAAAATTAACTAATTAACATTATACACACATATATATGTATATACATTTTTTTTTCAGTAAATTCAACTAATATTTAAGCAGTGGACATTTCACCAATAGATTTTTAATTATTGGTACGCATGCAATAGCTTCTGTTCAAAGTTTTTATAGTATTTTACAGGCATTAACATATTAAGTCTCAGATTTGTGAGATGGAAAAATAGAATTAGAAGAGTAATATTGCCCTCACTGCATGCAGGAGGGGAGGATGGAGAGGGCAAAGAGAAATGTATGTAATATGGCAATATTATATAACAATGAGTCTCTGTTTTTAGCCAATAATCCCCTACCACAAGTGCTTGAATACATCTGATGTTTGCAGTTGCTTTTCCTGCAGAGAAACTTATTAAACTAATGCAGAAAGAATTAAAGCATGACTTCCACTTAACCTTGGGCAAGAACAGTGCACCACTCTCAGCAGAGCTCTGATATTGCTCTTACTTCCCCCCATCTTTACACAGTTCCTCCTTTCTTCAGCCCTTTTCCTCAGAAAAAAACCAAACAGGCTAGTGCTCCTGTCCAGATAGCTACCAGCTAGGAAAAAGTGCTGACAAAGAGTCAGGACACACAAATGAGTTTTCTGCTGGAAAAGGCTGAACCTGTCTATTATAACCTGTATTCAGATTATCAAGACTGCTTCTGCATCAACACGCCTCACAGCACGAGTAATGTATCTTTCTTGAATTTACCCCCTCTGTTCAAACCGTTAGACAATAGCCTCTTGGTATCAGGCAACATTTTGCTTCGGTACTCAAACTGATTTTTTTTCAATTTCCTTTTACCAACTGTTGAAGTTACAATGAGAAGTCCAAGGGCAATCAAGAGAGACTTGAAGGCCTTGGGACGACTGGTTAAGGGATCAGAAACACAAGTAGTGTTCTCTATACCTCCAGTTGCAGGGAATGATGAAGAAACAGGAAGAGCCAGGAGATCAAGACTTGGCTCTGAGTCTGGTGTCACTGGCAGAATTTTGGGTTTTTTGATCATGGGTCAGTCTACACGACACCAGGCCTGCTGGCGACAGATGGAGTACACCTGTCCCAAAGGGGAAAAAGGATCTTTGCACAGGAGTTAGCAGGGCTCATCAAAAGAGCTTTAAACTAGTATGGAAGGGTGAAGGAGATGATAAAACCAGGCTTGCCATAGATAAGCCTGGAGGGGGCATGCCAAAGTTTGTGGAATGGAGTGCTAGTGAGGTCCTTCGGTCTGCCGTCTCAGTTGAGGCAGGGGATGGAGAGCCATGTGGCAGCAGAGACACAAGGGTTATTGGTGGGTTAGAAGCCATGGAAGTGCCTGAGAATGGTCATGCAGGAATTAGGGCTCCTCCCCACAAAAAAGGTGGTGGGATCAATAGCGCAACTGAAGTGCATCTACACCAATGCATGCAGCATGGGCAACAAACAGAAGGAGCTGGAAGCCACTGTGCAGCAGGAAAACTATGACACAGTTGCCATCACAGAAACATGGTGGGATGATTCGCACAACTGGAGTGCTGCAATGGATGGCTATAAACTCTTCAGAAGGGATAGGCAAGGTAGGAGAGGCGGTGTGGTGGCCCTGTATGTTAGGGAGTGTTTTGACTGTCAAGATCTTGAGGATGGTGATGACAGGGTTGAGTATTTATGGATAAGAATCAGGGGGAAGGCCAACAAGGCAGATATCATGGTGGGAGTCTGCTATAGACCACCCAACCAGGATGAAGAGGCAGATGAAATATTCTATAAGCAGCTGGGAGAAGTCTTGCGATCAGTAGCCCTTGTTCTCGTGGGGGACTTCAACTTACTGGATGTCTGCTGGAAATACAATACAGCAGAGAGGAAACAGTCTAGGAGATTCCTGGAGTGTGTGGGAGATAACTTCCTGACACAGCTAGTGATGGAACCAACTAGGGAAGGCACCCCACTGGACCTCTTGTTTGTGAACAGAGAAGGACTTGACAGAATCACAGAATCACAGAATGTTAGGGATTAGAAGGGACCTCGAAAGATCATCTAGTCCAATCCCCCTGCCGGAGCAGGATTACCTAGATCATATCACACAGGAACGCGTCCAGGCGGGTTTTGAATGTCTCCAGAGAAGGAGATTCCACAACCTCTCTGGGCAGCCTGTTCCAGTGTTCAGTCACCCTCACCGTAAAGAAGTTTTTTCCTCATATTTATGTGGAACCTCCTGTGTTCCAGCTTGCACCCATTGCCCCTTGTCCTGTCAAGGGATGTCACTGAGAAGAGCCTGGCTCCATCCTCTTGACACTTGCCCTTTACATATTTATAAACATTAATGAGGTCACCCCTCAGTCTCCTCTTCTCTAAGCTAAAGAGACCCAGCTCCCTCAGCCTCTCCTCATAAGGGAGATGTTCCATCCCCTTAATCATCTTCGTGGCTCTGTGCTGGACTCTCTCTAGCAGTTCCCTGTCCTTCTTGAACTGAGGAGCCCAGAACTGGACACAATATTCCAGATGCGGCCTCACCAGGGCAGAGTAGAGGGGGAGGAGAACCTCTCTTGACCTACTAACCACACCCCTTCTAATACACCCCAGGATGCCATTGGCCTTCTTGGCCACAAGGGCACATTGCTGGCTCATGGTCATCCTGCTGTCCACTAGGACCCCCAGGTCCCTTTCCCCTACGCTGCTCTCCAACAGGTCTGTCCCCAACTTGTACTCATACATGGGGTTGTTCTTGCCCAGATGCAGGACTCTACACTTGCCCTTGTTATATTTCATTAAATTTCTCCCCGCCCAACTCTCCAGCCTGTCTAGGTCTCTCTGAATGGCTGCGCAGCCTTCCGGTGTGTCAGCCATTCCTCCCAGTTTGGTGTCATCAGCGAACTTGCTGACAGTGCACTCTATTCCCTCATCCAAGTCATTAATGAATATATTGACTAGAACTGGTCCCAGTACCGACCCTTGAGGGACTCCGCTAGACACAGGCCTCCAACTGGACTCTGTCCCATTGACCACCACTCTCTGGCTTCTTTCCTTCAGCCAGTTCACAATCCACCTCACTATCCGATCATCCAGACCACACTTCCTCAGTTTAGCTGCGAGGATGCTGTGGGAGACCGTGTCAAATGCTTTACTGAAATCGAGATAGACCACATCCACAGCTTTACCATCATCTATCCACCAGGTTATGTCCTCATAAAAGGCTTTCAAGTTGGTTAAGCATGACTTCCCCTTGGTGAAGCCATGTTGACTGCCCCTAATGATCCCCCTATCCTTGATGTGCCTAGAGACAGCACCAAGGACAAGTTGTTCCATTACCTTTCCAGGGATGGAGGTGAGGCTGACCGGTCTATAGTTACCCGTGTCCTCCTTCTTGCCCTTTTTGAAGACTGGAGTGACATTCGCTTTCCTCCAGTCCTCAGGCACCTCTCCCGTTCCCCATGACTTAGCAAAGATGATGGAGAGTGGCCTAGCAATGACTTGTGGGTGATGTGATGGTTGGAGGACGTCTGGGGTGCAGCAATCATGAAATGATGGAGTTTTCAATTCTTGGAGAAGTAAGGAGGAAGGTCAGCAGAACTGTTTCCTTGGACTTCCAGAGAGCAGATTTTGGCCTGTTTAGGAGCCTAGTTGACAGAATCCCTTGGGACACAGTCCTGAAGGGCAAGAGTCCAGGAAGGCTGGACACTCTTCAATAATGAAATCTTAAAGGCACAGGAGCAGGCCGTCCCCATGTGCCGAAAGATGAGCTGGTAGGGAAGAAGACCGGCCTGGCTGAACAGAGAGCTTTGGCTGGAACTCAGGAAAAAAAGGAGAGCTTACAACCTTTGGAAGAAGGGGAAGGTCAATCAGGAGGACTACAAGGATGTCATGAGGCTATGCAGGGAGAAAATTAGAAGGGCCAAAGCACAACCAGAACTTAATCTGGCTACTGCACTAAAAGGCAATAAAAAATGTTTCTATAAATACATTAGCAACAAAAGGAGGGCTAAGGAGAATCTCCATCCTTTATTGGCTGTGGGGGGAAACATAGTGACAAAGGATGAGGAAAAGGCTGAGGTACTTAATGCTTTCTTTGCCTCAGTCTTTAACAGTAAGACCAGTTGTTCGCTGGGTACCCAGCCCCCTGAGCTGGAAGACAGGGAGCAGAATAAAGCCCCCATAACACAAGGGGAAATGATTAGGGACCTGCTACGCCACTTAGACACGCACAAATCTATGGGGCCAGATGGGATCCACCCAAGGGTACTGAGGGAGCTGGCGGAAGTGCTCACCAAGCCACTTTCCATCATTTATCAGCAGTCCTGGCTAACCGGGGAGGTCACAGTTGACTGGAAATTAACAAATGTGATGCCCATCTACAAGAAGGGCCGGAAGGAGGAGCCACGGAACTACAGGCCTGTCAGGCCGACCTCAGTGCCAGGGAAGGTTATGGAGCAGATCATCTTGAGTGCCATCAAACGGCACGTACAGGACAACCAGGTGATCAGGCCCAGTCAGCATGGGTTTATGATAGGCAGGTCCTGCTTGACTAACCTGATCTCCTTCTATGACAAGATGACCTGCTTAGTGGATGAGGGAAAGGCTGTCGATGTTGTCTACCTAGACTTTAGTAAAGCCTTTGACACCATCTCCCACAGCATTCTCCTGGAGAAACTGGCTGCTCATGGCTTGGATGGACGTAAGCTTCGCTGGAGAAACAACTGGCTGGATGGCCGGGCCCAAAGAGTTGTGGTAAATGGAGATAAATCCAGTTGGCGGCTGGTCGCAAGTGGTGTTCCCCAGGGCTCAGCATTGGGGCCAGTTCTCTTTAATATCTTTATCAATGATCTGGACGAGGGGATCGAGTGCACCCTCAGGAAGTTTGCAGATGACACCAAGTTGGGCAGGAGTGTTGATCTGCTCGAGGGTAGAAAGGCTCTGCGGAGGGATCTGGACAGGCTGGATCGATGGGCTGAGGTGAATTGTATGAGGTTCATCAAGGCTAATTATCGGGTCCTGCACTTGGGTCACAACAACCCCATGCAACACTACAGGCTTGGGGAAGAGTGTCTGGAAAGATGCCTGGCAGAAAAGGACCTGGGGGGGTTGTTCGATGGCCAGCTGAATATGAGGCAGCAGTGGGCCCAGGTGGCCAAGAAGGCCAACAGCATCCTGGCTTGCATCAGAAATAGTGTGGCCAGCAGGACTAGGGAAGTGATCATCCCCCTGTACTCAGCACTGGTGAGGCTGCACCTCGAATACTGTGTTCGCTTTTGGGCCCCTCACTACAAGAAAGACATTGAGGTGCTGGAGAGAGTCCAAAGAAAGGCAACGAAGCTGGTGAAGGGTCTAGAGAATAAGCCTTATGAGGACTGAGTGAGGGAACTGGGGTTTTTTAGTCTGGAGAAAAGGAGGCTCAGGGGAGACCTTATCACTCTCCACAACTACCTGAAAGGAGGTTGTAGCAAGGTGGGTGTCAGTCTCTTCTCCCAAGTAACAACAGATAGGACGAGAGAAAACGGCCTCAAGTTGTGCCAGGGGAGGTTTAGATTGGATATTAGGAAAAATTTATTCACCAAAAGGGTTATCAAACATTGGAACAGGCTGCCCAGGGAAGTGGTTGACTCCACCATCCCTGGAGGTATTTAAAAGACATGTAGATGTGGTGCTTAGGGACATGGTTTAGTGGTGGACTTGGGAGTGTTAGGTTAACAGTTGGACTTAATGATCTTATAGGTCTTTTCCAACCAAACCGATTCTATGATTCTTAAAGCAATCGCAAATTGCCACTCTTTAAGTGTCAGCAAATTTCTTTAGTAGATCACTGTGAAATAAACATTCACATTCTCAAATTAGAAATGACCACTTTACAGGCATGAGAAAAAGTTTTAAAGAGGCAGATCTAAAAATATTTCAGCTGCAAAATAATTTCATATCTCATGTTGAAAAACTTGCATTAATTAAGAATTTTGTAGTGACAGTAATTTTAACAGTGCCATTTAGAAACATGACATTTAGGATGCCTCTATACTAAGTAAAAATTAAGAGGCTAAATTGGGAGACTTCTGTAATTCTTCTCAACAAAGCATCGTGTGATTTAACCCCCACTCCCTCAAAAAAACAAGAAAGCAAGACAATATCACCTAATATTCTTCTTTAATAGATTTTTTTTAACCGATTCCATCATCCAATTATTAGTGTAATCTTTAAAGTTTCTGTTGATTGGGGAAAAATCCATTTTCTCTACTTATCTTCAGAGAAGGAGCAGCTGATATAATTCTGATAATCGGAGGTAAAAACTGGCTTTGTGTGTATAACTGTATAAAGATACTGTACAATCAGAAAACCAACTTCAAACACGAATTTTCATTTACCAGAATATGGTATATCATTTCTTGAAAAAGTTCACTGCAGGCAAGACTGGGCACTATGTTTAAACTAAAAAGAAGGAGGTAGTATTCAAATTTGTGAAGGGAAAAAAAGAGATATGTGAAAAAGTGTAAAAGAACTATAGATAGGTATGAAACAATTTGATGGATTATATATGCAGCCTTTGTACTCCTACATAATGAGTGAAAACAAATATACATGACTGAATATTTAAACACCTCTTATGTATCTACATGGATGTACAAAATTCTAATGCAAGAACAAGTAATCAAAATAGCATAAATATATCAAGTGAAAATATTATTCCCGTTTACAGGTATTTATGGCTAATCTTTGGCTCCAAAGCCTATGTTTCTTCAAAAATAAAAATAAGGACTGAAAATGTAACAATATTTTCATCCCTTCCCTTAAAATAAGTGGAATTACTGTTTTATTGGTTGGTCAGTGGGTTGGTTAGTAGGTTGTTTTATTGTAATCCATGAATATCACATGCTGCATTAAATCATTTGCTTCAAAAGGTAATTAAATCTAATAAAAATATTAATACAATGGCCCATGGACTGGAGAGAATATCTGTGTGGATGTGTATGTATGTTGAGGGATGGTGAAAATAGTAGTGACTTGATGTAAATGATATAGAATAAGGGGTGGAATCCTGTCCTGGTTTCATTGGGATTTTGTTTCAGTGTGTGGCCAGCCATGGTGATCAAGGCCCTTAGCAGTTAAATCCGGGGCAGCTGACCCTGGCTGGCCCACAGGTGTATTCTATATCATTGACATCAAGCTCACTATTAAAAAGAGAGGGTTTGGTGGGAAGAGGTGCGGGTTTTTTCCTTGTTGTTGTGATTCCTGGAGTAACTTGCCAGTGATCTGTGGATGAGTATACTGGTGTCTGTTTTGTGCTGTCATTTATATTGATTTTCTTAATTTCATTAAATCTGGTTAACTTCATCCCATGAGTCTCCCTCTCTTTTTCCCAATTCCCTTCCTTGTTTGGGGAAGGGACATTGGGTGAGAGAAAAACTGTTATCGTTTAGCCCCGGGTGCAGGCTATAACAAAGACAGTTTATTTGGGGCCCAATGTAAATAGATCACCTGGGAGGCCCATAGACTTTTGGTTTAAGAGTCTTTGAGGGTTCAAGTTTTCACGGATTTGACTGTTTTTGGTATGAGTCTTCATTATGCTGGTGGCAGTAGCAGGGCCACTGGGTGGCATTCGCTGGTGTTTGGTTTTACAGTCTGCTTCCAGGACTGATAGTGTTTGACCTTCTTGGAAGCATCTTATCAATACCACCGTCTCTGGACAGGGATCCCAACTGTCTGGCTTCTCTACCATCCAATTCTATGCTATCTGCCCCATTATCCCAGCATCGGAGCAACCAGGTAATAATTGGCTCACGGTCATAACGACTTTCCTTATACTTCGCAGTTCTTTCAGGGATAAGGAGTGGTAGGTTATCTCTATGTCCGAGTCCTCCTGTGATTGTTCTGCTTTAGAAGGACCTTTCTTGTGTGATGGGTCTGCTTTAAAAAGACAATCAAGGAAACCCCCCTCTGTGTCAGGCCCTGACTCTGACTGAGAAGGGCCCTCACCTGGGTCATGTGATGGCTCTGCCTTAGAAGGCTCTGAGTCATCATCCTTCACTTTACTAGCTGATTTCTTTCGGTGTTTTCTCCTGGTTACAGGGGCAGCATAATACCTACCGCTGTTGCTGCACTGACATCTAATCACATACCACACCAGAAACACATTCAGGACACACAGGACACACACAAATAAAAGCACGCCCTGTTCGAATTTTGCAGGAATCAGCTTGGCAAAAAAGGAGCAGATACTATCAAAATCAGTTAAAAGACGCCCGGTGTGCGCAGCTACCGATTTGCAATTAAAGCTGCCCATCATTGTATCATAGAGATAAGAGATTGGAATAATAACTGCCCAGTTTATCACGACATAAATCAGTATCACAACCCATACCGAAACGACACATTTCGACCAGCACGCCCTGTTAAACCACATGTAAGCACTAACACACAGCGCATACGGCAAGTAAGGTCCTCTAGGTCAGCAAAAATCAGCTCCCGCACAGCTATTTCCCTGAGAGTCTTAACACCTCTCTCAATGTCTGTCCACTTGCCTGGGTGGTATATGACATCATCCCTAAAGGGATACCTTTTCCTTATGCTTTGCAGGAGTTGCCGCCAGAGAGTGAGGGGCTCTGCACCACTTGCAAGACCCCTATCAATACCTGCTTCTCTAGCCATTGGTCCCAGCTGCTTGGCTTCACTACCATCTAACTTGATACCATCGACTCTGTTATCCCAGCAGCGGAGCAGCCAAGTAACAAGCTGCTTGCCTTCATGACGACTGTAATCTCTACATATGTCTCGCAGCTCACTCAGGGATAGGGATTGAGATGATCTCCAGATGTCCCTTCCAACCCTAACCATTCTGTGATTCTATGATTTCTTTACCGAGAGAGTGGCTTCCTAGAGAGGTGGTTGTGCCCCATGCCTGTCAGTGTTTAAGAGGCATTTGGACAATGCCCTTAACTTTTGGTCAGCCCTGAAGTGGTCAGGCAGTTGGACTAGATGATCATTGTAGGTCTCTTCCAACTGAACTATTATGTTCTATTCTAAATTGAGGAATTGGTTTTCAGATCAAATCAAAATGATCATTTTCTTCATTTTTACTTTACTTTGATGAAAAAGGATTAAAATATATTTCAGACGCTTTTTAGAAACGCAAAGGAAAAAGAAAGTTCAAATTCACAACAGAGCAACATAAGAAGTCATTAGGGGTCACATCACACGCATCCTTCTTTTGCAAAACAGCTCAATATCTAGAGCTCTCACCATCGCCTAGGAAAATCCATGTGACTTTCCTCATATATCTGTGGGCAGCTGAGCCTAGAATCTCCTGCCTCTCAGGAAAATTCATAACCCCCAAGACATACTATATCTCCTGAAGCAAGGTACACATGTTCTCCTTTCCCTAAACAAATATAAACTAGAGCAGGAACCAAAACCTTCTTCCCAGGGAAGGCAACCACTAGACCAGAGAGGAGTTCTCACTTTTTTGCTCTGTCAAAGCAGAACAACTGAGACATGATATTCATATTGAAATTATCCATGCCAGAAGTGCTATGCAAAGTAAATGTACAGGTTCAAATCCTCTCCAGCAGAGGATGGAAATTAGTCTTCACTTTCAACATCTAAGCTGAACGGTTTCGATTCCTGAGCTGATCAGTGACAGGAAACATTCATGTACACACTCAAATATACATGCTGAAAATTATATTAGTATTGTTATTGTATTGATATTTTATTGACTAAATTAATTGTATCAATTTCTCTCTCTAAAACATCAGTTAATTGAAAATACAATGTGTACAACACAAAATATTTTACAAAATGACAGAAGTAATCTTCCACAATCCTGCTTACGCCTTTCCCTACGTGTATTTGTTACAATCCCCTTTATACAGAGTGACGTGCCTTAGGAGTTCTGCACTAATGAGTGGGTAGGAAGGAGACTGCTCAGCTAGGAAGTTCAATATTCAGTTCTACCATTATCTTTCAAAACAAAATTTCATACTTCATACATTAAAACACCTATCCCTACCAGAAATAAAATGGAGCTCCTGCAGGATTTTCCTCCTTAAAACTAAACATATTCAAAAATCTCCATTTTTTTCATTATTCAGCGTGTATCCAGATCTCTCTGCTAGCCATTTCTCTTCAACAGTATTTCAACAGATGCAATATAATTTTAACATTTCTTTAAAATTTCCCAATTTACATACTGCACACTCCAGTCTTACCATCCTTTTGACAGCATAGCGCTCTGCCTGCATTGCCAAAACAAATCAGCTAATTATGTAGCTAGACAGAGCAGTGATCAGATAGACCTCATATTCATTTGTTTAAAACAAAAAGGAAAATCCAGAAAAGCTAACAAGAAAGAGAATACATGATGTTCAAAGATGTTCTAGTTATTGGCCTACATAACTGTGATCTTGTTAGTTTTACCTCTGCTCCTCATCATCTTTTCATGCTATTTACCCTCTAACACTCCAGCAAGCTCCATGCTAGCAGGCCTGAGTGAAACCTCACGTACCGCCATTGCGAGCAGCTCAGTGAAGGGTAGAGGTTTGGAATACAAACCAAGCTTCTGGGGATATAAAAATCTGTCTCTGACATTTATGAACATTGGTCAGTGTAATGGAATGCAATTGCTGAATGGCCCTTTTGCAATTTAATTCAATATAAGGAAGGAAACAAGTTTTTTTCAATGAAATGGCTTTGGTTATACTTAAAAAGGCAAACAATCAAATGCCTTCCAAAAGAAACCCAACAACAAAACAACCTATGTATACTTATTTATTAGATGTTTTTTGATATGCAAAACAGGAGATAACCTGCAATATCAAGCAGTCCAGAGAGATTACATTTACATGCAATGAGGCCTTTTCTCTTTCCATTACACCTTTGCCAGCAGCATTACTACTGGTTGTAATTTAAAAATTAGGTTCCATTACAGTTTGTCACAGGTATATGCAACACTGAAATAGATGGTCAAGTTCCATTTCTAAAAACAATATGTATTACATTTACAAACCTAAGTGTTGAAAGTATTTATTGAATTATGGCATGTAGAGGGGTTTTTGGAGCAGAATGGTCATGTAATGAGCCAGAAGTATGAGAGTATGGAGTGAAGGCCTAGCTGCGTGAGAAGATTCATGTAGCTAGTGTCAACAAGCCGACCTTGGAGAGATGAGGAAAAACAGCAGCTGAGCAAACAAGAATTGAGGGAGTAGCCGGTGGGAACCGAACACGGAGGAGAAGAAACAAGAACTGATGGAGCCAATTAAGGAAGGACCAGTGGCAGAGCAGTGACCAATCAACACATCAAAGAAGAGTATGTTTAGTAATATTAACGAATAGCAATGCACATGCTTACAGCCAGGGAAAGTACAAAATGTATAAAAGGGACAGCTTATGCTTAATAAAGCGTCTTCACTTTGATTCACATTGGATTTTGTGGAGGCGTGTTCCTTCTCCTCAGATGGTGACCCTGATGAGACGCTGATCGACGGCAAGTTTGGGGAATAGCCCAGAAGGAGGTACACCCGCTGGAGTACGGCTCAGCAGGTCTGAAGACCGGGGCGAGACGGAGGACGACTCGCAAGAAAAGAAAAGAACGTTGCAACGGGACACTTAGTGAGGTGAGCAGCCGGGGGAAAAAGGAGATGGGCCAAAATATTTCTAAAGAAGAAAGTGCGATAGTAAGGCTTCTCCTACATATCCTCTCTAAGAGAGGAGTGAAACATGATGAGCATTTGCTCCGGAGACTGTTAGTTTGGTGTCAAGAGCATGGGTTCCCTTCGGACCCCCAGAGCGCTTTTAAGGTGGACACTTGGGAAGATATTGGAAAGGGTTTATGGGACGCGATAAGCAGTGGAGAAAAGGAGGCAATAGAACTGGCAACTGCATGGAGGGCTGTTCTTACTGCTCTTCAAGAAATGAAAGCAGAGAGGGCTGTTGCAGCAGGGGCTTTTACGGCTCTGCGTCCAACAGAGGTTAACCCTGGGGCGAGAGGTCTTCGTGTTTTTGGTCAGCCGCCAATACCGGTTTTTTCAAACCCCTCCGCACCACCAGAAGAGCAGGAGAAAATTGAAATACCCCCTAAACCAACAGGGGAGCCCCCTAAACCGGAGGAAATGGAGGTTGATGAGCATCAGCCCGAGCCCACCCCCCCACCCTTCAAGCCTCCGCGAGCCGCCAATCTCGCAAATCGCGCCGAATACGAATATCCCCCTCTGCCCCCGTCGTCTCCCCCATCGCCTGATGGCGGTCCAGGGAAATTTAAGGATCCGGTGGCTTGGGCGGAAAAATTGTTAGCAAAATTACAAGACCTGGAAAGACAGACGACCTTAACTGAGCGACAACATAAGGAGGAGCAGAGGAGAGAAGAAGAAAGGGAACGCCTACGCGGGGGGGCCAGGGGGGCCGGGGGGGGTGCTGAGGCGGCTGGGACTAGCCGCATGAGAAACATGGATGGGAATGTTGGTATGCACTCTGTCATGGGGGACGGGGGAGGAGACGATCCGCGATTACGGTGGCGAGGAGTTATACAGAATGCGCTAGTGGAGGGGGAGATTCTGCCCACAGCTTTCCCAGTTATTTTGGGAAATCGGAGAGAACCACCGCGCTGGGTAGGATTACAGTGGGAGATTGTTAAGGAGGCACGGAAAGCGGTACAACAAAATGGGTTGCATGCACCTTATACCCAAGCATTTATAAATAGTATCTTTATGTCTACGCTTTTAACACCTTTTGATTTTAAGCAATTGATGGCGATGATTTTAACCCCGATGCAGGAACTCTTGTGGCGGACGAGGTGGCATGACGCAGCACAGGCTGCAGCGGTGGAAAACCTGGGGAGGGGAGATAATGATCCTCTTTTAGGGATAACATTTGACCAACTGGTGGGAGAAGGGCAGTTTAGCGATCCACAACGACAGGCACGACTTAGACCAGAAGCCTTGGCACTTACTGCCACCTTAGCCCGAGAGACTTTTAAAACCCTCCCAGAAGATGGGAAAGTAATTCCTGCCTATACAAAAATAAGGCAAGGTCCATCTGAGCCTTATATGACATTTTTAGAAAGATTGCGTGAAGCATTGGAAAGGGCATCGCTGACCGATGTAGCTCGAGAGGCGTTGCTAATGTCGTTGGCAGTCGACAATGCTAATCCTACTTGTAAGCGCATTTTACAGACATTACCCAAAAATTCTAGCCTGGCAGAAATGATGGATGCGTGTGAGCGCGTAGGAACAACGGAAGAAACAGCAGGATACATGGCGTCAGCCTTTGCGGCTGCGGTGAAACCTCTAGTACGATCAGGGAGAGGCGATCAGGGACCAAAATGTTACAACTGTGGCAAACCGGGACACCTTAAGGCTCAATGCCGAGTAAAAAGTCACGAGTTTGCAGGGACCTGCAATCGCTGCCGGAAATACGGTCACCGTGCAGATGAATGCCGATCTAGATTCACTAAGCAGGGAACTCGGCTGGGAAACGGGGGGCGAGCGCGAGGAGACCCAGCGCGATGACACAAAACAGGTCTTCCACCCGGGCTGCCTGGATGGCGTCGCCGCCGCCACAAGAGGGAGTGCTGGGGTGGACATTGCCACAGCAGTAGAGGTGACTCTGATAGACCCGCAAGTACAATGTATACCCACCGATATGAAAGGCCCACTGGGTCACGGGTTGAGTGCCTTACTTATCGGGCGATCCTCTACGACCCGAAAAGGTCTTTTCGTTTTACCCGGTATAATCGATGCTGATTTTACAGGGGTCATATCTATTATGGTATGGACCCCCCTGCCACCAATTCATATACCCAAAGGAGAAAAAATTGGACAACTGGTCCCCTTTAAATCAGCTGTGCCCACAGCTGGGAATCAGATAAGAGGGGCTGGGGGTTTTGGATCAACAGGCCAGGCTGACATTTATCTGGCAATGGATATCAGCAAGGCAAAACCAACAGAACGGGTAACACTAAAAGAACCTGGTGGGAAAACGTGCGTGGTCATTATGCTGATTGATACTGGAGCAGACGTTACAATAATCAGTCAAGCAGCGTGGCCTCATTCGTGGCCATTGGAGATCCCCCCTACGCCCATTTTGGGGGTCGGGGGAATACAGACCACTAAAATCAGTACAAATGTGATTTGTTGCAAATTGCAGGATGGGAGTACCTGTACAGTAAGACCATATGTGATGCCTGTCCCCATTTGTCTACTGGGGAGAGATGCATTAAGTCAATTAGGGGCACGTTTGGTAACTAACAGTGAGGGTTTTTAGAGGCGGCCATTGATGAAGGGCGACCAATCCTAAAACTAACCTGGAAAACAGAAACCCCAGTTTGGGTTGATCAATGGCCGCTGTCTGCAGAAAAAATCGCCCACCTTGAAAGCTTGGTACAGGAGCAACTGGAAAAAGGTCATACTGAGCCCACAACAAGCCCATGGAACACCCCAATATTTACTATTCCGAAAAAAAGTGGCAAATGGCGTTTGTTACATGACCTTCGAAAAATCAATGAGGTCATGGATGATATGGGAACCCTACAACCAGGGCTCCCATCCCCCAATATGATCCCTAAAGATTGGGACATTTTAATCATTGACTTAAAAGATTGTTTCTTCACCATCCCTTTGCACCCTGATGACTATCAGAAATTTGCTTTTTCGGTGCCATCAGTGAACAAAGCTGCACCTATGAAACGCTATCATTGGGTTGTGTTACCACAGGGGATGAAAAATTCACTGACAATGTGTCAAATGTATGTGGCCTGGGCACTTGCTCCTGTGCGAAGGAATTTTCCAAATTTGATTATATACCATTATATGGATGACATTCTAATAGCAGGGAAACAATTGGATAAAAACCAATTGATTAATACACTGCAGACTGAACTAGCAAAAGGTGGATTGCAAATAGCCCCAGAAAAGGTACAACAGGAGGAAAATTGGAAGTACCTTGGGTGGGAAATTACCAAAACAACTGTTAGACCCCAAAAACTAGAAATTCGTGTGAATATCAGTACTTTAAATGATGTACAAAAACTGTTGGGAGACCTCAATTGGGTGCGAACCCTGTGTGGTCTCACCAGTGCTGAATTGGCACCTTTGATGCAATTGCTAAAGGGAGGAGGCGGTGCAGATGCCCCCCGCACATTGACACAGGAAGCTGAGCAGGCATTGAAACACCTGAGTACCAAAATAGCTATGGCATACACTCACCGTTGGGACCCAGATTACAGTATTGGAGTATTGGTTATCAATCACGATCGCCACCCCCTGGCATTAATTATGCAGTGGGTGACTGACAAGGATCCTCTACATGTGCTGGAATGGATCTTTTTGCCTATGCAACCAAAACGTACCATCACTACGAAAGTAGAGGCCATAGCACAACTTGTAATGAAAGGAAAGCAGAGGGTTGTAGAGATAGCAGGCGTCGAACCTGCTTTTTTGGTTATTCCACTGGTTGCAGAGTATCTACAATGGGCATTACAAAATTCCATACCATTACAAGTTGCGTTATTGGATTATAGGGGCAAGTTGAAGGTACATCTACCCCCTCACAAATACTTCTCTGTGCTGCAATTGGGTCAATGGGAAGAATTACCAAAAAGGTCAGAACGTCCGGTCAGTGGTGTCACCGTTTTTACAGATGCTGGAGGCAAAGCTCAAAAAGCAGCACTAACATGGCTAGACAATGGGAAGTGGCATGATGTAATTTTATCTGACATTCAAGGGTCTACACAACAATTAGAATTGCGAGCTGTGGTGGAGGTCTTCAGGCGATGGAACACAGCACCTGTTAATGTGGTATGTGACTCTTTATATGTCGTAGGGATTGTCCAGAGGATGGAGCGTGCTCTGCTCAAAGAGATAGCTAATGAACAACTATACCAACTTTTTCATGAATTATGGCTTTTGCTGACAGAGCGACTGCATCCATATTTCATCACACATATCCGTAGTCACACAGGACTCCTGGAAGGCTTAGCTGAAGGCAATGCTCGGGCAGACAAACTTGTCGCACCTGCCTGGGCTGCGCCTTCAATTGATCGCTTCGCTCAAGCACAACGATCCCATGCCTTTTTCCATCAATCTGCTAAGGTACTGCGGCGTCAGTTTGGGCTACGCAGTGTAGATGCACGTGGGATAGTCCAGTCCTGTCCAGACTGTCAACATCTTGGGGGTGGTTTAGCACCTGGTGTCAACCCCCGCGGTACTGGACCGTTGGAGATATGGCAAATGGATGTAACACACATCCCCGAATTTGGACGGCTGAAATATGTCCACGTGAGTGTTGACTGTTTGTCCCTTGCTACCTGGGCTACAGCACAAACAGGCGAATCCAGCAAACACGTTCAACGACACATGCATTCTGCTATTGCAGCCCTGGGCATTCCACAGACGATTAAAACGGACAATGGCCCAGGCTATGTGGCACGTGCCACGCAGGACTTTTTCCAACTGTGGGGTATAACACATGTAACAGGTGTCCCACATTCACCAACGGGACAAGCTATTGTGGAGTGCATGAATCAAACTCTGAAACGCCTTTTACAAAAACAAAAAGGGGGAGAGCCAGGGCTATCTCCTCCTGACAGGTTGTGTAAAGCGCTTTATGTACTTGCCACAGGACTACTCTGTACCTCCAGCGGTAAAACATGGTGCAGGGTTAAAGGGAGGTATGGAGGCTTTTCAGAAAGAACAGGAACAAGCCAAAGTGATGGTAAAAAATGGGGTGACTGGTGTGTGGGAAGGTCCAATGAAATTAATAACGTTGGGTCGAGGGTATGCATGTGTTGTTACAGATACAGGAGCCAAATGGGTACCAGCTAAGTGGGTGAAGCCGTGGCTACAAAAACAACCTGAACTACAGGAGCCAACTCAGGACCTGCCTCGGAACACTGACCTCTCGAGAGATCCAGTGCCCTGACTGTGGGAAGTGTGAAAAAAGGTTTGCGTGGGAGGTATAGAAAAGGGAGCAAAAGGCGCAGTCATGATGAAGCAAGGGGTTGTTTTTTCTGTGTTAAGCCTGCTTTGGATCCTGGACCTGACAAAAGGTCATCAACCGATAGTCCTTCCACCGACACCGTGGAAGGGGAGTCACAACGTTTGGGTGACTCTGATGCGGAGCTTGAACCAGACGCAGTTTTGTGCCTCCTTAGCTCAGCCTGAACAACCCTTTCATACATTTCTAGTGGGGGTCCCCTTAAACAGATCTGAAAGTAAGGAGATAGTGGCAGGGTTGAATGTGCTGAAACAGAGCCTCTGTGAGAATGCAATGAAATGTGGCGAACATTGGGATTTATGGGACGATAGCTTGCCTGTCAGTCCCTTAGAGCCCCAAGAACTTGACATCCTAGGAACTTTAGAGGCAGAATCCTGTGTGTTTTTCAATTACACAGAGGGATCAAACATTTATCAGAACGACATAAAGAGATTACAAAATGTCACACCCAGTAATCCATTGTGGCAAAATGAATCTATCTGGTGTGCAAACGTAGGGCGCAGTCGAACAGAGCCAGCACCGGATTTGGCCATGCCTAGAAAATTACCAGAAGGTTTATTCCTAATTTGTGGAGATAGGGCTTGGCCAGGGCTGCCCAGTAAGAAACTGGGAGGTCCGTGTACCATAGGTAAATTAAGCTTACTAATGCCTACACGAAAGGTCATATTAAACCACACTAACCTACACAAGATTAAAAGAAGTGTCACTACCTTAGGGAAAGAATGTAAAGATGAGGTAGAACTATGGTCTAGGACCAAAGTAGTTCTTTCTTCTATTTTTGCACCGGGTGTTGCTGCTGCACAAGGACTAACACAATTGCGAAATTTAGCTTGCTGGGTTGCAAAAAGAGCTGATCAAACTTCTAGAATTTTAGGAACATTAGCCAATGATGTAGATAGTATCCGACATGCTACCTTACAAAATAGAGCTGCTATAGATTTTTTATTATTAGTGCACGGTCACGGATGTCAGGAGTTTGATGGGATGTGTTGCATGGATCTGAACGATCATTCCAAGTCAATTCATAAGCAGATCAAAGAGCTCATGGATGCCACAGAGAAAATACGGGAACAGCATGGGTTCCTGGATGACTGGTTGGGTAATTTGGGAATTGGAGGGTGGCTGGTCGGATTGATTAAAATGCTATTGATGGGATTGTTTGTGATTTGTATTATCATCCTTGTATTACCGTGTTTATTCTCCTGCTTGCAAAGGGCCCTGCAGCGGACAATAAACACGGCCTTTCTGGCTCAAGAAAAGAAAGGGGGAATTGTAGAGGGGTTTTTGGAGCAGAATGGTCATGTAATGAGCCAGAAGTATGAGAGTATGGAGTGAAGGCCTAGCTGCGTGAGAAGATTCATGTAGCTAGTGTCAACAAGCCGACCTTGGAGAGATGAGGAAAAACAGCAGCTGAGCAAACAAGAATTGAGGGAGTAGCCGGTGGGAGCCGAACACAGAGGAGAAGAAACAAGAACTGATGGAGCCAATTAAGGAAGGACCAGTGGCAGAGCAGTGACCAATCAACACATCAAAGAAGAGTATGTTTAGTAATATTAACGAATAGCAATGCACATGCTTACAGCCAGGGAAAGTACAAAATGTATAAAAGGGACAGCTTATGCTTAATAAACGTCTTCACTTTGATTCACACTGGATTTTGTGGAGGCGTGTTCCTTCTCCTCAATGGCATATTATAGGCTTGAAATATATTTGTTAATTATTTTGTTTTAACTTAGTCATATGAAATGGTTGTTGAGCCACTGGAAGATATTTATTACCAATATATAAATTAATTTAAAATTTAAGTTTCTATTCTATCTTCATTGAGACAGAACCATCTAAAGTAAAGTTGTTATACAACATATGTATATCAGATAAAGGTTTTTTTCCTCCACAGTTGCCTTTATTTTTTTAATAAAAAAAGAAAGGAAGTCACTTCAAGCTGCAGAAAAACATGTCAGTTTTCAACCTGAAAAATAAAACATTGATAAAGATATTAAGATCTGAAAATTTATTCATACTTAACCACAGGCTTTGTTATATGCTTCACCTATAAATATTTATCAGAAAAAATATAAAAGGGAATTATTTAATAATCTACTTCTCCACTTTATATTTTGGTAGTGTTGTTTTTCACAATTGACTTTGAAGTCTCTTGGTACAAAAATTCTCTTTCTCCAGTCTTCGAGCATCCAAACAAAGGAGTCCATATTCCTTAACAATGGCACAGCCCCGGTGCTGGCTCTCGAGATCAGCCACACAGTACAGGTTAAGGGTGACAAGGGAAAGTGTTTGCCTGCAAGTAAAGTTGCCTATAATCATATCCAATGATAAGTGGCTCTGAAATAAGCACTCAAAGAAACTTTGGTCATGGACCTATGACCTGAACTATAAACAACAAACAGCAAAAGTACCAAGGAAGCTATTTACTCCCATACAGACAGATGATTGTTCCTTTGATACAGAAAAACAAAGTTTCCCTTTACCATGGTGAATAAAACACCAGATGTCCATCTTTATCTTCCATCCATATTCACTGAAAATGAAGTTGTCTAAATATAATAAATAGGTTTTTGGCTTGCAGCAAATGAAAACATTTTACTTTGGAGATCTCTGAAGAGGTTTTAGCCACAAGCCAATATTCCTCAGAAAGAAAATTTTATTTAGCCAAATATTTATATCTCATTTTTGGAGGATAGTGAGTTATGAACTATTCAAACATGTTTAAGCTAAAGATGTGTAATAATTAGAACAGCCAAATAGGTGTTAATAATTCATTGGATGGAGAACAGAAAGAAATTGAGGGTGAAAAATGATTAATAGAACTTCTCATCATAATCTTAGAAAAGATATTGATCTGTAAACTGCACAATCAAAATACATAATATGACAGAAATGGAACATGAAGCATATTCAAATTATTCTGATATACTAATTCAGAAAATGCACAGCACCCATGGGTGACATTTTTTAAAAATCAGTTTTACCATTTACGGCTCCTTATGGCTAGAATTCTGAAAGATGTTCAGCCACAGAGTCCAGATGCTTACAAGTATCTAGGTCCCTAACTCGTTCTGAAATCCAAAGATAGATAGGCTCCTGACTTCCGTCTTGGATCTTCATCTAACATCCTATAGATTTGCACACTCTGTGCAGAGCACTTGGTAAAATTTACATTTTCATAGCTGTTCTAGAAATAGAAAACTTTTTGTTTTCACTACTTCAATAAATACACAATAAGTACACGTACAAATCCTACTCAGCTTTTTAACACCCAGCAGTATATCATTGCATTTAATATTCTGTTCCAAATTTCAATAAACACCTATAAGTTAGTAAAAACATGCATTTCAGATATTTACTGACAATATGTATGCAATTAAAAGTCAGGTTTGGTCATGTGGGCACCTAAATTAGGTTACTTCTCTCTCACTTGTCCCATACATGCAATGTGTATTGCTTAATAAGCCATTGGATTTCAGACATTTTCGATTTTGACCCTTTTTAAATGCTCTGTTAGATTGCCTACCATCTGGCAGTGCTTACTCTTGATACCACATTCCCTTTGCATTACAGAAGTGTGTTTTTTATAATTATATCTTAGATGTATGCAACACTAGAATTCCCAAGCTGGCAATAAATGGGCTGAGGGGACAATTTGGGCAAAGTATCTTGTTACTAGGTCTATGGTGACAGTATGTTCAATTGCATCAGATGCATTCTCAACAGAAAGCTGCCAACCTGCCCAAGTCATGGGAAATAGAAAATGTGCATACAATTACTTTTTTTTTAATTATTACAAGGTATTTATTTACAAACTCCAAGACACTATGAAGAATACCTAGGCTAACTACTCCCTGCTAGTTTGAAGTAACAGCTCAGTATCTCCTAGCTAACAGACTCAGTAAGAATAAAAAAACTGCATAGCAGAGCTAACAAATTTTTTTAAAAAAATCAATGCATCATTTCCATTTATATAAAGGAATTCATTATATCTTCAGGAAGGGATGTAGGAGGGGGAAGGAAAAACAGAATGAGGGAAAAGAGAAGTTGTTTTCCAAAAAAAAAAAAAAAACCCAAACCAAAACCAACTACGCAACTGATCTGTCAGGGACTACATCACCATGCTCTTGCTAACTTTCACAAGAGAATTGCAAGTTGTCTATAGCAGGATTTCGCTACCTGAAAATTAGACCGTAAGAAATGCTATAAATAAAAACTATCAAAAGCAGGATTCAGTATTTAGAGATTCACCTAAATAACAGTTTCCATAAACAATGGGGACACAGCTCTGAAAAACAGGAAATCTCTGAAGTATACTTGGTAAGGTGGGTAACAAGAAAGGTACCCAATTATTAACTGAAGCTTGAGGTATATGCTTTATTTATTTTACTACTTACGTTTTGTTTCCAAGTTTTTGTCTGACAGACTAATCCCTAGTTGGAGCAAGGAAATCTTTGCTTTACTGCTGAGCTTTTCTGGCAGTGAAGACAAGGTGAACCAGAGTGACAGACAAGCTTGGCTGTGTTATCTTCACTGAGAAATCAAGTGCAAACAAGCACATATGCAGCCATCCCAAGGAACCTGTAGCCCAGGATGTGTTTTGGGAACCCAGAAGCTTGCAAGTATGTACCGTCAGGCAGTAATAGGATGTTTTAGGGGGTAGTATTGCCTATTACTGGTTTCATAGTAATTTCTCTACCAGACAGAAATCATAAGTCCTCCTGGAATGAACAATTAGACAAAAGTCACTCAAGAGCCTGATGGAAAACCTCTCAGTAGTCATGTGAAAGCTTGATTGCATCCCCATGGTTTTCCACCCATACTCTTATTCCATCTCCTGGGTAGAGTTGGATAGATCTTACTGTATATATCTTATAAAGGTTCTATATATTGTCCATAGCTTTGACCTAGAGCAAGTTAGAATAATCATTTATCATTAGGATCCTATGATATATTACCCTAAATTTACTGCAGTCTACAGATTTGTTTAAAGTTCAGATCATATCAGAACAACACTGCATATTGCTTCAGTCATGCCAAAGAGAGGTGTTGCTTTGAGGATCTGGTAAGTTATTGTAAGATACAACAGAACCAGCCAAGGAAACATCAATACTTCAATACTTTACTCTGCTGACAGGAGAGAAAAATCTGGAGGCAACCAGAATATGCTACGTATAGAATTTGAAGATTTGATATCGTGAGGGCACATTTTATTTCTGTGGGGTTCTTCACATACTGAAGGTTCAGCACAAGCATAAGCTTCAGTGGATTGCAGACTAAGAACTGAATGAAAAAGCACAATAATACCTAAAAAAAACCCATGCAGTCAAAGCAAATTTATGTATATTGGCTATTTTAAATTACATAATTTTAAAAAAAAAAAACTTATTCCTGACAGTAAGAGACTTGACTATCATTTTCTATATTAAACTAGCTTTGACTGTGAGCATAAAGCAATCTGTGTTTTTTCAGCTGAAAGCAAAATATCCTAATAAGATTTTTTTAATAAATATGACATTTTTAGAGATAGAAAATGTATTAATGTCAGCAGCACACTAAATTCCAATAGTGTATCAAATTATTTGTTAAATAACATGCTTCATTAGATAAGACATCCACATAAACAGCACAGAAGTTAATAAAATAAAACCAAAATTATATTCTTAGCTACATGCTGCAACTCCAGTTGTGAGAATTTCACTGGCATAAATAAGAATGGGTTTGGGGTTTTTGTTTTGTTTTTCTATATAATTGAAACAGACTCCATTTCTTTTGTAATCAAATTAATATTTCCAGAACACAAGTTTACTCTAGACTTGTTCTGGTTGCATTGCAAACCAAGGCAATAAGATTATTTCAAAACATTGTGCAGATTGCCTGAATCTCACTATCAACAGATTAAAAGATATTAGCAGAGATTTTATGGAAGCTAAATGACAGTGTCCTTAAGGTAGTACTGACATTGACTCCAGCTGATACAGTTTTTGGTCATTAACATACCTTACTATGTGTCTAGAATGAGCCCTCCTATAATTAGAGCTGAATACACTATGGTTTTTAAAATTAAATCATGTCCCTGTGAAAGAATCAGGGAATAGACAGCTAAAGGACTTTCAAGCAATTAACGAGAACTATACTGTCAGGTTAAAAATTAAACATTGCAAAGTAGGTTAAGAGATTTTTCTCTCTCAAAAATTGTATGTTGACATAGAAAATGGCTCTCAGGTATACTATGCAGAGGTGAGAATGGATACCGCTAATTTACAACCAAATGAAGTAAGTTTATTGATTTTCATAACTCAAACTGAGCCTTCAAACCAGCCTCTCAAAAAAGCTGACAAAGTTTAATTAAATATTAGTGTCACCGATCTTAGGTAGACAGAAATGCAGAGGTAAAGATTCATACTTTTTAAGTGACCTCTGATTTCATAAGTCTCTGTTTCTGAGTACTCTAAAAAACTTACCCCAGACTGAACAATCAGAAACTGAGCCACTCAAATTTTAGCTTGATTATATAATCATAAAAAAGCCTAAGCAACTTATCAAATATTATGCACTTTTTTATTCAGCTTTGTAGTCACCAAAACACTCAAACAAAATCCTAAACCCAGACCTTTATTTACTATTTCATGCTTTTACATAGTATTCCAATTCACAGTTCCCTCCATCCACTCAAGTCCAAGAAACCTAATATAAAGAAAAACCTTTTACTGACATGATTATAAGAATTGCTTATTTTGATGAGCTAACAAATAAAGTGCCAGTACACATTCAAAAATATGTAGTCTTGCTAAAATAATCAATGGCAATAACAGAATCAGTACTTTTTTCCCCATGAGCCCAAGCATGATGCTGATCTCATGAGATCTAAATTTTGATATGTGTATATACAGAGATAATATTAATCGAGTGCTTTTTTCTCACTACAGTCAAAACAAAAAAATCAGAAAATTGAAGAGGAATTCTCATGATATTGAGCATCCCAGGTCAAAGTTTAAAGAGACTTATATAACACCCCCAAAATATCATCTTTTAGATTACCCATAGGAATTCTGTAATGTTTTGGTTTGGTTTGTTGTTTTGGTTTTTTTTAAACATATCTCAAAATCATAGTGAATACATTTGCCTTTATTTAGATTGTGAGGAAGTTGAATATTCTAAAATTAAGCATCCTGCAGAAAAAATGTACTTGTGTACTTCTTCATAGGTGCTGTTGGTAATCTTCAAAACATCCCAAGTTAAAATAAAAGAACCTCAAAGAACTGAGGAATTATTTGAGTTACACTTACTGAGCTCTTTCTCTGCTGTAAACATTACTCTATGTTCAAGTATACAACATATCTAAAGTTTGAAAAAAAATGCAGTGAATGGACTGTTATTCCAGGACTAGAATGGACATAATAAAAATTGGGAAATGTTCAACATATATATGAGCTCAAACTATACATTAGTATTCTGCATTATCCAGAGACAGAAGGATGTCTTATCAATAAAATGAATTGCTTTCCTTGCACAAATAAAGGCATAAACCTTCCCACATCCCCTAGAGGACTGGAAGGTGAGTAGCTGCTGCACCAACCTCAGGTGGACTTGGCTGGCTTTCTTTTGTGGTTCTTGAAGAAAATTTCAGAGGACAAAAACACATGACCCTCATGAGCCCAAAAGCACAACATACACTTCTACATAGCCATTTTCACTAATACATGCTTATAACTGGTACAAAAAGAAACACCAGTAGCTAGCTTTAGTCAACTAGATTTCATTACAAGTTAATCGGTGACAGTCAATGATAAGACGTTATTCAGTATTAAAAATAATAGGAACTGAAGATGATAACGAACCTAATGCATTTCTGGCCCATATTCCACATCAAAGCATTTCCAATAGAATATTTTGTTGCTTATTTTTGGTCCTGCTTCCTAAACATCTAATTTCGATGTTTCTTGCTGCAATTTCACCCCATTACTTCTATGTAATTTCTTTCCTCTTTGTAACATCCATTTATGCATTTGAGGACTGTTATCATATTTCTCTTCAGCCTACCTTCATGGGAGTTGCATTTTACCTGGGGAACTATTATAAAGCTTAATATATAATGTACTGTCAGAAATAATTTTTGGACATTATAAATGCATTGTTTAGATTAATGTTACAATTTTGTCATTTTATCCACTGGGGCATTTACAGAAGTAAAGTACAAAAATTGTTGGAATGTAGCAAATAAAAAGCCAAGCATTACTAATAATCTTTTTAATACTAAACAGTTCTCTCTGTTTAGTCATGTACAAAAAGTGAATGCTCATGTAATAGGAATAGTTTAACTGTACAAAGTTTTTCTTTAATAGAAATAAAAATTATAATCACCACAATAGTATTTGAAAATGATACATGAAAGATAGCCCTAGCTAAAACTGTGCTTCAGTCATAAAAACATAAATAAATAAAAGAAATCGGTTTGTGCAAGGAAAGTATACAGTATAATTATAAATCCTGATTATCAGTTTATTAGCACATAATTCAAAAGTCTCAATACTGTAAGAGAACCTCATGACAAATTCTGAGCAATAAGACTGAGATGACTACCTGTCCTGGTTTGGCCCAAACCAGGCCAATTAGTCTTAGAGAAATCAAGGTCACTGCTAAATTCCTCACTGCTTACAAGTGAAGAGCCAAAGGGGGAGTCGCACCTGCAGAGAGGAGCAGACAGGGCAGGTGACCCAAGATTGACCAACAAGATATTCCATCCCATACAAGTTATTCTCACTTTCCTATTTATCACTAACCCACTACCTCCTGGAGGTGGGGCCCAGGAGGGAGGGGCCCTCCTGTCTCCCACTGATTGGTACCAGCTTTGCCAATTCTCCAGTTAAAAGCCTGCAGGTGTGATGGCAGGGAGAGTTACTGTATTTTCCCCTCTGCCTGTGCTAGGAGAGCTACTGCATTTTCCCCTCTGCCTGTGCTAGGAGAGCTACTGCATTTTCCCCTCTGCCTGTGCTGGGGGGAGCAACTCTGCCTGAGGAGGATTTCCAAGCTCTTGATCTTGGTTTTGTATATATTTGATTATTTCTATTATTCTTATTATACTTTTTTTCATTATTATAGTTTATAAAAGCTGTTTTAACTTTCCAACCTGTAAGTCTCTCTCCCTTTTCCCTTTCCATTAGGGTGGGGGGGGGAGAGGGAGAGGGTTAACAGAGAGCATCTGCCACTGGCTTAATAGCTGGCCCAGCTTTAAACAGTGACAGATTTATTGGTGCCCAATGTGGGGCTCAAGAGAAGCTCCAACAGGTTGCTCTGATAAGTTGACTCCTGGCTCTGATGGGAGGAGACCCAGAGAGCTCAGCTGAGAGAATATGAGATTTCTTCCTTTGAGATTTAGGAGGGGTTGGAAATTAAAACAGATAGTGAAGATAGTGATGTCATTTTTGAATGCTGTGTTATCTCATCTTTTTATGGAGTTTCTTTCACAGTTGAGTATTGCAATGATGCCTTACCTGCCGTGGGCACTGTGTTATTGCTTGCTTCTTATGAATGTTTACATGCAGTTTAGCAGTGGGCGCTGGTCGAAATGTATTGTTTTGGTATGGGGTTTGATACTGATTTATGCTGTGATAAACTGGGCAGTTAATATTCCGATCTCTTATCTCTATGACACAATGATGGGCAGCTTTAATCGCGAATCAGTAGCAGCGACTTCATCTGCACGCTCCGGGCGTCCTTTAGCTGATTGTGTTAATGATTACACTTCCAGTTTTACTTCGGGAAATAGTACCTTCTCCTTTTTTGCCAAGCTGATTCCACGAGATTTTGCGAAATTAGGATGGTGCTGTCTAGGTGGCATGTTTTTATTTTTGTTTGTCCTGAATGTGTTTCTGATGTGGGATAAGATCAAATATCGGTGCAGGGACAGTTGTAGGTGTTATGCAGCCACCTCAGATCACAGAATCACAGAATGTTAGGGATTGGAAGGGACCTCGAAACATCATCTAGTCCAATCCCCCTGCCGGAGCAGAATTGCCTAGACCATATCACACAGGAACGCGTCCAGGCGGGTTTTGAATGTCTCCAGAGAAGGAGACTCCACAACCTCTCTGGGCAGCCTGTTCCAGTGTTCGGTTACCCTCACTGTAAAGAAGCTTTTCCTCATATTTGTGTGGAACCTCCTGTGTTTCAGCTTGTACCCATTGCCCCTTGTCCTGTCAAGGGATGTCACTGAGAAGAGCCTGGCTCCATCCTCGTGACACTTGCCCTTTACATATTTATAAACATTAATGAGGTCACCCCTCAGTCTCCTCTTCTCCAAGCTAAAGAGACCCAGCTCCCTCAGCCTCTCCTCATAAGGGAGATGTTCCACCCCCTTAATCATCTTCCTGGCTCTGCGCTGGACTCTCTCTAGCAGTTCCCTGTCCTTCTTGAACTGAGGGGCCCAGAAAATCCTACAGCGTGTGCTGCCGCTACAGCCACTAAACCCACTGAAACCTCGGCAGCCTGCACCACAGCTACTACACCCCCCGTGACAGCCACTGCATCTACTCAGACCCCAGCATCTATCAAATCTGTACCAATTGCTCCTGTAACCAGGAAGAAATACCAAAAGAAATCAGCTTGTGAAGAGAAGGATGATGACTCAGAGCCTTCTAAGGCAGAGCTATCATATGACCCAGGTGAGGGCCCTTCTCAGGCAGAGTTAGGGCCTGACACAGATGGGGGTTTCCTTGATCGTCCTTTTAAAGCAGACCCATCACAGAAGAAAGGTCCTTCTAAAGCAGAACTATCACAAGAGGAGGACTCGGACGTAGAGATAACCTACCACTCCTTATCCCTGAAGGACCTGAGAAATATAAGGAAAGACTTCAGCCGTTATGAGGGTGAACCTATTATTACCTGGTTGCTCCAATGCTGGGATAATGGGGTGGATAGCATGCAATTAGATGGCAGAGAAGCCAGACAGTTGGGATCCCTGTCCAGAGATGGTGGTATTGATAAGGCGCTCGCAAGAAAGTCAAACACTATCAGTCTCTGGAGGCGACTCTTGTCAGCTGTAAAGAGCAGGTATCCCTATGAAGATGATGTTATGAGCCACCTAAGCAAATGGACCACTATAGAAAAAGGTATTAACTACCTTAGAGAACTAGCTGTGCAAGAGATCATTTATAGACACCCACGGGACATTGTAGATCCTGTAAATCCTGATGAAGTGGAATGCAACCGATCCATGTTCCGGAAGGTTGTGAAGAATGCTCCACCGACATAGACCCATACATTGTCAATATTAGTCTGGGGAGAAGATGATATGGCACGTTCTACTGTGGGTGAAATGGCTAACTGTATGCGACAGTATGAAGATAGTATTTCTTCCCCACTGCAGGCATGCATCTCGGCTGTGGAAAAACTGACTAAGGAAAACAAGGACTCATTTAAACAACTCTCAGACAAACTGTCCAGGATCGAGAATAAACTTGACTCTCTACCTACACAGGCGCACGTTGCAGCTGTTAGGAGAAAACGCTCTCCTGCAGGACTGGCTCAAAGGAAACGGAACACATCACGAGATATCCTGTGGTTTGCCCTGTGTGGTTATGGGGAGGCCTGGCAAACTGACTATATCACACTCCCTCAAACCCGCCAGGGTAAACGCTATGTGCTTACCATGGTGGAGGCGACCACCGGATGGCTGGAAACATACCCTGTGCCCCATGCCACTGCCCGGAACACTATTCTGGGCCTTGAAAAGCAAATCTTGTGGCGACACGGCACACCAGAGAGAATTGAGTCGGACAATGGGACTCATTTCAAAAACAGTCTCATAGACAACTGGGCCAAAGAGCGTGGCATCGAATGGGTATATCACATCCCCTATCATGCACCAGCCTCTGGGAAAATTGAACGGTATAAGGGGCTGTTAAAAACTACCCTGAAAGCAATGGGGGGTGGAACCTTTAAAAACTGGGATAAGCATCTGGCACAAGCTACCTGGTTAGTTCACACCAGGGGATCTATCAATCGAGCTGGCCCTGCTCAGTCAGACCTTCTACATACAGTAGAAGGGGATAAAGTCCCTGTGGTGCATGAAAGGAATCTATTGGGAATAACTGTCTGGGCTCTTCCTGCAACGGGCAAAGGTAAACCCATTTGTGGGATTGCTTTTGCTCAGGGACCTGGATGTACTTGGTGGGTGATGTTGCAAGATGGTGAAGTCCGATGTGTCCCTGAAGGTGATCTGATTCTGGGTGAGACTACTTAATTCTGAACTGTATGTTGTTGCTGCATAAGTGTCTTTCAGGTTAAGACAGTGGTGATGAGACCGGAGCTAGCTGCAAGTGGTGTCCAGTAACCTCCTCGAGACTGACATTTTGAACCTGCAACCCGTGGGCATGAACTGTGACAAAACTCATACCATGTCTCCTGCCCTGAGAGACTGCTAGCCAGATGGAAACCCACAATCCTGAACCAAATGAACTTGATGAACTTTTTGCATAAAGATGAATCATAAACTAGTGATATGTGTATATATATATTTGAAAATGAAAAGGTAGTGGTGATCTGAGTATGATGTGAATGGTGTGGAATAAGGGGTGGAATGTCCTGGTTTGGCCCAAACCAGGCCAATTAGTCTTAGAGAAACCAAGGTCACTGCTAAATTCCTCACTGCTTATGAGTGAAGAGACAAAGGGGGGGTTGCACCTGCAGGGAGGAGCAGACAGGGCAGGTGACCCAAGATTGACCAACAAGATATTCCATCCCATACAAGTCATTCTCACTTTCCTATTTATCACTAACCCACTGCCTCCTGGAGGTGGGGCCCAGGAGGGAGGGGCCCTCCTGTCTCCCACTGATTGGTACCAGCTTTGCCAATTCTCCAGTTAAAAGCCTGCAGGTGTGATGGCAGGGGTACTACTGCATTTTCCCCTCTGCCTGTGCTGGGGGGAGCAACTTTGCCTGAGGAGGATTTCCAAGCTCTTGATCTTGGTTTTGTATATATTTGTATATACTTGATTATTTCTATTATTCTTATTATACTCTTTTTCATTATTATAGTTTATTAAAACTGTTTTAACTTTCCAACCTGTAAGTCTCCCTCCCTTTTCCCTTTGGGTGGGGGGGGGGGGGGGGGGGGGGGGGGAGAGGGAGAGGGTTAACAGAGAGCATCTGCTACTGGGTTAATAGCTGGCCCAGCTTTAAACTGTGACACTACCTTTAGAATCCAAAACTATACATATTTCATACACCTGCACTACCAGTGACATAATGTATCCATTAAAACCCACACTAATTTGTAACTGATCTATTTAATATAAACCAACAATTTATATACTTAATTTTACATACATATATCTATATCAATTACACTTAAGTATGATACAACACATTTTGTCTTCATCACATATAACATTACTTTCAAACTCTACTGCTCTGTATAAACCTAAGTATGTAACAGCTCACAAAAAGATAAATCTCATTAGCTTCAACTGAGACATTAGAGACGTGATAAAAGAGAGGGACAAAGTGCTTACCTTAAGCTGCTTAAGATATAAATGATAGGTATAACACGTAGAGTGAAGATTGGTCCCAAGGAAGAACAGGTTTTAAATCAATACATGCACAAACTTTAAATATGTATATGAGCTGCACATATAAATTAGAGTCTACCACATCAGGGTGACTTCTGGTGGTCAAAGGCAGGTCCAAAAGATACATACAAATTAAAAAGAAAGTTGATATATAAGGCAAGCGTAAGTCCAAAATTGAGAGAAGTATAATAAAAAATGAGGCACACTAATATGTTGCAATTATGACTTACACTTTGGCACATACTTAACTGAAAAATTAAGCTGCATCTGTGCATGACAACATGGATGGGTTGCATAAAACTGCACAAAATAAGAGAATATTTTTAATAGCAACAGACAGAAAAATATTCTTCTGTAAGTACCTAGATGTACATATGCAAATATTATTGTGTCTTTCACCATGATTAAAACCCATTAAAACCTGACATTAAATTTACTTACAAGGTAGCATCAGTAGAGCTTTATATGATTTTTTTTTTTTCCAGGTTGGAAGAGACCTCTGGGATCATCGAGTCCAACCATTAAAAAAACATTAAAAAAAACAAAAAACAAAAACCATTTATAAAGGTTTATATGATAAATCTCATAGGTTTACATGATAACCCTCAAATGTGTATATAAAAAGATTTTGAAACTGGAATGCCACATGAAAAAAAAAAAATCTGGCATACCTTTACTATTCACTATGCTCTGAAATTTTCTGTTCAAGTTTTAGAATTAACTCTGCTTTTACTTTTCTGTTATCATTAAAATAAGGCTTTGTGCTCGTTGAATAGATGAGAAGTTACCCAGAGAGATTCTCCCAATATAAGATGGTAATAGTTTATTGCTATTGTTGCAAATTGGTTCATACTTTATATTCATCTATACAGGAAAAAGACCTTCAGCATTGCCTGCATTGCACCTCCTTATCCACTGCTCTGCCAGATAACTCCACATCACATTCTTACTTCACTTCATCTTGAAGCCAATTAAAATTTCTGTCCTACTCAGTCTTTCTCATACATTGCTCTTTCTTCTCAAAAGATGCCTCTCCCTCGTGACTCTGGAGGTAGTAACTCTGATTTCTTTTTAGAACGCTTACTACAGATGCCCTAACTGATGTGGTAATAAAAACAAGATTTCCATAACAGTGCAAGTTTCTCTGTGTACTCATAGACAGGGAGGGAGAGAGATGCCACAGGGCTGGACCCAACAGTCCAGGCATGTGCAAGCAAGTCCTCTGAGCATTAATGAAACTCCTGATGTGCCTAAGGACACTGAGTAATTAATTGTCTTAAAAATCAGCCACGTACATTTCCATTAATACCAGAAGGCCGTAACATATAAAAGCTACTCAAAGCCCAGGTCCACTGCAACTCTGCTATGAAATGAGTGAAACACGTATGGCAGCAGCAGAGCCATGTGCAGTTGCTTGCATCTTCCGTTGGCTTCATGGCCACGGGGCTGGCTCGATGATGCTCTCCCGCAGGCTCATTCTGCACACAAGCAGGGATGACCAGAGGCACTTGATATCTCACAGAAAGCATGCAGGACTTCAATAAACTCTAACCAAAACATTGACAATAAATTTACTTTTGTGAGTCATGCAATTACACAGAATTATTGTCCAAGTTTAGAGACGTAGTAATCACAGCTGTGAAGAGATAAACAGAGGTCTTTTGCTGGGTTTGATGTGCATTAGGTGCTCAGTTTACATAACAGCTTCCAAATTAGACATTAACCTTAGAAGACTGGGAAGAGACAACCAGTAACAAAATGGTCCCCTTGTAGAAAAATTATGGAATACTTATTGAATTTAATTCGCCAACGGTGTATCTGTCTGATGAAGAGCAAATTCTTCCCTGAAACACAGGCAGGACGAAGAGCCATAAAACTAGAGACCAAGCCCCGCAAGGATGGGAGTAACCGATTCACAGAGCACTGATTTTACAGACACAGCTTCCACACTGTTAATACCAAAAAGGGGGAGCGGGAGGGTGCAGGGATGCTGCCCGCCCTCCCCCCAAATGACGTAGCAAAATATTGCTCGGTGTGTAGATAAACATACTAAGTTTTATAAAAATCATGAGAACGAGGTCAATAAATGTAACTAAATGCATCAAAGTATCCCAGCAAATGCATACAAGCATTCAGAACTAGGAAAAAAAAAAAAAAATCAGAATCCACAGGAGCCTGTACCAGAATTTTCCCATATCTTACATGGTTAACCCAATATTCTCTTAAGTGTGCCTATATTTAAAATTTACTGTGATGTTCATTTTCATATGTGCTACAAACACCCTAATAACAGCTAAAATTTACAAACTTACCCTAAATCTTCCCATTTGGATATCATAAAATATTCAGCTTTTTACCTTTTTCTTGTTATTTTGATAAAAATGTAGTTCTTTGCCTTGGTGGTATCAACATTAACGCAGTAAACTTAGAATACCTGTCTCTCTGGAAGCTTTAAGGCTTGTCTATATACAAGTATTACACTGTTACAAAATCACATGCAAAAATAAATCAAAACAACTCCACCCTTATATATGCATTTATTCTGGTACAGACACACTTGTCAGGAGGCACTTACTAACATTGTCCTTATTCCCATATAGGAAGATGAATATAATATTTAGTACAACTTCTTTACATGTTTCTATAAAGACTGCCACCCAAAAAGAGTATTACCATTATACAGTTGCAATTATTTCAGGAGAAATGACACAAACATCTCTCATTTCTCACTGAAAAAGTCCTACTGGCTAAAAAATTGGGTCAGGATCAGGCCACATCATCCCAAGACTAATGAAAGACTATGAACTTTATTTAAAAAACAAACACCTCCATTCTAATAAAATAAAAACATCATAAACTCCCCAGAAAATACAGTTAATTTAAGAATATGCAGATGACAGTAAGTAAACATATGCTATGATCTCTAAACCTTCCCACAGGAAACATTAGGACAGAATTAGAAGATATTTGTGTAATGAAACAGAATCAACATACCTATCACCTATTTCACATATCAGCTTAAAAAGTTACATGGCGCAAAATATGATGCATTACCTTCTATTGCCCAAAACATCATTTGGTTGTGTACCTCACCTAGAATCCAAGCTTACAATATAACGAGGGAATTTACTCACAAGAATAATCTCATTCATTTTAATGGAATTCTCACGTGAATAAAGTTACTCATGCACACATGCGGGTAAATAAGAGCCTATCAGACCCCCCCCTAATCCCCTATACATGCTACCACAGCACTAGATGTGACCTGCTATGTCCCTCTCCAGCTGGCAGAAAGGGAGTGGGTGGATTCTTGGCTCTCTAGCCCCTTAATGCACCTGCTAGTGCAGCTGAGCTGGCATGCGAGGGGGAAAAGGTACTCCAGGAAAAGAACGAGTGCAGCTTATTGCCTCCAAAGAGCCAGGAAAAAGAAGGGATTTGAAGCGTGATTTCAAGTCGTAACTGAGTGATACCCTGCTCCTCTGCTCTCAGGCTCGACTGCAAGGTGCTAGCACAGTTCACTGCATGACACTCCACTCTGAATAGTCCCACAGAAACTTGGACTTTGGAAGTATTTCTTCTCATTCCCTCTTGAAGCATGTTCTATTTAAGCTACTTTTTCTTAGAAGATCCATGTAACTATTGAACATTCTGGATTTTCCTTTTTTAAAAATGGTTTTCGATGTGATTCACTTATTGTATACACGCAGGCTGTTCAATTCAAGCCGTTGATCAAATATGCTTAACACCACCGATAGTTCTTCAGCAAATATCGTAGAGTGTAAAATTTACAAAAGCATATAGCCAGCTAGCATATATAGCAAAATTAAATAATCCTTCATTTAAAATGTAATTTTAAAGGGAAATATATCTTTCCTGGGATTTATTTGCACTGCTTTTCATGCGAATATTCCAATTTTGCATACCTTCAACTTACTGTGACAGCAATGTTCTAATTGAGCATCACATTTACCGCTTTGTCTCTGAAAACATAGCTTCCCACACAGCGTTAGCTTGGATAAAGTTATTTTGCTGCAATTCTGACAAAAACGTGCTTCCTTCATGCGACACCATGAACAAGTGTTTACGCCGGGCATTCAAGAAGGAGTCGGCATGCGCCCAACGCGGCCCCCAGGATTTTAAATAATTACGTTACTGTCGCTGCGTGCACTCCAGCGAGCTCTCCCACCCTTGGGCAGGGCCGTGCCCCGCTCTGGCGGCGCCCCCGCCCTCTCCCTGCCCGACGGACGCAGCCCCGCGGGAGCGGCCGGCGCGGCCCGGGTGCAGCACGCTGGAAAGCGCCGGAACAATCCCCGCGGCCGCCCCACCGGCAGTGCACAGACCGCGGAGGGCAGGGCAACCGCCCCGCGCCGGCTTCCAGACCCTTCCCCGGCGTACAGACGGGGGAGGCAAAGTTTTAGTCGCCAAGCGGGCATCCCCCGTGTGGTCGCGGGAGCCCCGCGCTCACCTGAAGTCGCTGTAGGGATGGATGATCCAGAACCCCGCAGTTTTAACCCTTTCCTGCTCCTTCTCCACCGCCTTCTGGCTGCCGAACATGCGGAGGGAGAATTTGTTGACCCCCGGCTGCAGCATGGAGGTGAACTGCCGCTGCATGAAGCCGTACTGCCGCCGAGGCCCCTCGGCATCCTCGAAGCCCACCACGGGCTCCTCGCCCCCGCCGCCGTCCACTTTGAAGCACACCGAGTTGCCATGGTCCTTCACACCGCCGCCGCCGGAGCTGCTCTGGGCTTTCTCCGCCGGGGCCGCCGGCTTGGCTGGGAAGGCGTTAGCGCTGCTATCGTCCCGGGTGCCGAGAGAGGAGCTGCGCTTCCCAGCCTCCATGCTGCGGGGCGGGCGCGCCCCAGCCGCGGAAGAGCGCGGGGAAGCGTCGCCGCCGCCAGTGCCCTTCAGCGGCGCGGCTGGGCTGGGCTCAGCTCCGCGCCGCCACGCCGACCGGCATGGCCGGGCTGGGCTCAGCTCCGCGCCGCCACGCCGACCGGCATGGCCTGCGCCGCCGACTCTGAGCCGCGCTCCCGCGCAGAGCTGGCACTGCTTCCCCTCGCCCGCCCCCTGCCAGCGGCCGCGCCACACTGCCCGCCTGACATTGAGCGCCCCAGAGTCCTTGAGGGGCTGAGGCGCCCGGGCCGAAAGGAGGGGGAGGAGCGGGCTCTACCCTCAGAGCCGCGGCGCGCGTGGGCCTGGCAGCGGGTCAACATGTGGGCGCGAGTGCGGTGGCGAGCGGGGCGGGGCGGAGCGGGGGGCCCGGCCTCCCTCCCTCCACATGGCAGTGGCAGGCGGTGCCGCCAGCCGGGGTGGCGCTCGGTGCGGCCTGAGGCGACGGTCGCCGGGCGGAGGGGAGGGGTAGGAAGGAGAGGGGCTCCCCGGCAGAGTGCGGGGCCGCCCTGAGGGCCACGGCCGGCGGCCCTGCCTGTTCTTCCAACAGAAATACAATAAAACGAGTGGGTTTGTATTTCACCTTGGGTGAACCGAGCAGCGAGGTGCTGGGTGGTAGTGTGCCTCCACGCTGAGAGCAGGAAATGGTGGCTGGAAATGAAACCGTGGACAGGTCTCACAGGCTTGCCCTTTACACGCAGCCTGTCTCTTGCGAAGCCTGTCTCATGCTTCTCATGGAGCAGATTGATTGGAAGAGAGCAAGAGGCAGGCATCTGCCTGGTAATGGAGCCAAGTGACAGCACTGAAGGTAGCACAGGAATTTTGGGTTCATACTGCGGAAAATGAAATCAGAACCTTTGCTGGTACAGTGTGTGCGCAATAGCGAGAACATTACACAGAATCACAGAATCACAGAATGTTAGGGATTGGAAGGGACCTCGAAACATCATCTAGTCCAATCCCCCTGCCGGAGCAGGATTGCCTAGATCATGTCACACAGGAACGCGTCCAGGCGGGTTTTGAATGTCTCCAGAGAAGGAGACTCCACAACCTCTCTGGGCAGCCTGTTCCAGTGTTCGGTTACCCTCACTGTAAAGAAGTTCTTCCTCATATTTATGTGGAACCTCCTGTGTTCCAGTTTGCACCCGTTGCCCCTTGTCCTGTCAATGGATGTCACTGAGAAGAGCCTGGCTCCATCCTCATGACACTTGCCCTTTACATATTTATAAACATTAATGAGGTCACCCCTCAGTCTCCTCTTCTCTAAGCTAAAGAGACCCAGCTCCCTCAGCCTCTCCTCATAAGGGAGATGTTCCACCCCCTTAATCATCTTCGTGGCTCTGCGCTGGACTCTCTCTAGCAGTTCCCTGTCCTTCTTGAACTGAGGGGCCCAGAACTGGACACAATATTCCAGATGCGGCCTCACCAGGGCAGAGTAGAGGGGGAGGAGAACCTCTCTTGACCTACTAACCACACCCCTTCTAATACACCCCAGGATGCCATTTGCCTTCTTGGCCACAAGGGCACATTGCTGGCTCATGGTCATCCTGCTGTCCGCTAGGACCCCCAGGTCCCTTTCCCCTACGCTGGTCTCCAACAGGTCTGTCCCCAACTTGTACTCATACATGGGGTTGTTCTTGCCCAGATGCAGGACTCTACACTTGCCCTTGTTATATTTCATTAAATTTCTCCCCACCCAACTCTCCAGCCTGTCTAGGTCTTTCTGAATGGCTGCGCAGCCTTCCGGTGTGTCAGCCACTCCTCCCAGTTTTGTGTCATCAGCAAACTTGCTGACAGAGCACTCTATTCCCTCATCCAAGTCATTAATGAATATATTGACTAGAACTGGTCCCAGTACCGACCCTTGAGGGACTCCGCTAGATACAGGCCTCCAACTGGACTCTGTCCCATTGACCACCACTCTCTGGCTTCTTTCCTTCAGCCAGTTCACAATCCACCTCACTACCCGATCATCCAGACCACACTCCCTCAGTTTAGCTGCGAGGATGCTGTGGGAGACTGTGTCAAACGCTTTACTGAAATCGAGATAGACCACATCCACAGCTTTATCATCATCTATCCACTGGGTTATATCCTCATAAAAGGCTATCAAGTTGGTTAAGCATGACTTCCTGTGGAAGACCCTCAGCCTGCAAAGAGCTGTGCTTTACTTGGGGAGCATAAGATTTGCTTGGGAACACTGCATTGAGAATAGTTTTTGCTTGCTTCTAAGATAAAGGAGCCGAGACTAGTTCACAGGGCCTTTTGAGGCATGAAAGAAGTAAACATGTGTTGAAGGTCAGTTCTGAACACAGAGCTGAAAACAGGGAATGGTTGTTGATGTTTTGAGCCCAGGATACTGTGGCTCTTGCCAGAATGGGTGATGAGTGCTTAGCGTGTGAATGTTGATGTTATCTTGAACTGCCTAGTCTGGCTCCTGCATTGTAGCAGCTAAATAGGGTAGTAGCATAACAATAAAAAGCCTTAGGCCTTTCGGCTTCAGGCCCTTGCATCCTCGATCTCAAAGTCTGTGCCTTCCTTGCCGCCCGCCGCAACTTCCCCTTGGTGAAGCCATGTTGACTGCCCCTAATGATCTTCCTATCCTTGATGTGCCTAGAGACAGCACCAAGGACAAGTTGTTCCATTACCTTTCCAGGGATGGAGGTGAGGCTGACCGGTCTATAGTTACCCGTGTCCTCCTTCTTGCCCTTTTTGAAGACTGGAGTGACATTCGCTTTCCTCCAGTCCTCAGGCACCTCTCCCGTTGCCCACGACTTAGCAAAGATGATGGAGAGTGGCCTAGCAATGACTTCCGCCAGCTCCCTCAGCACCCGCGGGTCCATCCCATCAGGGCCCATGGATTTATGGATGTCCAGATTGCTTAATTGGTCCCTGACCCAGCCCTCATCAACCAAGACAGACTCCTCCTCTATCCTGACTTCTTCTGGGGCCTTAGGGGTCCGGGGCTCCTCAGGACACCCTCCAGCAGTATAGACAGAGGCAAAGAAGGCATTCAGTAACTCTGCCTTCTTTTTATCCTCTGTCTCCAGGGCCCCCACCTCATTCATCAGTGGGCCTACATTGCCTCTAGTGTTGGCTTTACCTGCAATGTATTTGAAGAAGCCCTTTCTGTTGTCCTTGACCTCTCTTGCAAGGTTTAATTCCAAGGAGGCCTTAGCTTTCCTAGTTGCCTCCCTACATCCTCTGACAACAGACTTATATTCCTCCCAAGTGGCCAGCCCCTCCTTCCATGATCTGTACACTCTCTTCTTCCACTTGAGTTTGCCCAGCAGTTCCCTGTTTAACCATGCAGGTCTCCTGGTACCCTTTCTTGACTTCCTACCTGCTGGGATGCTCTGATCTTGAGCTCGGAAGAAGCAGTCCTTGAATGCTAACCAACTATCTTGGGCCCCCTTACCTTCTAGTACCCTGTCCCATGGGATTTCCCCTAGCAATTGCTTGAAAAGGCCAAATTTGGCCCTACTGAAGTCCAGGGTTGTGATTCTGCTAGCTATTCTGTTCCTGCCACATGAGATCCTGAACTCCACCATCTCATGGTCACTACAACCAAGGCTGCCCTCAACCTTCACCGCTTCAACCAGACCCTCCTTGTTAGTGAGAACAAGATCCAGCAACGCTCCTCTCCTAGTTGGCTCATCCACCATTTGCATCAGGAAGTTATCATCAATGCACTGGAGGAACCTCCTGGACTGAGGATGGCTGGCTGAGTAGGCCTCCCAGCAAATATCAGGGTAGTTGAAATCCCCCATGACAACCAGGGCCTGTAATTGTGAGACTGCTCTCAGCTGCCTGTAGAAGGCCTCATCAACTTCCTCATCCTGATCTGGTGGCCTGTAATAGACACCCACAACAGTATCACCCATGCCAGCCTGCCCCTTAATTCGTACCCACAAACTCTCAACTCGCTCATGGTCCACCCCTAGATAGAACTCAATACATTCTAGCTGCTCACTCACATAAAGAGCAACTCCACCACCTCTCCTTAGTGGCCTGTCTTTCCTGAACAGGACATAGCCATGTGAGTTGTCCCACCAAGTCTCTGTAATTGCCACTAGATCATAACCCCCCGACCGAACACGGATTTCTAACTCCTCCCATTTATTCCCCATGCTGCGTGCATTGGTGTACAGGCATTTCAGGGAGTGAGCTGAGCACACCGATTTCACCCTAGGGGGATGGGAGGCCTCCTGGTCTACCTCAACACTAGAGCGTTGCCCCAGTGGTGCAAGCCCAGCTACTACCCCATCCCCCTTCGAATCTAGTTTAAAGCTCTCCAAATGAGCCCTGCTAATTCCTGTCCCAGAACCCTTTTGCCCCTACGACATAAACCTTTCCCATGTATTACTGTCAGGTCTGGTGTCTTGTAACAGCCAAAGCCCTGCCTGTAGCACCAGTCTCGTAGCCAGGCATTTATGGAGAGAATCCTACTATTCCATCCCATGTCATCACTCGAAAATGGAAGGAGGGAGGAGAAAACAACTTGCGCCCCAGACTCTTTCACCAACCGTCCTAGGGCCTTGAAGTCTTTCTTCATCCCCCTCAGACTACGGGATGCAGCTTCCTCCCCACCTGTCTGGAAGATCAGCAGCGGGTAGTAGTCTGTGGCCTGCACCAGTTTGGGGAGTTTCCTGGTGATATCCCTGATTCGGGCTCCAGGTAGACTGCAGATCTCCCTGTGATGAGAGTCAGCTCTGCATATTGGGCCCTCAGATCCCTTTAGGAGCGAGTCTCCAACCACTAAAACTCTTTTCTTCCTTGTGGAAGAGGTTGCTATACGCCTGACAGGTTTTTCTGACTGTGGTGAGACCTCTGATATAGGTTGCCTCTCCACCACATCCCCATTGGACTGGCTGTATTCCACCAGGGCCTCATATCTATTTCTAATTCCCCTTGTCTGTGTTGGTCACATGGTAGCAGAAATGCTTTTGCCAAAAGACAAAATTTGTTACATCCTGAACATTACGCTGACTGAAAACGCGTGACCGAGCACGTGAGCATACAGGTGTGTGATGCGTGGGCCGCTGCGCTTGCAGCTGGAGCATGCAGGGGTGCAATTCCTGCTGGGAAGGCACGATGACATGCTGGAGGGTTGTGCCACCACGGACGCCTGCCTATCTTACTATAAAGCGTAAAACGGCAGGTGTACCAAAGTGCGTATATAAGCTTTTCACATATGCCAAGCGGTGATTTTGGTTTTGTTTCTGTGTAAACGGGGATCTGGAGTCCATGTTCAGGTCGCTCCACCTCACATTGAAGTATGTCAGTTATAGTTAAGAAGCCTCCAGGAGACAGAGAAAAGGCTGTTGGACTGGAAGGAAGTAGAAGGTATTTCTAGCTCCCAGATACTGTAAGTAATCTCAAAGGAAATAGGATATGTATGATACGTATTGCCTTGGGTATCTCCACACATGTTATCCTGGGGACATTTGGAAGAGGGGTGGAAGGACACACAAAATCTCAGGGGCACATTAACAATAAAGTATAGTATTTGGGGAGCTGTACAGCGAGGTAGGATCTGAGAGAGCATCGAGTACTTCCAGTTCTGCCAATGGTAAGCAGCTGTTTACAAGCCATGAGTGAGGAGGAGGGCCTTGGTCTCTCTGAAAACTGAAAGATGTTGATATTTACCCCTAAAGGGTGTGAGTTTATTTGGGTTATAGAATGATGGGCAATCAATATCTGCATATGATATCACAAGAGCTATAACATTATGCGTACCTGCAAAAGCATAAAGGCACGTATTACAGCACATATGCATATGTTCTGGGACTCCATTTGGTTTGACATAGGTTTGTTTTTCACAAATTCTTAACACACTTTTCATTTTGCACATTAAAAATATGTTAAGAAAGAATTAGTAAAGTCTCCCAAGCTTGGCTCCGGTATTTTCAATGGTATTTGTCACTTCATTGTTACCCAGTTCCTCCTTTACAAAACAGATGTTCAAAACAAGCCTGATAGAGAAACAGATGTGCAAATCTGCACACCACAATTTGCACAGTGCAAATCAGGTGCATTGGGGAGCTGTATTTCAAAACTGGATCTGAGGGCTTTTCTCAGCAATTCCAGCTCTAACAGAATGTTTATGCGTAGTGCACTCAAACACGCAAAGTTTGGATGATCTTAATGTGTTGTTAAGTGTGGAAGATGTTAACATTAACATGATATTAGTGTGGAAGAGGATGATAAGTGTAGATGCACCAGGATGGATTTCTGGAGGCTTGAGCAGTGACCAGCATATGAAGGAACATGCTTGCAGCGTGATTGGTTGAAGGCTGACATACATAAACCTTCCCCATCTGGAGTGATACTTTTCTGCATGATTTTATCCTAAAACAGTGAAGAGTGTGTGCACAGCTGCTGATAGACAAAACCCTCTTACTGGTGTTAAAGGAGAAGTCACTGCCTGAGCATTCACACACCATTCAAGGAGTCACACACACACCACCCAAGACTTTAACTGCTAGGATCGGAGTCCCTTCACAGAAGGCAATTCCAGTGAGCCAACAGATATCCCTTTCAACTCCTTGCTCACAGACACTCTCAAGTACTTCCTCTTTCTAATTTATAGTGATTGTTATGTTTATGTTATAGAATACACCTGTGGGCCAGCCTGGGTCAGCTGCCCTGGCTTTCACTGCTAATGGCCTTGATCACCATACCATGGCTGGTCACAAACTAAACCAAAATGTAACAGAAAATTGATTCTATAATTTTATTCCCACAAAACCAGGACAATATGCAAGTGGATTCCATATAAACTTTATCTTTCTTTAAAATAATATTTATCTTATGATTGTATTGGTTTGAAGAACTATGATTTGACACAACAAAGATGTAGACATTCCTGAATAATTTCTATATAGAACATGATACCTGTTTAATACAAAGCCTAATCCTATGAACAGTTCTAAAATTAGTGTATACAGCTGTGAAAGGTCACATGATACTATTCAGAGTGGCAAATACTATACTGGGCAGCAGGTATATTCAGGCTTCTTTAATCTCTTCTCTGTAATATGAGAAAAATATGCAACTTCTCTGAAAATACAAGTACCCTTAATTCTTCTTGAGTGCAATTTTACATTAATAGCTTTTTCCTCCTGTTACACACAGTGTTCCTAAATAATTGTATAATCACTTCACAAAAACAAGTTCTTGTGATTTAAAATCTCTTCCTTCTGGAAGTTCCAGGACCAAATAAATAAATGCTTTTTTACAGTTGTACATTTCTATAGTGTATGAATATCAGCATAAAACAGAATGCTTAAGTACACGTTGTCAAATATCTGACTGCAACGTGCATGTATTATGACAGATACTACACTACTTTTAAAATCATTTTCTTTCTATAGTCCTGATTTTCCAGAAATCAAGAGTCTTGTTCACCTTTTCATCCTAACTTTGCTCAGGTAGAGTGTGTTTAGATAGCTGGAAAGTGCCCTCTTGTTGACTTTTAAGTTCATTAGTTAAGGTTTTAATAGCTGTCAGTTTTAATCCTGCAAGCTACTCTTGCGTGTTGATTGACATAGTTCAAATACTTAAGATCCATCACTTAACCATCATATTTTAATGGATGTAGACACTAGCAGTATACTTACAAGGCAAGCAATATGCATAAGTTACGTCTTATATTCAGTTTCTTATACAGAGCAATGTCTTGCAGAACTATTATCTGTCTTCAATATAACATTCATGAAGTTAAATATACGTCATCGAGGGGAGTAGCTCCAGTGCTGGCACGATCCAGAGCAGAGCGCCCTAGCACGGTGCAGAGGGGTTTTTCTGAAACTGAGGGAACCTCAGAGGGAGCGGAGAGAGCCTCCAGGAGCCCACAGCTCACGCCACAGCAGCTGAAGAGACCTGAGCAGGGCCAGGAGTAACGGCAGCCAAGCCCCGTCACACTCATATAAAAGAAGCCCTTAGGGAGCGCCAGCGAACAGGGTGGCCAAACAGGGTGTGGTGTGGCAGTTTGCATGAAAGGGCACTGAAGCTCTGCCACCTCAACCAGGGAACAATGGTATCCACCCGGCAGAGAGCCATGGCCTCTCTAAGGTCTGCACCTGCCACAACTGATGCAGCTTCCCAGACAGAGCTCCAGTGGGAACATGCTGCCACCCAGGTGTCAGGCTGCAGGGTCTGCTCTGCTCTTACACCAGTACTGGATGGCAGTAGTGAGCACACCTGTGGGAGGTGCACCCAGGTAGAGGAACTCCTCCGCTTAGTGACAGAGCTCTGGGAGGAGATGAGAAGGTTGAGGAGTATCAGGGAGTGAGAGAGACTACAGGAGTCGCACCCTACCTTCCCTGGGACAGGCCCGACAGGCAGACAGGGCACATAACAAAGGAGATTCCCTGTCTTCTCTCTGCATGGCTGAACAGAGGGACTTAAGGGATAAGCGGCATAGGCAGCAAGTTCCTGCCCGGTGCAGCAGTCACAGCAGGCGCATCTCCTCCATGACTACCCCACCTTCCCGGGTGACCTTGCATAATAGGTATGAGGCTCTGCAAGTGGATCTGAACAGTAACAAGAATGATGGTTTGGCTAGCTTGGAGGTGTCACCAAGGTTAAGTCAAACTAAGCCCTGTGTCAAAACAGCGTCCATAAAGAAAAAAAGACTGGTCACTGTCATGGGAGATTCCCTTCTGAAGGGAACAGAAGGCCCAATATGCAGACTGGACCCACTTCACAGGTGTAGGTAGATTAGGGTACGGCGACCGGAAAATCTCGGGCTGTAACGGAAGGTAGGCGTGGAGAAAGGAGCAGGATGTGCAAGTATCGTGCGAGTTCATACGGGACAAGACGACTATATAAGGCTGTTGCGCAGTTAAATAAACGCCATTTGTTGCATCCTCACATTGGTGTCAGTGCTCAATGGCCCTGGGGTGCGGATAGCCTCAGGCCAGCCAGCAACCGAACAGAGCTTGCCGCAGACAAGCGGCAACAAATGGTGACCCCGACGTGATTGCTGGGCTGGCGGGCCACGGGCAGTCGGAGTGGGTTCGCGAACCATGGAAACCTTGATAAAGGTGATTTTGTTACTGGGCGAGGAATTTAAGATTTCTGTGAAATCGAAAGACGTAGCCCAGTGTGTGGACCGTCTCGTTAAAGGGGGGGGCGGTGGCAGGACCGGCTGATTGTTTACAGCCGAATACCTGGGAGCGGTGCTCGATGCAGCTCGCTGAGCGAGCTATGGCAGCGGGTTCTGCCAAAGAATTAAAAACATGGGGAGTTATCTTGTGGCTGCTACGGGCTGCGCGGGAGGACTGGGCAACATGGGATGCCACTCGGACATGTTTACATGGGGTCTACCCTGACCAAGACAGAAGTGACAGTGGTGAAACTCCTCCAACATATACTCTCTGAGAGAGGAATTAAATATGACGAAGCTGCGTTAAAGCAGTTACTGTTCTGGGCAAAAGATAAAGGACATTTTACAACCTTTAATGATGTCTTTGAAGTGCCTTTATGGGAGAAGATTGGTGACTCTCTCTGGAATGCGGTGTCAAGTGGTGATAAGGAAGCCTTTAAATTGTCTGCTACATGGAGGCTGGTTAGCGAAGCGTTAAAAGGAATAAAAGCAGAGAGAGAAGTCACACATACAGCTTTTATGGCTTTAGGACCGCAGACGTCTACTACCCCTTCACTGTTTGCGGGACCAACACCTCCCACGGCCCCGGTGGCTGTACCGGTGGCAGCTCCTTTATCGCCGTCGATACGGACAGCTCCGAAAAAAGCTGAGGAGCGGGGAGTGAGTAAAATAGATACAGATCCATCAGAACCGGTAGTGTGCCCTAAAACACAAACTCGATTTGGACTAATTGATTCAGATGCTGAACAGGAGACTTGGCCGAAACCCCCTCCTCAACCCCCTCCCTCTCATTGATCTCTCTACGGATGAGGCTGAGCAGGAGGACAAGAAGGAGGGTAAACCTGCTTCATATCCACCTTTACCGGATTCGCCATTTACAGAGTCAGCAGTACCAGAGTCACAAGGACTTAAAGGACTGTTACCATCACGAAATGGACACGAACTTGACATGACAGAGCTTGGTAGACGACTGGAAGAATTAAAGACGGAATTGCAGCAGCACCGTTCAGCCAACGCCTCGGGAAACGTGACTATGTCTCCCACAAACCCCCCTCTGTGTTCGGGACAAGTATTAGGGCCACCTCAACCTCCTTTGCAATTCCCTACTCCACCTTTAGGGCAGGGCTGGGGGGGAGGTTTGCGTCCATCTGGTAATGTGGGAGGTGAGGGAGAGGGTCAGCGTCCGCCCGCGTATACAGGGGAAGGGGGGGGAGGTGAGGGAGGAGTGAAATGGAAAGGGGTCATTCGAGATGCGTTATTAGAAGGAGTTATAATTCCACAAGCATATCCGGTGATTGTGGGTGCGGGTCCTGAGGGGAGAAATATTTGGCAACTGTTAGATTGGAAAATTGTAAAAGAAGCATTGCCACTACAGTTAGCGAAGGACAACACAGGTGAGGACTGCAGGAAAGTTATTGCAGGGGTGGCAAATCGTAACCCCACCTTAACTGAGCTAATGGATGCTTGTGAGAAAGTAGGAACCACCACATTTCAGATGGAGCATTTAGCAAAAACTTTTGCGGCGGCAGTTAAGGTAGTTCATCGTTGTTATACATGCGAACAGGAAGGTCACTTTAAGAAAAACTGCCTTAAGAAGTTGAAGCTGAGTGGGAGAGATAACTCTGTTTTAATGTGTCATTGCTGTGGGAAGCTAGGGCATTTTGTGAAGCTGTGCAGGTCTCAGTATAATGCTCAAGGTCAGCTGATAACAACCAGCTGCAGAGTGCAGGGAAACTGGAGAAAGAACGTGGGGGAAAACCGTGTGCTGACACAAATGAATCTTCCCAACCAGTTCCAGGCCTATGCAGTTAACTCACAGGCCGAACCGCAGGGAGGGCAGGACTGGTGTTTCCACGCAGGGTTAACCTGCGCGGCTGCCAAGCCTTGGACCTGTGGCAAACAGGGATAATGCTAATGCTGATTGTCAAAAGATCATTGAAGCTTTACCTGGAAAAACAGATTTGAATGCTATGATAAAGGCATGTGCAAAAGTGGGTACTGTGGAACATAAGGCTCAAGTTATGGCTGCGGCCGTACTTGGGGCTTACGTTGTCACAATTGCAGCCTATGTTCCAATTGTTAGCAGGGGACACAACTTTAACAGCACCACGACACACTACTGCAGAGGTACAGCAACTGATTACAGAAATAGAAAGCAGGCTACATTCCAAATTTGTACATCGTATTGATTTGAATCAGGAAATACAAATTATCACTTTGTTTGATAGGCAAATTCCGTATGCAATAATTGGTCAATGGAATTCAGAATGATCAGATTCGTTACAGAGCTATTGGCACAGATTATTCATCAAAGGACGGATGCGATGTCGGGAGCTTGTGGCCAGAGATCCTGCATCACTAACCGTTCCTATTGCAGCTCAATATTTTGAGTGGTGTATGGCTAATAGCTTTGCTTTGCAAACAGCTATGGAGAATTTCTCGGGACAGGTTGTTTACCACTTGCCCTCCCATCCTGTTATAAAATTGAGTGCGGGACTTCCAATTGCCACAGGAGTGTGGTGCGCAGACACTCCTATGGATGGAATTACCATTTTTACAGATGGATCTGGGAACACAGGCAAGGCGGGCCTTGTCTGGTATTCTGATGGCAAGTGGGAATCTATGGTAGTACAACAAAAGGGTTCACCTCAGGTGGTAGAATTACGAGCTGTATTAAAAATATTTCAGAATTTTCCCATTCCCTTTAATTTGGTTACTGATTCAGCATATGTAGCTGGCATTATAAAGCAATTGGATAGATCTGTTATAGAGCATATATGTAATCAGTGTGTTTTTGAATTGCTGCGAGCTCTGTGGCAAGAAATTCAAATCCAAACTGCATTGTTTTATGTTTTATATGTAAGAAATCATACTAATTTGCCTGGGTTTATTGCAGAAGGCAATGCTCGAGTGGACTCTTTGGTTTCTGACCTTACAAATTCTACTGCAATGACTGTGCAGGTGCCGGACATTAAACACCAAATCATAGAATGGGTTTTTCCACCTTTTTATCCTAAAACAACAATTTGTACCAGAGTGGAAGCAATAGCACAATTGCTTGTCAAAGTGCGTAAAAGAATTACAGACATTACCGGACTAGACTCAGATGCTATCTATTTACCTATCAGAAAGGAATATCTACAGTGGTTAACAAATCAGTCAACTCTTTTTCAAATGGCCTTACAGGACTTTACTGGACAATTGTTAACACATTTGCCAAAAGATAAAAAGCTACAGTTTATTTGCAAACAGGATTGGGAAGAACAACCTATCAGATCAGAGATACCTGTGACTGGACTAACTGTTTTTACTGATGCAGGGAAGCGATCACATTCAGCAGTTATTACCTGGCAAGAGGATGGACAATGGAAACATTGCAAATTCTCAGGACAAACTGAGGACTCATTGCAGACACTTGAACTTTTTGCAATATACCAGGTCTTTATAAAATGGAAGGACTTACCTGTAAATATTGTAACAGACTCTCTTTATGCAGCAGGCATTGTAAATCGAATTGAAAGAGCTTTTATACGACCAGTGAAGAATATGCGACTTTACACCATTTTGCTACAGTTGCATCAAGCAATAAACCTCAGAGAGGTACCTTATTTTGTCACCCACATTCGTAGTCATCAATTTGATCAAGGTTTGAGCATTGGAAATAATAAAGCAGACACACTTGTGTCCTATACGCAAATATCACCAAATTTATTTGAACAAGTACACCTAGCCCATCAATTCTTTCATCAATCAGCGAAAATGTTAGCGAAACAATTTCACCTCACCATGGCACAAGCACGTGAATTAGTTAGTGCTTGTCCTAGTTGTCAGAAAATTGGCATGGGAATTGGAATAGGGGTAAATCCTCGAGGATTGAGTGCGTTGCAACTGTGGCAAATGGACGTTACTCACATTGCAGAATTTGGAAGGCTCAAATATGTTCATGTATCTGTTGATACGTTTTCACATGTAATATGGGCAACAGCACAAACTGGGGAAACAGGTCGTCATGTCAAACGACATTTACTTGCTTGCTTTGCAAGTCTTGGGGTTCCACAACAACTTAAGACTGATAATGGACCAGCATACTGTTCATAGATTTTTCGTCAATTTTGTCAACTATGGGGTATTACACATGTCACTGGGATTCCTCATTCGCCTATGGGTCAGGCGATTATGGAACGTGCTCATAGTACATTGAAACAGCTTCTGCAAAAACAAAAAGGGGGAGAGGTGACTGAACCTTCTGAGAGACTTGCAAAAGCTGTTTATGTACTTAACCATTTAACTTTAGCAGGAGATAAGGAGCGACCCCCAATTGTAATACATTGGGAGGCAGTTTGACAGGGAGCAAGCTATGTGAAAAACAAAGGCAAAGTGTGGTATAGGGAACCAAGTACTAACGAGTGGTTGGGACCAGGGGAACTATTACTAATGGGTCGAGGTTATGCTTCTGTCTCTACAGGCGCAGGAGTACGGTGGATTGTCTCTAAAAGGATGGTTAGCCACATTATTAGAGGGAATAGTTTATGTAGTTGTGATTATAGTTATCATAGGGATCTGCGTGGGTTGTGTTAAGACAATCATTGAGAAGAGTATATGGAAGTAGTGAGATAATAAATCTAACTACTTCCAAAGGGGGAAATTGATACCGGATGGTTTAGCAATGGTTTAGCAAGAGTAGGCCTCAGAGTAGGCTCTAAAAGGCCTGCTCTGTGTTACATTTAAACAGAATCAGCTTTCCTGTCAGTAATTTTCCTTTCAGCTAGAATAATAGAGAATAACAGTATGTTCTGAAGTAAACTGCATGTTTTGTAGATAGAGTCTGCTTATGGGAATGTTTATAATAGGCATTATCCTACTTGTATTACCCTGTTTGTTTGCATGTTTGCAGAAAACTGTGCAACGAATGGTCAATACAGCCTTTTTGGCACAACAACAGAGAGCAGGATTTATGGGTAACCAAGGCTGGGATTCTCTGACTGGGCTCTGCGAGACACAGGGAACCGGGTTTGAGTAAGAAACAAAACCAAAAAGGATGAGATAGGACATAGCTCGTTCAAAAACAAAAAGGGGGAATTGTGGGGTTCCCACGGGACAATGGTGGGAACAAGCTACTGAACGAGCTATGTCCAGGCATGTCCAGGGGGTGGTAATGGGGTGGTGATGAACTAGCCAATCATAATACAGAACAAGGGCCTTGGCTATGAGACCAACAAGATATGGGGGAAGTTGAAAAATAAGAAAGAATGCTGCACCTGCAAGATATAGCTTTTTAGCATAAGCCAATCAGAACTAATATAGAGGCGCGTGGACACTTACAGTCTGATGATTGTGGCCACCCCGCATCGGAAACAAACAGCACACTCCATTCAGCTACATTGGAATCTTGCAATCGCTTGGCTAGGCCTACCTGTCGAGATCAAAACTGATAATGGCCCCTGTTTTATTGCTCATACCACACGTCAGTGGTGTCAGCGGTGGGGTATCACGCTCAAACACGGCATTCCGTATAATTCTACCGGGCAGGCCATTGTAGAGCGCGCTAATCAGACGCTAAAACACAGAATTAAGATTCTTGGGGAGGGGGAAGGATTCCCAGACGTAATTCCTGTCAACTACCAATCTCACATTTTACATCGCCCTCTTTATTCTTTAAATCATTTTGCCCGGGGAGACCAAGAGCGTGCCCCAATTGAGCGACATTGGGGTCCAGGGGTGCCAGAAGTGGGACCTCCAGTCAAGGTTCGGTTCCCTGGGACAGCGGAGTAGGAAACAGGTTGGGAGCTGCTACATCATGGGAGGGGGTATGCTGCCATCAAACGGGATGATGTTATACAGTGGGTCCCTACACGCTGTTTGTGCCCTGATTTAAAACAAAATCCTAACCCGAAGTAATATGTACGCTGTCCGAGCTTTATGTTTTGCAGGAGTACCTGTGGGGGAAGCCGAAACAGCACCAGCCTCGACCTTCAGACGTGAGGAGTCATGACAGTACAGAGAGTCTGGTAAAGCGGCGGGGCGCCAAGAAAGATAGGAGCGGCGACCGTTGCTGAGTGAAACAAAAGCTTTGAACAATGCGCTCATGATTAGCTTGCTTTTGCTTTGCATCTCAGGAGTTGCAGGGGAATCTTACTGGAGAACCTGGGCTCGGGATGTTGTATCCGCCTGCTACGCTTACGCTTTGACGCAAGGCTCCAGAATCAGCGATACGCTTTACTTCGCATGACTTGAAGCATGGGGAGGGGGAAATGTAGGTAGATTAGGGTACGGCGACCGGAAAATCTCGGGCTGTAACGGAAGGTAGGCGTGGCGAAAGGAGCAGGATGTGCAAGTATCGTGCGAGTTTGTACGGGACAAGACGACTATATAAGGCTGTTGCGCAGTTAAATAAAGGCCATTTGTTGCATCCTCACATTGGTGTCAGTGCTCAATGGCCCTGGGGTGTGGATAGCCTCAGGCCAGCCAGCAACCGAACGGAGCTTGCCGCAGACAAGCGGCAACACCGTGGGAGGTGTTGGTCCCGCAAATAGCGGGGTAGTAGTAGGCACCTGTGGTCCTAAAGCCATAAAAGCTGTATGTGTGACTTCTCTCTCCGCTTTTATTCCTTTTAACGCTTCGCTAACCAGCCTCCATGTAGTAGACAATTTATGGTCTTCCTTATCACCACTTGACACCGCATCCCAGAGAGAGTCACCAATCTTCTCCCATAAAGGTACTTCAAAGACATCATTAAAGGTTGTAAAATGTCCTTTATCTTTTGCCCAAGACAGTAACTGCTTTAACGCAGCTTCATCGTATTTAATTCCTCTCACAGAGAGTATATGTTGGAGGAGTTTCCCCATTCCTCCCCCAGCTGCCTGGGAAGCCCTACCCAGGTTTTCCTTTGCTAGCAAAACTCAGGCTTACCGCATCCGTTTCCCGGTGCGAACTGCATCTGTTTCTTTTTCCTGGTGCGAAAATCTAGTGCCGGGGCAGCACTCTACAGCTAGCTTCCTCTCACCCTTCCCTTTCGGTCCGTTGTCCGCTGCTTCTCCGCAGTCTCCGGCCGAAGGGTCCCTGGTCCGGGTTCAGGTCCCTGTTCGGGCGCCACTTGTTTCCGTTAACTTGAGAGGGCACGGAGTAAATGCACGCAGACCAATATGATCGTTAAGCAGATCTTGTTTATTTAGGTATCTGAGGGTACATTTATACTATTCTATTGAGGGTACATTTATACTATTCTATTTTTGTACACGCTCTGTGTACATGTCATTTCTATTATGATTGGTCAGTATGCTTTGTTCACACGCCTCTATATTAGTTCTGATTGGCTTATGCTAAAAAGTTATATCTTGCAGGTGCAGCATTCTTTCTTATTTTTCAACTTCCCCCATATCTTGTCGGTCTCATAGCCAAGGCCCTTGTTCTGTATTATGATTGGCTAGTTCATCACCACCCCATTACCACCCCCTGGACATGCCTGGACATAGCTTGTTCAGTAGCTCGTTCCCACCATTGTCCCATGGGAACCCCACAGGAATATGATATGGTTCATACAACACTTAAATTCATCTCACTAACAGATTGAGTAATGACCTTTTGATTACCTCATTTCACACTTTTTTTGCAAGTTGCAAAAATGAATCTCTTTTCAAGTACTTTTTGGTGGTGTTAAGTTGATGTCAGAAGAAAGGGGGACATTTTTACTGTCTACATTTTCCTAAAACACATACTGCATAACATTGTATAACACACAAAAACCCCACCACACTCGGAGCTTTTCAAAAAAGGAACTTTTCAAAAGAGACAGGATCTTGTAATGGCAACCTGAAGTCAACTGAAGCCCAAAACATCACCGTTTCCAATTCTTTGTATGCATGCCAAGTATGCAGCTTATCTGATTCACAATATGACTGTCCACATTTAGTCCTAAACAGGCATCCTCTGTAGTTCAGAGAATTAAACTTCTGGGCTTTTAAAAAGGAAGCAAAGTACAAAAGGGAGATATCTGACAGAAGGACTGGATTTGTCTGGGAACTGAGCAAACATTTTTTCCAGAAGATTTCTCCTGAGAACAGCAGTGCTATCAAGTAGCACTTTTATGTCTCTTATTCAGATAATGCCTTTGTGTGGTGTTTGCTATTTTTTTTACTCCTACAGCAGAAGCTAGAAAATCATGTTTATCATCAACTGCATATTTGTTTCTTGCTCTCTTGATGTTACCTGCCTGGGATAGCTTTTGCCCCTTTTTTTTTGTGTGTGCATATGAGTATAATTTGAATGAATAAGTACAGACATCAGTTGTATTTCTTATTGGAGAAGATGAGATAAGAGATGTGAATATCATCCCCTTAATGCTAAGTTTATATAGTATTTTTTTCTTTATCAATCTTCTTCCTACGTAGACCTAGAGGGAAATGCTGTCTGTAGAATACTATCGGATCATGAACTACAGGCACAAAAAAAGGCTTATAGGAAACATCCGTTAAATTCTTCACAGTGTCTCTGAGGCAGAAGTTTTACCATCAGTAGGACCTGATCAGAGAGCAGGTAGGAACATTCTTGGGATCATACTAAACTCTAGCGTGTGATTCGCTGTCCTTTTAGGAATGGTCAAATCTCACCCAAAGTTGCGGAGAAAAGGACTCAGCACACAATCCAATGTGAATCAAGCATAAGTCGTTTATTACAAAAAAAAAAAAACTTTTTATAACATATTTGCTTCCGTACATGCAGCCAGGCACTGTCCATGCAAAACCCGATTGGTCGCCCCGCTTCTGCCACACGCTGTCCACGTGCCCCCCCCGCAACCTCCCATTGGTCAGTCCTTTCACCATCTCCCTGTGCTGTAACATGATCCTGCAGGTGCCAAGTCCAGCACTGTTCACAGTGATGTTTACTGTCAAGTATGCAGAGGCTCCGTGGGAAGCACACAGGAGATTGGTCTGTGACCTTGCAGGTGCTAAGTCTGGCAGAGGCTCTGTGGGAAGCACACAGGAGATGATAGGCCTGTGGCCTTGCTTGGAGAGCTTGTTGACTTCAGCTCTTGATTCTTTCCGTTAGCTGCAACAATATCCCCCAACACAAAGTCTATGGACTTCTGTCATGGATGAACTTGGACTTGAGTGCAGGTTTGGGTCTGTATCTGAAAGACAATGTAGATATACCCAAAACAAGTCATGTTTATATAAACCCCAACTAACAAGGAATATGCAAATCAGGCTTAAAACAAAGCAAGAAACCTTTCTCCAAAGCAAAATTAACTTCTTGTATGATAATGACAAGTCATTACTTTCACAGATAGCAGTAATCTGCCCTGGGGCACAAGTCTGCAGGAAAGAAAAACCTCCTCTTTACAGGTTCTGTCTTCTTATCCCTAGGCAACTTCACAGCTGATACTGACATATTGACTTGCCAGCATGCTGGATTCAGTGACAGTAGAGAGGGTAGATGGGTAGTGGCAGCTGTTTTATTTTGGGGAAGAAGGTGGTCTCTGTTCAGCTGGGAAATTAATTGACTTTTATCACAGTATATCTTTCACTAAACATTTTTAAATTGCAGTCTCTGTTTTTCAAATCAGTAAGCTCTGTTAAGCTAACAATAGGAAAAAGGGCACATATCTGCAACAATTAAATGGTGGGTTAAGCTTGTGCATAAAAAATCATTGATACATATCAAGAAAAAACTTTCCCTTTTAAAGACAACTGAAAGTAACATCCATCTCAAAATCATACACAATCTGCCCTTCTCTGAGTTCTTACTAATTCTTGTTGCAAATATTTATCATTACTCTGATAGAAAATTGGATTTGTTTTGATTTCTTTGCACTTTCCACTGCACTTCATATAGGGTACATTTATGCTTTCTGGCTAGGTGAGTGCATGTCTGAATCTGAGTTCTTTCTAATGAGTTAGAGGAATATCCTACTCCTGGCACGCCATCTAGCTTCCTCTGTAATTACGACTAGAAATCTTCTCAGAGTAGAGCCAGCCCTCCTGGGGGAGCTTGATCTCCCCCTGATATTCAGTGTAAATTGTGACTCTCCTGAATTCCATCTCTGAACAACAGAGGCACAGTGCCTTGTAGCAAACAGCCCTGCAGCCAGGCTGCATTTGGTCACCAGACACCAGCAGATTAGGAGCCAAGACCCTCATAACTGGTCCAAGCTCAGCAGGCACTGTGAATGCACTTTTGAACAGTAGTTCCCTTGTTTGTGTTTGTCTGAGACTGCAGAGAAACTCCTGGGACTACAACATCTGGTACTATTTTAAACACTGATAAGAATTTGATAGCATTCCTCTATTACAATAAATAACTTCCTTGTACTTTTTTGTACAGAGTCTCCAACCAGTTCTAGATTCCTAACATGTTTTGTTATATCATTGGATGCTGTCCTGGTTTGGCCCAAACCAGGCCAATTAGTCTTAGAGAAACCAAGGTCACTGCTAAATTCCTCACTGCTTACAAGTGAAGAGCCGAAGGGGGAATCACACCTGCAGGGAGGAGCAGACAGGGCAGGTAACCCAAGATTGACCAACAAGATATTCCATCCCATACAAGTCATTCTCACTTTCCTATTTATCACTAACCCACTGCCTCCTGGAGGTGGGGCCCAGGAGGGAGGGGCCCTCCTGTCTCCCACTGATTGGTACCAGCTTTGCCAATTCTCCAGTTAAAAGCCTGCAGGTGTGAGAGTAGAGGTATTACTGCATTTTTCCCTCTGCCTGTGCTGAGGGGAGCAACTTTGCCTGAGGAGGATTTCTAAGCTCTCAATCTTGGTTTTGTATATATTTGATTATTTCTATTATTATTATTATACTCTTTTTCATTACTATAGTTTATTAAAACTGTTTTAACTTTCCAACCAGTAAGTCTCTCTCCCTTTTCCCTTTCCCTTAGGGTGGGGGGGGAGAGGGTTAACAGAGAGCATCTGCCACTGGGTTAATAGCTGGCCCAGCTTTAAACAGTGACAGATTTATTGGTGCCCAATGTGGGGCTCAAGAGAAGCTCCAACAGGTTGCTCTGATAAGTTGACTCCTGGCTCTGGCTGGAGGAGACCCAGAGAGCTCAGCTGAGAGAGTATCAGATTTCTTCCTTTGAGATTTACAAGGGGTTGGAAACTAAAACAGATAGTGAAAATAGTGATGTCATTTTTGAATGTTGTGTTATCTTGTCTTTTTATAGAGTTTCTTTCACAGTTGAGTATTGCAATGATGCCTTACCTGCTGTGGGCACTGTGTTATTGCTTGCTTCTTATGAATGTTTACATGCAGTTTAGCAGTGGGCGCCGGTCGAAATGTATTGTTTTGGTATGGGGTTTGATAGTGATTTATGCTGTGATAGAATAGTAACTGCCCAGTTTGATCTCTTATCTCTATGACACAATCATGGGCAGCTTTAATCGCGAATCAGTAGCAGCGACTTCACCTGCACACTCCAGGCGTTCTTTAGCTGATTGTGTTAATGATTACACTTCCAGTTTTACTTCAGGAAATAGTACCTTCTCCTTTTCTGCCAAGCTGATTCCTCTAGATTTTGCGAAATTAGGATGGTGCTGTCTAGGTGGCATGTTTTTATTTTCGGTTGTCCTGAAGGTGTTTCTGATGTGGGATAAGATTAAATATCGGTGCAGGGACAGGTGTAGGTGTTATGCTGCCACTACAGACACTAAATCCACTGAAACCTCGGCAGCCTGCACCGCAGCTGCTACACCCCCCAAGATGGCCACTGCAGCTACTCAGACACTAGCAAGTCTCAGCGCTCCCATGACAGCCACTGCATCTACTTAGACCCCAGCATCTACCGAATCTGTACCAATCGCCCCTGTAACCAGGAAGAAATACCAAAAGAAATCAGCTCGTGAAGAGAAGGATGATGACTCAGAGCCTTCTAAGGCAGAGCCATCACATGACCCAGGTGAGGGCCCTTCTCAGTCAGAGGCAGGGCCTGACACAGATGGGGGTTCCCTTGATCGTCTTTTTAAAGTAGACCCATCACAGAAGAAAGGTCCTTCTAAAGCAGAACTATCACAGGAGGAGGACTCGGACGTAGAGATAACCTACCACTCCTTATCCCTGAAGGACCTGAGAAATATAAGGAAAGACTTCAGCCGTTATGATGGTGAACCTATTATTACCTGGTTGCTCCGATGCTGGGATAATGGGGCAGAATCTATCAGTATTTCAGGAGTAACAGGGGGATCTCAAGTGTTATCTGTATTGGAGGCCGAAGTGAGCCTAACTAAAAATGAATGGAAAAAGCACCCCATTGTGACTGGCCCAGATGTTCTGTGCATCCTTGGCATAGATTACCTCAATAGAGGGTATTTTAAGGACCCAAAAGGGTATAGATGGGCCTTTGGTATAGCAGCTGTAGAGACTGAGGACATTAAACAGCTGTTTACCTTGCCTGGCCTCTGAGAAGATCCTTCTGTTGTGGGGTTGATGAAGGTTGAAGAACAACAGGTGCCAATTGCTACTACCACAGTGCATAGACGACAATATCGCACCAATCGAGACTCCCTGATCCCCATTCATAAACTGATTAGACAATTAGAAAATCAAGGAGTGATTAGTAAGACTCGCTCACCCTTTAATAGTCCTATATGGCCAGTGCGAAAGCCTAATGGAGAATGGAGATTAACTGTGGACTATCGTGGCCTAAATGAAGTTACGCCACCTCTGAGTGCTGCTGTGCCAGACATGCTAGAACTTCAATATGAACTGGAGTCAAAGGCAGCCAAGTGGTATGCCACCATAGACATTGCTAATGCATTTTTCTCTATTCCTTTGGCACCAAAGTGCAGGCCACAGTTTGCTTTTACCTGGAGAGGTATCCAGTACACCTGGAATCGACTGCCCCAGGGGTGGAAACACAGTCCTACTATTTGCCATGGACTGATCCAGACTGCACTAGAAAAGGGTGGAGCTCCAGAACATTTGCAATACATTGATGACATCATTGTATGGGGTGATACAGCAGCAGAAGTTTTTGACAAAGGGGAGAAAATAATCCAAATTCTTCTGAAAGCTGGTTTTGCCATAAAAAGAGGCAAGGTCAAGGGACCTGCCCGGGAGATCCAGTTTCTAGGGATTAAATGGCAAGATGGGCGTCGCCAGATCCCAATAGAGGTGATCAACAAAATAACAGCTATGTCCCCACCAACTAACAAAAAGGAAACACAAGCCTTCTTAGGCGTTGTGGGTTTCTGGAGAATGCATATTCCAGATTACAGCCAGATTGTATGCCCTCTTTATCAAGTGACCAGAAAGAAGAATGATTTTCAGTGGGGCCCTGAACAACGACAGGCTTTTGAACAGATTAAACAAGAGATTGTGCATGCAGTAGCCCTTGGACCAGTCCGTATGGGACAAGATGTTAAAAATGTGCTCTACACCGCAGCTGGGGACAATGGTCCTACCTGGAGCCTCTGGCAGAAAGTACCAGGGGAGACTTGAGGTCGACCCCTAGGATTTTGGAGTCGAGGATACAAGGGTTCTGAGCCCAATTACACCCCAACTGAAAAAGAGATACTGGCAGCATATGAAGGAGTTAGAGCTGCTTCAGAGGTAATTGGTACTGAAGCACAACTTCTCCTAGCACCTCGATTACCAGTACTAGGCTGGATGTTCAAGGGTAAGGTTCCCACTACCCATCATGCAACTGATGCTACATGGAGTAAATGGATTGCATTAATTACACAGAGGGCTCGAATAGGAAACCCTAATCGCCCAGGAATCTTAGAAGTGATCATGGACTGGCCAGAAGGCAAAGACTTCGGAATGCCACCAGAAAAGGAGGTGACACGTGCTGAAGAAGCCCCACCATATAATGAACTACCAGAGGATGAGAAGCAGTATGCCCTGTTCACCGATGGATCCTGCCATCTTGTAGGAAAGCATTGGAAGTGGAAAGCTGCAGTATGGAGTCCTATACGACGAGTCACGGAAGCCACAGAAGGACAAGGTTAACTATTTTTAGCTCGGTGGGCTCATGACACTTCAGGTCATCAAGGGAGAGATGCAACATACAGATGGGCTCGTGACCGAGGGGTGGACTTAACCATGGACTCTATTGCACAGGTTATCCATGATTGTGAAACGTGCGCCGCAATTAAGCAAGCCAAACGGTTAAAACCTTTGTGATATGGGGGGCAGTGGTTGAAATATAAATATGGGGAGGCCTGGCAAATTGACTATATCACACTCCCTCAAACCCGCCAGGGTAAACACGATGTGCTTACCATGGTGGAGGCGACCACCGGATGGCTGGAAACATACTCTGTGCCCCATGCCACTGCCCGGAACACCATTCTGGGTCTTGAAAAACAAATCTTGTGGCGACATGGCACGCCAGAGAGAATTGAGTCGGACAATGGGACTCATTTCAAAAACAGTCTCATAGAAAACTGGGCCAAAGAGCATGGCATCGAATGGGTATATCACATCCCCTATCGTGCATTCGAAGGGGGATGGGGTAGTAGCTGGGCTTGCACCACTGGGGCAACGCTCTAGTGTTGAGGTAGACCAGAAGGCCTCCCATCCCCCTGGGGTGAAATCGGTGTGCCCAGCTTGCTCCCTGAAATGCCTGTACACCAATGCACGCAGCATGGGGAATAAACAGGAGGAGTTGGAAATCCGTGTTCGGTCGGGGGGCTATGATCTAGTGGCAATTACAGAGACTTCGTGGGATGCCTCGCATGACTGGAGTGTGGTCATGGATGGCTATGTCCTGTTCAGGAAAGACAGGCCGCTAAGGAGAGGTGGTGGAGTTGCTCTTTATGTGAGTGAGCAGCTAGGATGTATTGAGTTCTGTCCAGGGGCGGATCAGGAGCGAGTTGGGAGTTTGTGGGTGCGAATTAAGGGGCAGGCTGGCAGGGGTGATACTGTTGTGGGTGTCTATTACAGGCCACTGGATCAGGATGAGGAGGGTGATGAGGCCTTCTACAGGCAGCTGAGAGCAGTCTCTCAATTACAGGGCCTGGTTGTTGTGGAGGATTTCAACTACCCTGATATTTGCTGGGAGGCCTACTCAGCCAGCCATCCTCAGTCCAGGAGGTTCCTCCAGTGCATTGATGATAACTTTCTGATGCAAATGGTGGATGAGCCAACTAGGAGAGGAGCGCTGCTGGATCTTGTTCTCACTAACAAGGAGGGTCTGGTTGAAGAGGTGAAGGTTGAGGGCAGCCTCGGTTGTAGTGACCATGAGATGGTAGAGTTCAGGATCTCATGTGGCAGGAACAGAATAGCTAGCAGAATCACAACCCTGGACTTCAGGAGGGCCAACTTTGGCCTTTTCAAGCAATTGCTAGGGGAAATCCCATGGGACAGGGTACTAGAAGGTAAGGGGGCCCAAGATAGTTGGTTAGCATTCAAGGACTGCTTCTTCCGAGCTCAAGATCAGAGCATCCCAACAGGTAGGAAGTCAAGAAAGGGTACCAGGAGACCTGCATGGTTGAACAGGGAACTGCTGGGCAAACTCAAGTGGAAGAAGAGAGTGTACAGATCATGGAAGGAGGGGCTGGCCACTTGGGAGGAATATAAGTCTGTTGTCAGAGGATGTAGGGAGGCAACTAGGAAAGCTAAGGCCTCCTTGGAATTAAACCTTGCAAGAGAGGTCAAGGACAACAGAAAGGGCTTCTTCAAATACATTGCAGGTAAAGCCAACACTAGAGGCAATGTAGGCCCACTGATGAATGAGGTGGGGGTCCTGGAGACAGAGGATAAAAAGAAGGCGGAGTTACTGAATGCCTTCTTTGCCTCTGTCTATACTGTTGGAGGCTGTCCTGAGGAGCCCCGGACCCCTGAGGCCCCAGAAGAAGTCAGGATAGAGGAGTCGTCCATCTTGGTTGATGAGGGCTGTGTCAGGGACCAATTAAGCAATCTGGACATCCATAAATCCATGGGCCCTGATGGGATGGACCCGCGGGTGCTGAGGGAGCTGGCGGAAGTCATTGCTAGGCCACTCTCCATCATCTTTGCTAAGTCGTGGGCAACGGGAGAGGTGCCTGAGGACTGGAGGAAAGCGAATGTCACTCCAGTCTTCAAAAAGGGCAAGAAGGAGGACCCGAGTAACTATAGACCGGTCAGCCTCACCTCCATCCCCGGAAAGGTGATGGAACAACTTGTCCTTGGTGCTGTCTCTAGGCACATCAAGGATAGGGGGATCATTAGGGGCACTCAGCATGGCTTCACCAAGGGGAAGTCATGCTCAACCAACTTGATAGCCTTTTATGAGGATGTAACCCGGTGGATAGATGATGGTAAAGCTGTGGATGTGGTCTATCTCGATTTCAGTAAAGCGTTTGACACGGTCTCCCACAGCATCCTCGCAGCTAAACTGAGGAAGTGTGGTCTGGATGATCGGGTAGTGAGGTGGATTGTGAACTGGCTGAAGGAAAGAAGCCAGAGAGTGGTGGTCAATGGGACTGAGTCCAGTTGGAGGTCTGTGTCTAGCGGAGTCCCGCAAGGGTCGGTTCTGGGACCAGTTCTAGTCAATATATTCATTAATGACTTGGATGAGGGATTAGAGTGCGCTGTCAGCAAGTTCGCTGATGACACAAAACTGGGAGGAGTGGCTTGCGTGCCGGAAGGCTGCGCAGCCATTCAGAGGGACCTGGACAGGCTGGAGAGTTGGGCGGGGAGAAATTTAATGAAATATAACAAGGGCAAGTGTAGAGTCCTGCATCTGGGCAAGAACAACCCCATGTACCAGTACAAGTTGGGGGCAGACCTGTTGGAGACCAGCGTAGGGGAAAGGGACCTGGGGGTCCTAGTGGACAGCAGGATGACCATGAGCCAGCAGTGTGCCCTTGTGGCCAAGAAGGCAAATGGCATCCTGGGGTGTATTAGAAGGGGTGTGGTCAGCAGGTCAAGAGAGGTTCTCCTCCCCCTCTACTCTGCCCTGGTGAGGCCGCATCTGGAGTATTGTGTCCAGTTCTGGGCCCCTCGGTTCAAGAAGGACAGGGAACTGCTAGAGAGAGTCCAGCGCAGAGCCACGAAGATGATTAAGGGAGTGGAACATCTCCCTTATGAGGAGAGGCTGAGGTAGCTGGGTCTCTTTAGCTTGGAGAAGAGGAGACTGAGGGGTGACCTCATTAATGTTTATAAATATGTAAAGGGCATGTGTCAAGAGGATGGAGCCAGGCTCTTCTCAGTGACATCCCTTGACAGGACAAGGGGCAATGGGTGCAAGCTGGAACACAGGAGGTTCCACACAAATATGAGGAAAAACTTCTTTACGGTGAGGGTGACCGAACACTGGAACAGGCTGCCCAGAGAGGTTGTGGAGTCTCCTTCTCTGGAGACATTCAAAACCCGCCTGGACGCGTTCCTGTGTGATATGATCTAGGCAATCCTGCCCCGGCAGGGGGATTGGACTAGATGATCTTTCGAGGTCCCTTCCAATCCCTAACATTCTGTGATTCTGTGATTCTGTGATTCTGTGATTCTGTGATTCTGTGATTCTGTGATTCTGTGATTCTGTGATTCTGTGATTCACCAGCCTCTGGGAAAATTGAACAGTATAATGGGCTGTTAAAAACTACCCTGAAAGCAATGGGGGGTGGAACCTTTAAAAACTGGGATAAGCATCTGGCACAAGCTACCTGGTTAGTTCATACCAGGGGATCTATCAACCGAGCTGGCCCTGCTCAGTCAGACCTTCTACATACAGTAGAAGGAGATAAAGTCCCTGTGGTGCATGAAAGGAATCTGTTGGGAATAACTGTCTGGATTCTTCCTGCAACGGGCAAAGGTAAACCGATTCGTGGGATTGCTTTTGCTCAGGGACCTGGATGTACTTGGTGGGTGATGTTGCAAGATGGTGAAGTCCGATGTGTCCCTGAAGGTGATCTGATTCTGGGTGAGACTACTTAATTCTGAACTGTATGTTGTTGCTGCATAAGTGTCTTTCAGGTTAAGACAGTGGTGATGAGACCGGAGCTAGCTGCAAGTGGCGTCCAGTAACCTCCTCGAGACTGACATTTTGAACCTGCAACCCGTGGGCATGAACTGTGACAAAACTCATACCATGTCTCCTGCCCTGAGAGACTGCTAGCCAGATGGAAACCCACAATCCTGAACCAAATGAACTTGATGAACTTTTTGCATAAAGATGAATCATAAACTAGTGATATGTGTATATATATATTTGAAAATGAAAAGGTAGTGGTGATCTGAGTATGACATGAATGGTATGGAATAAAGGGTGGAATGTCCTGGTTTGGCCCAAAGCAGGCCAATTAGTCTTAGAGAAACCAAGGTCACTGCTAAATTCCTCACTGCTTATGAGTGAAGAGCCGAAGGGGGGTCGCACCTGCAGGGAGGAGCAGACAGGGCAGGTAACCCAAGATTGACCAACAAGATATTCCATCCCATACAAGTCATTCTCACTTTCCTATTTATCACTAACCCACTGCCTCCTGGAGGTGGGGCCCAGGAGGGAGGGGCCCTCCTGTCTCCCACTGATTGGTACCAGCTTTGCCAATTCTCCAGTTAAAAGCCTGCAGGTGTGATGGCAGGGGTACTACTGCATTTTCCCCTCTGCCTGTGCTGGGGGGAGCAACTCTGCCTGAGGAGGATTTCCAAGCTCTTGATCTTGGTTTTGTATATATTTGATTATTTCTATTCTTATTATACTCTTTTTCATTACTATAGTTTATTAAAACTGTTTTAACTTTCCAACCAGTAAGTCTCTCTCTCTCTCTCCCTTTTCCCTTTCCCTTAGGGTGGGGGGGAGAGGGTTAACAGAGAGCATCTGCCACCGGGTTAGTAGCTGGCCCAGCTTTCAACTGTGACAGATGCTTATACATTTAGTCCCTTTATTGTTCCATTTTAAAGCCCTCTTCCCTCAAAATAGCTGAGCAGCCTATGTTTGTCTTCCTTTTTCTGAGCTTTCTATTTCTTCTTTTAGGTAGGATGTGTCTAAAAGTGAATATTCCAGTTGTTTTTAAATGTGCTACAATTATGTATATAGAGTTGTGAGGCCCAGACCCCAAAGCCATGGTCTGTACTTATGCCAAAGGTCTGCTGAAGACAGAGAATGCCATAATTGGGCAGGTGGAAAATGGGACTGTGCATAGGCCAGGTAGGTTCTCCCTGCCTAGCACAACCATCCCACTGTTACTTGTGTTATTGTGGGTTGAGCTCCCGAGACTAAGTTTGTTTTCCTTAATGACAATGACAAGCATGATAATAAAGCTGTTTACATGAATTAACCGCCTGGCACTGAATCAGCTAAGTGGGGTAGTAGTAACAGTAAAGTTACTAAGTGGACTAGTCACCTGACTCCACGTCAGGTGAGCAAGGTGTCCCTATTACTCTGCCACATCCCTGACCCAGTTGCAACAAGAGCGCAATATAGTTGCACTCCATACAGTGCAATAATGTTTTGATGTAAAAAGCTCAGAATGCAACAAGACTTCTGTCTTAGTTTAGCCTGCACCCACAATAGCGGTTTTTCTATCACCCAATATCCCTTCCCCAAGTGAGGAAGGGAATTAGGAAAAAGAGAGGGAGACTTGTGGGATGAAGTTAACCAGATTTAATGAAATGAAGAAAAACAATATAAATGACAAGACAAAGCAGAAAACAGCATACTCATCCACAGATCACTGGCAGGTTGCTCCAGGAATCACAGCAAGGAAGAGGTAGGAGGGAGGAGAGGCAAGGAGAGTAGGGAAAAACCCCACCTCTTCCCAACAAACCCCCTCTTCTATAGTGAACTTGATGTCAATGATATAGACTACACCTGTGGGCCAGCCAGGGTCAGCTGCCCCAGATTTAACTGCTGAGGGCCTTGATCACCATGGCTGGCCACAAACTGAAACCAAATCCCAGTGAAACCAGGACAAGATTCCACCCCTTATTCTAGATCATTTATATCAAGTCACTACCATTTTTCTCCTCATCCCTCAACATAAATACACATCCACACAGATACTCTCTCCAGTCCATTGAATCAATTCAGTCCAAATACGTGGGTTCCATTTCTCATAGTATTTCTCAGGGCAGGAAAACACATTGGTATGGGATCCACTCAGTTAGGAGCTCAGGACCAGGCCTCCATATGGTGTTATAGACTGTTGAAGTTGGTCACAGCAGGATGGTGTATTGCATCTTGATCTTGCAGTGCATGTATCTGCTGCAGCCCATGTTCAGGATCTGGGGTGATTCTTACTATAAGAAATGACACTTAGCATCATACAGTTACTGGCTATTCTCACCCAGAATCAAATCTCCTTGGGGTACACATTTTACTTCCCCATCCTCCTGCATCATCCACCAGGTGCACCCAGGTCCTTAAGCAAAAGGAATTCTATGCATGGGTTTGCATTTGCTCAAGGCAGGAGTAATCCAAACTTTTCCCCAACATATTTCTCACATGAACTACAGGGACTTTATCCCCCCTCTACAGCATGCAACAGCTCAGATTGAGCAGGACCAGTCCGGTTGATAGATCCCCTGGTATTAACTAACCAGGTGGCCTTTGCTAAGTGCTCATCCCAATTTTTGAAATTCCCATCACCCATTGCTCTCAGTGTCATCTTCAACAGTCCATTACATCTTTCAACTTTCCCAGCAGCTGGTGCATGGTAGGGGATGTGATATACCCCTTCAATACCATGCTCTTTAGCTCAGGTGTCTATGAGGCTATTTCAGAAATGAGTCCCCTTGTCTCACTCCATTCTTTCCAGAGTGCCATGTCACCACAAAATCTGCTTTTCAAGGCCCACAATAGTGTTACAGGCAGTGGTATGAAGCACATGGTATGTTTCCAACCAGCCAGTACTTGCTTCCACCATTGTGAGCATATAGCACTTGCCTCAGCAGGTGCGTGGAAGTGAGAGGTAATCAATTTGCCAGGCCTCTCCATACTTCTATTTCAGCCATCATCCTCCATACTACAGGGGTTTTAGTCTTTTGACTTGTTTAATTGCAGTGTATGTTTCACATTTGTGGATGACCTGTGCAATGGTGTCCATGGTCAAATCCACCCCTTGATCACAGGCCCATCTCTATGTAGCATCCCTGCCTTGATGGCCCAATGTATTATGGGCCCACCAGGCTAAAAATAGTTCACCTTTATGCTGCCAGTCCAGGTCTATTTGAGCCACTTTGATCTTAGCAGCTTGATCCACCTGCTGATTGTTTTGTTGTTCCTCAGTGGCTCTGCTCTTTGGTACATGAGCATCTACATGACATACCTTCTTAACCAGCTTCTCTAATCAGGTAGCAATATCCTGCCATAATTTGGCTGCTCAGATGGGTTTGCCTCTGAACTACCAGTTGTTTTTCTTCCAGTGCTTCAGCCATCCCCACAGGGCATTTCCTACCATCCATGAGTCAGTACACAGGTAGAGTACTGGCCATTTTTCTCGCTCAGCAATGTCTAGAGCCAGCTGGATGGCTTTTACTTCTGCAAACTGACTCCACTCACCATCTCCTTCAGCTGCTTCTGCCACTTGTCACATGGGACTCCACACAGCAGCTTTCCACCTTCACTGCTTGCCTACAATGCAGCAAGATCCAGCAGTGAACAAGGCATGATGATTCTCATTCCCTGATAGTCTATTGTATGGTGGGGCCTCCTCAGCACACATGACCTCCTTCTCTGGCAACATTCCAAAATCTTTGCTTTCAGGCCAGTCCATGATTACCTCCAGAATTCCTGGGTGATTAAGGTTCCCTATTCAGGCCCACTAAGTAATCAATGCAACCCACTTACTCCACGTGGCATCAGTTGCATGATGTGTAGAGGGGATCTGTCCTTTAAATATCCAGTTCAACACTGGCAATCTAGGTGCCAGGAGGAGCTGTGCCTCAGTGCCATTTACTTCTGAGGCAGCTCCAACTCCTTCATAGGCTGCCAATATCTCTTTTCCTGTTGGAGTATAACAGTCCTCTGATCCTCTGCATCTCTGGCTCCAAAACCCCAAGGGTCAACCTCAAGTCTCCCCCAGTGCCTTTTGCCAGAGGCTCCAGGTAGGACTATTCTCCCCAGCTGCAGTATAGAGGACATTCTTTACTTCTGGTCCCATCCAGACTGGTCCAAGGGTCACTGCATGGACTATCTCTTGTTTAACTTGTTCGAAAGCCTGTTGTTGCTCAGGGCCCCCTTTAAAGTCATTCTTCTTTCAAGTTACTTCACAGAGAGAGGGCTCACAATCTGACTGTAATGGGGAATGTGCATCCTCCAGAAGCCTACTACACCTAGGAAAGCCTGTGTCTCCTTTTTGTTAGTTGACAGACATGGCTGTTATTTTGTTGATCACATCCATTGGGATCTGACAGCAGCCATCTTGCCACTTGATCCCTAAAAACTGGATCTCTTTGGCAGGTCCCTTGACCTTTCCACGTTTCCACCCCTGGGGCAGTCGATTCCAGGTGTACTGGATGCCCCTCCAGGTGAAAGCAAACTGTTGCCTACACTGCACTGGCAAAGGAATGGAGAAAAATGCATTTGCAACGTCAGTCATGGCATACCACTTGGCTGCCTTTGACTCCAGTTCGTAATGGAGTCCTAACATGTCTGGTACAGCAGCACTCAGTGGTGGTGTTACTTCGTTCAGGCTACGATAGTCCACAGTCTCCATTCCCCACTGGACTTTTACACTGGCCATATGGGACTGTTGAAGGGGGAGTGCGTTTTGCTGATCACTCCTTGGTTCTCCAGTTGACGGATCAGCTCGTGGATGGGGATCAGTGGGTCTCTATTAGTACGATATTGTCATCGGTGGACTATTCTAGTAGCAATAGGCACCTTTTGCTCCTCAACCCTCAGCAGCCCCACAATAGAAGGGTCCTCTGATAGACCGAGCAGGGTAGACAACTGCTTAACTTCTTCCATCTCCACGGCCACTACACCACACACCCACCGGTACCCCCTCGGGTCCTTGAAATACCCTCTTCTCAGGTAATCTAGGCCAAGAATGCACAGGGCATCTGGGCCAGTCACAACAGGGTGCCTCTGCCACTCAGTCCCAGTCAGACTCACTTCAGCTTCCAAGACAGTCAGCTCTTGGGAGCCCCCTGTCACGCCAGAGATATAAATTGATCCTGTCCCTTTATAGTGCGATGGTATTACGGTGCATTGTGCACCAGTGTCCACTAAAGCCCCATACTCCTGTGGTTCTTATGTGCCAGGCCATTGAACCCACACAGTCCAAAAGACATGGTTGTCCCTATCCTCCACCTGGCTGGATGCAGGGCCCCTCTAATCCTGAACATAGTGTTCATTATAGACATCGTGGTTCGAGCAGCTCACATATATTTGGTCCCCATTATTTATATCTGGTAAATAGGGATCAGAAGCCCATCTACACTGTCTGGAGAGCTTCCCATTGGAAGCTAGAGCAACAGATCTCTTGGAAGAAGCCCCATTCCTAGTCGGTTCACCTTATAACTCATGTACACGTTTCTGCAAAGGGGAGTTAGGTTTTCCATCCCATTTCCTCGTGTCCTCTCCATGGTCGCGCAGAAAAACCACAGGGTGCCTCATGATGTGTACCGTCTCTCCCAAGCAGGTCTTGCAGGGGAACGCTGTCTCCTGATGGCTGAGACATTCATCAGTGCAGGTGGGGAGCGGGGTCTGTCCTCCATCTGGGACAATTTGTCCACCACCTTACCGAGCATTTCTGTGGATTCGTTAGATGGTTTTTCCACAGTGGAGACGCTGGCCCGTGTGGAGGAAGTGAGACTGTCTGCATATTGCCGCATCCAATTATCTATGTGGCCCACTGTTGGTGCATCAGCATCCGCCCAGCTAAAGATCACTAATAAGTTGCCATAAGACGGTGGTGCAGTTTGTACCCACTTGCGCCATATAGGTCCAGTAACTTTGAGTGCATCTGGATCTACTGGTGTCTCGGGGTCCTCTGGGTCAGCAAAAATCAGCTCCCACACAGCTATTTCCCTGAGATTCTTAACCCCTCTCTCAATGGCTGTCCACTTGCCTGGGTGGTATATGACATCATCCCTAAAGGGATACCTTTTCCTTATGTTTTGCAGGAGTCACCAACAGAGAGTGAGGGGCTCTGCACCACTTGCAAGACCCCTATCAATACCTGCTTCTCTAGCCATTGGTCCCAGCTGCTTGGCTTCACTGCCATCTAACTTGAGACCATCGGCTCTGTTATCCCAGCAGCAGAGCAGCCACGTAACAAGTTGCTAGCCTTCATAATGGCTGTAATCTCTACATATGTCCCACAGCTCACTCAGGGATAGGGATCAAGTAGTCAGCTCTGGCTCGGCCTCCTGTGATGTCCCTGGTTGGCCATCACAACTTGCCCTTTTTGTGGTTTTTGTCTTCTGTACAGGGGCAACTGATACCAGCACTGGTTGAGTCCCTAGGTTAGCCACATCACCCATCACTGGGGGCTGATTAGCTGCAGCCCTTGTTGCCAAGGTCTGGGTCATTGCAGCCAGTGCTTCCTGGAGTTGGGTAATCACACTGCCCAGTACGGAGATTTAAATAGCCTCTGGGGTAGCTGGGGTGTCTGCTGTAGGGACTGGCAGGGTCTGAGTATCTGCAATTCCAGTTGTGGGGACCGGTGCAGCTGCGGTGGTTGCAGCAGCTGTGCCACATCTGCCCTTATACCAATGTTGAAGCAAGAGCAGGAACTGAACAACATTTAAAAGGCCTAACAATATGACCATGGTGGTCAATACATCCCACAGGTAGTCAAAATTTTCAAAAGCCAGTGAGATCTGCTTCAAGGGGAAAAGAACATACAGATCACTCATTCCCATTCCATAGAAATCAGAAATGGTCCTAGTTCTAAACAAATTTATAATACCATCAACCAATGCCAAACCACATAGCAGACTAATACCTTTAAGTCCATGTCCAGAAGTGACAAACCACGCAAAACCAGTGACAAACAACAGCCAAACCACCCATTTGAGTAGCCATCCCAAAAGTGACTGTAAAGCTAAACACCAGAGAATGCCACCCAGTGGCCCTGCTACCACCACCAGCATGATGAAGACTTGTACCAAAAAAACAGTCAAATCTGTAAAAACTTCAACACTCAAAGACTCTTAAACCAAAAGTCTATGGGTCTCCTAGGTGAGCTATTTACATTGGGCGCCAAATAAACTGTCTTGGTTAAGCCCACATCCAGGACTAAACAATAGCAGTTTTTCTCTCACCCAATATCCCTTTCCCACATGAGGAAGGGAATTGGGAAAAAGAGAAGGAGACTCGTGGGATAAAGTTAACCAGATTTAATGAAATGAAGAAAAACAATATAAATGACAACACAAAGCAGACAACAGTATACTCATCCACAGATCACTGGCAGGTTGCTCCAGGAATCACAGCAAGGAAGAGAGAGGAGAGACAAAAAGAAGAGGGGAAAAACCCCACCTCTTCCCAACAAACCCCCTCTTCTATAGTGAACTTGATGTCAATGATATAGACTACACCTGTGGGCCAGCCAGGGTCAGCTGCCCCAGATTTAGCTGCTGAGGGCCTTGATCACCATGGCTGGCCACAAACTGAAACCAAATCCCAATGAAACCAGGACAACTTCATACTGCATTATATCAAGCACTGAATACTTTTATGAAGGTAACAGCATTCACTCATTGCTGAGACAAGCTAGTTTTGAACTGCTGACCTGTAAGATAAAAGGAGAGGTGATCATTCTCTGGAGACACCTAAACAACTGTGTAGTTTTAAATGTAAAAAATTTTCATTGTTCCTTGCTAGAAGGTACTGCATGTTTGGTCATTTTTGGAGATTTTTTTTTTTTTTTTTTTGAGTGGAGGGGACAAGAGTCAGGTGAGACTGGTTGTAGTAAATCATATATTTAGTGAAATGTTATAGTCATAGCATGAATGTTCCTAATAACTGAATTTTACTGATTGTATGGAACTGCTGAAGTGTTAGTTTTCTCTGACTTGCATTATATTGTTCTGAGTATCGCATAAAAATTTTGAAGCTATGATACAGTGTACAAGACATTTTAAAAATGGGCACTTTATTGTATGGGTGTTTTAAAAGGTGGTGTGGAGAGTTTATGGTCAAAACACAGGGAAAAGGATAGAATGAGAAATGAGCTGTGTGTTTTTATAGGGGTCTTTTATTCCTAGATTTGAATGCAGTTTCAATATTGATTATTTTCACAGTGAGCTCTAATAAAGAAACAGAACCAGCACTTAAGCTTGCAGAGAATTTCAAAAAGCAGCAGAAATACCATGGTCATGAAGAACTAGTACAACCATGAAGAAACAAAATGGACTTTGTTAAACAGAGTGTTTTCAATAGAAGTTTGTTTGGTGACAGTTGAAAATCTTTCTACTTTTCAATGTGTATCAAACCCTGCATTTTGATCAGTCAAGAGAAATGGACATTTTAAGTATGCAGGATTGCATCTAAGAATGTCTCAATTCTTCTTGATAGTAAGCTGTAACATGATGAATATTGGTCATGTGACTAGATCAAGAAATGTAAATGTTTTAACATGGTCTGTGTGATCTTTTTGCTGTTATTTCTGATAATGCTTACATCACCTAAACTTTTTTAAGCATTATTCATCTCTCTTATGCCTATTATAATAGTAAATTGGATTGTGACTGTGTTGGGTCTGTTTCACACACTTAGAAATCTGAGAGGATACTGAACACTGAATGACTGAATGTTGGCAAAGTCCTCTTTTTGTAGCAATCAACACAAAATGAGGAGATGGCCTTAGAAATGATGCTTTGGGTCTTCCTTGTGAACATTAAAATGCATAGTTTCAAACACTTGAATGCTATGGTTAATGCTGGCATATCTGCCTAAACGCTACTGAGGACATCCCTGTAATCTGATAATTACCAAAGCAAAGCCTTAGCTATCTAGTTGTAGTTGATAATTCCAGAGTTCTAGTGATGGTAATAAATACATTGTGAAAAAATTCAGCACAGGAGCTTTTGAGAGCTTTCATTTCTTTTAGAGAGGAAAAAAAAATCTGCAAAATTTTGGGTCAGGTCCTTAAAGGTCATTTGGCACAGCACCTTAAATATCTTTAAGTGCTAGATGCTTCATATTGCAGACAACATTTAGTGAAACCAGTGGGAAATCTAAGGAAACCACTTTTGGGAAATACTGGTGTGGGAATATAATGGAAGATTGGCAAGGAGGATTGTAAACACGCTCAAGTGACTTGCACCTGGGGTGTCAAAAACCACATATATCATACTAGTAACTGTTGTTTAGTCTTGTGTGCTGGACAAATAGAACATCTGCATTCAGATAACATAGGCCTGTGATAAGACTCAGGGGCACCTAATTGTTCATGCCTGAGTTTCCTGCCCTGCTGTGAGAAAGATCAAAGCACAGTGGAAAACTACTGCCTGCAAGAAACCCTTAATATAGAGGCGAAAGCAGCAGGCCCTGAATCACTCACTCTCTCTCTAGCAGGAACCGAGCTCCGCGGTGCCTGCGTCCCCGCTTGCGTGCCTTTGCCCCGGGTGCTGCTTCGGAGATCCCCCAGTTTGCGAGGTAACGGGAATAAATTTGCTCTTCGCATTTTATCCGTGGTCTTGTGGCTGTTCCTGTGTCCTGCCTGTGTCGGCTCACACAACTGGTTATTGTGTGTGTCTCAATTTCTTTGCATGCCTTGCCATATGTGTAAGATCAGCATCTACTTATTTCTGTTTTTTCCCTTGCTGTACTTACCTAAACCTTCATGCATTCAATGTTTTCCCCTTTTCCCTAAATGGTGGGTAAAATTGTGACTTGAGAAAGTTATACCCCAGAGTAAGTTCTTTTTTTTTTCTTGTCTTTGCTGTGTGTGACAGGCCCAGAGGGCACCAGCAGGCCCTGCCTGGCCCCTGGGCCTCTCCCCACCCTGCCTATGCCCAGGATCCCATTTCCACCCAGACCAGTCTGTCAGTCCCTGCCTGGGCTACGTTTTCGGTGTGCCTGTCTTGGGTCCTGCACACTGGGTGGAAGTTAGGCCCCCGTTACAGCTTGGCTGCAGTCTGGCTCCTCTCACTCCTGACAGGGCTCCCTGGCGGGCCCTGGGGCCTGGCTGGGGCTGTCAATGGGCACTGTGACCAGACATCTGCCTCTTTGAGATATGTCTTTGTTTCTCATCTTGAGGAGGTGTCTGGCCTGGGTAGAGGGGTATTTCTGTGTCTGTTTACTGGACACAAGACATTACTGCAAAAAAGCCAAATTTGATATGCACTATTCAGTCAGCCACACACCCACCCCGGTCCATCACCTTGAGTGGAATATTGGACACAGGCGCAGATGTTACTTTGATTGCGCTAACTACATGGCCAAATTCCTGGCCTCTAAAGACTACTGCTCAAGAAGTGATGGGGGTGGGTGGCATCGCTATGGGACTGATTTCAACAGAGGTAGTAACAATCACTAATCCTGAGGGACAGCATGCTACTGTTCGTCCATATGTAACATCTGCACCAATTACCCTATGGGGAAGGGATGTGTTGTCCCAGTGGGGTGTTCGCGTCACCACGGATTTTTGACAGGGGTCGCTGTCTTATTTGGTGTCAAGCAACCTACATTAGCGTTAACATGGACCACCGATACTCTGGTGTGGGTGGATCAGTGGCCCCTAACAAAAGAAAAGCTTGATGCCCTCCACCTTTTGGTGCATGAACAACTCACTGCTGGACACATTGAAGAATCACAAAGTCCTTGGAACACTCCTGTTTTTGTAATCAAAAAGAAATCAGGGAAATGGAGGCTATTGCAAGATTTGAGAGCAGTTAATAAGGTAATGGCTACCATGGGAGCGCTACAATCTGGGTTACCTTCTCCCACCATGCTCCCTTCAGAATGGAGAATTTTGGTTATAGACCTAAAAGACTGTTTTTTCACCATTCCTTTGGCACCACAAGATAAGGAAAAATTTGCTTTCACTGTACCTGCAATAAACAACAGTGGCCCTGCAAAGAGGTATCATTGGAAAGTATTACCTCAGAGTATGAAAAATTCACCTACAATATGCCAATGGTTTGTAGCTCAGGCCCTTAGTCCAATTAGAGAACAATTCAATCAGGAATATTGTTATCATTACATGGATGATATGTTATTGGCTGCTTCAACAGATCAGAAATTACAAGAAATGGAACAATGTACTATAAGTAGTCTTCATGCATTTGGACTCTGTGTTGCACCTGAGAAAGTTCAGAGAAAAGCTCCATGGCTCTACTTAGGTTTAAAAGTATTGGAAAAACAGATTATCCCTCAACCAGTAAAATTAGAAGTTAATATTCAGACATTAAATGATGTTCAGAAACTCGCTGGAACGATAAATTGGCTGCGGTCGTACTTGGGGCTTACGTCGTCACAATTGCAGCCTCTATTCCAATTGTTAGCAGGGGACACAAATTTAACAGCACCACGACAGACTACTGCAGAGGTACAGCAACTGATTACAGAAGTAGAAAGCAGGCTACATTCCAAATTTATACATCGTATTGATTTGAATCAGGAAATACAAATTATCACTTTGTTTGATAGGCAAATTCCGTATGCAATAATTGGTCAATGGATTCAGAATGGTCAGATCCGTTACACATATTGGAATGGTTGTTTCTACCTTTAAGAACAAAGAAAACTGTCCCCATGATTGCAGAGCTATTGGCACAGATTATCATCAAAGGACGGATGCGATGTCGGGAGCTTGTGGCCAGAGATCCTGCATCACTAACCTTTCCTATTGCAGCTCAATATTTTGAGTGGTGTATGGCTAATAGCTTTGCTTTGCAAACAGCCATGGAGAATTTCTCAGGACAGGTTGTTTACCACTTGCCCTCCCATCCTGTTGTAAAATTGAGTGCGGAACCTCCAATTGCCACGAGAGTGTTATGCGCAGACACTCCTGTGGATGGAATTACCATTTTTACAGATGGATCTGGGAAAACAGGCAAGGCGGGCCTTGTCTGGTATTTTGAGGGCAAGTGGGAATCTATAGTAGTACAACAAGAGGGTTCACCTCAGGTGGTAGAATTACGAGCTGTATTAGAAGTATTTCAAAATTTCCTCACTCCCTTTAATTTGATTACTGATTCAGCATATGTAGCTGGCATTGTAAAGCAATTGGACAGATCTGTTATAGAGCATACAGGTAATCAGTGTGTTTTTGAATTGCTGCAAGCTCTGTGGCAAGAAATTCAAATCCAAACTGCATTGTTTTATGTTTTACATGTAAAAAGTCATACTAATTTGCCTGGGTTTATTGCAGAAGGCAACGCCCGAGTGGACTCTCTGGTTTCTGACCCTACAAATTCTACTGCAATGACTGTACAGGTGCCAGACATTAAACAGCAGGCACGTATGTCACATGAGTTTTTTCATCAAGGATATCGGGCATTACGACGACAATTTCATTTGTCACACAGTGATGCTCGGAATATCGTGGCCATGTGTCCTGATTGTCAACAACTACCACGACCTATGCAGATAGAAGGAACTAATGCTCGTGGACTGCAGGCCTTGGACATTTGGCAAACAGATGTAACTCACAGTGCTGAATTTGGCAGGTTAAAATATGTTCATGTAACGATTGACACTTTTTCTTCCTTGATTATTGCTACAGCGCTGTGTGAGCTGACACAGGCAAGACGCAGGAACAGCCACAAGACCACGGATAAAATGCAAAGAGCAAATTTATTCCCGTTACCTCGCAAACCGGGGGATCTCCGAAGCAGCACCCGGGGCAAAGGCATACAAGCGGGGACGCAGGCACCACGGTGCTCAGTTCCTGCTAGAGAGAGAGCGAGAGATTTCGGCCTGCTGCTTTCGCCTGTATATTAGGGGTTTCTTGCAGGCGGCAGTTTTCCACTGTGCTTTGATCTTTCTCACAGCAGGGCAGGAATCTCGGGCATGAACAATTAGGTGCCCCTGTGAGGAGAAGAAACAGGACTCCACACAATCCAATGTGAATCAAAGTGAAGACGCTTTATTAAGCATAAGCTGTCCCTTTTATACATTTGTACTTTCCCTGGATGCAAGCATGTGCATTGCTATTGGTTAATATTACTGTCCACACTTCAAGCACACTCTTCTTTGATGTGTTGATTGGTTACTGCTCTGCCACTGGTCCTTTCTTAATTGGCTCCATCAGTTCTTGTTTCTTCTCCTCCGTATTCGGCTCCCCTCGGCTACTCCCTCAATTTTTGTTTGCTCAACTGCTGTTTTTCCTCATCTCTTCTTTCCAAGGTCAGCTTATTGACACTAGCTACATGAATCTTCTCACGCAGCTAGGCCCTCACTCCATACTCTCATACTTCTGGCTCATTACATGACCATTCTCCTCCAAAAACCCCTCTACAATTCCCCCTTTCTTTTCTTGAGCCAGAAAGGCCGTGTTTATCATCCGCTGCAGGGCCCTTTGCAAGCAGGAGAATAAACATGGTAATACAAGCATGATAATACAAATCACGAACAATCCCATCAATAGCATTTTAATCAATCCGACCAGCCACCCTCCAATTCCCAGGTTACCCAACCAATCATCCAGAAACCCATGCTGTTCCCGTATTTTCTGTGTGGCATCCATGAGCTCTTTGATCTACTTATGAATTGACTTGGAGTGATCGTTCAGATCCATGCAACACATCCCATCAAAATCCTGACATCCATGACCATGCGCTAATAGTAAAAAGTCTATAGCAGCTCTATTTTGTAAGGTAGCATGTCAGATACTATCTACATCATTGGCTAATGCTTCTAAAATTCCAGAAGTTTGGTTAGCTCTTTTTGCAACCTAGCAAGCTAAATTTTGCAGTTGCGTCAACCCTTGGGCAGCATCGTTACATTCTATTCCTATGGTAGTGACACCACTTTTTTACCTGGCCTTATGTAGGTTAGTATGGTTAGTATGACTTTTCACGTAGGCATTAGTAGACTTAATTTCTCTATGGTACACGGACCTCCCACCTTCTTACTGGGCAGCCTTGGCCAAGCCCTATCCCCACAAATTAGGAATAAACCCTTTGGTAATTTTTGCTTTCAGATCCCTTTAAGGGGACCCCCACTAGACATGTATGAAAGGGTTGTTCGGGCTGAGCTAAGGAGGCACAAAACTGCATCTGGTTCAGGCTCCGCATCAGAGTCACCCAAACGTTGTGACTCCCCTTCCACGGTGTCGGTGGAAGGACTGTCGGTTGATGTCCTTTTGTCAGCTCCAGGATCCAAAGCAGAATTAACACAGCTGGTGGGAAACCACCGCAGCCCTGCATCTGTGGAGACACAAGCATAACCACGTCCCCAGGTAACTAAATCCCACGGGCCTGTCCACTTTTCCGTTTGCAGGTCTCGTGCTAAACCTTTGCCCTGACAAGAGGATCGCCTCCCTGCAAAGACAAAAAATGAGAGATAATTACAAGACACTCTTTCCCGGTTGGCACAGTTAAATGATTCAATGTGTGCACAGCCTTCCATAGGTGAGCATGTGGGGTCTCAGAGCTCATTCCCCTTTTTTTTTCTTTTATTTTTTCTTTTTTTTTTTTTTTCCCCCCGAGAAGTTGCTTCAGAGTGTGGTGCACTCGTTCCACAATGGCCTGGCCTGTAGTATGTGTGTTATGTCCATTGCCACAGGTCCAAGGCTTGGCAGCTGTGTGGGTTAACCCCGTGTGGAAACACCAGTCCGGGTCCTAGGCGTTGGCACTCCGGACAAGTGGCGGTGATAGATTTCGCGTCTGCAAAAGAGATCTTGAATTGACAGACTAACTCCCGAGCCCCTTGGTGAAAAAACTGGTGAGACAGAAATGCTTGATGAACTAGGTCTGGCACTGGAGGGGTCCAAGCGGGGGCTGCGAGGGCGTCAGCACGCGCATTCCCTTCACATATGAATCCTGGCAGACTGGTGTGGCTGCGAATATGCAAGATATAATACTTATGCATACGTTGGTTCACTACAGTCCATAGCATTTTTAGCAACAAAAATAGTTGTTCTGAGTTTACCTCTTTGAGCAGCGCACGATCAACACGCTGTGCAATGTCTGCTGCATACGCAGAGTCCGTAACAATGTTTACAGCACAATGCGAAAATGTTTTAAAAGCAACAATGGCAGCACTAAGTTCAACCAATTGAGGTGATCCCTGTACTAAATGCACCAATTCCTGCCATTGCCTTCCGTCATACCAGGTAACTACTGCTTTTCCCGATCTTCCAGAGCCATCAGTAAAGACCGTGGGGCCTTGTACTGGGCTATCTGCTGCCAGCGGCTTTTGAATCACTTGTAACTCTGAATGAGCTTGTAATAATTTGTGACTGGGAAGATGATAAGATACCTGCCCTTCAAATCCTTCCAGGGCCAATTGAAATGGTAAACTGTTTGCCATACACCAGCTTACATAATCGCATTCAATGGGAATTCTCAGTCGACTGGGGTCTCGGCCCGTGAGTTGAATGCATCGTGCGCGTCCTTTTGTGATTGTTGTCGATATCAGCTCAATCTGAGTGCTCACTGTTTTTCATGGTTGAACGGATAAAAACAGCCACTCTAGAACGTGTAGCGGATCCTGCCAGTGCTCATTCCACTGGCCCAGTAATCCCATGGGATGATAGTTAGCAATGGCTACATATAAACTTACTGGTGTCTCTAAATCCACATGATGTACCTTTTTCTGTTGCATGCCATTGACATATTGTGGGACTGTTTTTCATGCCTTGCAGTAATACCGTCCACTGATATCGTTGACAAGGTGCCATGTTGTTCCTACTAGGTACTGAAAAAGCAAATTGGCATTTGTCAGCTTCATGTAAAGGGATGGTGAAAAAACAATCTTTCAGATCAATAACCAAAATGTATAGTCTGCATCAGTAACTCCTGGTAAAACAAATAGACCTTGCAAAGTTACACTAGGACGTCCGAATAATAGTGCACTTCACCTGTTTCCAGTGGGTCCCACGGCATTCATTGGTACCTTATGCACTCTGCTATTCTCTGTTGTGATTGCGGTTGCTGTGGTAACATCCAGTCCGGTGCTCCCTGCGGTTCGGGCTGCGAGTTGACTGCTTGGGCCTGGAACTGGTTGGGAAGATTCATTTGTGTCAGCACGCGGTTCCTCCCCACGTTCTTTCTCCAGTTTCCCTGCACTCTGCAGCTGCTTGTTATCAGCTGACCTTGAGCATTATACTTAGACCTGCACTGCTTCATAAAATACCCCAGCTTCCCACAGCAATGACACATCAAAACAGAGTTATCTCTCCCACTCAGCTTCGACTTCTTAAGGCAGTTTTTCTTAAAGTGACCTTCTTGCCCGCATGTATAACAACGATGAACTACCTTAACTGCCGCCGCAAATGTTTTTGTTAAACGCTCCATCTGAAACGTGGTGGTTCCTACTTTTCCACAAGCATCCATTAGCTCAGTTAAGGTGGGGTTACGATTTGCCACCCCTGCAATAACTTTCCTGCAGTCCTCATTTGCGTTGTCCTTCGCTAACTGTAACAACAACGCTTCTTTAGCAGCCCCGTTTTGTATTTGTTTGTCTAAGGCAAATCACTCCCCAGTTGAATGGCTCCCATTCTGGTGGGCCGTTTCCATCCCCTCGATATACCGAGCAAGCCAATACCCCGCCACCCATAGCAGCTGCGGCCCCGAAATCACCGTCCGCAAGTGCGTGCTCTCTTAATTTTCTCCAGAACCTGGCCGGGTCCAGGCCAGACACAGTAACCTGGACTGGCTGCAGCGTGAATAATTCCTCCACGCTACCGCCTGACTTTCCCGACCCTCGGGCTCTGCAGCAATTATGTCCCGCTTCCACCTCTTCAGAAAGGTCTATTAAGGGTGGCTCAGTCTCAGATTCGGGTAACGGGATGGTAGAAGGATCAATGTTCTGCTGCTGTTCCCTGGGTGGTGGCCGGGGGGGCTCTGGCGGCGCGGAGGGCGGTGGAGGCGGGGCGCTCTGGCGGCGTGGAGGGTGGGGGGGGGGCTCTGGCAGCGCGGAGGGCAAAGTCAATGTGAAAGGAGCTGTAGCCGCCTCAGCCGCCGCCTTTGCCTCTCTGTTCGCCTTCAATTGCTCCAGTGAGTCTATAACTAATCTCCACGTCGTCAACGACGCAGTGGCGATCTTGTCCCCCCTTGAGGCAGCCTCAAACAGAGACGTTCCAGTGCTTTGCCACGTACTAACTTTGAAAGCAGTCTGCGCCATAGCTGGCAAATTATTCTTTTTACACCATTATTTACAATTATTTACACCAGTTATTTACATCAATAGTCTCTGGAGCAAATGCTCATCGTATTTTACCCCTCTCTTAGAGAGGATATGTAGGAGAAGCCTTACTATCGCACTTTCTTCTTTAGAAATATTTTGGCCCATCTCCTTTTCCCTGGCTGCTCACCTCACTGGGTGTCCCGTTGAGCCGTACTCCAGCCGGTGTACCTCCTTCTGGGCTGTTCCCTGAACTTGCCGTCGATTTACTACTAAATCAGTATCACAAAAAACCCCTCTGCTGGCCCCATTCCAGCAAAGTTTCTACTTCTTCCTTTTTATCTCAGTCTCAGTTCATGCGGCTATCTGCAGAATACACTTCACCGCTGCCTTTTCCAGTGCAGATGCTGCACCTCCCATCCTGCCGTATGTCACGTAGGCCTACGATTCCCGTCTCTCTCGAACGGCCCGGCTCACCTCCGCGGGCACGGCAGCCACCCTCGTGTTTTCGTCTGGTCCCCTTCTTCTCCATCGCGAAGATCACGTCGGGGTCACCACAATGTTGGGGTCCATGCGAGGAACGGACTACAGCACACCAATGTGATGCTCTGATAGCCACTTTATTGCAGTTAACACAGCTCTTTTATAGCATACATACTTCCTTATCTCGCGATCACGCCTTAAGCTATTGGCTGCAAGCACTGTGCACGCTCTGTCCACGCGCCTCTTCTGCTGTTCCGATTGGATACTTGCTATGAGCCTAAGCAAAGCCACATCCTTATACTTTCTTGCTGTCTCATGCTGCCTCAGCACGTACACAACAGTGTACTCTTATGTCCTCTCTATAGTTCTTCCACGACCCAGGCTCCAACACTGCATTATTTATTGAACACTGCTGAGAGCATTTATCATGCCAGCCACCATAGGCTTAGCTATTGTGGACTTCAGTGACATCTGGAAGGATGAGTACTTGGTCTTTGATGGTAAGTTAGAGGTCACTGTCATAGCAACCCACACATCTGTGTGTAGCACCTGTACATTCTTTTGCTTTGTTTGAAGTGACTACTATTGCTGCTTAATATGAGATTTTTTTTAAAGAAAAAAAATGCAATCACTTTGTAAATTTCAACACTGAATTAAAAAAAAAAAGCCTCGGTCCTCTGGTACATCACTTCTGTCCTGATTTCACTGGGATTTTGTTTCAGTTTGTGGCCAGCCATGGTGATCAGGGCCATTAGCAGTTAAATCTGGGGCAGTTGACCCAGGCTGGCCCACAGGTGTATTCTATATCATTAACAATCAAGTTCACTATAAAAGGGAGGGCTTGGAGGAGAGAGGTTGGGTTGTTTTTGCTCTCCACTCCACTCCACTCCGTTGCATTGGTTACTCAGCGGGCCCAAATAAGGAACCTCAATTGCCCAGGGATTTTGGGAAGTAATCATGGACTGGCCTGAAAGCAAAGATTTTGGAATGGTGCCAGAGGAGGAGGTCATGCATGCTGAAGAGGCCTCACCATACAACGGACTATCAGAAAATGAGAAGTATCATGCCTTGTTCACTGATGGATCTTGTATTGTAGGCAAGCAGCGAAGGTGGAAAGCTGCTGTGTAGAGTCCTACATGATGAGTGGCAGAAGCGGCTGTGGGAGAAGGTGAGTCACAGAATCAATCAGGTTGGAAGAGACCTCTGGGATCATCGAGTCCAACCATTGCCCTGACACCACCCTGTCAACTAGACCATGGCACTAAGTGCCACGTCCAGTCTTTTCTTAAACACATCCAGAGATGGTGACTCCACCACCCCCCTGGGCAGCCCATTCCAATGTCTAATAACCCTTTCTGAAAAGAAATTCTTCCTAATGTCCAACCTGAACCTCCCCTGGCGAAGCTTGAGGCTGTGTCCTCTTGTCCTATCCCTAGTTGCCTGGGAGAAGAGGCCGACTCCCACTTCACTACAACCTCCCTTCAGGGAGTTGTAGACTGCAATAAGGTCACCTCTGAGCCTCCTCTTCTCCAGGCTAAACAACCCCAGCTCCCTCAGCCGTTCCTCATAGGTCAGACCCTCCAGACCCTACACCAGCTTGGTCGCCCTCCTCTGGACTTGCTCCAACACCTCAGCATCTTTCTTGAAGTGCGGGGCCCAGAACTGGACACAGTATTCAAGGTGTGGCCTCACCAGTGCTGAGTACAGAGGGACGATCACTTCCCTAGACCAGCTGGCTACACTATTCCTAATAGAGGCCAGGATGCCATTGGCCTTCTTGGCCACCTGGGCACACTGCTGGCTCATGTTTAGCCGGCTGTCGATCACCACCCCCAGGTCTCTTTCCACTGGGCCGCTTTCTAACCACTCTTCCCCTAGGCTGTAGCACTGCATGGGGTTGTTGTGGCCAAAGTGTAAGACCCAGCACTTGTTCTTGTTGAACCTCAAGTCAGTATGCAGAAGTAAAAGCCATCCAGCTGGCTCTAGGCATTGCTGATTGAGAAAAATGGCCAGTAATCTATCTGTATACTGACTTGTGGATGGTAGCAAATGCCCTGTGGGGATGGCTGAAGCACTGGAAGGAAAACAAATGGCAGTGCAGAGGCAAACCCGTGTGGGGAGCTGAATTATGGCAGGATATTGCTACCTGATTAGAGAAGCTGGTTGTGAAAGTATGACATGTAGATGCTCATGTACCAAAGAGCAGAGCCACTGAGGAACATCAAAACAACCAGCAGGTGGATCAAGCTGCGAAGATTCAAGTGTCCCAAGTACACCTGGACTGGCAGCATAAAGGTGAATTATTTTTAGCTCGGTGGGCCCATAATACATCAGGCCATGAAGGCAGAGATGCTACATACAGATGGGCCTGTGACCGAGGGGTGGATTTGACCATGGACACTATCGCACAGGTCATCCATGAATGTGAAACATGCACTGCATTTCTGAAATAGGCTCACAGACACCTGAGTTAAGGAGCATGGTATTGAATGGATATATCACATCCCCTACCATGCACCAGCTGCTGGGAAAGTGGAATGATGTAATGGACTGTTTAAGACTACACTGAAAGCAATGGGTGATGGGACATTCAAAAATTGGGATTATCACGGTTTAAAGCTGGGCCGGCTATTAAACCTGAGGCAGACGCTCTCTGTTAACCTTCCCCCCCACCCAAAGGGAAAGGGAAAAGGGAGAGAGACTTATGGGTTGGAAAGTTAAAACAGTTTTAATAAACTATAATAATGAAAAAGAGTGTAATAACAATATTGGAATAATCAAATATATACAAATATATACAAAACCAAGATCGAGCTCCCCCGATGTTGGCCACATCACCACCGGCACTGCAGGGCAGGCTCCGGGAAGGCCCAGGCTGGGCCCAGCGACGGTCGAGAACTGGATTCAGGGATGCACGGATCGGGATCGGGGGCAGCAGGAAAACGGACAGAGTCCTTCTTGGACACTGGCCAAAGCTCAAGCCGCAGAAGCAGCCCGAAGCAGCAGAAACACCCAAACACCAGCAGGCGGAAGGGGCAGGGCGCAGAAGAAGGGGCAAGAGAAAAGGGCGAGACCCTCGTGATCTCCCCGCTTTATACTGAGAATGACGTGTATGGGATGGAATACCTTCGTTGGTCAATTTTGGGTCACCTGCCCTGTCCGCTCCTCCCTGCAGGTGCGACCCCCCTTCGGCTCTTCACTCTTAAGCAGTGAGGAATTTAGCAGTGACCTTGTTTTCTCTAAGACTAAGTACAGCAAGAGCCTTTTTGCATAACATCCCTACCGGTGCCTCAGTGATAACTACAAACTTCGAGCGTTATCAGTCCTAGAAGCAGACACTGTCTGCAAAACATGCAGTTACTTTCAGAAGGTGCAGTTACTTAGAAGAGACTTAGCTGAAAGTAAAAATCACTGAAAGGAAAATTGGCCTGGTTTAGGCTAAACCAGGACGTTCCACCCCTTATTCCATACCATTCACGTCATACTCAGATCACCACTACCTTTTCATTTTCAAATATATATACACATATCACTAGTTTATGATTCATCTCTATACAAAGTTCTTTAAGTTCATTTAGTTCAGGATTGTGGGTTTCCATCTGGCTAGCAGTCTCTCAGGGCAGGAGACATGGTTTTGTCACGGTTCGTGCCCACGGGTTGCAGGTTATAGATGTCAGTCTCGAGGAGGTTACTGGACGCCACTTGCATCTAGCTCCGGTCTCATCACCACTGCTTCAACCTGAAAGACACTTATGAACACTGTTAGTATTATGCAGCAATTAACATCATACAGTTCAGAGTTAAGTATTCTCACCCAGGATTAGATCACCTTCAGGGACACATTGGACTTCACTATCCTGCAGCATCACCCACCAAGTACATCCAGGACCCTGAGCAAAAGCAATCGCACGAATGGGTTTACCTTTGCCCGTAGCAGGCAGAACCCAAACAGTTTTTCCCAACAGATTCCTTTCATGCACCACAGGGACTTTATCCCCTTCTACTGTATGTAAAAGGTCTGACTGAGCAGGGCCAGCTCGATTGATAGATCCCCTGGTTTTAACTAACCAGGTAGCTTGTGCCAAATGCTTATCCCAGTTTTTAAAGGTTCCACCCCCCATTGCTTTTAGGGTAGTTTTTAACAGCCCATTGTACCTTTCAATTTTCCCAGAGGCTGGTGCATGATAGGGGATGTGATATACCCACTCAATGCCATGCTCTTTGGCCCAGTTGTCTATGAGACTGTTTTTGAAATGAGTCCCATTGTCCGACTCAATTCTCTTTGGCGTGCCATGTCACCACAAGATTTGCTTTTCGAGGCCCAGAATAGTGTTCCGGGCGGTGGCATGGGGCACAGAGTATGTTTCTAGCCATCCGGTGGTTGCCTCCACCATGGTAAGCACATAACGTTTACCATGGCGGGTTTGAGGGAGTGTGATGTAGTCAATTTGCCAGGCCTCCCCATATTTATACTTCAACCACCGCCCCCCCATACCACAAAGGTTTTAACCGTTTGGCTTGCTTAATTGCGGCGCATGTTTCACAGTCGTGGATAACCTGTGCAATAGAGTCCATGGTTAAGTCCACCCCTCGGTCACGAGCCCATCTGTATGTTGCATCTCTCCCTTGATGACCTGAAGTGTCATGAGCCCACCGAGCTAAAAACAGTTCACCTGTATGTTCCCAGTCCAAATCTATTTGGAACACTTTAGCAGCCTGATCCGCTTGTTGGTTGTTTCGATGTTCCTCAGTTGCCCGACTTTTAGGTACGTGAGCATCTACGTGACGTACCTTCATGACTAGTTTCTCTAGCCGAGCAGCAATATCTTGCCACAGTTCAGCAGCCCAAATAGGTTTCCCTTTGCGCTGCCAGTTGCTTCGCTTCCACTGCTTTAACCACCCCCACAAGGCATTTGCTACCATCCATGAGTCAGTATAAAGATACAGCCTTGGCCACTTTTCTCGTTCAGCAATGTCTAAAGCCAGCTGGATGGCTTTTACCTCTGCGAATTGACTCGATTCACCTTGTCCTTCTGTGGCTTCTGTGACTCGTCGTATAGGACTCCATACTGCAGCTTTCCACTTCCGATGCTTTCCTATAAGACGGCAGGATCCATCGGTGAACAGGGCATACTGCTTCTCATCCTCTGGTAGTTCATTATATGGTGGGGCTTCTTCAGCACGTGTCACCTCCTTTTCTGGTGGCATTCCGAAGTCTTTGCCTTCTGGCCAGTCCATGATCACTTCTAAGATTCCTGGGCGATTAGGGTTTCCTATTCGAGCCCTCTGTGTAATTAATGCAATCCATTTACTCCATGTAGCATCAGTTGCATGATGGGTAGTAGGAACCTTACCCTTGAACATCCAACCTAGTACTGGTAATCGGGGTGCAAGGAGAAGCTGTGCTTCAGTACCAATTACCTCTGAAGCAGCTCTAACTCCTTCATATGCTGCCAGTATCTCTTTTTCAGTTGGAGTGTAATTGGCCTCGGAGCCCTTGTATCCTCGACTCCAAAATCCTAGGGGTCGACCTCGAGTCTCCCCTGGTACTTTCTGCCAGAGGCTCCAGGTAGGACCATTGTCCCCGGCTGCGGTGTAGAGCACATTTTTAACATCTTGTCCCATACGGACTGGTCCAAGGGCTACTGCATGCACAATCTCTTGTTTAATCTGTTCAAAAGCCTGTCGTTGTTCAGGGCCCCACTGAAAATCATTTTTCTTTCTGGTCACTTGATAAAGAGGGCGTACAATCTGGCTGTAATCTGGAATATGCATTCTCCAGAAACCCACAATGCCTAAAAAGGCTTGTGTTTCCTTTTTGTTAGTTGGTGGGGACATAGCTGTTATTTTGTTGATCACCTCTATCGGGATCTGGCGACGCCCATCTTGCCATTTAATCCCTAGAAACTGGATCTCCCGGGCAGGTCCCTTGACCTTGCCTCTTTTTATGGCAAAACCAGCTTTCAGAAGAATTTGGATTATTTTCTCCCCTTTGTCAAAAACTTCTGCTGCTGTATCACCCCATACAATGATGTCATCAATGTATTGCAAATGTTCTGGAGCTCCACCCTTTTCTAGTGCAGTCTGGATCAGTCCATGGCAAATAGTAGGACTGTGTTTCCACCCCTGGGGCAGTTGATTCCAGGTGTACTGGATACCTCTCCAGGTAAAAGCAAACTGTGGCCTGCACTTTGGTGCCAAAGGAATAGAGAAAAACGCATTAGCAATGTCTATGGTGGCATACCACTTGGCTGCCTTTGACTCTAGTTCGTATTGAAGTTCTAGCATGTCTGGCACGGCAGCACTCAGTGGTGGCGTAACTTCATTTAGGCCACGATAGTCCACAGTTAATCTCCGTTCTCCATTAGACTTTCGCACTGGCCATATAGGACTATTAAAGGGTGAGCGAGTCTTGCTAATCACTCCTTGATTTTCTAATTGTCTAATCAGTTTATGAATGGGGATCAGGGAGTCTCGATTGGTGCGATATTGTCGTCGGTGCACCGTGGTAGTAGCAATTGGCACGTGTTGTTCTTCAACATTCAGCAACCCCACAACAGAAGGATCCTCTGAGAGGCCAGGTAAGGTAGACTGTAGAGGGGTTTTTGGAGCAGAATGGTCATGTAATGAGCCAGAAGTATGAGAGTATGGAGTGAAGGCCTAGCTGCGTGAGAAGATTCATGTAGCTAGTGTCAACAAGCCGACCTTGGAGAGATGAGGAAAAACAGCAGCTGAGCAAACAAGAATTGAGGGAGTAGCCGGTGGGAACCGAACACGGAGGAGAAGAAACAAGAACTGATGGAGCCAATTAAGGAAGGACCAGTGGCAGAGCAGTGACCAATCAACACATCAAAGAAGAGTATGTTTAGTAATATTAACGAATAGCAATGCACATGCTTACAGCCAGGGAAAGTACAAAATGTATAAAAGGGACAGCTTATGCTTAATAAACGTCTTCACTTTGATTCACATTGGATTTTGTGGAGGCGTGTTCCTTCTCCTCAGTAGACAGCTGTTTAATGTCCTCAGTCTCTACAGCTGCTATACCAAAGGCCCATCTATACCCTTTTGGGTCCTTAAAATACCCTCTCTTGAGGTAGTCTATGCCAAGGATGCACGGAGCATCTGGGCCAGTCACAATGGGGTGCTTTTTCCATTCATTTTTAGTTAGGCTCACTTCGGCCTCCAATACAGATAACACTTGAGATCCCCCTGTTACTCCCGAAATACTGATAGATTCTGTCCCTTTATGATCCCATGGCATTAGGGTGCACTGTGCACCAGTGTCTACCAAGGCTCGATACCTTTGTGGTTTTGATGTGCCAGGCCATCGAATCTGCACAGTCCAATAAACTCGGTTGTCCCTCTCCTCCACCTGGCTGGAGGCAGGGCCCCCCTAATTAAGGAATGGATTCGTGCTGCTCACGGGGACTGGACCTTAATTTTCCCTATTCACATTTGGGAAAAAGGGATTTGAGGCCCATCTGCCCTGACTGGGGTCCTGCTCACTGGTAACTGGAGCAGCCATCCTCCTAGGAAAATCCTCTCTGGTATTCCTTTTAGCTTGCAACTCACGTACTCGTGCCTGTAGGGTACTGGTAGGTTGTCCATGCCATCTGCTCACGTCCTCCCCATAACCACGCAGGGCAAACCACAGGATACCTCGTGATGTGTTCCGTTTCCTTTGAGCTGGTCCTGTAGGAGAGCGTTTTCTCTTAACGGCTGCAACGCGGGCCTGTGTAGGTAGAGAGTCAAGTTTATTCTCTATCCTGGACAGTTTGTCTGACAGTTGTTTAAATGAGTCCTTGTTTTCCTTAGTCAGTTTTTCCACAGCCGAGACACGGGCCTGCAGTGGGGAAGAAATACTATCTTCATACTGTCGCATACAGTTAGCCATTTCACCCACACTAGGTCGTGCCATAGCATCTTCTCCCCAGACTAATATTGACAATGTATGGGTGTATGCCGGTGGAGCATTCTTCACAACCTTCCGGAACATGAATCGGTTGCATTCCACTTCATCAGGATCTACAGGATCTCCAATTTCCCGTGGGTGTCTATAAATGATCTCTCGCACAGCTAGTTCTCTAAGGTAGTTAATACCTTTTTCTATAGTGGTCCATTTGCTTAGGTGACTCATAACATCATCTTTATAGGGATACCTGCTCTTTACAGCTGACAAGAGTCACCTCCAGAGACTGATAGTGTTTGACTTTCTTGCAAGCACCTTATCAATACCACCATCTCTGGACAGGGATCCCAACTGTCTGGCTTCTCTGCCATCTAATTGCATGCTGTCTGCCCCATTATCCCAGCATCGGAGCAACCATAACGGCTGAAGTCTTTCCTTATATTTCTCAGGTCCTTCAGGGATAAGGAGTGGTAGGTTATCTCTACGTCCGAGTCCTCCTCCTGTGATAGTTCTGCTTTAGAAGGACCTTTCTTCTGTGAGGGGTCTACTTTAAAAAGACGATCAAGGGAACCCCCATCTGTGATCTGTGTCAGGCCCTGACTCTGACTGAGAAGGGCCCTCACCTGGGTCATGTGATGGCTCTGCCTTAGAAGGCTCTGAGTCATCATCCTTCTCTTCACGAGCTGATTTCTTTTGGTATTTCTTCCTGGTTACAGGGGCGATTGGTACAGATTCGGTAGATGCTGGGGTCTGAGTAGATGCAGTGGCTGTCATGGGAGTGCTGAGACTCGTTAGAGTCTGAGTAGCTGCAGTGGCCATCTTGGGGGGTGTAGCAGCTGCGGTGCAGGCTGCCGAGGTTTCAGTGGATTTAGTGTCTGTAGTGGCAGCATAACACCTACACCTGTCCCTGCACCGATATTTAATCTTATCCCACATCAGAAACACATTCAGGACAACCGAAAATAAAAACATGCCACCTAGACAGCACCATCCTAATTTCATAAAATCTAGTGGAATCAGCTTGGCAGAAAAGGAGAAGGTACTATTTCCCGAAGTAAAACTGGAAGTGTAATCATTAACACAATCAGCTAAAGGACGCCTGGAGTGCGCAGATGAAGTCGCTGCTACCGATTCGCGATTAAAGCTGCCCATCATTGTGTCATAAAGATAAGAGATCAGAATACTAACTGCCCAGTTTATCACGGCATAAATCAGTATCAACCCCATACCAAAACAATACATTTCGACCAGCGCCCACTGCTAAACCGCATGTAAACATTCATAAGAAGCAAGCAATAACTCAGTGCCCACGGCAGGTAAGGCATCATTACAATACTCAACTGTGAAAGAAACTCTATAAAAAGACGAGATAACACAGCATTCAAAAATGACATTATCATCTTAGCTGTCTGTTTTAATTTCCAACCCCTCGTAAATCAAAGGAAGAAATCTGATACTCTCTCAGCTGAGCTCTCCGGGTATCCTCCCGCCGGAGCCGGGATTCGACTTATCAGAGCAACCTGTCGGAGCTTCTCTCGAGCCCCACGTTGGGTGCCAATAAATCTGTCACGGTTTAAAGCTGGGCCGGCTATTAAACCTGAGGCAGACGCTCTCTGTTAACCCCCTCCACTCGAAGGGAAAGGGAAAGGGAAAAGGGAGAGAGACTTCCGGGTTGGAAAGTTAAAACAGTTTTAATAAACTATAATAATGAAAAAGAGTGTAATAACAATATTGGAATAATCAAATATATACAAATATATACAAAACCAAGATCGAGCTCCCCCGATGTTGGCCACGTCACCACCGGCACTGCAGGGCAGGCTCCGGGAAGGCCCAGGCTGGACCCAGCGACGGTCGAGAACTGGATTCAGGGATGCACGGATCGGGATCGGGGGTAGCAGGAAAACGGACAGAGTCCTTCTTGGACACTGGCCAAAGCTCAAGCCGCAGAAGCAGCCCGAAGCAGCAGAAACACCCAAACACCAGCAGGCGGAAGGGGCAGGGCGCAGAAGAAGGGGCAAGAGAAAAGGGCGAGACCCTCGTGATCTCCCCGCTTTATACTGAGAATGACGTGTATGGGATGGAATACCTTCGTTGGTCAATTTTGGGTCACCTGCCCTGTCTGCTCCTCCCTGCAGGTGCGACCCCCCTTCGGCTCTTCACTCGTAAGCGGTGAGGAATTTAGCAGTGACCTTGGTTTCTCTAAGACTAAGTACAGCAAGAGCCTTTTTGCATAACATCCCTACCGGTGCCTCAGTGATAACTACAAACTTCGAGTGTTATCAGTCCTAGAAGCAGACACTGTCTGCAAAACATGCAGTTACTTTCAGAAGGTGCAGTTACTTAGAAGAGACTTAGCTGAAAGTAAAAATCTCTGAAAGGAAAATTGGCCTGGTTTAGGCTAAACCAGGACAGGATGAACACTTAGCAAATGCCACCTGGTTAGTTAACACGAGGGGATCTGTCAGTTGGGCTGGTCCTGCTCAGTCCTTACTTTTGTGTGTTTTAGAGGGGGATGAAGTCCCGGTGGTGCACATAAGGAATATGTTGGGGAAAACAGTTTGGATTACTCCTGCCTTGAGCAAAGGCAAACCTGTGCCTGGAATTGCTTTTGCTTAAGGACCTGGGTGCACCTGGTGGATGATGCAGGAGGATGGGGAAGTTAAATGTGTACCCCAAGGAGATTTAATTCTGGGTGAGAATAGCAATAACTGTATGATGCTAAGTGTCATTTCTTGCAGTACGAATCACCCCAGATCGTGAACGTGGGCTGCAGCAGATACATGCACTGCAAGATCAAAATGCAATACACCATCCTGCTGTGCCCCTCTTCAACAGTCCATAACACTGTACTGAGGCCTGGTCCTGAGCTCCTAACTGAGTGTATCCCACACCAATGTTTTTCCTGCCCTGAGAGACTATGATGAGGAATGGAACCCATGGATTTGGACTGAATTGATTCAATAGACTTCTTGGAGAGACAGCCCATGGACTGGAGAGAATATCTGTGTGTATATGTGGATGTGTATGTATGTTGAGGGATGGGGGAAAAAAGTAGTGACTTGATGGAAATGATATAGAATAAGGGGTGGAATCCTGTCCTGCTTTCATTGGGATTTGGTTTCAGTTTGTGGCCACCCATGGTGATCAGGGCCATTAGCAGTTAAATGCAGGGCAGTTGACCCAGGCTGGTCCACAGGTGTATTCTATATCATTAACAATCAAGTTCACTATAAAAGGGAGGGCTGTCTAGGGACAGTTGGGGCTGTTTTTGCTCTCTTCTCTTCTGGCTTTTTTTTTTTTTTCTTCATTGGTCATGATTTGTATTCTTGGACAACCTGTTGCAACCCTGTAGTGAAGTATACTTTTGTGTGTTTTGTGTTAGCATTTATATTGGTTTTTTTATTTAATCTGTTTAATTTTAACCCATGAGTCTCCCTCTTTTTCTCAATTTCCTTCCTCAGTTGGGAAAGGGACATTGGGTGAGAGGAAAAACTGTTACTGTTTAGCTCTGGGTGCGGGCTAAACAAAGATGACCTCAATGCTTTTATTTCTTTTTTTCTCCACTGCTATTCAAAAAAAAAAAAGCAAATAAAATATGCAATGTTAAAATATGTTAGGTGAAGGTTTCCCTCCCTTAGGCTAGAGGAGAAGGCAAGTTTTGGAGGGTTGATGGAAGTTTTGTGTTTTGGAGGGGTTTAGATTCTTTTTCCTCTCTCTGCCCTTTTGAATGCTCTCCCCTATTAGACATATAGGATATCTGCCAAATTATCTCGTTGCCCTGAGTTCTATTATATTCCTTTCAATGGCAAGTCTGCATATTTTTTATTTTTCTTAACAATGTGTTTATATGTAAGAGGAAAATGTTTAGAAAAATATATAAAGAAAATATTTTGTGACAGAACAGGGTGTCCTGATGCTTACCTGTCAGAAATTGGCTGACCTGTGCATTTCCTCAGTAACTTTCTCAGTCACTGCTCACACATTATTGAAACACTTTCACTGTGTTGTTTCTATCTCTTTAGATAGTTTGCCCATTACATTTTGAGCCAATCTTCTCACATAAATTTTATCATTATGTAACTCCACAGATTTCAATTTCTTTTTACCTGATTTACACCTCTCTAAATGTTATGAAGTTCCCAGGAATACGAACATAACAGTTACTTTTGTTTCTTTTTTACTTAATTGGGGTAAGTGGTTCAATACAATCTAACTGAGCTGAGCTGAACTTGAGACAAAACTAGAAATGACATGAGCTGATTTTTCAAGACTGAGAAAGCAATTGGAAAGACATACAATCAATTCCCTTGAGCCAAGATCATTACTTCCAAGACTAACTGTGCTATTGTTCATGAAATTACTTGTAAAACTCTTCAGAAAGTTTTTTCAAGAGGGTGGTATAATTTACATCGTTAGAGGGATTACAGCAAACACCTAGACACTGTTGCAATAACACTTAGGGTACTTGGATATCAGTAATGTCAGCAGCTTGTCAACCTATACAAATTTAAGGATCATCTCTAAAGATTCACCTTGATTTTCTAACACTTCAGTTTTCAGTATTTTAAGCAATAGAATAACCTGAGTCGGCGAGGGGAGCAGCTCCGGTGCCGGCACGATGCGCAGCGGAGCGCCCTAGCACGGTGCACAGGGGCATTTCCCGAACAGTGGCAACCTCAGAGGGAGCGGAGAGAGCCGCTAGGAGTCTGCAGCTCGCGCTACAGCGGCTGAGAAGACCTGGGCGGGGCCAGGAGTAACGGCGGCCAAGCCCTGCCCCCCGTATAAAAGAAGCGCATAGGGAGCGCCAGCGAACAGGGCGTGGCACGTCAGCAGGGGTGTGGCGCGGCAGTTTGTGCAGGAAGGGCGCTTAAGCTCTGCTAGCTCGACCAGGGAGCAATGGTATCCACCTGGCAGAGATCCATGGCCTCTATAAGGTCTGCACCCGCCAAAACTGATGCAGCTTCCCAGACAGAGCTCCGGGGGGAACATGCTGTCACCCAGGTGTCAGGCTGCAGGGTCTGCCCTGCTCTTACACCAATACTGGATGGCAGTAGTGAGTACACCTGTGGAAGATGTGTCCAGGTAGAGGAACTCCTCTGCTTAGTGACAGAGCTCCAGGAGGAGGTGAGCAGGTTGAGGACTATCAGGGAGTGTGAGAGAGAGAGAGACTATGGGAATTGCACCCTATCTTCCCTGAGACAGTCCCGACAGGCAGACAGGGCACATGACAAGGGGGATTCCCTGTCTTCTCTCCATCTGACTGAACACAGTGACTTAAGGGATAAGGGAAAATGGCAACAAGTTCCTGCCCGGTGCAGCAGGCGCATCTCCTCCATGACTACCCCACCTTCCCAGGTGCCCCTGAGTAATAGGTATGAGGCTCTGCAAGGGGACCAGGATAGTAAGGAGGAGGATGGTTTGTCTAGCTTGAAGGTGTCATCGAGATTAAGTTGACCTAAGCCCTGTGTCAAAACAGCGTCCATAAAAAAAAAAAAAGACTGGTCACTGTCATGGGACACTCCCTTCTGAAGGGAACAGAAGGCCCAATATGCAGACTGGACCCACTTCACAGGCCAGTCTGGTGCCTCCATGGGGCCCGGGTTAAAGACATGAAGAGAAAGCTTTCTACCCTGGTGAGGCACTCAGATTATTATCTGTTATTGATATTTCAGGTTAGCAGTGATGAAGTAGCTACAAGAAGTCTGAGGGCAATTAAGGGAGACTTCAGGGCCCTGGGTCGACTGGTTAAGGGATCAGGAGCACAAGTAGTGTTCTCCTCTATCCCTCCAGTTGCAGGGAATGATAAAGTAAGAACCAGGAAGAGCCAGGAGATCAATACCTGTCTCTAAGCCTGGTGTCACCAGCACAATTTTGGGTTTTTTCGATTGTGGGTCGATCTACATGACACCAGTCCTGCTGGAGACAGATGGGGTACACCTGTCGCAAAGGGGGAAAAGGATCTTTGCCCAGGAGTTAGCAGGGCTCATCAAAAGAGCTTTAAACTAGTATTGAAGGGAGGAGAGGATAAAACCAGGCTTGCTAGAGACAAGCCTAGGGGTGACATACCGGTGTTTGTGGGACGGTGTACTAGGGAGGTCCTTTGGTCTGCCATCTCAGTGGTGGTAGGGGATGGAGAGCCATGCGGCGGCAGAGATGCAAGGGTTAGTGATGGGTTAGAAACTGCGGAAGTGCCTGAGAATGGTCATACAGGAATTAGGGCTTCTCCCCACAAAAAGGTGGTGGGATCAATAGCCCAGCTGAAGTCCATCTGCACCAATGCACGCAGCATGGGCAACAAACAGGAGGAGCTGGAAGCCATTGTGCGGCAGGAAAACTATGACATAGTTGCTGTCGTGGAAATATGGTGGGGTGACTCCACAACTGGAGTGCTGCAATGGATGGCTATAAACTCTCCAGAAAGGATAGGCAAGGTAGGAGAGGCGGTGTGGTGGCCCTGTATGTTAGGGAGTGTTTTGACTGTCCAGAGCTTGAGGATGGTGACGATGCAGTTGAGTGTTGGGTAAGGATCAGGGGGAAGGCCAAGAAGGCAGATATCATGGTGGGAGTCTGCTATAGACCACCCAACCAGGATGAAGAGGCAGATGAAATATTCTATAAGCAGCTGGGAGAAGTCTTGCGATCAGTAGCCCTTGTTCTCGTGGGGGACTTCAACTTACTGGATGTCTGCTGGAAATGCAATACAGCAGAGAGGAAACAGTCTAGGAGGTTCCTGGAGCGTGTGGGAGATAACTTCCTGACACAGCTAGTGAGGGAGTCAACTAGGGAAGGTGCCCTGCTGGACCTCTTGTTTGCAAACAGGGAAGGACTTGTCGGTGATGTGGTGGTTGGAGGCCGTCTTGGGCATAGCGATCATGAAATAGTAGAGTTTTCGATTCTTGGAGAAGTAAGGAAGGGGGTCAGCAGAACTGCTACCTTGGACTTCCAGAGGGCAGACTTTGGCCTGTTTAGGAGCCTGGTTGAGAGAGTCCCTTGGGAGCCAGTCCTGAAGGGCAAAGGGGTCCAGGAAGGCTGGACACTCTTCAAGAAGGAAATCTTAAAGGCACAGGAGCAGGCCGTCCCCATGTGCCGAAAGATGAGCCAGCGGGGAAGAAGACCGGCCTGGCTGAACAGAGAGCTTTGGCTGGAACTCAGGAAAAAAAGGAGAGTTTACGAGCTTTGGAAGAAGGGGAAGGTCAATCAGGAGGACTACAAGGATGTTGTGAGGCTATGCAGGGAAAAAATTAGAAGGGCCAAAGCCCAGCTAGAACTTAATCTGGCCACTGCTGTAAAAGGCAATAAAAAATGTTTCCATAAATACATTACCTACAAGAGGAGGGCCAAGGAGAATCTCCATTCTTTATTGGATGCAGGGGAAAACATAGTGACAAAGGATGAGGAAAAGGCTGAGGTGCTTAATGCCTTCTTTGCCTCAGTCTTTAACAGTAAGATGAGTTGTTCTTTTGGTACCCAGCCCCCTGAGCTGGAAGACAGGGAACAGAATGAAGCCCCCATAATCCAAGGGGAAATGGTTAGCAATGTGCTATGCCACTTAGACACGCACAAGTCTATGGGGCTTGGTGGGATCCACCCAAGGGTACTGAGAGTTGGCAGAAGTACTCACCAAGCCATTTTCCATCATTTATCATCAGTCCTGGCTAACCAGGGAGGTCCCAGGTGACTGGAAATTAGCAAATGTGATGCCCATCTACAAGAATGGCTAGAAGGAAGATCCGGGGAAGTATAGGCCTGTCAGTCTGACCTCAGTACTGGGGAAGGTTATGGAGCAGATCATCTTGAGTGCCATCATGCGGCACGTATAGGACAACCAGGTGATCAGGCCCAGTCAGCATGGGTTTATGAAAGGCAGGTCCTGCTTGACTAACCTGATCTCCTTCTATGACAAGGTGACTCCGCTTACTGGATGAGGGAAAGGCTGTGGATGTTGTCTACCTAGACTTTAGTAAGGCCTTTGACACCATTTCTCACAGTATTCTCCTGGAGAAACTGACTGCTCATGGCTTGGATCAGCATACGCTTCGCTGGATGGCCAAGCCCAAAGAGTTGTGGTGAATGGAGTTAAATCCAGTTGGCAGCCAGTAACAAGTGGTGCTCCCCAGGGCTCAGTATTGGGGCCAGTTCTCTTTAATGTCTTTATGAATGATCTAGATGAGGGGATCGAGTGCACCCTCAGGAAGTTCACAGATGACTCCAAGTTGGGTGGGAGTGTTGATCTGCTTGAGGGTAGGAAGGCTCTGCAGAGGGATCTGGACAGGCTGGATTGATGGGCTGAGGCGAACTGTATGAGGTTCAAGAAGGCTAAGTGTCAGGTCCTGCACTTGGGTCACAACAACCCCATGCAATGCTACAGGCTTGGGGAAAAGTGGCTGGAAAGCTGCCTTGTAGAAAAGGACCTGGGGGTGTTGGTCGATGGCCAGCTGAATATGAGCCAGCAGTGTGCCCAGGTGGTCAAGGCAGCCAACAGCATCCTGGCTTGTATCAGAAATAGTGTGGCCAGCAGGAATAGGGGAGTAATTGTCCCTCTGTACTCAGCACTGGTAAGGCCGCACTTTGAATACTGTGTTCAGTTTTGGCCCCATACTACAAGAAAGACATTGAGCTGCTGGAGTGAGTCCAAAGAAGGGCAACGAAGCTGGTGAAGGGTCTAGAGCACAAGTCTTATGAGGAGCGGCTGAGGGAACTGGGGTTATTTAGTCTGGAGAAAAGGATGCTCAGGGGAGACCTTATCGCTGTCTACAACTGCCTGAAAGGAGGTTGTAGCGAGGCGGGTGTCAGTCTCTTCTCCCAAGTAACAAGTGATAGGACAAGAGGAAATGGCCTCAAGTTGTGCCAGGGGAGGTTTAGATTGGATATCAGGAAAAATTTCTTCACCGAAAGGGTTGTGAAGCATTGGAACAGACTGCCCAGGGAAGCAGTTGAGTCACCATCCCTGGTTGTATTTGAAAGACATGTAGATGTGGTGCTTAGGGACATGGTTTAGTGGTGGACTTGGCAGTGTTAGGTTAACAGTTGGACTCGATGATCTTAAAGGTCCTTTCCAACCAAAACAATTCTATGATTCTATACAATCTAGCTTTTCCTCACTGAAATAAATGATTCCTGCTATAACAGTACTAGAGTCTTCTGATAAATCAAGGGCCAAATTGTCTAAGAATCTAGAAATTTAAGAGCCACTTACAATAAATAATAATAAATGGTATAAATAACCAACCATATTTCCAGACTCCTTGTTCTGTTCATTTGATGCTCTGAAACCAGATTCCAACCATATTAGTTTTCCTGAAGACTGTAGTGTTTCTTTGTGGATGACTTTTTAATTCACTGTTACCAAGTCTATGAAAATAGTCTAAGGCTTAAAAAGGCAGTCAAGAATTGTGTGAACTGACATGACACTGAAAAGAACCCTGTGGTTAGAATAAGCTGTGAGTAGAATTGTCAGCATAAATATCCTGTAACTATCTAATAACCTTCCCCGCTTCCCGATCCACATGGGAGGGATAACAGAGTTCTTTCTCTACAAGGTTCAGGACCAAAACCCCACCAGAATATATCAAGTTCTGATTACATCATCTAACTATGATTAAGGGGAAGGCAGCAAGCATGGCTGCTGATGTCCCAGCTTGACTAGCTAGAAAAAAACTCTAGAAAAGCATCACTCATTGACCAAGCTGGCATAACTTGACAGAATGACAGTTTTACTGTATTACACTGTATTTCTGACTACAGTGACAAGTTCTGTATCCTACCTTGGAAAAGTCTTGACGTAGTAGAAGAGAATTTAGTGAACAGCACTGAAAAGTAGTCTGGAAATCTCCCTTCAAAGATAAATTATTTTCTTAGAGGCAGAGAGTTATATCATGTAATGGATTTTTGTTCTCTTTAAGCAGTAGCTGCTTTTTCTTATAATTTCCCTTCTGTTCCCTCCTTCAGACATGAAATCTTTTCAAGATAGGAATAAATATGGAATCTTTTTAACCTCACTTTTTAAACTTAAGAACAAATAGCAAAATAATGATTGTGTTTCTCCCCTGTGTTTGAAATCAACAATACATGATTAATACAGACTTGCTTAATGAAAAAACACTAAAACTACTGGGGTCAATAATGAATAATCCATGGGAGGTATTTAGAGCTGGGTGAATACATAAAAAATGAATTTTATGAATATTCTTTTGATTTTTTTTTAATCAAATCTGTTTCCGCTGTGTTCACACACATTTATTTTTTTATTAATTATTCCCTTTGCTCTTTGGCTGATGAGACATATTTGGTTTTGCAGACTTGACCATTCCTTCTGAGTTATACTACGGTCATTACTTGTATTGCATTAGCGCCCAAAGCCTCTAATCTGGATTAGTGCTGACTGCTAGGCACTGTAACGACAGCATGAGTCCTCTCCCGAAGCCTTAGGTTTGAGAGACAGGTTTGCTGAAGACCGACGGGAGAGGATCGCGATTAAAAATCACGGTGGTTAGAGACGAATTATAAACACGTTAATTCTCTTTTTATTGTTTCAATGGACACACATCCCCGTCGACAGGAAAGACGCGGAGGCAGGCAGGGGATGGCACTCTGGTAAGGGTGGGCTGCCCGATTTTCTTGCCCGGGGAAGGGCCAGGCAGAGAAGCTCTGCCCGCGGTGGGGCCGGGGTGCCGCTTGCCGACGCCCGCCCTCAGTGGCAGGTAGGAGCGCACCCGCCGCGGGGGCGGAAGGGCGCGGACGCAGGCGGAAGGAGAGCCGCAGAGGGCCGTCCGCAGCGCCCGCCCCGCTGGGAGCCAGACGGCGTCCCCCCCGGGACAAAGGGCAAACGGCCCCAGCTGCCGGGCCCCTGCCCGTCCGGGAAGTGCCCCCGTGCCCGCCGCCGGCCTTGCGAAGCACGGCTTCCTCCCCGGTGCCGGCCTGGGAGCCGCCCCGCCGCCTAGATCACTTGCCATTTGCATTTCTCCGCTGCTCGGGAGGAGGCGAAAGCCTATGCCCGGGGCCGGGGCGGGGGGAGGAGGCGAGGGCCGGCAGCGGGGCCGGGGCCATCGAGCTGCCGCCTCACAGGCTGCCCGCACGGCTCTGTGCATCCGCCTCTTCCTTCCCTCGCGCTGCCTCCGCGGGAGAGCTGGCGGGGCCCGTACGTGCCGGGCCGGGAGCGAGGGGAGGGTCTGCGGCTCGGCGTCGCTGCAGCAGCGCCGGCCCCCGCCGCGCCGCCAGGGACCGGGTGCGGGCGCCGCCGCCGGCTCTCCGCGCTGCTGCTGCGCGGCGATCGCCGCTGCTTGCGGGAGGGGCAGGGATGTGAGCGGTCGGGTCGGGTCGGGTCGGGTCGGCTAGCACCCCCCCCCCCCCCCCCCTTTATTTTTTTTCCTTCAAAAAAAAAGACCAAACCACCCAACCAACCCTCAAAAACCTAGAGGGGGTGGGGGGATCCCGTGTCGCCGCCGCCACCCCCCGCTGGATCTATTGTGAGGAAATTGCCATTCGCCGGCAGCGGCGGCACATCTGAGCGGGCACATCTGGGCATGCAACATCGGCTCCTGCCGCCTTCCTCCTCCGTCCTTCAGCCGGCCGATCGGATCCCTCCGGGGCGCGGGGAGACTCCTGCTCGCCAGCCCCAGGGTCTGTCTTGCGGACTGAATATTAAAAAAGGGCAGCGCGGGGGGTGGGGTGGAAATAAAGGCTGCTTTTTTCCCCCCCCTGCGATTTATTTCATGGGGATGTGTTCAAGACAAGAGAGGATTCAGAAGGATATTGACGTTGTGATCCAAAAGTGCAAGGCGGAGAAGGACTGCCTGTTTGCAGGTGAGTTTCTCTCCCGGGCGCCAGGTTGGCGGCGCGGAGGCTCCCGCCGCGGCGCGGCTGCTCGGGCTGTGTCCGTGCCCTCAGCCGAGCCGGCGTGTGCCTGCCCTCAGCCCCCTTCTTCCTCTTCCTCCTCTCCTTCCGAGGGCATTTGAGGGCAGATGAGACCAGGCGCCGGCTGGGAAAGCGGGGGGGCATCCCGAATCACGGAGCGTGGCAGTGACCACATGCAAAACCAGGCGGGAGTGTGCGTGCCCCCCACTGCCTGACGCAGCCCGCAGCTGCTGGGGCGAGCGCCCAGTCGAGCGCAGCTCTGGTGCTTTTTGCTCCGGCGGGCGCTACACGGCTGTTTTCTGGGCGGCCGGGCTCCTGCCATCCTCGGTGCCTGCCTTTATCCCCGCACGCCCGCCTGGCTTCAGGGATAGGGGCATGGCAAGCGGTAAACGTCTCCCCTTCCGTGCAAAAATATCCCGGGGGTTTCGCCGCTTCCTTGTCGGGGACGGTGAGGTGCCGGCTGTGATCTGCCGTCGTAGGAGCCCGGCTTGTGGCTGCCTGTTGCCGTGTCTGACGACGGAAATCCCTGCTGTTGCCATAACATCGGGCACTTGTTGCGAGGGGCTGGGGGGAGGGAGGGAGTTGCTGCATTTCCTCTGATTCATAGTGACACCCCCCACACACACACACCCCCTTCGTGTCGGTAGCAGAATGCTGGTCTGCAAAACCTCAGCTATTTCAGCCAAAATAAGGACAAATTGTAATAACGCAGCTCTTTGTATTTCAGATTTCAGGTACTCAGACTCCACATTTACCTTCACCTATATTGGAGGCTCCAAAAGGTACTTTTTTTTTTTACAATAATGACTCCATTTACTGCTGGCAGTGAGGTGCGGTGGTTCAATACCGTGGCAGGCTTTTTTGTTTCCTTTCTTTTGCAAGGAGGATCAATAAATCATCTGCCTTCATGCAAACGTAAACTGAGGAGGAAGTGTCGAGGGAGGTGATCAGAAAGGTGATCCTAGTTGTTGGAGGCTTGTTCCTCTGAGTGCTGCCATGTGGCGCTACACTGTTTCTCTTTTTTTTTTAATTTATGTGTATATATAGAATTTCTGCTATGCGTAAACTTAACAGAAACACAGCAAAGGCATCAACATATGAAATATAAAGTTAATTCATCTTAAAAAAATGGAAAAAGTTATTTTAATAACAAATAGGCCAAATTTCACATCAGCACCTTATTCTCTTGCATGAGCCATATTTAGTCCCATGACAGATGCGAGACTGTCTGCAATTGACCAAATTAAACTACTGAGACATTAAGTGAAATGTCAGTATAGCTTCTAAGGCTAAAAAAATGTTTTATTGAATGGTAGTTTAAATATTATTTCTAAGTGGTTATGAGCTTTTGGTTATAAACTGGATTGTGCATGTACACATTTTTTTATTATATTTCACCATATGTTGTGTTTGTCTGTTTTCAAAAGGAAATATATGTAAAAGCTTGAACACACATCCTTTTTCTTTCTCTGTCTCTTAGTTACCTTTTACTTAATATAGTATTTACAGTATATGCTAGGTCGTCCTCTTATCTTTTAGCTGAATTTTATTAGACTTGGCAAGTCTTGGTTTTATTTTTTTTTCTCAGACAGTTCATCTGATATCTTTGGTGATTATTTTTCTTTCCTGGGGTACGTCAGGTTAAAGCGTTGTATTTTTGCAAGTGAACCTTTCGGTGCAGGCAATGCTCCTACAGCCATCGGTTCTCCCCTGTACATGCTTCAGGGCCTGGCTGCAGGACCAGGCTCCCAGATGGTCCCCAGGCTGCGAGACTGCTCAGGAAAACACTTTCCCACCTCACTACCCTGCCTCTTCCTACTAAAGGAAAAGACAACTTCTGTCATTTTCAGTGGAGTAGAATAGTTCAGTTCACCCAGTAGCTGAGAAACAGATGTATTTTCAGGTTGCTTGTAGTATACTCTTTAATTTAGGGTTTTAGTATATGTTTTGTTTTGGTCTTGTTTTAAAAGAAAATTTTGAAAGGCTTGATACAGTAAAAATTATCTATCAAATATTATTTATCATGTAATTAAAACAATCAAATTTGAAAGTTACTTTGTACTGTTTTCTAAACCAAATATTGTAGCAAGAAACCAGGAAGTGAAACCTATTGTTTCCATTTTCCAAGCTGAATAAAGTAAAAAGCCTAAGGGTATAACTGATGTAAAACAAACTGGTTTATAAATGTTGAAAGAAAACGTTGTCACTTCTACAATGAGAGACAGAAGATGGCCTTACATCCCACAGCCTTGAATTTTAACTGGGGTCAGCATTTGCTTAAGGAAACTGTTGACTGCAAACTAGTCTCAGGATCTTGAAAATTCAGACTGAATTGAGAAATAAAAGTTATGCTTTGAGAAATTGGTGAAAGTGGGTTGTTACTTAGAGCATACTGAAATTTCACTTTCCTTTTGACATTTTAAGGAAATTTAAAAGGCATCCTTTGAGAGAAGGGTTTCATGTTATCTGCTTGTTTGTATTTTGCTTTAGAAAGATGTTTTACAATATTCTTAGTATACAGTGGTGTACTGAGTGGCAAGTTTATGGTAGTATGCTCTCTTGTGAAGTACATAAAATGAAAACTCTAAGCCTTGACCATTACGGGCCAAACTTTTCTTTCTCACATAAAAGAAGAGTTAGTGTTTTTTTCTTAGAGAAGGTGCTTCCTGAGCAGTGGCTATGCTGTACCATGTGCAGCATTCGGGCAGGTCTCCAGTTGTGGTTGGTTGAATTTTCGCTGGACACCAGGTGCCCACCACGCCACTCTATCACTCCCCTCCTCAGCAGGATGGGGGAGAAGAAAATAAGATGGGAAAAAAACTCGTGGGTCAAGATAAAGGCAGTTTAATAAAGCAAAAGCAAAGGCTGCACGTGGAAGCAAAGGAAAACAAAAGATTTATTCTCTACTTCCCATCAGCAGGCAATGTCCAGTCACTTCATGGGAAGTAGGGCTTCAGTATGCGTAGCAGTTGCTCCGGAAGACAAACATAGTAATAATGAATGCCCCCGCCCCCTCCTCCTCCTTTCTCTTAGCTTTTATTGCTGAGCAGATGTCATATGGTATGGAATATCCCTTTGGTCAGTTTGAGTCAGCTGTCCTGGCTATGTCCCCTCCCAAGATCTTGCCCACCCCCAGCCTACTAGGGGGGGAATGTTGGAGAGACAGCCTTGATGCTGTGTGAGCACTGCTCAGCAGTAGCCAAAACACTGGTGTTATCAACACCTTTCTAGTTACCAGTACAAATCACAGCACTATGAGGGCTGCTATGGGGAAAATTAACTCCATCTCAGACAGACCCAATACACCAGTACAGGCTCTACAAGGGTCAATAATGGTGACATGTATGTGGTATCAATTTAGGAGAGCACAAAGCTATCTAAGGATCTTTTTCTTGCATTTGGCCCTGTTTTTTTTCCTACTACCGTTGCTGCATCTGTGGACTTCCTGAGTGGTGACCCCATTTTTTTACTATTGCACTCAGGAATTGTCCCTAAATGACAAAACCTCTATTAGCTTGTGATCATAGACTTGAGTATCAGATGTTAGCTTTGTCCTGTTAGTTCAGATATTTAGCCTGATGACTTTGGTTTTCGAACCAACAGGAACACAACACAGGCTTTCGAGTAATGGGCAAAGGGTGGATGTTCACTAGATGGATCTTCAAACCAAGAAACAGATTTAAATGAGTAAGAGTTGAAATGGTGTGTAAGGAAGATTACAGTACTTTAGCACTCACTAGCCATGCTTGGAACTAAGTCTTTTTCATGCTTTATTTCCTTTAGATGTTCCTTTAGGTCAGTGTGTAGCATGGCTTTGTTTTAGCCATAGTGGTTAGATACAAGAGCAGAGACCCCTGAAAGAAGGCAGTATGTTTTCTGTTTGAGAAGGAGTTTTCTTTGTCTTACCCTTGTATAAAGGCAGGTTACAATATTAGCAAGTTAAACATCACTGGGGGTTTTCCTCTGCATACTGTAGTTGCCCCTAGTGCCTATTAAGTCCATTTATCAGTGGTCTTAATTTATAAACTCAGAGACAGATTCTTAGCAAATCAGTGTAAGTCCATGGAAGTCAGTGTACCAGTATTATTTCAGTTATGACGAGGACCTAAGATTTATGTTTGTTCTTTAAACTGTTAAGTTTATCTGTGAGATTTTTCTTCTTGAGACCAGCTTCTCTATCTGATTTTTCCCTGTTGCTTGGATTGTTTGCACAGCCCCTTCTTACCTTAGTACTATTCAAATATTTAGGTGGTACATAACCACGTTGCAGATCAATCCAAATAGATAGGCCTGATCTGGAGCACATTTATCATAGCTTCAGTGGAGTTAACTTGTATTTCCACAGTAAAGTCCAGAACCAAACCCTGAGGGCATGACTTGTCTTTTGTTCAAGTACAGAGGTTCCAGTGAAACCAACTGAGAACTATTATTTTTTTATTCATTATATAGACCTGTTCCAACATTTGACCCTTAGGTGGTTTTTAAGCTGTTATATTGTCTAAATAATATATGTGTAAATGATCACTGGATGGGCATAAATATGCTTCAAGGAGATTCTGCATTTGCAGGATTTTTCTTGAAATGTTAGAAGGGAAGAATCTCTTTAAGTACAAACATATTTGTATTGTGTAAATTATCACAGATAATCCTTTACCTATGTAGTTTAGTTAATCCTTTTGGACGGTATTTCATGTTCAGACTACTTTTTTTTTTTAAATGCACTGTGTTCACACTTCTAAATTATTAGAGTTGTTTGACACTGCAGAGATGCTTCCTGGTTTGGGAAGGTTGTAATTAGAAATTTATTAGTGAAGCACATCTTTGTGCATAATGTGGGCACTAAATATGGGGCAGATTGTTTATCAATTTAATAATTTTTAATTTAATTGTCAGAAAGCAATAGGTAGGGTGATAGATTTCTTAGAAAGTGAGGTGTTCATTCGGGTGCTGTGACTGTGCAAGATTTACTCTTCAACTACATCTGGCAGAATATCAGAAATGTCTGGATACTTTATACTTTTTACCACAGAATCTAAAAAGGTTATTACAGTGTGAACATGTCGAGTTTTCTTTTTTTTTTAAAATAATCTCATTTCCTTTTTCCTAATATCTGCCCCTGTATGAAACACTGCTCCTCCAGAAACCCTGTAGACTGAACAGAACTGCTGATCTGAAATCTTTCAAATAGATATGCGTGATGTCCTGAAGTTTTCACTTTATATGTCATTTGACATGGTTTACATAAAAGCAGTGCTTGGTTGTCCTGAAAAAAAAGATGTTTCCTTTTTTTCAGTGTTTTTCTCACCCCTTTTTTTTTTTTCTGAGGCTAAACAAAGACATCATATCAGTTCTGAAATACCTCTTTATTCAAACATGTACTTAACTCTCATTGGCAGTGAGGGACAGTGACAATAAAGCTATGCATGAGAACAGATCTAATACTGCAGCATATTGTAAAGAAACTAGATAAGATCTGTAAGAACTAAACACACAGATGAATTTTGTCAGCAAAATTCCCTGTTGTGTTCTGCTTTCCCTACATGAGCACAATGATTATAAAAATGGCAGTTCTGCAGATGCAAGTGTGAGAAACGAGCCTCAGTCTGAAACGCCAATCATAATTTCGGTTTATTGCAAAGCAAAGATAAAACAGCGCTGGACAGCACGGGGGGGGTAATCCCACCAAAATCGTGCGCGCCTTTCACAGTAATTCATTTTGTATTTATGTGGTAAAGTGTTACATATTCATCATATTTTTAAGGACGCCTATACGTATTCATGACTGTCCCCGAAAAGGCGGTCTTTATTATAATGAGCCCCGAGAAATCATTTCCATAGTCTCTGCCTTTAATTCCTCCTGGTTGCGCACGTGCAGTTTCTCCTGGTGGTCGTGGGCCGGGGTCTCAGGGATGAAGGCCGTATGTCTTCCTCACTGTGCACTTTTTACCCCAACTGCAAAACCTGCTGAGACCAGCTTTCTTTTGGCAGCAGTTATGTGATTTCCTTGACGAGTCCCTTCCTTGTATACATTCTACTCTATCTTATCTTATGTTTTTCCTGTGGTTAGTAGTTAGTTCCTATTTAGGGGCTAAGATTATAGATATATAGCTTAAGCTAAACAATGGTCCTGATGGTTCTGTTATTAACCCTTAAGTGTCAGTTTCTCCTCATCACAGCGGCTTAGTATTTTGCGGTCACTTACTTATATATTGCCAAGAAGTCTCTACTTTTTCCCCTTTATTCTGACACGAGTCATATTTCACTTCTCACAATCCCTCCCCCTTTTTTATTATCTCATTGACTCGTGTCTTTTTTTCAAATTTGTTTAAAATTAAACTTATAGTTTCGTCTCAGTTTGGTTTCAGTAACGTCTTCTGTAGTACCATGGTTTTATTAGCGTTTTCTTTGCTGACTTGTTTTTGATCTATAGGCATGCTCACAACCTGCATCCCTTGAACTACAGAAACTATCAATCGAATAAAACATGGAATCATACATGGTAAAAAGATCAACCCTGCAACAGCACATAGTAGAAAGAATCCCACCTTTTTCCACCACGCCTTTCCCAATAGATTATCCCACCAGTTGCTGTCCAGCATTGATTCCCATTTTTGTACAGGTACATGAGCTGGTTTCCGGATATCTTTAGCTAATTCGGTTACAGCCTGTCCGTTATCATCAATTTGTACACAGCAATCTGAAGAATTAAATTTTCCACAGATTCCCCCTTCTTCAACCAATAGATAGTCTATAGCAAGTCTGTTTTGATAAACCGCTGCTCTAGTTTGAGACTTGTTGTTTCGTTATTAACTCCAAAGCCCGGGCAGTTTTATTGGTAATAATTTCTACTACCGCCTGTAACTGGATTATTCTATTTAACGTGTAAATAGGGGTGCGATAACCCCAGCTTTCATCCTGAGCCCAAGTAGCCGGCCCATAGGTTTGAATAATTCTTTCAGGTGGCCATTCATCTTCTCCCCAAGTCTGGACTCCTCCAATGGCATCCCTCTTTCCCCTTTTTAGGGTGCTGAGGTCTTCATAGACGGGGACACCTAATTTGGTTCCTTGTTGTAATGGTAATAAGAAGAATCCTGGTTGAATTATTCCGATTGTACAACTCCCTTTCCAGTCTTCATGTAGTTCGATATATGCTCGTTTCCCGCATATCCAGAGCATACCATCTGGGGCTCTCCAATTTGTACTTGTATCACTTACATTGTTCCAGTATGTTCTCAAACTTTCTACTCCTTCAAAGGGGTTAGGTCTCTGGGTTTTATTACACCAGAAGAGGCTGGAATCATTATCAATCGTACAGTCATCCTGATTCCTTAGTGACCAGTATCCCGAAGGTGGTTCTGGCCACCATGATTCACTGGAATCATTTGTAGTCTTTATTCCTTTACACGGGGTTTCTCCTATCCTTGTTTTGAATTTGTTTCCCACCCGCCTTATACATTTCTCCCCGATTATTTTTGAATTTAAGATCCACCCCTCCGGTCTATGTTCTCTGGAGATTTCAGTGTTATTCCATTTTAATATATCTGACACACATAGACTACTTCCTTTCCACGGCCATTCTTTGGTCATTAGGGCTCCCCTACAAATCCAACATTTGCTTATGTTTAGTGCCTGACTTATCCTTTCCATTAAGTCGATAAACAAGTTTTTCCCCAAACCAGGGAGTTGGAGTTCCCTCTCTAATTTTTCCTTTATTCCAGTATACAAATCGCTATATTTGGGAAGGGAACTAGAGTGAATAAGTCCTTTCACTTGTGTTTTAATGATTTCCTCCTTTTTCTGGTCCTGGACACCACCACCATCGGAAATGTTCCATTGTTCTGTTCTTGTAAAACAAATCCATTCTTCTTCCCTCGGACAACCCAACCCCAATTTAGCTCCCCCTTTTCCTAGATTCTGTCCTACCCAAATTTCCAATTTTACAAGTTTCCAGTCCCCTCTGGTCGTAGCATTGTTTGTTTATGTGAGTGCGATAAGACATGGTCGAGGTCGTTCTTCCTCCAAGTCAGACTGGCGTCACACATTTATGACAATTATTGCTCAAGCCGACTGGGATGTGTATTAGGATCAGCAAAAGGGGTCCAGTATAACATATGTTCCCACGCCTCGTGCCCTATGGGGGTGCTGCCCACAGCCGGCTTTCCCGTGGTGAGAATAGAGGTTAACCCGGTCTTGCCCCCTTATGCCTGATATCTCCTTTGAGCTTGTTTCCACACAAACTCCTTGGCGCAATATAGTAACGTCCTGTACCAGTCTTTATCGAACACTTCCCAAGTTTCTGGAATTAACAGTTCCCACCCACAAAACAGTTGTTTAATTTGTACTTGTTCCAATTGGTTACTATTCCGAGAATTACCTCTAGGCTGATTGCTGCGACATTTCCTGCAGTAGGGATGTCGATTGTAAGATACACAGGATCACCTGATGCTTCACCCTATGCATTCACATGTAACCCAACATATGTGCCCAGAATCTGGGTGTTTGATACAGGGAATTGATGATGGTTGTGGGGGTATAAAAGGATCACCATTTTCAAGGTCACAAGCTAACGCAAAGAACCTTGATCTAGGGTTAGTCCTATAGATTCCCGATCCTCCGGTTTGGAGAGGAATTTCCCTCCCCCTTTCACTCCAAGGATCGAATCTAGTCTTTTCTAGTGTGTATCCAGGGGGAATTTGGAACCAGGAGTATAGGCTAGGCTTTACTCCGGTTCGATCAAACCTGTTGCACCAGTCTCTTGGATCCCTCTGTTCAGGATCTTGTATCTGCCACCTTTCGAAGTCTCTCTCCACGGCAGGAAGTTGGTTCATACAGGTCGTTTCGTCAGCTTAAGCTTTAAGTCCCCTGGGGCAGATATTGTTGTCTACTCTTGTGGCGGGTCCACGGGTCCCTTCAGTCTAGTTGCGTGAGTCCATCCTCGCTCAGCCGTATGTACTGCAGTTTCCGTAGTTAACAATACCTGAAAAGGACCTTCCCATTGGGGGGGGTTAAAGTAGTTTCTTTCCAGGTCCTTATCAATACCCAATCTCCTGGATTTAATTGATGTATCCAAAGGTGTTGATTGAGCTATCATGCCTTGTTCTCTCATAGATCTAATACTGTAAACCATTCATAGGTTTCCTTTAAACTGGTCAGCAAAGTATATGGGTTTGCCACTACTGGATACAAATCTTTAACTATCACCTGATTTATTGCTCGCAAATCCTGCACCAATCGATAAGTTTTGCCATCAGGCTTTTTAACAGGCAAAATGGGTGTGTTATACTCTGAAGAGCATTCAATCAATAATCCAAATCTCATGAAGTCCTCTAGAACACTTTTCACTCCTTGCCTATCTTCCAATTTCAGGGGATATTGTTTTATCCTAACAGGTCGTGCTCCCTCTTTAAGTTTAACAACAACCCATTCTGCATTTTTAGCTTTTCCAGGCATTCCTGAGGCCCACACTCCTGGATATAGCTGGTCCTTTATTTCATGTATAATTTCTTCTTTCCTGATTTGGGGTTCAGTGAGAACCAAACTTAAAATTTCAATGTGATTCTTTTCTGGTGTTTTAAACTCCATTTCTCCATTTTTAAATTTTATTTCAGCATTCAATTGTTCTAACAAGTTTCTTCCCAAAAGTGGTCTAGGAGCATCAGACAGGTAGAGAAATTTATGAATTCCTACATTTTTTCCAATTTTGAATTCTAATAGTTTCAAAAAGAAAGCTTTCTCAACCTGCCCAGTTGCTCCCACAATGTTAACATTTTGTTTGCTTATTGACAATAAGGTCTGATTCAATACTGAAAATGTGGCACCTGTATCTACTAGGAATTCTACAGTTTTCTCTCCTTTCCCTAGCTGCATTTTTACCAAGGGTTCTGCTAGGGAAGATTCCCCTGGTTGCAGTCAGTCAGCTCCTATATCAGTAACCATTGCCAGTTTCAGAGAATCCTTTTTCCAATGCCCCATCTGCTTACAATACATACACTGATCTTTCGGGAGGGGTCGATTTCCCCTCGGTGGGGCACTTGCACTTCGTCTCACAGCGTTAGTGTTATTTTCCGGTAAGTTCCCAGAGGGTCTCTGTCCTCCCGCGGTGCACAGAGCAGCCACTGCAGCACCGGCAGCCGCTGCGCCCTCACTCTTCCCCTCCGAGTCTCCCTATTCCGATATGCCTGCCATGCAGTCTCCAGCAACCTCTCTAAATCTCTCGCATCCATTCCTTGCACTTTCTGCAGCTTTCTCCTAATATCATCTGCCGATTGTCCCAAAAACAGAGATCCACTGTTCCCGGCAAAGTTCCAGCCAGAATCAGAGTCTGTACCTGGGTCCTGTCCACTTTCACAATCATCTGCTTTTCTGATTCGCTAAAAGCCACATCGAACATTGCGTCCACATCCTCCCAGTCAGGATCCTGTGTTTTCACAATTAATTCAAATCCTTTAGCAACCTTTTCAGGATCATCCCGATAATTCCCCGCACTAATTTGCCAACCATCTAAATCTGCTAGAGTGAAAGGTACTTTAATTTTGACGGGTCCCCCCGTTCCCATTGCTCGCCTTAGTGGAGCCTGTATAATATGTCCCACCTTACTTTGAGTTCCAGTGGTAATGGGAGAAAAAAACAATATCAGTTTTTTCCCTTTCTCCTACCTCTGGCTCCCCACCCCCAACAGTACCAGCACCTCCTTCTCTATCACGTTTTCTAATCTTTCATTCTGTGCACCAACCTTTAAAACACTTTTGTACAATGCTACAAGCCAAGCAACATCCTTTTAACCTCCCTTTTTTTTTTTTTTTTCCCTATCGGCAGGACCATAGGGTCCTGGGGTGCTAAATTAATTCCACATCCTCCGCTGAGAATAGAATGCCCATTATTGACTGCATTTTTTTTCCAGGTTCAGCCCTAAGAACTGGTCTAGCTGTTCTGCAAGTCCTAAGGGGTCTTCTAATAATTTCTTTATCTCTTTTTTAAAATTTCGTACCTCGGTGGAGCTTAGAGGGGCGTTTACATATCCTATGTCCCCTTGGGCCCCTCCCAGAGGGACTTGTCTCAACGGGTAGATTAAAGCCTGATTATTTACAGTGTTCCCTTCTGGTTGTTCTGTTTCTGTTTCCGACAGACCCTCTTGTTTTTCTGTCACTAATATATTCGCATTTCCTCCTTGTCTATTCCTCCTTGGCCGGGTATTATGTGACACAGGAGGCGCCGCCGGGATCGGAGCCGGGGCTGCCGCAGCTGGAGCTGCCGCGGCCGGAGCCGCAGCTGCTGGGTTATAAGGGGGTGGTAAGTGATCAAGAGGGTCCCATTTTGGTTCTTCAGATTCTGTTTTTTCCTTGATTTTATATATGCCGGCTTGTTTTGGCCAAATTTCCCCCTTCCAGCACGCAGCGTAATCACTTTCTTCCTGACTGAAGGGTTCTTTACTGTTTACATGTAAATTAAGAGCCTGACAGATCCACCCTTCAAAGGATCCGTACTGAGGCAAGTATAAATCATCTGGTCTTATTTTCTCTCTGGCCCATGTTATCATACAATACTGTATCATTTTAACTTTATCCTTATCCTGGGTACTGGCTTCGTTGTCCCAGTTTGCAAGTTTTAACCCCAATGGACTGTCTGGGGCTATCTATCTCTGGTATACTTTTGCTCCCTCTCTTCCGGGGATTCCCCCGCCTGGGATTTGTTCCTCTACTAGAACTCTGTCCCATTATTCCCGAGGTCCCTTCTTATCCACCCGTCCCGGCACCGACCTTTCCCAAGGTCCCCTCTTATCCACCTGTCCCGGCACCGACCCTTCCCAAGGTCCCCTCTTATCCACCCGTCCCGGCACCGACCTTTCCCAAGGTCCCCTCTTATCCACCCGTCCCGGCACCGACCCTTCCCAAGGTCCAGTTGCTCTTGTCACAACTCTCGCTTCGTCCCTTCGCCGGCCAATCTCCTCGCGGAGGGACGGAACCGCGGCTAGAAGGACTCCGCTCTCGCTTCGTAAATTTCGGACTGACCGATTTACGTCTCACACACACACCACGCACCGACCTCTTTATCCGCCCAACCGAATAATACTTACAGTCCTTTTTCTTATTCGGGTCTTCGTGCACAAGAATTATGGGCCAAGCTGCAGCATCCGGGAGCTCCAACCTTGCCTTTGCCTTGTAATTATTGTGTTCTATTATCCGCACCACGTTAGGATCCCAGGGTCCGAGCCGGACCGCCAAAATCGGTGGGGCGCCTCCCGTATGCGGTCTCCGGGAACCCACCGTAGCGGGGTAATCACGTCGGGGTCACCAAATTTGTGAGAAACGAGCCTCAGTCTGAAACGCCAATCATAATTTCGGTTTATTGCAAAGCAAAGGCAAAACAGCGCTGGGCAGCACGGGGGGGTAATCCCACCAAAATCGTGCGCGCCTTTCACAGTAATTCATTTTGTATTTATGTGGTAAAGTGTTACATATTCATCATAATTTAAGGACGCCTATACATATTCATGACTGTCCCCGAAAAGGCAGTCTTTATTATAATGAGCCCCGAGAAATCATTTCCATAGTCTCCGCCTTTAATTCCTCCTGGTTGCGCACGCGCAGTTTCTCCTGGTGGTCGTGGGCCGGGGTCTCAGGGATGAAGGCCGTATGTCTTCCTCACTGTGCACTTTTTACCCCAACTGCAAAACCTGCTGAGACCAGCTTTCTTTTGGCAGCAGTTATGTGATTTCCTTGACGAGTCCCTTCCTTGTATACATTCTACTCTATCTTATCTTATGTTTTTCCTGTGGTTAGTAGTTAGTTCCTATTTAGGGGCTAAGATTATAGATATATAGCTTAAGCTAAACAATGGTCCTGATGGTTCTGTTATTAACCCTTAAGTGTCAGTTTCTCCTCATCACAGCGGCTTAGTATTTTGCGGTCACTTACTTATACATTGCCAAGAAGTCTCTACTTTTTCCCCTTTATTCTGACACGAGTCATATTTCACTTCTCACAAGGCAGTAGTGTAAATTAAGGAACTTGGTGTTCCCCAGTATTGTCTAACAATAGTCTCGTTTGTTGGAATTGGCTGTTCCATTGTAACAACTTACTGTCGCGGAACCTCACAAAACCAAGCCAGAGCGACTAACAAACTAGAAACAGGATTTATTTTTACAAAATGGTAACAAAATCAAACTAAGTTTTACTCTAACCAAAACCCCTTTGAGACTCCGATGAACATTAACAATCCACAGGTTCAGAATGTCATTCGGGAGTTAATACTACACAACCGACTGAAGAATTCTTAAGGTTTATGGCTGATGACCCAAAATGTGCAATTACCTAATAAAGGGAGGGCTCTCAACTCCGAGGAGTTTCCTTGGGCGGCATCCCAACCCAAAGGGAGAGTCCTCGACTGCAGACCTGCTGCTCTGAGGAGGACCAACTCAAAATGGCTCTCCATCAGGGCTCCGTTTATACCCTAGTCGAATCTGATCTGTGTTCAAATACGGTCATGTAGACCCCCCATTGGCTGAGGACCCCAACTTCCTTGCCTTTGGACCGAAATGCATGTGCTGACCACCACCATGTGGGTGTGACAAAAGCTGTAGTGGGAAGTTTTCATGGGCTTTTGTCAGGTCTTTGTTAGGTCTTTGTTAAGTCTTTGTCAGACCTTTGTCAGGTCTTTGTCAGGGCTGGTGCATCTGCCACACTTACTTAAAATAGTTTGATAAGTTGTAGATTCGCATATGGTAGAGGTGGAAGGAAGAGTCTGTGGAGTGAAGAAGTACTTTAATGCAAACATATGTTGCACTGGGTTCTGCTAATAAAAATTGTATCCAGAAAATCTATCCTAATTATTAATGGGATGGCTGTCACTTTCTTTTTTCTTTTATATAAAAACATGGAAATGTTAGGATAAAATTATAGCAAGTGCAAATATATATGAATACTTTATATTTCACGTAGTTGGTTTTCTGACCTTGGTGGAGAGTCTCAATACATGGCGTATAGAGATAGCTCAAAAAAGGCTGTAGAAGTACTTTGTTTTCCCCTGAGGCTAAAAAAATAAAAGCTCCAGCACCATTTTTTTTCATTGCTGTGTATTTTGTACTTGCACCTGATATGCTATATATAATAAAACTATACTTGGATTTATATTTACTTCTACTTTGCATATTAAGGAACAGTGTAAGCTAGTTCTTGCATTCTTCACTAGAGCCACAGTGATGTATGAGCTGCAGACTGGGCCCTCAGCCAAGATTCATTTCATATGTGTACTTTGTGCAAGGGCGTGCCTTCATTTTTCAATGCATGTCTTCAGAGTTTGTAGGGTTTCTTAACATGGACACAGATGTATTCCACCTAGCTTTAGGTACTTCCCTGTAACTCTTGCTTCTGCTCTAATAGGTGGAATTGATATGAAGACTATTTTATTTAATATAACTCTCTAACTTTCTTGCATTAATACAGCATTTTATTCTTTCTTACATTTACTCTCTCATATTTTTTCCTTCTGGTTTTGGTTATTTGATTCTGTGATATTTGACTATGTGAAGGGTGAATGATCAAAATAAGCTTTTTTCCTTTGTGCATTCTCTCTTCAGCTGTTCTGTTTTCCTCAGGGAAAAAAATCTATTTTCCCTTCTCTGCATTTTAGAGAAAGCAAGGAGTTACAAATCTCTCTTTTTGTGTAAGCCTTTCAGATTCCTGTATTATATCAATAGATGCTCTCCTCTTTGAAATCCATGATTTCTAGACTGTTTACTGAAGTGGAACCATTTAGCCTGGCATGCCGTATTAAATGATGCAGCGCTGTAGCTTGTGTTTCAGTTCTGCATTGCTGTGTAATGAAGATAATTTAGCACTGTTGACACAGTGTATGCTTATGTTTGAGTTGTGTCAATAATATATTTCCAATATATTTTGTAGAAAGATTAATTAAGAAAGGAATTTTAATAATGCATGGAGAAGGTAGGGGTTCTGCTAATGAACAGACTCCAAAGTAACCAAAACAATAATTTAGCTAGGATCCATTTCAGTGTATTTGTAAGTAGGCAAAATGTGAAACTTGTTTGGAACTCTAGGAGGATCATATTAAATGGCCTTAATAGCTTTGCACTAATATTATAATTTAGTCATTATGGGGACAGTGGGATTTGGGTTTTGTGCTTTATTTCCTTACCTGACCAATATAGCTTATGTGGCAAGTCTCAAGGGAATAATAAATATACCTTCTATAACCTCAGATTGTGGAGAGTTTCCTATGCTCACACCAGCATTATTATTTTTAATTATTTATTACCACAGACACTTAGAGGGGAATTGTTAATTCTGTGTCCTAATATGAATGGAGAAAAGAGGGAGAATATCAATAATACAGAAGTCTGTGTATTCTCTAATGAGGCTTATGCATCTCATCCCCTTCAATGTTTTTGAGTAAATACTCTATAATACTTGGAAGTATAGCCCAGGGAGGATTTTAATTGTGAAGTGCAATTTTCAGCTGAAGTTTGTTTTTCTCTCCCACCAAGAGGCAAAAAAGTCCCTGGTGGAAGTGATGCTGAGATAAGTTTTAGAAGGACTGAATAAATTGAGGAGATAGCGTGGTACTAGACCTCCCTGACAACTTAGTTCAAACTTGCTTTGTCATACACCTTATTTCTCAGCATCTACTAAGAATTCGTGGAGAGCTGGTCCTAGTTGCATAGCAGTTTTTATTACGTATAGAAATATTCACTGAAAGCTATTAAACTTATTTCACTGTTTAGTCTCCTAAGGTATTAGTTACTGTGGTGAGGATTTATCAGTGGTTATCTGCAGGAGTTTGAAAAGATCATTTTAGTGCCTCCTACCAGAGCATAGGATCTCACTGCTGAGTTTTATGGCTGTTACCATCAGGTCATCCATCCTGCTAGGCAGGAAAATAATTGGAAGGTCTAGGTCAGTCATCTGTCCAACATATATAGGCGAACCTACATTAAAGTCAGAAAAGTCACATCATCTTATGCATTATGTATTTGCAAAGTCCTGGTATGGACGTTCCCTCCCTGCTTACATGCAGGACCTCACATCTAAATCCATGAGTTTTAGTCCAGTTTTGCTGCGTATTTGTGTGTTTCTGTAGTATGAGACCTTGATCAAAATTAGATTATAGCTTTGCTTGGATAGGTACTCTCGTAATATATATCTGTGCAAGGCACAGGGAGCCCTACTCTTGCCTGAGTTAATGTTGTACAAGTAATTAATTTAAGCTGTTCATAATTAAATTCAATTAAAGTGATTTTTTCATAATAAATTGTCCAATTGCAAAAATTTGTAAACATCTCAGCTTAGATATTGGCCTAATATTATTTCTTGTCTTCCTTATTGTGTTACTGGCAAGGAAATTGCAAAACAAACAAACGTTGCTGTTCCTGGTGACCCCTGGGCTGTTCCTGTGTCCTTTGTGCTTTCCTTACCTGGCAGCTCAACCCGGCAAAGTTGCCCCACTGTAAACATCTTATTTCAGCCCAAGACATTTTGCATATTGGCTCCCATGGAGCTTCTGCTCCTTTCTTCCCTCTGGAGTTCCTTTTATTATCTCTTTGCAATGAAATGTGTGTTTGGTTGGTTGGTTAGTTGCCTTGGGTGATGTATCATGTGCAAGAGGGCCTGCCACTGTGTTAAATATGGGATACTTAATATGTTCAGGACACAGAGGACACGAGGTTCCTCAACTACAATTTCCAGGATGCACTGAGGCCATATAAAAATATTTCAGTTGGAAGATATTTACCATTTTAGAATCATAGAATCATCTGGGCCCCGCACTTCAAGAAAGATGTTGAGGTGTTGGAGCGAGTCCAGAGGAGGGCGACCAAGCTGGTGAAGGGTCTGGAGGGTCTGACCTACGAGGAACGGCTGAGGGAGCTGGGGTTGTTTAGCCTGGAGAAGAGGAAGCTCAGAGGTGACCTTATTGCAGTCTACAACTCCCTGAAGGGAGGTTGTAGTGAAGTGGGAGTCGGCCTCTTCTCCTGGGCAACTAGCGATAGGACAAGAGGACACAGCCTCAAGCTTCGCCAGGGGAGGTTCAGGTTGGACATTAGGAAGAATTTCTTTTCAGAAAGGGTTATTAGACATTGGAATGGGCTGCCCAGGGAGGTGGTGGAGTCACCATCTCTGGATGTGTTTAAGAAAAGACTGGACATGGCACTTAGTGCCATGATCTAGTTGACATGGTGGTGTCAGGGCAACGGTTGGACTCGATGATCCCAGAGGTCTCTTCCAACCTGGTTGATTCTGTGATTCTGTGATTCTGTGGCCACCTTGGCCACCTGGGCACACTGCTGGCTCATATTAAGCTGGCTATCGATCAACACCCCCAGGTCCTTTTCTGCAAGGCAGCTTTCCAGCCACTCTTCCCCAAGCCTGTAGTGTTGCATGGGGTTGTTGTGCCCCAAGTGCAGGACCCGACACTTAGCCTTCTTGAACCTCATACAGTTGGCCTCGGCCCATTCATTCAGCCTGTCCAGATCCCTCTGCAGAGCCTTCCTACCCTCGAGCAGATCAACACTCATGCCCAACTTGGTGTCATCTGCAAACTTCCTGAGGGTGCACTCGATCCCCTCATCCAGATCACTGATAAAGATATTGAACAGAATTGGCCCCAATACTGAGCCCTGGGGAACACCACTCGTGACCAGCTGCCAACTGGATTTAACTCCATTCACCACAAGTCCGTGGGCCTAGCCATCCAGCCAGTCTTTTACCTAGCGAAGCATATGCCCATCTAAACCATGAGCAGTCAGTTTCTCCAGGAGAATGCTGTGGGAGACGGTGTCAAAGGCTTTACTAAAGTCCAGGTAGACAACATCCACAACCTTTCCCTCATCCAGTAAGCAGGTCACCTTGTCATAGAAGGAGATCAGGTTAGTCAAACAGGGCCTGCCTTTCATAAACCCATGCTGACTGGGCCTGATCACCTGGTTGTCCTATACGTGCCGCATGATGGCACTCAAGATGATCTGCTCCATAATCTTCCCTGGCACTGACGTCTGACTGACAGGCCTATACTTCCCTGGATCCTCCTTCTAGCCATTCTTGTAGATGGGCATCACATTTGCTAATTTCCAGTCACCTGGGACCTCCCTGGTTAGCCAGGACTGATGATAAATGATGGAAAGTGGCTTGGTGAGCACTTCTGCCAGCTCCCTCAGTACCCTTGGGTGGATCCCATCTGGCCCCATAGATTTGTGCGTGTCTAAGTGGCATAGCACATTGCTAACCATTTCCCCTTGGATTATGGGGGCTTCATTCTGCTCCCTGTCCCTGTCTTCCAGCTCAGGGGGCTGGGTACCCAGCGAACAACTGGTCTTACTGTTAAAGACTGAGGCAAAGAAGGCATTAAGCACCTCAGCCTTTTCCTCATCCTTTGTCACTATGTTTTCCCCTGCATCCAATAAAGAATGGAGATTCTCCTTGGCCCTCCTCTTGTAGGTAATGTATTTATGGAAACATTTTTTATTGCCTTTTACAGCAGTAGCCAGATTAAGTTCTAGTTGGGCTTTGGCCCTTCTAATTTTTTCCCTGCATAGCCTCACAACATCCTTGTAGTCCTCCTGATTGACCTTCCCTTTCTTCCAAAGCTCGTAAACTCTCCTTTTTTTCCTGAGTTCCAGCCAAAGCTCTCTGTTCAGCCAGGCCGGTCTTCTTCCCCGCTGGCTCATCTTTCGGCACATGGGGACGGCCTGCTCCTGTGCCTTTAAGATTTCCTTCTTGAAGAGTGTTCAGCCTTCCTGGACCCCTTTGCCCTTCAGGACTGGCTCCCAAGGGACTCTCTCAACCAGGCTCCTAAACAGGCCAAAGTGTGCCCTCTTAAAGTCCAAGGTAGCAGTTCTGCTGACCCCCTTCCTTACTTCTCCAAGAATCGAAAACTCTACTATTTCATGATCGCTATGCCCAAGACGGCCTCCAACCACCACATCACCGACAAGTCCTTCCCTGTTTGCAAACAAGAGGTCCAGCAGGGCACCTTCCCTAGTTGACTCCCTCACTAGCTGTGTCAGGAAGTTATCTCCCACACGCTCCAGGAACCTCCTAGACTGTTTCCTCTCTGCTGTATTGTATTTCCAGCAGACATCCAGTAAGTTGAAGTCCCCCACGAGAACAAGGGCTACTGATCGCAAGACTTCTCCCAGCTGCTTATAGAATATTTCATCTGCCTCTTCATCCTGGTTGGGTGGTCTATAGCAGACTCCCACCATGATATCTGCCTTCTTGGCCTTCCCCCTGATCCTTACCCAACACTCAACTGCATCGTCACCATCCTCAAGCTCTGGACAGTCAAAACACTCCCTAACATACAGGGCCACCACACCGCCTCTCCTACCTTGCCTATCCCTTCTGAAGAGTTTATAGCCATCCATTGCAGCACTCCAGGTGTGGAGTCATCCCACCGTGTTTCCATGACAGCAACTATGTCATAGTTTTCCTGCCGCACAATGGCTTCCAACTCCTCCTGTTTGTTGCCCATGCTGTGTGCATTGGTGCAGATGGACTTCAGCTGGGCTATTGATCCCACCACCTTTTTGTGGGGAGAAGCCCTAATTTCTACATGACCATTCTCAGGCACTTCCATGGTTTCTAACCCATCACTAACCCTTGCGTCCCTGCTGCCGCATGGCTCTCCATCCCCTGCCTCCACTGAGATGGCAGACCGAAGGACCTCGCTAGCACACCGTCCCTCAAATACTGGTGTGCCGCCCCCAGGTTTGTCTCTAGCAAGCCTGGTTTTATCCCCTTCCCCCTTCCATACTAGTTGAAAGCTCTTTCAATGAGTCCTGCTAACTCCTGGGCAAGGATTCTTTTCCCCCTTTGAGACAGGTGTACCTCATCTGCATTGGGGTACCCATTTTGATTGAAAACTCATCTGTAGGAATGTCTCCATGTAGCCCACGTCCGGGGCTAAACAATAACCAGCTGTTCTGTCACCCAATTACCCCTCCCCAGCCGAGAAAGGGAATTGGGAAAAGGAGGGAGAGTCATGGGTTGAAATGGAAACAGTTTTAATAAAATAAGGAAACCAATATTAATACTAATGCTAATATAAAATACACAGAGTTATACTCAGCCCATATAGTGGTCGCAAGCTGTGCGCTCCCAGCAGTTAATGCTAGATGTCAAACGCTGAGCACCACAGCTCCAGCGAAAGTGCGATGGTGTCAATGAATAGTAGAGTAGGCCTCGGGAGCAGAATGATGGGCGAGAGCCTCCATGGATGGCGACCATTGAGAAGAGAGAACCATCCCCAGCAAACTTTCCAATTTATAGTGAATGTGACGTTTATGGTATAGAATACTGCCGTTGGCCAGCCTGGGTCAATGCCCTGGCTTTTGCTTCTCCTAGCTTAAGCACCTGGCTAACTCAAAACTTCTAATGGCCTTGATCACTATGGAAACCCACATACCATGGCTGGCCACGAACTAAAACAGAGTGTCTTATCACCTTTGTTCCCACCATATCGGGTGCTGCAGTCTTCTCAAAAGTGCAGCTTTTTCTGAACAGAAAATTGATTCTATGATTCTATCCCAGCAAAACCAGGACAAGGAAGCATATGCTTCTCATGGAATTTTTTGATTTAGTGGAGAAATGATTTTCAATGTTTAAATAAATAATGAGGCATTTTTAAACCCTTTCCATTTAGCATAATTAACTATAGCCCTTTTAGAGGTCTATGCAGACCAAGAGAGGAGAAATGGATGTGAAGAGAAGGTGAGAAAATAAAATGCAGAAGAAAATTGGGAAGGAGGAAGAGAATCTGATAGGCAAATCAGGAAGAAAGACGTCTTGGGGAAGAAAGGGAATGGAGGGTTTGACTGTCTCAGCATATTAGAATGAATTGAAGTTTGTATATCAGTAAGTGATTAAAAGAACAGAACAAAGAGAAATAAAAATTATCCCTTCAGTAATTTTAAAGCAATGTAATTTGAAGTGCAGGAATCCTTACCAAAAGTCTTTTAAATACTTTATTTCATAAATAAATGTGCACTTTAAAATTGTAAACATAAACTGTAAGAAAAATGTTTTGGAAATCTTATCTTTCCACAAAATCTGCAGGCTTCTATTTTCATGGGCAACAATGCTTTCCCAGTGTTATTTTGTATTTGAAATTTAGATTTTAGAAACTATCAAAGTAATGCAACCAGGTTTTATTTGTATGCTGAAAATATAGTAACATACAGATTTTTAAGTTAAAAATAGTCCTGAATTTAGTGTTGCTTAGGTTTTTCTACAGGATAGAGAAGCAAGTTGGCATGGAATATGAATAGTATTTTTTCAAGCTGCTCAGTCCTGAGAATTAGATTAGGTGGGAATATGGAAAACAAGTGTTCTTCTATCTCCTGGCTGAGGGTGGCAGAGGCCCCTGGGTCACCTGGGAGAGCTCATTTGACATTCTTTACAGAAAGCCAAGTGTAGCACTTGATCTAAATAAAATGCTTTATGTTGGGGGAGAGGGACAAGTGTTTTTTTTTCTTTTAATATTAAAAATAATCTCCAAGGCCCCTACAGGATTGTGTGTCATGTTTGCCATTGGCTTTCTTCTATTTTTATTCCAGTGTCTTTTGTTTCCTTTCTGTTTCTCATCTTGATCATTGTGAAATACATATCAGCAAAGATATTTCTGCCAGACTTCTGATCTCAATATATCTAAATGAAGTGCCAAGTGTGAAAAGTTTATCTCTCTGCAAAGGAAGTAACAAGCTATCACTGAAAGTACAAGATTGTCATCTAGATCAGTTTGAAACTGAGGGAAAGGGAAAGAAACTATTCTCCATTCTTGTTGGTGTTAGGGTGTAGGGCATGAATGGATTAAAAAGCCCTCTGAGATAAGAATTTGCAGATTTTTCATATTTTGCTTGAGGGCCTTGTTCTGACCTGCGTGTAAAAGAAATAAAATATAATACAATACCTTGAAAGACACATGAATCTTTAAGCCCTGTGAGGACAAATTTTGTGTTCTTCAATGATATATTGATTTAGAGGTTCACAACTAAGGAGAGATTTGATAAACCTGCAAATATTTTAGATGAGTTATGACTACTCATGACTAACATGGAATTTGAATCCTGAGTGAAGACGTTGACCTTGGACAATGGTCCAGTGAAACCTGAGCTCTCTGAAGTTCTACAGATCTTCCAGAAACAGTTGTCTCTTGTTTGGCAGATGATCTGTGTTTAGTCAGTATTTCTGTACCACAGACTCAGACAGATATGGACAGCATATGGCCCATGTTTATGTCGCTAGACTTACATGGTGAATGTTCTCTATTTATTGTGGCTATATCTCTAATCCTGGAAGATACGTCTAGGGTAGTTTCTTCACTGGGCTCAATATAGAATAGTAACTCACACTAGATTTTCTTGGCCTAGCACCTGCATTTGTCAAGATTTCAGAAGTGAAAAGGTTCACCAAGAGAAATAACTGTCCATATATGACAGCTGTCAACTCTTTGACTGTGTCATCAGGTTTCAAGAAAATCATACTTGAATTGGAAATGCAGTGAATAGAAAACCTTAGTGCCTCTTCTGATGCACTGTTTTGCAGTTTGGTAGTGCTCATTCCTCTGTTGTTTCTTTTTTTGTTTCTTTATCACATCGTACAAACATTAGTGAATCCATTTGGTGTTACCCACCTCTGGGTCTGTGGTCAGTAAAAAGTGCCCGTGTTATTCTCATGTTGGGAAATAAATCTGTAAATGTGTATTTGGTATTGACTTGAGAGATGAAGAGTGTGAAAAGGCATCTTCAGATCTGCTCTCAGATCAGCAGCTGCTGGGTTGAGGAGTTTATACACACAGGTGACTGATTATTCTGTCTATATCTTTAGGGCTGCTCGCACTAATGCTCTCTGAAAGCACTACTCTTTTGGGTATACCTGTGTTTGCTTGTGAAAATTTTTGTCTCTGCCTCAAAGCACCTGTCCTCTCTCTTTGTATGAGCAAACCTTGATCCTTTCCCCTTATAAATGTAAAATCAAAGTCAGTCTGCAAGACTGTACTATCTCAGATAGAGATCTATGAACCGTGTCAAATATTTGTTATTGGATAGGTTTAACTGGACACCTACATTTTTAATGATTGTAACAGAGCATGTACCTGGTGCTGTGTAATGCTTAAACCTGAATAAATAAATAAGTTTATCTAGCAAATAAGAAAAGAGCACGGGAAGGAATTCCTGAGTCATCACAGGCAACCCTATAATGTAATGAATTTTGCAACACACCAAAGCATTAGAGAAAATGGTCTTAAAATAATGAGACACTTGAATTTAAATTAATATATATTCATATTTCCCTGAAAATGAGCATAAATGCCTTCCCTCTTAAGCTAAGAACAAGGTAACTCTTGATTTATATTTATGTACAAAGCATAGGACTTGTTGGGGCAATCTGCGTTTTAATTGCCTTCTGTACAGAGAGAGTTCCTCTGCCTCCTTCTCCATGCAGAGAAGTTTCTTTTTTTTAATGCTTGCTCCTTCTGTGGTGGCAAGGAACAAAGTGTACTAGCCTCCACCTCGGCCGGCCTCAGCCTCTCCCCTCCACAGCAGGCAGGGAGGCAAATGTGGGTAAGGGCAGAATGGATGCTCAGTGTGTGGGAGGCAGAGTGGCTCTTTGGGTTGCAGAAGAGGTGTGGGCTGGGGTCCCCATATCTCTGCTGAAGGAAAGGGATACTGGAGGTGTATGGGGGCAGTGTGCAATACTGGAGGGCAAGAGGTGCCCACTGCTGCTTACCACCTGATGAGAGCTTTCTGATCCCTCTTGAAATTAGCTCTTCCTATCCCCCTACCTTTCAAAAAAACCCCACTTTTTCTGTCATCCCCTTTCAACCCACTGGAGTTTCATTACGGCCGCTCCGGGATGCATGCTTTGCTATTGCTGAGAAAGAATCTGTGCCTGTGCTGCTGAGAAACTGTGAGTCAGCTTGCTCAAGGGAAAGAGGAGGAGGCAAGGAAATCTCCTTTTATGATAAGTCTTCCCACACTTCCTGCTGTTTCTGTTTTGGGCACATTGGTTCCAGAAGCTGTGTGCTGTTTTCTGCCCAGCTTCTGAGTGTTAAAGAAATTTCTTCACTCTAGGTTATTACAGAGTATTACAGCGATTTCCCTTGGAAGCTTAATAGCTTACAACAGCATTTGGATTTCAGTTCCATTAGGAATATTCTTTTCTGCTGAGGTAAGGAACTCTCATTCTTTCCATAGCATAGCCATTGCATGACACACTCCAAAAGTGTATTTAGAATCAGTATAAATAGTTACCCACTGATTATGTCCCCATCAGACTGTTCTTGCTAATGTAGTTAATTCAGCCCCTTGGGCACTCACCAAGGGTCGTAGAGGTTCTATTTCAAGTACCTCTAAGTTTCTCACCACTGCATAGCTGGTGTGTCGTTTTCTGTTCACATAGTATGAAGATACATCAGTGAAAAGGGTTAGATCAGAGTTCTCTAGAGGTTGATCTTGCAGATCTTCCCATAGGCGGCTGGAGTGAAACGCTACCTGAGCACAGTCATGATGCGGCTCACCATCAGAGGGAACAGGCAGTAAAGCTACTGGATTCAAAACATTACATCTTTTTAAAAAAAATTATTGCCGGCAATTTGCGCTTGCAGCCCAGAAGGCCAACCGTATCCTGGGCTGCATCAAAAGCAGCGTGGCCAGCAGGTCAAGGGAGGTGATTCTGCCCCTCTACTCCGCTCTCGTGAGACCCCACCTGGAGTACTGCGTCCAGCTCTGGGGCCCCCAACATAAAAAGGACATGGAGCTGTTGGAGGGAGTCCAGAGGAGGGCCATGAAGATGATGAGAGGGCTGGAGCACCTCTCCTATGAAGACAGGCTGGGAGAGTTGGGGCTGTTCAGCCTGGAGAAGAGAATCATAGAATCATAGAATGTCCTGAGTTGGAAGGGACCCACAAGGATCATCGAGTCCAACTCCTGTCCCAGCATAGGATAAACCCAGAATTCTCACCATGTGTCTGAGGGCATTGTCCAAATGCTTCTTAAATGCTGTCAGGCTTGGTGCCATGACTGCTTCCCTGGGGAGCCTGTTCCAGTACTCCACCACCTTCTGGGTGAAGAACCTTTTCCTAATATCCAACCTAAATCTCCCCTGGCATATCTTCCTGCCATTCCCTCAAGTTCTGTCACTGGTCACCAGGGTGAAGAGGTCAGCGCCTACTCCTCCGCTTCCCCTTGTGAGGAAGTTGTAGACCGCAATGAGGTCTCCCCTCAGTCTTGTCTTCTCCAAGCTGAACAGACCCAGTGACTTCAGCTGCTCCTCGTACGGCTTCCTCTCTAAACCCTTCACCATCTTTGTGGCTCTCTTCTGGACACTCTCTAGTATCTTCATATCCTTTTTATACTGTGGCACCCAAAACTGCACACAGTACTCAAGGTGAGAAGGCTCCGGGGAGACCTTATAGCAGCCTTCCAGTACCTGAAGGGGGCCTACAGGAAAGCTGGAGAGGGACTTTTTACAAGGGCATGTAGTGATAGGACGAGGGGGAAAGGTTTTAAACTGAAAGAGGGTAGATTTAGATTAGATATTAGGAAGAAATTCTTTACTGTGAGGGTGGTGAGACACTGGAACAGGTTTCCCAGAGAAGTTGTGGATGCCCCCTCCCTGGCAGTGTTTAAGGTCAGATTGGATGAGGCTTTGAGCAACGTGGTCTAGTGGAAAGGTGTCCCTGCCTGTGGCAGGGAGGTTGGAACTAGATGATCTTTAAGGTCCCTTCCAAATTAAACCATTCTATGATTCTATTAATATTATCTGCATTTAAAATCATTAATTCATAACTATGCGCTCTTTGTGGGGATAATGCTTATGTAGCATGTTGTTTAAGCATCAGTTCTACTTCATGCAGGACATATACAGTTGTTGGGTGACTCAGAATTAATGGTCTGATTCTTTCTATGATAGTTGCTGTTGCTGCTATTGCTTCAACACAGGAACCATTCCCTGCCGATACAGGACCCAGATGAGTTGAGCAACAAGCCACAAGGCAGCAATGTTGTCACGGTTTAAAGCTGGGCCAGATATTAAACCAGTGGCAGATGCTCTCTGTTAACCCTCTCCCCACCCCCCAGAAGGGGGAGGAAAAGGGAAAAGGGAGAGAGACTTACGGGTTGGAAAGCTAAAACAGTTTTAATGAACTATAATAATGAAAAAGAGTATAATAATAATAATAGAAATAATTAAATATATACAAATATATACAAAACCAAGATCGAGCTCCCCCGATGTCGGCCACGTCACCACCGGCACTGCAGGACAGGCTCCGGGAAGGCCCAGCGACGGACAGGAACTGGATTCAGGAATGCACGTATCGGGATCGGGGGACAGCAGGAAAACAGAGTCCTCTTCGGACACCGGCCGTAGCAGAAAGAGAGCGAGACCCTCGTGATCCCCCCGCTTTATACTGAGAATAACATGTATGGGATGGAATACCTTCGTTGGTCAATTTTGGGTCACCTGCCCTGTCCGCTCCTCCCTGCAGGTGCGACCCTCCTGCGGCTCTTCACTCGTAATCAGTGAAGAATTTAGCAATGACCTTGTTTTTTCTAAGAATAAGTACAGCAAGAGCCTTTCTGCATAACATCCCTACTGGTGCCTCAGTGATAACTAGAAACTTTGAGCGTTATCAGTCCTGGAAGCAGACACTGTCTGCAAAACATGCAGTTAGTTTCAGAAAGTGCAGTTACTTAGAAGAGACTTAGCTGAAAGTAAAAAACACTGAAAGGAAAATTGGTCTGTTTTAGGCCAAACCAGGACAAATGTGAACCTAGCTTTTGAGTAAGGCCTCCGCTGGTTACTCCCTTGTTCTTATGCACAAATAGTTCAAAGGGCTTGGAGTAATCCAGCAATCCCAGTGTTGGAGCAGAAGTTAAAGCTCCTTTTATAGCTTGGAAAGCCTTTTCTCTCTCTGGACCTCAACATTGTAGGCTCTATTTCCTCTGCCTTGGTAGCTTCTGTCCATGGCTTACTTAACTCCTCTAGCCCTGGTATCCAGGGTCTGCAGTATCCTACTGAACCTAAAAATCCTCGCAGTTGTGTGTTGTGGTTTTTTTTTTTTTTTGTTACCAGTCAAGGTATTTCTACAATAGCCTGGACCCATTCTGGGTCTACTAATCTTTGTTGCTCTCTTAATATGAATCTTAAGTATTTTACTTCCTGCTGACACAGTTGAAGCTTAGAGAGAGATGCACAGTGACCACCTTTTGGTTTTTTTTTTTTTCTAAAACAGTATATAGATGTACAGTGTCTTTTATACAGGCGTCTTCATCTTTACTTGTTATTAGCAAATCATCTACGTATTGTACAAGAGCTGACTCACCTGGTAGTTTTATGTCTCTCAAATCATTTCCCAGTATCCGTGAAAAAATTGTGGGAGACCCTGCAAACCCTTGTGGGAGACACGTCCATGTTAATTGTTGTCCTTTCCACCTAAACAGAAACAAAAGTTGGCTGCTTTTGTCTAACGTAATACTAAAAAAAGGCAGCAGTTAGATCAATCACAGTAAAATACTTTGCCCAATGTGGTATTTGTAAAAGTATGGTAGAGGGATCAGGCACTACTGGATGAGGACCCACTATGTGCTGATTAACTACCCATAGATCTTGTACAAAACAGTATTCCGGGTCCCCATCTTCATCTAATCTATTTTTTTTTTTTTTTTTTTTTTTTTTTTTTACAGGGAGTATAGGAGTATTATATGGTGACACATACACTTTCAAAATTCCTTGGGCTAAATACCAGTCTATTTGCTTTTGAATGCTATTCTCAGCTTCTTGGGGAATAGGATACTGTTTTACGGACAGAGGGGGGTTTCCTCCCTTTGTTTTTATGTTTACAGGTTGAGCTGAAACTAGTAATCTTACATCCATGCTAGTTTTACTTCACAGCTTTATTGGTACAGATTTTAATATTTCTGGTATTTTTAGCTCATTATTTGGGCTTTCAGTGACCACAAGATCTCTTGTGAGCCTGCAAGCGATCTCTTCCTAACAGGCATGCTGGGGAGTCCTCTGCTAATACAAATTGTTCCCATATACTCTTGTTACTAATAGGGGTTTACTCAAATTCTGTTCTCTTTGTCCTGACTCTATGTATTAAAATGCTGTCTGTGGTCCTAGACCCTCTCAGGGTAAAATTCAAAAGGGATAATGTGGCTCCTGTATCTACCAAGAATTTAACTTCACAGTCTTCAATTTTACCTATAATATGTCCCTGCTGGTCCAATTGGGTTACCCACATATTAAAAATCTCTAATCTTTTCGCCCCCACCCCCGCCTCTTTCCTCCAGTCATTGTGTTTGCGAGTCTTCCCGGCACAATTCTCCCCAGTGATAATTTCCTTCTTTTGTCCATTCCCATGGACGGAGTGGGCATTCCCACTGTACACGTCCTAAGTTCCCACAATAACACTCCCTTTCAGCATTCCTTCCCATTCCCCTTTCCCTTTTTTCCTGGTCTTAGTTCAGACCTCGTATCCAGTTGTCTTCCTTCCTGGCCCCTGTCCCTTATTTGTACATTCCTTGCTAAAGCCACATATGATAAATTTGCCTCCTGCTCTCTCACCTTCTCCCCTTCTTCAATCTGCTCAGCCTTTTGCCTTCTCTTGCACCCATCATATATAAACACAGCAACATTCAAAATCTTTTGCAAATTCTCTCCCCGCCACCTGGGCATGTGTTTCTTAAAATATTTCCGTATATCAGGGGCCACCTGATCCACAAAAAATGCTAATCATGGACATGTCTTTAAAATCCTGCAGCATCATTCCTCCACATTTTAGCAGAACCTGTCAGAGCCATCCCCCAAAATCACCAGGAGGCTTGTCAGGTTTCTGCCTGCATTTGTGTACTTTACTTTAGTTTGTCACGGTTTAAAGCTGGGCCGGCTATTAAACCGGTGGCAGACGCTCTCTGTTAACCCTCCTCCCCCCAGAAAGGAAAGGGAAAGGGAAAAGGGAGAGAGACTTACGGGTTGGAAAGCTAAAACAGTTTTAATGAACTATAATAATGAAAAAGAGTATAATAATAATAATAATAGAAATAATCAAATATATGCAAATATATACAAAACCAAGATCAAGCTCCCCTGATGTTGGCCATGTCACCACTGGCACTGCAGGGCAGGCTCTGGGAAGGCCCAGGCTGGGCCCAGCGACAGACGGGAACGGGATTCAAGGATGCACGGATCAGGATCGGGGGCAGCAGGAAAACAGACAGAGTCCTCTTTGGACACCAGCCATACCAGAAGGGGCGAGAAGGGAGAAAAAGGGCCGAGAAGAAGAAGGGCCAAGAAGAAGGGTGAGACCCTCGTGATCCCCCCGCTTTATACTGAGAATAACGTGTATGGGATGGAATACCTTCGTTGGTCAATTTTGGGTCACCTGCCCTGTCCGCTCCTCCCTGCAGGTGCGACCCTCCTGTGGCTCTTCACTCGTAATCAGTGAAGAATTTAGCAGTGACCTTGGTTTCTCTAAGAATAAGTACAGCAAGAGCCTTTCTGCATAGCATCCCTACTGGTGCCTCAGTGATAACTAGAAACTTTGAGCGTTATCAGTCCTGGAAGCAGACACTGTCTGCAAAACATGCAGTTAGTTTCAGAAAGTGCAGTTACTTAGAGGAGACTTAGCTGAAAGTAAAAAACACTGAAAGGAAAATTGGTCTGTTTTAGGCCAAGCCAGGACAAGTTCAATTTACTTCTATCACTTTTTAAACTTTAATAACATTTATCAAATTTCTAACCACTGTTCGGCAACTATCTCTACCTGCTTGGTTATTATAATCCCAGTTAGGATCAACCTGAGGCCAGACAGTCCGATTTCCCCTGTGATACAAAAATCGGAGATCTCCAAACCCCCTTGCTTTCTAACTTTCCTCACCGAAGTGGGAAGCTAGGTGCGGCTGGGTAAGGAGTCTGAAAGAAAACTCAATAACACCAGAGTGTGTTATTAAGCAGGCATTCTTTATTGCAGCGCTGGGCAGCACTGGGGATTATCCACCGTGAGTGCTCCACCGATTTTGCAGATTTTCAGAGATTATATACCATAAAGTTATACATAGTCATAAGATTCCCAATAACTCATTTGCATAGTCATGAGATTTCCCGGAACTCATTAATATATGTAAATGTACGTTCCGCATGCGCAGTCATTTTCTCTGGTGGTCGTCAGGGGTCTTCAGATGAAGGCTTGTAGTCTTCCTCACTGTGTTCGCTGACTGACCCCTGCTTCTGCGCAAACTCAGTCCATGGATCACGTAGGTCGTGTAAGCTATGTCCTTCAAGGCAGCTGTTGCAACTCCCTTATCTTTAGGTTTCTGTGCCTCTGTTTTCCCAAGGCCAAGTTGTCTGAAGTGAAATACAGCCATCCTAATTAGAAACTATCTTTTCAAGGCCCAGTTGTCTGAAGTGAGATATACCCATCTAAATTAAAAAAAGGCTCCCCTTTGTTTATTTATATAACTAGGTTAGTCGAATGTCTAAGGTATTTACAACATCCTCCTTGTTCTTGGGCCCCCAACCGTTTCACCTGCCTGTAGGGTTAATTTCACATTCCTTTCAATTATCTTATCTTTCTGTCTGGACCTAACAACTGTCTCAATAACAACACTGGGGGAGGAGAAACATTTCACACACACCCCCACACACACCCTGCTGCTGCTGGTTGCATTGCAAGAGGATTAGGGATAACATTAGAAACCACAGGGTAAGATGCAGCAGAAGCAACAAGCAATACAGAGGACGGTGTATAGGGTGGTGCAGAGACTAGCTCTGTAGGTGCCTTGGTTAAATTACTCATAGTTGCTGCAGCTGAAATTCTTTCTCAAGGTTTTTGTACTCATTTTCAACCATCCTCTTTATGGTAGTCATATGCCCAATTTTCTCATATATACCAATAATCCATTTGTCCTGGGAATCTATTCTTTAGATGATGCCGTAAAAAGGTGAGTTTCTGCTGGTCAAAAGTTCCTTGCGGTGGCCACCATTCTGCCAGATTTCCATCTCTAGTTATGAATGGCCAGCCTTCTCGGTATAAAGTAACTGCACGCTTTTTGATAATTTAGCTGTACCATAAATCTTTTCCCAATTTTGCAATACCTCGGCCAAGGGCATCTCCTTTTCTATGCTGAGTTTATTTCCCATTGTCAGAAAAAAGGAAACTGTCAGGGAGACCCTCCCATTGAGTCATGAGGTTCAGAAAGGACCCCCTTTATTTCTAAACTCCTTCTCAGAGAGGAGTCTAGGTGTGGCTGCATCCAATCCTAGTCCCAGACTTGGTCAACAGTTTATGTCTGAGAGATACAAAGGGTAAGAAAAGCCTCCTGTTGAGTCACGAGGTTCAGAATGGACTCCCTTGCTTTCTAAACTCCTTCTCAGAGAGGAGTCTAGGTGTGGCTAGAATGTATTGAGTTCTGTCCAGGGGCGGGCGGATCAGGAGCGAGTTGAGAGTTTGTGGGTGCGAATTAAGGGGCAGGCTGGCAGGGGTGATACTGTTGTGGGTGTCTATTACAGGCCACCAGATCAGGATGAGGAAGTTGATGAGGCCTTCTACAGGCAGCTGAGAGCAGTCTCACAATTACAGGGCCTGGTTGTCATGGGGGATTTCAACTACCCTGATATTTGCTGGGAGGCCTACTCAGCCAGCCATCCTCAGTCCAGGAGGTTCCTCCAGTGCATTGATGATAACTTTCTGATGCAAATGGTGGATGAGCCAACTAGGAGAGGAGCGTTGCTGGATCTTGTTCTCACTAACAAGGAGGGTCTGGTTGAAGAGGTGAAGGTTGAGGGCAGCCTTGGTTGTAGTGACCATGAGATGGTGGAGTTCAGGATCTCATGTGGCAGGAACAGAATAGCTAGCAGAATCACAACCCTGGACTTCAGTAGGGCCAAATTTGGCCTTTTCAAGCAATTGCTAGGGGAAATCCCATGGGACAGGGTACTAGAAGGTAAGGGGGCCCAAGATAGTTGGTTAGCATTCAAGGACTGCTTCTTCCGAGCTCAAGATCAGAGCATCCCAACAAGTAGGAAGTCAAGGAAGGGTACCAGGAGACCTGCATGGTTAAACAGGGAACTGCTGGGCAAACTCAAGTGGAAGAAGAGAGTGTACAGATCATGGAAGGAGGGGCTGGCCACTTGGGAGGAATATAAGTCTGTTGTCAGAGGATGTAGGGAGGCAACTAGGAAAGCTGAGGCCTCCTTGGAATTAAACCTTGCAAGAGAGGTCAAGGACAACAGAAAGGGCTTCTTCAAATACATTGCAGGTAAAGCCAACACTAGAGGCAATGTAGGCCCACTGATGAATGAGGTGGGGGCCCTGGAGACAGAGGATAAAAAGAAGGCAGAGTTACTGAATGCCTTCTTTGCCTCTGTCTATACTGCTGGAGGCTGTCCTGAGGAGCCCCGGACCCCTAAGGCCCCAGAAGAAGTCAGGATAGAGGAGGAATCTGTCTTGGTTGATGAGGGCTGGGTCAGGGACCAATTAAGCAATCTGGACATCCATAAATCCATGGGCCCTGATGGGATGCACCCGTGGGTGCTGAGGGAGCTGGCGGAAGTCATTGCTAGGCCACTCTCCATCATCTTTGCTAAGTCGTGGGCAACGGGAGAGGTGCCTGAGGACTGGAGGAAAGCGAATGTCACTCCAGTCTTCAAAAAGGGCAAGAAGGAGGACCCGGGTAACTATAGACCGGTCAGCCCCACCTCCATCCCTGGAAAGGTAATGGAACAACTTGTCCTTGGTGCTGTCTCTAGGCACATCAAGGATAGGGGGATCATTAGGGGCACTCAACATGGCTTCACCAAAGGGAAGTCATGCTCAACCAACTTGATAGCCTTTTATGAGGATGTAACCCGGTGGATAGATGATGGTAAAGCTGTGGATGTGGTCTATCTCGATTTCAGTAAAGCGTTTGACACAGTCTCCCACAGCATCCTCGCAGCTAAACTGAGGAAGTGTGGTCTGGATGATCGGGTAGTGAGGTGGATTGTGAACTGGCTGAAGGAAAGAAGCCAGAGAGTGGTGGTCAATGGGACTGAGTCCAGTTGGAGGCCTGTGTCTAGCGGAGTCCCTCAAGGGTCGGTACTGGGACCAGTACTATTCAATATATTCATTAATGACTTGGATGAGGGAATAGAGTGCACTGTCAGCAAGTTCGCTGATGACACCAAACTGGGAGGAGTGGCTGACGCGCCGGAAGGCTGCGCAGCCATTCAGAGGGACCTGGACAGGCTGGAGAGTTGGGTGGGGAGAAATTTAATGAAATATAACAAGGGCAAGTGTAGAGTCCTGCATCTGGGCAAGAACAACCCCATGTATGAGTACAAGTTGAGGGCAGACCTGTTGGAGACCAGCGTAGGGGAAAGGGACCTGGGAGTCCTAGTGGACAGCAGGATGACCATGAGCCAGCAGTGTGCCCTTGTGGCCAAGAAGGCCAATGGCATCCTGGGTTGTATTAGAAGGGGTGTGGTCAGCAGGTCGAGAGAGGTTCTCCTCCCCCTCTACTCTGCCCTGGTGAGGCCGCATCTGGAATATTGTGTCCAGTTCTGGGCCCCTCAGTTCAAGAAGGACAGGGAACTGCTAGAGAGAGTCCAGCGCAGAGCCACGAAGATGATTAAGGGGGTGGAACATCTCCCTTATGAGGAGAGGCTGAGGGAGCTGGGTCTCTTTAGCTTGGAGAAGAGGAGACTGAGGGGTGACCTCATTAATGTTTATAAATATGTAAAGGGCAAGTGTCATGAGGATGGAGCCAGGCTCTTCTCAGTGACATCCCTTGACAGGACAAGGGGCAATGGGTGCAAGCTGGAACACAGGAGGTTCCACTTAAATATGAGGAAAAACTTCTTTACGGTGAGGGTGACCGAACACTGGAACAGGCTGCCCAGAGAGGTTGTGGAGTCTCCTTCTCTGGAGACATTCAAAACCCGCCTGGACGCGTTCCTGTGTGATATGGTCTAGGTAATCCTGCTCCGGCAGGGGGATTGGACTAGATGATCTTTCGAGGTCCCTTCCAATCCCTAACATTCTGTGATTCTGTGATTCTGTGATTCTGTAATCCTAGTCCCAGACTTGGTCAACAGTTTATGTCTAAAGGAATATGTACTAAGAGGGACTCGAACGCCTGTTTTTTTTCCCCAAGAGGGACTTGAACCCCCTTTTTTCCCAAGAGGTACTTGAACCCCCTTCTTCGTGTGCTTGTTTTCTGTTCCCAAGAGGGACTCAAGCCCCCTTCTATGTGTGCCTTATACTGATCAGGCTGCGCACTGCGCACTCGTACACTTGTGAATAAGGTGTGGCAAGGGAGGGACTCAAACTCACCCTGATACTGAGGAGGACTTGAACCCCCTACAGTATTTTCTCCGAATCTGCTTAGGGAATTTTAACACTCGCCCTTCGATGCCTCCCGCTGCAAAGGTCCCAGGTGAACTCACCCAATGTCGGCAGTTGGATGTTTGGAGACAAGAGGATCTGAAGGTGGTGGCCTAGGGTCCATCTGGGGTGCCAAACTGTTAAAGAAATTTCTTTGCCCTAGGTTTCCCGCAGCAGAGTCTCAGACGCCAATTTCCAGGAAAATAAATAATTTAATTTAATAGTGCGGCCGTAAGGACAGCTCGAGCTGGGTGCTGCCAGGGAGGGACCCAGGACAAAGAAATCCCTGGGCATTTATACCCTTACAACCTATGCACCCACTCTTCACACGCTGTTCAGGTGCCCTGCACGCACCTCTTGGTCCAATGGTAATTAATGGTCTGGGGTCCTTTTGTTTCTTATTGGATTCTTGGTCTTCCAAGCAAGCCATGAAACATCTTATCTGCAAGAGTTACAGCTTCTGCTGAATTACAGCTGCTTCTGCCAGCTGTAGCCTCCTTATCTTCCAGTTCACACTGGTCCCAGTGCCTTCCTTCACATATCCAAGCAACAGTTCAAGATAGGTTCAAAAGTTTGCAACAGTTGTGGCCCAGGGCTTCAGCAACTTTAGCTAACATGCTAAGCAAGACTATTCAGACAACAGAATACAGTTAAAGGAATTCAATTAACTAAAATTATTCTGTATGAAAATTGTTCCTTCCCTATGAGAATGCTGGGATCACCTACTTCTCCCAATTCTAGGTGTTAATATCCCACACCTTTTGTCATCTAGAACAAAAGGGATTATGTTATCATCTCCACTTGAAGTGTAGTGTAGTAGGGGGACCCTGGGACAGGAGGCAGAAAGCCCTTGCCAAGCTCTGTAGAGTTTCAGAGTCCAGCAATGTTGCAGAGGTTTTCTGAGGCACTCCTTACTCCGAGAGGCTATTGTTTAGAGTCTAATCCTGTGGGATAAATATATTCTCAGTAAATTCATTCATTCCTAATTTAACTAAAGCATGACTGGACTCACAACAGTAATAGCAAAGAAATTTTTGCAAATAACACACCATCCATTTGATGGATGCAATAAAAACCCTACTTCTGCCTCTGTGTTTGGAAGGACAGATTCTGAGGGTGAGCGTAACAGTGCTGAAATTATTTGAATATAATATGCATCTAGATAAAAATGATGACAAAAGAGGTAACAAAATAGTGTTGTTCACTTGCTGGAAACATCTTGCAAGTGCTTCATTTCTATTTCATGCTGGAGTTTAGAACTGCTACAACAGTGACAGGAGGGAAAAAAATAGAATTACTTCAACTCTGTTCTTCCACCCACGGACTTTCTTTAGTGTGGAAAAAGAGTCATCAAGAAAAGATATTTTTACTTTGCAACAGACATTAGAGAAATGTTGATCTTCAAACAAACTGTGTGTCAGTTGATTTAGCAGTCAAAATGTCTGATCCTGCTTGCATCCCCTTACACAGATCTTCTGTTCTTTGAAACCGCTGGGAAGTCACAGCAAGAAGTGACCAACTTGGGCTGCCCAGAATTCATAAACAGCTCAGACGTGGCTCGCACTTTGGCAGTTCTATGACATGGCTGATGTGAGGGCTGTGCCAAGCTGCTGGGCTATCTGATGAGGGATTGGACTGGGCTGCTGGCGGCCCTGACCTTGAAGGAATGGAGTTATGTCCTTGAAACGGTTAAACCTGAGAGTGAAGAGGAATTTAGCAAGAAAATAGGATGTGAGAAAAACAAGATACGGAGTGACATTCCAGCTGCCAACCATGGACTCGTGGCCAGTGTGTGATGGCCAATCAGTGGTTGTGGTCGGGCACGAGAACAGTGAGTGCAACCAATCATAAAGCTAGTCAGCTAGAGGGGGAAGATATAAAAAAAGGAGCAAAATAAACGCGGGCGCTTTTGCTTTTGCTTTTTGCTTTTGCTTTGCTGCCTGCTTGGAACTATTCTTCTGTCTTCTGTCTTTTTTTGACCGCCGTGACAAATATAAAGACAATCTGAGTCTCTCTGTTAAGAAGAAACTGGGGCAGAACCTTGGCAGAGATTGATTGTCCCAGGCCCTTTTGCAAGTGCTGCCCCAGCCCGCCCCACGGTGGGATGGTGGGGCAGCCAGGACAGGGCTCTCTTGCCAGCTCTGCCTCAGCTCTGTTGGATGCAGCCAGGGACGTTAGTTGCTTTTGCAGGTGGAGGCTTTGATATATCACAGCTTTGCAAGCAGTTTTTGAGAAGTCTTCTGTCACAGGTGAAAAGTAAAGTAAGAACTTGTGAGCTGGCCTCTTGGTTTGAGAAAATTATCAGCTGGGATTGGGGGGAGGCTACAGTTTACCATCTAAGAATTTGGCTGCTAATTTACTCTTACTTTGTATTTTATTTTGGAGTATAAGGCTTCAATATAATGTGTAATAAACATAGGCTTTTCATCTGTAGTTTTCAAAGCATTTTGCAGAAAGGGAACAGGAAGCATGAGGCTCAAAGCCATGAAAGGAGTTTATTAGTTGCCAGGTGCAAAGCTAAGAACTCATCCTCATTTGTTTTTACTGGGCCATGCTTTTATCAGTCTCAGCTGTTCAAAGATTCTGATAGCTCAGCTGAATGTAAAGCTACAAACCTACAGCCACAAACCAGTATTTATCACTCCAAACTTGTTTTCTGGCAAGCTAATGTGACTTTTGAGTTAATATTTTTTCCCCAGTAGAAGTGTAGATCTTTTATTACAGTTTCTACAACATTATTACACCTTTTATTAGATTTGTTAGTATTTACTCTCAGATTTCAAGATTGCACAGGTAGAACATCTGGAAAGCTTTCTATATTGTTCCATGATAACTGATCTTTGGAAGTTTGTGAGCTGTGAGGATTATAGTTAGGATATTCTTAACCATACTTTGGTTGGTATATTGGTTCTTCCTATTTGGATATCAAATGAGGAGTTCACAAATATTTATGTAAATCTTGTGCAAAGATGGTATCTGCTAGGAGTTGCTGACCCTGGTAGCCTGCCAGAAGTGAGGCTGCCACAGTTCCATGTCCCCAAGTCCACCTGGTAGCAAGGTTGAGCATGTATTCCCAGTAGGCACAATATGCGCATGTGTGTATATATATAGGCCCTCCAGCCTCCTATCCCACTCACCAGCTAGTCCAGCTTGATGCTTATGACAGGCCAGCCTGCTCTGAGCTGGCACAGGGCATGGCCAGACAAGCGTACTGACCTGTTGACACAGGACTGGCCTCTTTTATCCCCCTGTCCCTCTGTTTTCCCTTGTTTGTTCCCCCTAAACCACCTTTCCCAACCTTTGGTCCTTCCCTTAAGCAACCCATCATAAGTCCTGGGCAGTTCCAAAGCGCCCTTCCCCAGCACCCCATAATGTGTCCCATGCACCCTGGCAGTAACCACTCAGTCTGTAGGGTGCTGTGGGGAGCCTCTCCCATTGACCCCCCCGTGTTGGGTGTCAGCCCCAGCCCATGGGGCTGATGGCTCCATGGGTCAACCCCAGCTCCCCTGGGGCTCCCTTGCTTGGACCAGGCTATCGGGGTTCCTCCGCCAGCTGTCGTGCCTGCGTGCTCCTGGGTATGTGTGTGGAGATGATCGTCTAACCTGCCAGTAACCCGAGTGAAGTGTGGAGCGCCCCCATTTCCATTACAGCTGTTTAATGCTTCCCACTGCCAGCTCCAGAGAGCTGCGTGCTGCTGCCAGTGGCTTCAGCTGTAGACATTGTTGTCACAGGCACTCATGATGTGTGAAAGCTGTGAAGATCTCCCTCAGCTGCTGAGTCATACTGACTCAGCAGGCCATTTCCAGATGGTTTTATCTGTCTATTAATAAACCAGCTTGCATTACTTTCAGTTGTGCCTAGGCAGACCTGAACTCCTTGAACCCTTTTGTCTGTTTATTTAAATTAAGTATGATTTGAGGGCATACTGATTTGGGCAAATTATCTTTTTTTCTCCTTTTTTTCTATATGGCTAGATCCCTTAATGGATCATAAAGCAAAGAGCCAGTTCACTTTCATCTCTCATACTGGATGCTCATTTATTGAAACCTCTACTTGCCTGATTCTGTATGAATCATCTTAACCACACAGAAGCAGTTCTTCCCCTATGAAAATGGATGTCAGGGCTCCCACTTGTTTTAGGGGCAGTTCAGTTTAGAAATGTAATTGCTAAGCATTCCCAGTTCATGTCACTCTCCACATCTTTTCAGCCCCACAAATTCTTTAGGTTAAAGCATACCCTCTCCTTGCCCCTCTCTTCCCATGTCCTCTCCTATAAAAGAGGGATTGGTATGTTGTTTTCAGTTCTTTCTTAAGGAAAGGAGGAGGTTCATTTATGCCTGTGGATTTGAAACAAGAGACTTTAAAAGGAGAGGCAAACAACCTTTGACTTAGAATCCTGTTTTTCTGACAGTGTAAGATCCACCCAGGTCAATGGGGGGATTGCATGACCCTGAAAAGACAAATAGGCTCCTAAATTAAATAGTTTACATGCCTAGACCTCTAGTTGCCTGATCAAGCTGTGCCCTTTTTTATTTTCTTTTTAGCTTTAGATTTAGACTGTAGTTTCTCCTTGCACAAATACTTTGATAAAAACAAATATAGCTCACTGGAAATACATTGTCTAAGTTGTTGCTGCCTATGTTTACCTACTTTATTAGGCACATTTACAGTACACTACTGCATTTCTGCTTCTCTCCTGATCTAATGAAGTAAATATAGTACACCAAATGAAATTAGCTCCATTGCACACTTACTCAGTAGTGGATCCAGTGTCCTGGAGGATCTGCCTTTTCATTTTAAAACAAATCAAACAAAATGTAGTTGTTTCTCTATAATTTCATTTCTTTCTAATTATTATTTTGGGAGGCAAGTGGTTTTGATGTTAGAAAGATATAGTATGCATTACACTGATGTTCATTAGGTTAAAATGATGGTGAATTCACAGAAGGTGAAGAACAACAAATTGTTTAAGAGATTGAATTTGAATTATAGTAATTTCTCATTAAAGCTAGGATTCATTAATGATGTGAAGTATATTGTGCAAGAGCAGTTTTTATTCTCATATTTCAATGAGATCCATATTGCAAGGAATGTTTTCAAAAAAAGGAAGAAAATGTAGAACAGGTTTTGTTTGTCTCTAAAGTCACTTAACTGGCTCTGTATGATTTTTCTTCCAATTTTGCTTGCCAGTTTTCTATAGTGTTGTTATATCTGCAAGCTCTGTATTGGCTTTGCCACTGCTGTAAAGCTTATGGCAATAATAGGATCGGTCCTTTAGGTAGGACTGTGCAAGAGTGCTAATCCTGAGTAAACTCTTGTATAAATGCATTGTCCTAACTATATATATATAATGTATAGCTATACCTCTTATTCCCATTTGTCGCCGTTTAAGGCTGGGCGGGCTGTTAAGTGGACAACAGATGCTCTCTATTAACCCTTTCCTTCCCCAGAGGAGAAAAGGAAAAGAGAAAAGGGAGAGAGACTGATGAGTTGGAAAGTTAAAACAGTTAAAACAATAAATAATGAAAAAGAGTATAATAAACAATGAACTATATACAAAACCACTACTGAGCTCCCCTCGATGACAATCACGTCACCGCTGATGCTGCAGGGCAGGCACTGGGGAGTCCCGAACCAGACACAGCAGCAGGCAGGAACTGGATTCAGGAATGAAGGCAGAAGGACAGGCAGAGTCCTCCCAGGATGCCAGCCATAGGGGAAAAGAGTGTGACCCTTGTGGTCCCTCAGGTGTGACAATTTTACAGCCTTTCTTTTGTGGAACAAAGGAACCCAATGGGCACCCTGGTTTCCACGGCAACAAGCACATGTAGTCAACTTCAGAAAGTTCAGTCACTTAAAAGAAACTTAACTGAAAAGTCTGTCCTAGTCCAAACAAGGACATTCCACCCCTTATTCCATACCATTCAAGTTATACTCAGTTCACTACTGCTTTTTTCCATTTCCAAATATATATACAGATATCACTAGTCTATGACTGTGGGTTTCCATCTGGCATAGCAGTCTCTCAGGGCAGGAGAGAGGGTTTGAAATTCATTGCAGTTCGTGCCCATGGGTTGCGGGTTAAAGATGTCAACCTTGAGGAGGTTACTGGACGCCACTTGATGAAGCTAGCTCCGGTCTCATCACCACTGCATTAACCTGAAAGATACTTCTTGAACACTGTTAGTATTCTGCAGTGATTAACACTATACAGTTCAAAACTGAGTATTCTAACCCAAAGTTAGGTCCCCTTGAGGCACACATTGGACTTCACCATCCTCCATGTTAAAGAAAATTGGCAGAGTCCGGGTCTCTAGGTTTGCTGGTTTTATTAAACAACTCAGAGTTGGACCACCACCGCAGTGAATGGTACCTGACTCAAATTCACTATCGGTTTATATAGAAACTAATAATCAATTACATCATAAACATTTCATAAGCTTCTGTTAATAATCCACTAACTATTTCAATTCCTCTTTCTTCCTTCATCAAGAGTCCACAAAAGTCCATTCTTTTCCATTGTTTAGCTGATCTTTATGTTCTGGTTCCGCTCCGACTCCGGTCAACACCCCGTCCTCGATGTTCTTGCTGTGATCGGCGTTCTTAATGTTCTTGGTCCAGGTTGACCAGAGTCCAGTTCCCACTGCCAGTGTCTCCTAAACATTCAACCTTAAAAACAACTGAAGCTATGTTTAAAACCTTATCTATACTAATTTTTATTTCTAAGTGTCCTATATTTCTTTTAAGGTAAAGAAAAGGTTAACCATACATCCCCTTGACTAAAATCATCAGAAGGTAATACTTCTAGGCCTACTCCTGCTTAGCTACTCATTAAGCTTTGATTGATGATTTGTTCAGTCCTAGGTCAGGGTTACACAAGGAGCTTTGAGAACAATATTCATGGATTGTGAAAGCCCACCTGTGTTTATTCAGATAGACATATATTAATTATTCTATTCTTCATTCTATTTCACCCTTATTGATCCTTGTCTCCCTAACTCATAAGAACTTTTACATTAATTATGTGAAAATTTCTATAACAATTCCCTCCCTTTGTTTTTTATTGCATCCCTGCAATTATTTGTATTTCCATGATGATTTTATTTTTGAAGCAAAGGAAGAAAAACATCTCACACAGCACTGTCCCAACACTAGTACAATCACAAGGACAATAATTATAAGCGAGGCAATTACAATCAGCTTCTTTATCCATAAGGCCAAGTCTGGGAACCAAGATGTGAGCCAAGAGAGTGTTTCAGTAGATCCTCACGAGGTGTCGTCTTTTTCTACTTTTTGCATCATAGAACTCACTTCCCAAATTTTGTGCACATCTGTGAGCAGTTCTCCAGATATGTCTGTGTACGTACAGCATCTGATACTTAAAACTGTACACACTCCTCCTCGTGAGGCTAATAGCATATCTAGAGTCATTCTGTTTTGAATTGTAATTTTAGAGAATTTTGTAATTTCTTTTTGCAATGTCAGAAATCCACGCATTGAGGCATTGGCTAATTTTTCTATCATCTCCCCAGATATATTTATTATCGTTTTTTTTCCAAATTGATAAATAATTCCTCTGGGCTCAATCTTTGGATAGCTAGATGTAAAAATGAGTTCCCCAGTCTTTGTCTGAATTGCTATAAAGAAGCCTGCAGATCACCAAGAATAATTATTATAAAGCACACGAGAGGCATTGGTATTGGAATCTTGGTAACGAATAGCAAATCTTATACAAGGTGAAACAGCAACATTTATAGATGGAAAAAAAAAGGAACAAACTAAAATATTTCATCTTTCCTTGGGTTCCTTGCGGACATGAGAATGATGGATCCAGGTTTCTTTCCCTGCAACTTTGACAGCATAAAAAAGAAGTTAAAAGTACAACATAGGGTCCTTCCCATTTTGGTTCAAATCTATTTTTCCTTTTAAAGTTTTTTATTAATACTTTGTTTCCTGGTTGAATATTATGTACTTGTATCTCAGGAGATCCACCTCGATACCAATAGGCATGCTTTCGCATTTCAAAGAATTTTGTAAGTACAGTATATATTGTGTCACTCGTTCATCTCCATCCAATAAACTTTTTTTTTGCTGGTAAATAAGTGCCTGGAACAGCCAAAACTCTCCCAAACAGTATTTCTGCTGGCGATAACCCAACAGGTTGTCTGGGTGTGTTCCGAATGTCCCACAGAACCAAATTCAAAGCCTCTGGTCATTTCAATCCTGTTGTTTTACACACTTTAACAATCTTTTCCTTTATGGTCCTGTTCATTCTCTCTACCTGTCCAGAGGACTCAGGGTGATAGGGTGTATGTAACTTCCCTATGATTCCTAAAGGATTATAAACTTGGAACAGAATCGCTGCTGAAAAATGAGCTCCTCTATCCGAATTAATTACTTCAGGAACTCCATATCGGGGTATTAACTCTTTCAACAGCGCTTTTACTACAGTTTTTGAATCATTCTTTCTTGCTGGGAAGGCTTCTACCCATCCTGATAATTGATCTACAATCACTAACAAGTATGAATACCCCATTGCTTTTGGCATTTCAGCATAATCACTTTGTAATCCTTGAAAAGGAAACAGCGCGGGCGGTCTTTTACCTTGAGGTGGCTGAATCCTAGGGGTAGCATACTGTCGGCAAAGTTTACAGCTTTCAGTAATCCTTTTCACTGCGGAGTAGACTCCGGGTGCAGCCCACAGCCGTTGAATTCTCTGTGCAAGTCCCTCAGGTCCCCCATGGCATTTTTCATGAAACCACCAAACAAGAGGTAGTAAATACCTTTTCGGGAGTAGGGGCTTGTTGCCCAGTGTCCATTGTCCATCCCGTTGTTCCGCTGCAAGTCGTCTCCAAAATTTCATTTCTTCCTCTGGAAGAGCCTCATACATCTCTTCTGCACTTGGAAGCCTGTCAAGTTTCTCTGCTGCACACAGAACGGCCATAATAAGATGAATTTGTTTGGCTGCAGCTTTCGCAGCTTGATCAGCCAAGTGATTTCCTCGCGACAGTGCATCTTGGTGGTTTGTGTGAGCTTTTATATAACTGTATAGCATCTAAAAGGTCTCGTACCTCCTTCCCGGGTGCAATGGTTTTTCTAGCTGAAGTCAAAAATCCTTTTTCTTTCCACAGGGTACCTGTAGCATGACAAACTCCAAAAGCGTATTTAGAGTTTGTGTAAATGTTAGCTTTTAAACCTTTTGCCAACTTTGCAGCCTCAAAAGCGCTATGATTTCTGTGCCTTGTGCCCCCACAGCACTAGGAAGAGGATTAGCTTTTAACACAGTTTTTTTCTGTTGTTATTGCAAAGCCAGTATACCTTTTTCCTTCTTCGTAAAAAGACGAGCCGTCTGTCAAAAGGTTGATGTCTGGGTCACTCAGGGGTTGGTCTTGAAGATCATTGCGTGGTTTACTGGATACTGCTAATACCTGGGTACAGTCAGGTTGATCTTTTTCCCCTTCAGTCGGCAAAGATATTGAAGTGGCTGGATTCAAAGTATTGCACCTTTGAAGTGTGATGTTGTCAGCCAAAAGTAAAACCAGTTCATATCTATGTGCCCGTTGCGGTGAAAGTGATTTTTCTGCATATTGTTTCAATAATATTTCAACTTCATGGGGTACACATACAGTTAGGGGATGTCCCAGCACTATTGATCTACAATTTTTCTACCATTTCTGCTGCTGCAGCTACTGATTTTATACAAAATGGTGTTCCTTGTATAACCGGATCTAATTGAGCAGAAAAATATGCTACTGGTCTTTCATGTGGTCCTAAAGTTTGGACTAAAACTCCTCTAGCATTTTCCCTTCTGCTCATCACAATATAATTTGAAAGGTTTACTATAATCTGGTAAACCTGAAGCCAGTGCTTGCATTAAGGCACCTTTCAGAGTTGTAAAAGCTTTTTGCCTCTCCAGACCCCATTTGATGGACTGAAATTTTGATGGAGATGCTCGGTGACCTTTTACAACCAATTTATTACACAAATACCGAGTGTCTGTAACACAATCCTTCCTTGAACGACATACTAACAATAACTCATCTGCATATTGTATCAATTCAGACTTACACGGAAAAATCAGATCAGCCAAATCCCCTTTCAAAATTTGGGAGGATTTAGTTGGTGAGCTTGTAAATTCCTGGGGTAACCGAGTCCAGGTTAATTGTTTCCCTTGCCAAGTGAAGGCAAATATGTGCTGGCTTTCCTCAGCCACAGGTATGCTAAAGAAAGCTCCAGTCAAATTCAATACAGTGTAAAATTTTCCCCAAATAGGTATTTGAGTAACAATCAAATTTGGATCAGGTACTACTGGATGGGGAACAATTACAAATACAAATCTATATTCTGGATCCCCATCTTTGTAACTTTGACATTCTTTTAAAATCCCCTTTTCCAAAAATGATTTTATTTGTTTTCCAATACTTGGGATAGCTTCTGCCACAATTGGGTATTGCCTAATAGATGGGGGAGTCCCTCCTTTTGTTTTAATCACTACAGGTTCTGCATATTTTAACAGTTCAATATCATCTCCGGAGAGACTCCATAATTTTTAAGGTACATTCTTTAACTCTTTTGGGATTTTAAGCTCACCTTCTTGAATTTCTATAGTTTGCATTTCCATTATGATCAATCAAATTCCTTTGGGAGTTAAATCTATGCATGTTTCCAATTCCTGTAATAAATCTCTCCCAAATAGTGAAATAGGAGAAGTTGGCAAAATAACAAATCAACCTCATATCAAACGATCATCAAAAACAATAGGAAGGGGAAGAGAAAGCGGTAACTTCTCTTCACCCAAAACCCCAGTAACCTTTACAAATTCATCAGATAGCTGTGACACATGAAAATTTAACAATGATAAAGTTGCACCAGTATCTATTAAGAACTTAACAGGAATGCCATTTACCTTAGCTGTGATAAGTCCCTCGTTATCTACCTTAATCCCAGAGTCCCGATCCATAAATTTCTCAGCGAGAATGTGGACGCCCCGGTCTTTCCGCTCCGTCTCTCCCACCATTGTTGGAAGGTGGTCTCAGAGGACAATACCGGACGATGTGCCCTAAATTACCACAGTAAAAAAAAACATTCCAGAGTATCAGTTCGAGAGGGAATGAATCTTTGTCTTCCTCGGTCTCCCCTTCCACAACCTTGTGAAAAACCTCTTCCTCTGCCGCGTTGGTAATTCTGAGTAGTTGCGGTGCCGAAAGGTTGATCTCTCTCTCTCTCGCTCCTTTCTCTCTTTGTTTTGATCTTGTTTCTTTTGCTCTTCACTTCTCCCATCATATACAAAGGTGGCAATACCAAGAATCTTTGTGAGGCTTTCGCCTTGCCACCCTGGCATATGTTTCTTGAAATATTTATTAATATCAGGTATAGATTGATCCACAAATACACTGATTGCAAGGGGTTCCTGAAAATTGTCCCTTGTCATTCCTCCATATTTCAGGAGAGTAGCTTTTAACCGACTCCAGTAATCACTGGGATGTTCATCAGGTTTTTGCCTACATTCCATTATCTTTGTCCAATTAGTAATTTTTTTCTCGCTAGCTTGCCGAACAGCCTCCACCAGTTGCTGTAAGGCTTCTCGTTGGAGTCTGGCGCCATCCTCAGTGGCCAAATTCCAGTTTGGGTTTTGATCGGGCCAGGGCTGTAGCCCTTGAGTTTGACCTCTTTGTGTAATTTCCCGATCCTTTTGTAAGGTTTTTTCCCTCTCTTCTGCTGTAAAGAGCTCTCTCATGAGGGTCTTTACATCATTCCAATTTGGAGAATAATCAGTAAAAATGCCAGATAGCATCTCAGCACATTTTTCAGCATCCTCTCCGATGCGTGGCATTTTGATTGCCAGTTTACTAAATCTCCTTGTTTCCAAGGTTCATGTCTCACAACAGCTTGGACTGGTGGAACCTCTGGCGGAGCTCCAGGTCCAGCTCTAGGGTTTGGGATGTATTCCAACCTCATGGGATACATGCCAAATCCCTTGTCAGTGAAAGAATTCGATTTCTCCAGCACGGGCGCTGAAGGAATGGAAGGTTTCACTTGTTTAGGCTCTTTTTTTGCCTTTCTTTGCATTTGCCCAATAGTACCAAAAATACCAAAAATCAATATCTTGACTCCCTTCATCCTCGAGGATTACCCTTAAAAATTTCAACTTTGTGCATCAAAGGTCCCTTTAGAGGGCCAGATGCCTCTAGGTCCTCCACCTCGGATCCTAGTTAAAAAATGGCCATTCTTCTTGACACAGAAAAATAAATCTCTTTTTCCCACGTCCCGGTCAATGGGATTCTATTCCAATTCTCCAAAACCTCAGCAAGGGGCGTCCCCCTTTCAATGCTGGGTCCAATTCCCATTTTATCTTTTCCTTAATTTCCCGGGGTACCTTTGTTTCAAAAATTCCTCAGCAATTTTAAACACACAGGCTCCTAGTGTCTGAGTATACCCGCTCCCAAGACCACCAGGTGAACTCACCCTTGTTGCCGGCAATTAGGCGTTGGAGACGGGAATGCTCAGAGAATCGGAGCAGTGTCCTAGAGTCCCATCTGGGGTGCCAAATTCTGTTAAAGAAAATTGGCAGAGTCCGGGTCTCTAGGTTTGCTGGTTTTATTAAACAACTCAGAGTTGGACCACCACCGCAGTGAATGGTACCTGACTCAAATTCACTATCGGTTTATATAGAAACTAATAATCAATTACATCATAAACATTTCATAAGCTTCTGTTAATAATCCACTAACTATTTCAATTCCTCTTTCTTCCTTCATCAAGAGTCCACAAAAGTCCATTCTTTTCCATTGTTTAGCTGATCTTTATGTTCTGGTTCCGCTCCGACTCCGGTCAACACCCCGTCCTCGATGTTCTTGCTGTGATCGGCGTTCTTAATGTTCTTGGTCCAGGTTGACCAGAGTCCAGTTCCCACTGCCAGTGTCTCCTAAACATTCAACCTTAAAAACAACTGAAGCTATGTTTAAAACCTTATCTATACTAATTTTTATTTCTAAGTGTCCTATATTTCTTTTAAGGTAAAGAAAAGGTTAACCATACATCCCCTTGACTAAAATCATCAGAAGGTAATACTTCTAGGCCTACTCCTGCTTAGCTACTCATTAAGCTTTGATTGATGATTTGTTCAGTCCTAGGTCAGGGTTACACAAGGAGCTTTGAGAACAATATTCATGGATTGTGAAAGCCCACCTGTGTTTATTCAGATAGACATATATTAATTATTCTATTCTTCATTCTATTTCACCCTTATTGATCCTTGTCTCCCTAACTCATAAGAACTTTTACATTAATTATGTGAAAATTTCTATAACACTCCAGCATCACCCACCAAGTACATCCAGGCCCTTGAGCAAAAGCAATCCCACAAATGAGTTTACCTTTGCCCAAAGCAGAAAAAACTCAGACAGTTTTTCCCAACAGGTTCCTTTCATGCACCACAGGGACTTTAACCCCATCTACCGTATGTAAAAGGTCTGACTGGGCAGGGCCAGCTTGACTGATAGATCCCCTGGTGTTAACTAACCAGGTAGCTTGTGCTAAATGCTTATCCCAGTTTTTAAAGGTTCCACCCCCCCATTGCTTTCAGCGTAGTTTTTAACAGCCCATTGCACCGTTTAATTTTACCAGAGGCTGGTGCATGATAGGGGAAATGATATAACTACTCGATGCCATGCTCTTTGGCCCAGTTGTCTATGAGATTGTTTTTGAAATGAGTCCCATTTTCTGACTCAGTTCTCTCTGGTGTGACGTGTCGCCACAAGATTTGATTTTCAAGGCCCAGAATAGTGTTACGGGCAGTGGCATGGGGCACAGAGTATGTTTCCAGCCATCTGGTGGTTGCCTCCACCATGGTAAGCACATAGCGTTTGCCCTGGCGGGTTTGAGGGAGTGTGATGTAGTCAATTTGCCAGGCCTCCCCATATTTATATTTCAACCACCGTCCCCCATACCACAGAGGTTTTAACCGTTTGGCTTGCTTGACTGTGGCACACGTTTCACAGTCGTGGATAACCTGTGCAATAGAGTCCATGGTTAAGTCCACCCCTCGGTCACGAGCCCATCTGTATGTTGCATCTCTCCCTTGATGACCTGAAGTGTCATGGGCCCACCGAGCTAGAAATAGTTCACCTTTATGTTCCCAGTCCAAATCTATTTGGAACACTTTAGCAGCCTGGTCCGCTTGTTGGTTGTTTACATGTTCCTCAATGGCCTGACTTTTAGGTACGTGAGCATCTACATGACATACCTTTACGATTAGTTTCTCTAGCCGAGTAGCAATATCTTGCCACAGTTTGGCAGCCCAAACAACCTTACCTCTGCACTGCCAGTTGCTTTGCTTCCACTGCTTTAACCACCTCCACAAGGCATTTGCCACCATCCATGAGTCAGTATAGATAAAGCCTTGGCCGCTTTTCTCGTTTGGCAATGTCCAAAGCCAGCTGGATGGCTTTTACCTCTGCAAACTGGCTTGATTCACCTTGTCCTTCTGTGGCTTCTGTGACTCGTCGTATAGGACTCCATACTGCAGCTTTCCATTTCCGATGCTTTCCTACAAGACGGCAGGATCCATCAGTGAACAGGGCATACTGCTTGTCATCCTCTGGTAGTTTGTTATACAGTGGGGCTTCTTCAGCACGTGTCACCTCCTCTTCTGGTGGCATTCTGAAGTCTTTGCCTTCTGGCCAGTCCATGATCACTTCTAAGATTCCTTGGCAACTGGGATTTCCTATTCAAGCTCGCTGTGTGATTAATGCAAACCATTTACTCCATGTAGCATCAGTTGCATGATGGGTAGTAGGAACCTTACCCTTAAACATCCAGCTCAGTACTGGTAATTGGGGTGCCAGGAGGAGCTGTGCATCAGTACCAATTACCTCCAAAGCAGCTCTAACTCCTTCATATGCTGCCAGTATCTCTTTTTCAGTTGGAGTGTAATTGGCCTCGGAGTCCTTGTATCCTCGACTCCAGAATCCTAGGGTTCGACCTCAAGTCTCCCCTGGTACTTTCTGCCAGAGGCTCCAGGTAGGACCATTGTCCCCAGCTGTGGTGTAGAGCACATTTTTAGCATCTTGTCCCATACAGACTGGTCCAAGGGCTACTGCATGCACAATCTCTTGTTTAATCTGTTCAAAAGCCTGTCGTTTTTCAGGGCCCCACTGAAAATCATTTTTCTTCCTGGTCACTTGATAAAGAGGGCGTACAATCTGGCTGTAATCTGGAATATGCATTCTCCAGAAACCCACAACGCCTAAGAAGGCTTGTGTTTCCCTTTTGCTAGTTGGTGGGGACATAGCTGTTATTTTGTTGATCACTTCTATCGGGATCTGGTGACGCCCATCTTGCCACTTAATTCACAAAGACTGGATCTCCTGTGTAGGTTCCTTGACCTTGCCTCTTTTTATGGCAAAACCAGCTTTCAGAAGAATTTGGATGATTTTCTCCTCTTTCTCAAAAACTTCTGCTGCTGTATCACCCCATAAAATGATATCATCGATATATTGCAAGTGTTCTGGAGCTCCACCCTTTTCTAGTGCAGCCTGGATTAGTCCATGTCAAATGTAGGGCTGTGTTTCCACCCCTGGGGCAGTTGATTCCAGGTGTACTGGATACCTCTCCAGGTAAAAGCAAACTGTGGCCTGCACTTTGGTGCCAAGGGAATAGAGAAAAACATATTAGCAATGTCTATGGTGGCGTACCACTTGGCTGCCTTTGACTTAAGTTCGTATTGAAGTTCTAGCATGCCTGGCACGGTAGCACTTAGTGATGGCGTAACTTCATTTAGGCCACAATAGTCTACAGTTAATCTCCATTCTCCATTAGGCTTCCGTACTGGCCATATAGGACTGTTAAAGGGTGAGCGAGTCTTGCTGATCACTCCTTGATTTTCTAGCTGTCAAATCGGTGTATGAATGGGGATCAGGGAGTCTCGATTGGTGCGATATTGTTGCCGGTGCACCGTTGTGTTAGCAATTGGCAGCTGTTGTTCCTCTACCCTCAGCAGCCCCTGTCGTGGAACACCACCCTGAGATCCTGCCGACTATTTGTTGTGGAAGAGTGTTTAGCAAAAGTGCAACTTAACAGAGTTCGATGGCAAGGTTCACTCTATTACTTACTACATGGAGGAAACATACAGAGGGAAAATTGGGTTTAAATCACACCTGATTGTCTGTATGACTTAGCTAAGATTTCAAAGTTTCATCATGCTTATTCCCACTTCACTTACCGTTTGTCTGTGTGTCCAGTGTTAGTTCGATCCAAAGTTTGAACCCTGGGTTTTCTGAAGCAGACTCTCAGGCATCGGATTTTATAAAAATAAATTCAATAGAGTGGTACAGCGGCATGGTCAGTTCATGTCTCCAGAGAAGGGCCGAAGGGGAGAACAAAGAAATCCCTGGGCAGTTATACCCTTACAGACTATTCACCTCATGTGGATGTCATTATGATGCTTAGTGTCATTTATTACAGTAAGAATCACCCTAGACTGTGAACATGGGCTGCAGCAGATACACCAGCTGCAAGATCAAGATGCAATACACCATCCTGCTGCACCCAGCTTCAACAGTCCATAACACCATATTGAGGCCTGGTCCCGAGCTGCTAACTGAGTGAATCCCACACCAATGTTTTTTCCTGCCCTGAGAAATATTATGAGAAATGGAACCCACCGATTTGGACTGAATTGATTCAATAGACTTCTTGGAGAGATGGCCCATGGACTGGAGAGAATATCTGTGTGTATATGTGGATGTGTATGCATGTTGAGGGATGGGGAAAATACAGAATCACAGAATCACAGAATCACAGAATGTTAGGGATTGGAAGGGACCTCGAAAGATCATCTAGTCCAATCCCCCTGCCAGAGCAGGATTACCTAGACCATATCACACAGGAACGCGTCCAGGCAGGTTTTGAATGTCTCCAGAGAAGGAGACTCCACAACCTCTCTGGGCAGCCTGTTCCAGTGTTCGGTCACCCTCACCGTAAAGAAGTTTTTCCTCATATTTAAGTGGAACCTCCTGTGTTCCAGCTTGCACCCATTGCCCCTTGTCCTGTCAAGGGATGTCACTGAGAAGAGCCTGGCTCCATCCTCATGACACTTGCCCTTTACATATTTATAAACATTAATGAGGTCACCCCTCAGTCTCCTCCTCTCTAAGCTAAAGAGACCCAGCTCTCTGAGCCTCTCCTCATAAGGGAGATGTTCCACTCCCTTAATCATCTTCGTGGCTCTGCGCTGGACTCTCTCTAGCAGTTCCCTGTCCTTCTTGAACTGAGGGGCCCAGAACTGGACACAATATTCCAGATGCGGCCTCACCAGGGCAGAGTAGAGGGGGAGGAGAACCTCTCTCGACCTGCTGACCACACCCCTTCTAATACAACCCAGGATGCCATTGGCCTTCTTGGCCACAAGGGTACACTGCTGGCTCATGGTCATCCTGCTGTCCACTAGGACCCCCAGGTCCCTTTCCCCTACGCTGCTCTCCAACAGGTCTGTCCCCAACTTGTACTCATACATGGGGTTGTTCTTGCCCAGATGCAGGACTCTACACTTGCCCTTGTTATATTTCATTAAGTTTCTCCCCGCCCAACTCTCCAGCCTGTCTAGGTCTCTCTGAATGGCTGTGCAGCCTTCCGGTGTGTCAGCCACTCCTCCCAGTTTTGTGTCATCAGCGAACTTGCTGACAGTGCACTCTATTCCCTCATCCAAGTCATTAATGAATATATTGAATAGTACTGGTCCCAGTACCGACCCTTGAGGGACTCCGCTAGACACAGGCCTCCAACTGGACTCTGTCCCATTGACCACCACTCTCTGGCTTCTTTCCTTCAGCCAGTTCACAATCCACCTCACTACCCGATCATCCAGACCACACTTCCTCAGTTTAGCTGCGAGGATGCTGTGGGAGACCGTGTCAAACGCTTTACTGAAATCGAGATAGACCACATCCACAGCTTTACCATCATCTGTCCACCGTGACTTGATGTAAATGATGTAAATAGTAGTGACTTGATGTAAATGATATAGAATAAGGGGTGGAATCCCGTCCTGGTTTCATTGGGATTTGGTTTCAGTTTGTGGCCAGCCATGGTGATCAAGGCCCTTAGCAGTTAAATCCAGGGCAGCTGACCCTGGCTGGCCCACAGGTCTCTCTCTCCCCCCCCTTCATTCCTGGAGCAACTTGCTGGTGCTCTGTAGATAAGTATAGTTTTGTGTTGTTATTGCTTTCTTTATTTCATAAAATCTGTTTAACTTCTAGCCCATGAGTCTCCTTCTTTTGCCCAATTCCCTTACTTTTTGGGGAAGGGACATTGGGTGATAGAAAAACTGTTTGTTGTTTAGCCCTGGGTGCAGGCTACATGAAGACAGCACTGTAGAGGGGGATAAAGTCCTTGTGGTGCATGCGAGGAGTATGTTTGGGGAAAACAGTTTGGATTACTCCTGCCTTGAGCAAAGGCAAACCCATTCATGGGATTGCTTTTGCTCAAGGACCTGGGTGCACCTGGTGGATGATGCAGGAGGATGGGGAAGTTTGATGTGTACCTCAAGGAGATTTAAGGTACCCCAAAATGGTGAGAATAGCCAATAATTTGAACTGTATGATGCTAATTGTTATAGGATACTGCTTGTCTTCATTTCTCTAGTTATTTATCAGAGTAAGAATCGCCACAGACCGTGAACATAGGCCACACCAGATATACCAGCTGTGAGCTCCAGATGCATGACACATCATCCTGCTGCATCCAACTTCACCTGTCACACTTCCCAGTGAAGTAAAAAAGACCAAAGAATTTTCTCCTTTCTACCATTGTGGACTTGTAGAGTGGGTTGTTTCCTTCAGGCTTTTTCTCACATAAATTATATTTTTTTTTTTTTGGGCTTCCTGAGTCACAGACAACTCTACATTGTCCCATCTTTCCTTCAGACCTGAAGGTCTGTGCCTGCTTCTGGTGCTCCTTAGCAGTCTCCCACTTTTTGCTTTACTACAGTCTTCCATCTTCCTTTGTTTTTATTTTCACCTTCTTATGTCTGTTTTATAGTGTCCTTTGCAAAGTTTCCAGATTGAGCATCCTTAATTGCTCTGAAGGAAGGTGGAGTTTCCCCTTTTTTTTCCCTACATTTTCCACATACACTTTGGCCAGACAAGGGCTCTGCATCCCAGACACATCTTTTCAGGATGCGGACAAGGAAATAAAACTGATGTGCCCATGACAACTATACAGCCAGGTTTTATTAGAGCTGAAACTAGAATACTGATATTTTAAAACACTAATAAGGAGACAGAACATAAAAGTGACAATCAAATTTTTTGTTTGTGTTGGTAAGCAGAACCCTTCCCCCAGTCTTATTGCCAGTCCAGCAGCTGTACGGCAGAGTAGCAATAGCCCCTTTTGAAGCCCCAGCAAAGAATCTCCCCACTGCCTCTAGCAAGACGATGGTGCCTGTGGCCCCAGCTCCCCTGCACAGTCCCTGCCTGTTCTGCCTGTTGCTTTTCTGCCCATCTTATCCTGTGATCTCAAAAGCGCTCCTCAGTGATTGCACAGTCACTCCCAGAGACTCCCCACTCCAGTAGTTACATGACCCAGTAGGCAGACTCTGGTGACAAAAGATCCTAAACTGCCTTGGTTGGAGTAGTACTTTAATAACTTGGCACTAGTATACATTGACTCTGCCCCAGGTTTTGGAGTTAAAGTTGCTTCCTCCCTGTCGAGCGGCCTCACCAACCCTTGATAGTAATCCAAAATGGTGATAAAAACTTTTGCAACAAAATAACCTCATTGCCTTCCCTAGCCCACAGGGGCAAGTTGGGCAAAGCCAGAGGAGCTTTAGAAGGTGGTGCTCTCTGGCTTATACTCACCTTCACATTGATTGGACAAAATGGGCCGTCCGACTCAGGCATGGTTCATCTCGGTGGCCGCACAAACATGTCTATTGGATTGGCAAAATGTGGTTGCTGACTCGGTCAGTGACCCGATAAAACCGGTGGAAGTGGAATTGGAATTTGAGTTTGATTTGAAAGATCTGGAGTTTACTAACTCTGAGAAAGATGGAACAGCAAAACATCACCCTTCCACCCAGAAAGACCAATTGGCTATGTTACCAGAGGTGTATGAGACACCATCTGAATTGGGCAATTGCATCAGCCAAATTCCTGAGGAAGCAGACAATGAGGTGGAGGATGAGTCTGTATCCCAGGGAGATAACCAAGTGCCATTGACACCTATCCGATCTGAAAGGGAGGACCAGGCTACTGTAGGCACGCCGGTGGTCAAGGTCCCGGACAAAAGTCTATCATCATGTCCGTGTTGTGGGAATAGGATAGGAAATATGTCGGGATTGATAGACCATCTTAAGAAAGTGCATGGAAAGAGAAAGGTCTGGTATCAGTGTGCCAAATGTGGTAGAAAGAATGTAAAACATCAGAGTATTGCGTGTCATTTCCCTAAATGTAAGGGTAATGAGGAAATTGCCCCAACCGGGGGGCTAATCTGTGAGGAATGAGGTAGGGCTTTTAATACTAAAATTGGCCTGGGACAGCATAAGCGCTTGACCCATCCGGCCATTCATAACATCGAACGTATTAATGCATCATGCCTAAAAGCCGAGAGTGCGAGGGGCACATCTGAAGTGTTGGTCAGAGGAGGAAATAAACTATTGAGAAAGTTAGAGGTACAGTTTGCCGGGTGTAGGACCATCAATAAGCTAATTGTGGAGCAGATACCATCTAAAACTGCTAAACAAATAAGTGACAAAAGAAGTGAAATGCGGAATCAAACTCTATAACTCATTAAAGGGTTATAAAGCAGGTATGTTTATTACAGCGCTGGGTGCAAGGGGGATCTCTCCTCCAAGCTTGCACATCGGACCACAAAGTAAGCATCCATTTATTACACAAAATATGCATATTCATTAATATGGGCTAGGTTATTACAATTAGTTCTGGGAATAGGTGTGACTATGGTAATTATTTCCAGGAACTCATTATCATAAGTCTCCTCCTTCTGGTGCTTGCGCACTGTTATCTGGTGGTCGTCTATGGGGGTCTTCAGGATGAAGGTTCGTAGTCTTCTTCCCTGTGTGCTTTCCACCTTTGTCCTAGAATGCTGAGTTGGCTGAGCTCTAAATCGCAAGACCAGTTCTAACCCGTTTGTGTACCAGCAGTTCCTCTTATCTATACATTTTAGCTTGTTAGCAGAATTTCGGGCCTGTTGTTATCTGGTTGCTATGCCGACAAATGTTTTGTCTCCCTGCCTGCCTTCTCATCCCAAGATGTTTTTAACTCTTGGCCTGTTTTCCCATATCATTCCCCCCTTTTCTTTCTCCTTTGCAAATTCTTTTGCTAGATGGTGCCGTTCCCTTTAAGGGTATTGGCAAAATATTTGTCACTCTTCTTGTTCTGTCTTAGTTTATGTTTCTTCCACTCCTCATAAGAGTTCTCAGTTCATTTACACATCCACATAAAACATTGCAACATACAACAAATTAATTATCCTAATACAATGATCATGATAACTATAATAAAAAACTGCTTAGGCCATTTAAAATTGTTAATGGTTAATAGCCAGCCCAGCTTTAAACCATGACAGTAGCCAAGTGAGCGTCTCCCAGAGTTCAGTAAACCCAAACGAGGTATCGTCTAAGGTTATTTGATGTAATGTTTTAGTTTGTTCCCAGATTTTTGATTAGAATAAAAAACAAATACACAGAATAAACAACAAATACACTGGGTTACGTGACCCGATTGTTTTTCACCTTCAAGGGTCCTTCAGAATTAATTTTCCAGAGTCCTTTTGGGGCCTTTTTCACTCGAGAATAGTGAATCCACGTAGGTCGTTCCTTGACCTTGATTACAGTGAAGGTTGTTAGCAGCACCTGAAAAGGCCCTTCCCACTTCAGCTCCAGTGGAGAATCTGAAAGATTCCCTGGCTCAACATTATGTACAGGTCCATCAAGACCTCGGGCTCTAGTTCCCAAAACTAGCTTTTCTATTCCCCTAAGTTGTTTTTGCAAGCTTATTGCATAATCAGTCACTATCTCACTTCCGATTTGGGTTGATATTCCTGCTTGTACAGTGTAGGGTCTTCCATACATTATTTCAAAAGAGCTTAGCCCTTCCTTGGTTCTGGGCTTAGTTCTAATTCGTAGGAGTGCCAAGGGTAACGACTGGGGCCAAGACAAACTGGCTTCTTGTCCCAGTTTTACAATTTGCAACTTAATTAGGTGGTTCATTTTTTCTACTTGACTACTTGTTTATGGGTGGTATGGCGTGTGTTGTTGCCAATCTATCCCCAAAAGGTCACTAACTTGTTGGACGACTTTCGCACCAAAGTGTGGCCCCCAATCTGATGAGATTACCGTGGGAACCCCAAATCTTGGTATTATTTCTTGTACTAGTGCCTTGGTTACCACCTTAGCTTTATTGGTTTGGCAAGGGAATGCCATCCTGAAAAGGTATCCGTCAAGACTAACAAGTATCGAAACCCCCCTTTTCTGGGAAGTTCTGAAAAATCAATTTGCCACTGTTGCCCAGGATAATTACCTTTCCCTATCTGTCCAGGCTTGGTTTTAGGTCCTGTCTTGGGATTGTTTTGCAAACAAACCTCACACTGCTTTGTTACCTGTTTAATAGTGGTGTACAAGTTTCGGGCGACTATTAGCCAGCTCAAATATCGATATAGGGCCTCCGTTCCCCAATGGGATTTTCTATGCTCTGCCATGACTACAGCCCATAACAATGTGAATGGTATTATTATTTTACCTTGTGGAGTTTTTATCCATTTACCTTTCTCTATTTTCCCCCTAGGTCTTCTATTAATTTCTGATCTTCCTTAGAATACCTGGGTTCACAATCGATTTGTATTTTACCGTCTGGGACTAAAGACTGCACTTCTGGATTATTTTCTTCAGCTGTTCTTTTGGCCTCCCGGTCCGCCATAGCATTGCCCAGTTCTTGAGCGGTGTTTCCTTTCTGATGAGCTTTACAATGCATAATAGCTACCTTTTCGGGCAGCTGCACTGCTTCTAGGAGTTTAAGGATTTCTTCAGCGTGTTTTATATGTTTACCTTAGGTAGACAAGAGTCCTCTCTCTTTCCATACAGCCCCATGAGCATGGACTACCCCAAAAGCATATTTAGAATCAGTCCAGATATTAATTCTCTTGCATTTGGCCAGTTCCAGTGCTCGGGTTAGAGCTATTATTTCTGCCTTTTGTGCCGAGGTATTTGGGGCAAGAGCTTTGGACTCTAATACCTGGTCTGCAGTAGTTACCGCATATCCTGCTTTGCGGATGCCTTGTCGGACAAAGCTGCTTCCATCCATATACCAGGAGTCTTCAGCATCTTCTAGCGGCTCTTCCTTTAAGTCGGGTCGACTGGAGTAAACTGCTTCAATAGTCTCCAGGCAGTCATGTGACACTGGTTCTCCCGTGGTTTCGCTGAGAAAAGATGCTGGATTGACAATGTTAGTAACTACTATTTCCACATCATCCTGCTCTACCGGAACAGCTTGATATTTAAGAAATCTTTGTGGGGAAAGCCAGTGCCCTCCTTTTACCTCCAATACCGCTGATACAGTGTGAGATACCAATACTGTAACTTTCTGGCCTAGTGGGAACTTACGTGCCTCTTGAATATTTATCACCACTGCTGCTACTGCTCTCAGGCAGCTAGGCCAACCTTTACTTACTTCATCAAGTTGTTTGGAGAAGTACGCCACTGCTCTCCGATATGGTCCCAGATTTTGGGCCAGAATTCCTAGGGCTGTCGTTATATTTGTCACGGCGGTCAAATAAAGACAGGAGACAGAAGTATAGTTCCAAGCAGGCAGCAAAGCAAAAGCAAAAAGCAAAAGCAAAAGCGCCCGCGTTTATTTTGCTCCATTTTTTATATCTTCCCCCTCTAGCTGACTAGCTTTATGATTGGTTGCACTCGCTGTTCACGCGCCCGACCACAACCGCTGATTGGCCGTCACACACTGGCCACGAGTCCATGGTTGGCAGCTGGAATGTCACTCCGTATCTTGTTTTTCTCACATCCTGTTTTCTTGCTAAATTCCTCTTCACTCTCAGGTTTAACCGTTTCAAGGACATAGCTCCATTCCTTCAAGGTCAGGGCTGCCAGCAGCCCAGTCCAATCCCTCAATTCCCTGTTTTTGTTTTTCAACCAAAAAGGCCGTGTTTATCATCCGTTGCAGGGCCCTTTGCAAACAAGAAAACAAACACGGTAACACGAGCATGATGATACAAACTACAATCCCATAAGTCCCATCTTTATCAATCCTGTCAGCCATCCCTCGAGTCCTAGGTGACCCAACCAGTCATCTTTGTTTTTTCTTTTTTCTTTTTTTTTGCTTTTTTCTTTCTTTTTCTTTTTTTTTTTGATAGTTCCAACACTGCATTTATTACAAAGGTGCATAGAGTTTATGCCATTTCTTTTGAATACTTACATTTAAACTACAAACAACATGCAAAGCTAGGTTACAGTATGGAATAAAATCAACAGTGATAATCTAGTAAATTCAGTACAACAGAATATTCTACTGTATTTAATTTCACAAAACATTTCTGAAACAAAGGCACTTACAGAATTAAAAAAATGTACATATACTCTTTCCAACATTTAAAATTTTAATTCCACTCCCCAATTGAATAGCTCCCATTCTGGTGGGCCGCTTCCATCCCCTCGATATACCGGGCAAGCCAATACCCTGCCACCCATAGCAGCCACGGCCCTGAAATCACCGTCCGCAAGTGCGTGCTCTCTTAATTTTCTCCAGAACCTGGCCGGGTCCGGGCCAGACACAGTAACCTGGACTGGCTGCAACGTGAATAACTCCTCCATGCTACCGCCTGACTTTCCCGACCCTCGGGCTCTGCAACAACTATGTCCCACTTCCATCTCTTCAGAAAGGTCTATTAAGGGTGGCTCAGTCTCAGATTCGGGTAACGGGATGGTAGAAGGATCAATGTTCCGCTGCTGTTCTATGGGCAGTGGGGGGGGGCTCTGGCGGCGTGGAGGGCCGCTGCCTTTGCGTCTCTGTCCACCTTCAATTGCTTTAGTGAGTCTAAGACTAATCTTCACGTCGCAGTGGCGATCTTGTCCCCCCTTGAGGCAGCCTCAAAGAGAGACGTTCCTGCGCTTTGCCATGTACTAACTTCAAAAGCAGTCTGCGCCGTAGCTGGCAAATCATTCTTTTTACACCATACCAGCAATGTTCTCAGGGCATTCTCCTCATATTTGATGCCCCTCCTTTCAAGTATGCTCATCAATATCGTTAGTATGGAATTTTCCTCGGCTGAAATTTTAGCACCCATGTTAATCAGTCCCCAACGGCTCACCTCTCTCGGTGTCTGTTACAGTGGTCCGGACCCCAGGCTCACTCCGCCTGTCTCAGCTACGTTGGGCACCGCCATCACCGCTCGTCGTCCGCGGTCTCTCAGCAACTCTAATTGCTCCGGTCGTTCCTCACACGGGGCACCATTTGTCGTTATATTTGTCACGGTGGTCAAATAAAAACAGGAGACAGAAGGATAGTTCCAAGCAGGCAGCAAAGCAAGAGCAAAAGCAAAAAGAGCGCCTGTGTTTATTTTGCTCCATTTTTTATATACTGGAGGCTGGCCAATGTAATGCCCATCCCCAAGAAGGACCGGAAGGAGGATCCCGGGAACTACAGGCCTGTCAGCCTGACCTCGGTGCCTGGCAAGGTCATGGAACAGATCATCTTGAGTGTGATTACACAGCACATACAGGACAACCAGGGGATCAGGCCTAGTCAGCATGGGTTTAGGAAAGGCAGGTCCTGCCTGACCAACCTGATCTCTTTTTATGACCAGGTGACCCACCTAGTGGATGAGGGAAAGGCTGTGGATGTAGTATACTTCGACTTCAGCAAAGCCTTTGATATTGTCTCCCACGGCATTCTCCTGGATAAGCTGGCAGCCCACGGCTTGAACAGGTGCACTCTTCACTGGGTTAAGAACTGGCTGGATGGCCAGGCCCAGAGAATGGTGGTGAACGGTACTGCATCCAGTTGGCGGCCAGTGACCAGTGGTGTCCCCCAGGGCTCAGTCTTGGGGCCAATACTGTTTAATATCTTTACTGATGATCTGGATGAGGGTATCGAGTGCACCCTCAGTAAATGCACGGACGACACTAAGTTGGGTGGGAGTGTTGCTCTGCCTGATGGTAGGGAGGCTCTGCAGAGGGATCTGGACAGGTTAGATAGATGGGCCGAGACCAATGGCATGAGGTTCAACAAGGCCAAGTGCTCAGTCCTACACTTTGGCCATAACAACCCCATACAGCGCTACAGGCTGGAGGAAGAGTGGTTGAAAAGTGGCCCAGTGGAAAAGGACCTGGGGGTATTGGTGGATAGCCGGCTGAACATGAGCCAGCAGTGTGCCCAGGTGGCCAAGAAGGCCAATGGCATCCTGGCTTGTATCAGGAATAGTGTGGCCAGCAGGACTAGGGAAGTGATCATCCCCCTGTACTCGGCACTGCTGAGGCCGCACCTCAATTACTGTGTCCAGTTCTGGGCCCCGCACTTCAAGAAAGACATTGAGGTGCTGGAGTGAGTCCAGAGGAGGGCAACAAAGCTGGTGAAGGGTCTGGAGGGTCTGACCTATGAGGAGCGGCTGGGGGAACTGGGATTGTTTAGCCTGGAGAAAAGGAGGCTGAGGGGAGACCTTATCGCACTCTACAACTACCTGAAGGGAGGTTGTAGTGAGGTGGGGGTTGGCCTCTTATCCCAGGCAACTAGAAACAGGACTAGAGGACATAGCCTCAAGCTGCACCAGGGGAGGTTCAGGTTAGACATTAGGAAAAATTTCTTCACAGAATGGGTTATTAGACATTGGAATGGGCTGCCCAGGGAGGTGGTGGAGTCACCATCTCTGGATGTGTTTAAGAAAAGACTGGACATGGCACTTAGTGCCATGGTCTAGTTGACAGGGTGGTGTCAGAGCAATGGTTGGACTCGATGATCCCAGAGGTCTCTTCCAATCTAGTTGATTCTGTGAATGTTTCTGTGAAAGGAAGCCTACAGACGGTGGAAGCAAGGGCAGGTAGCCTGGGAGGAATACAGGGAAATTGTCCGAGCAGCCAGGGATCAGGTTAGGAAAGCTAAAGCCCTGACAGAATTAAATCTGGCCAGGGATATCAAGGGCAACAAGAATAGCTTCTGTAGGTATGTCAGTGATAAAAGGAAGACTAGGGAAAATGTCGTCCCTCTCTGGAAGGAAACAGGAGACCTGGTTACACGGGATATGGAGAAGGCTGAGGTACTCGATGACTTCTTTGCCTCAGTCTTCACTGGAAAGTGCTCAAGCCACACCACCCAAGTCACAGAAGGCAAAGGCAGGGAGTGGGAGAATGAAGAACCACCCACTGTAGGAGAAGATCAGGTTCGAGACCATCTAAGGAACCTGAAGGTGCACAAGTCCATGGGACCTGATGAGATGCATCTGTAGGTCCTGAGAGAACTGGCAGATGAAGTTGCTAAGCCACTATCCATCATTTCTGAGAAGTCGTGGCAATCTGGTGAAGTCCCCACTGACTTTAAAAGGGGAAACATAACCCCCATTTTTAAAAAGGGAAAAAAGGAAGACCCGGGGAACTACAGGCCAGTCAGCCTCACCTCTGTGCCTGGCAAGATTACAAAGCAGATCCTCCTGGAGACTATGCAAAGGCAAATGGAAATCAAAGAGGTGATTGGTGACAGACAACATGGCTTCACTAAGGGCAAATCGTGCCTGACAAATTTGGTGGCCTTCTACGACGGGGTTACAGTGCTGGTGGATAGGGGAAGAGTGACTGATGTCATCTACCTGGACTTGTGCAAAACATTTGACACTGTCCTGCATGACATCCTTGTCTCTAAATTGGTGTCACGGTTTAAAGCTGGGCCAGCTATTAAACCTGTGGCAGACGGTCTCTGTTAACCCTCCCTCCCCGCCGAAAGGGAAAGGGAAAGGGAAAAGGGAGAGAGACTTATGGGTTGCAAAGTTAAAATAGTTTTAATAAACTATAATAATGAAAAAGATTATAATAATAATATTGGAATAATCAAATATATACAAAACCAAAATCGAGCTCCCCCGACGTTGGCCACGTCATCACCAGCACTGCAGAGCAGGCTCCGGGAAGGCCCAGGATGGGCCTAGCGATGGTCGAGAGCTGGATTCAGGGATGCACGGATCGGGATTGGGGGCAGCAGGAAAACGGACAGAGTCCTCTTCGGACACCGTCCATAGCAGAAAGAGAGCAAGACCCTCGTGATCCCCCCGCTTTATACTGCGAATGACGTGTATGGGATGGAATACCTTCGTTGGTCAATTTTGGGTCACCTGCCCTGTCTGCTCCTCCCTGTAGGTGCGACCCCCCTTTGTCTCTTCACTCGTAAGCAGTGAGGAATTTAGCAGTGACCTTGGTTTCTCTAGGAATAAGTATAAGCAAGGGCCTCTCTGCATACCATTCTTACCGTTACCTCAGTAATAACTATAAACTTCAAGTGTTATCAGTCCTAGAAGCAGACACTGTCTGCAAAACATGCAGTTAGTTATCCTCCCCCTCTACACTGCCCGAGTGAGGCCACATCTGGACTACTGTGTCCAGTTCTGGGCTCCCCAGTTCAAGACAGACAAGGAACTACTGGAGAGAGTCCAGCAGAGGGCTAAGAAGGTCATTAGAGGACTGGAGCATCTCTCTTATGAGGAGAGGCTGAGAGAGCTGTGTCTGTTTATCCTGGAGAAGAGAAGACTGAGGGGGGATCTTATCAATGCTTACAAATACCTTAGGGGTGGGTGTGAAGAGGATGGGGCCAGACTCTTCTCAGTGGTGCCCAGCGACAGGACAAGGGGCAAGGGGTACCAACTGAAACATGGGAAGTTCCATCTGAATATGAGGAGGAACTTCTTTACTTTGAGGGTGCCAGAGCACTGGAAGAGGCTGCCCAGGGAGGTTGTGGAGTCTCCTTCTCTGGAGATATTCAAAACCCACCTGGACATGACCCTGTGCAATGTGCTCTAGGTGAACCTGCTTTGGCAGGGGGTTGGAATAGATGATCTCCAGAGGTCCCTTCCAACTCTAACCATTCTGTGATTCTGTGATTTCAGCAATACTAAGTAGTATTTGGGACTTTATTTATGAAAAAAAAATAGATTCTGTCAGATATCTGAAAGAACTGAAGAGTAAGAGTATTTCAGTTTTTTACTTTTTCCCTGCACAGCAGTGGCTGTCACATACCTTATTAGACAAACAAACTAATTAATTGTCACGGTTTAAAGCTGGGCTGGCTATTAAACCTGTGGCAGATGCTCTCTGTTAACCCTCCCCCCCACCACCCGAAGGGAAAGGGAAAGGGAAAAGGGAGAGAGACTTACGGGTTGGAAAGTTAAAACAGTTTTAATAAACTATAATAATGAAAAAGAGTATAATAATAATATTGGAATAATCAAATATATACAAATATGTACAAATATATACAAAACCAAGATCGAGCTCCCCCGATGTCGGCCACGTCACCACCGGCACTTCAGGGCAGACCCTGGGAAGGCCCAGGCTGGGCCCAGCGACTGTCGAGAACTGGATTCAGGGATGCACAGATCGGGATCGGGGGCAGCAGTAAAACGGACAGAGTCCTCCTTGGACACTGGCCAAAGGCTCAAGCTGCAGAAGCAGCCCGAAGCAGCAGAAGCACCCAAAAACAGCAGAAGAGGAAGAGAGGAAGGGGCCGAGACCCTTGTGATCCCCCGCTTTATACTGAGAATGACGTGTATGGGATGGAATACCTTCGTTGGTCAGTTTTGGGTCACCTGCCCTGTCCGCTCCTCCCTGCAGGTGCGACCCCCCTTCGGCTCTTCACTCGTAAGCAGTGAGGAATGTAGCAGTGACCTTGGTTTCTCTAGGAATAAGTACAGCAAGAGCCTTTCTGCATAACATCCCTACCAGTGCCTCAGTAATAACTATAAACTTCGAGTGTTATCAGTCCTGGAAGCAGACACTGTCTGCAAAACATGCAGTTAGTTTCAGAAAGTGCAGTTACTTAGAAGAGACTTGGCTGAAAGTAAAAATCACTGAAAGGAAAATTGGCCTGGTTTAGGCCAAACCAGGACATTAATGAATGTGTTGAGTGGTCTAAGAAGGATGCCTAGCACTTTTCTCCTTTGCTGAACACTGCATGTAAAGGAAAGGAACCATTCCACTTGTTAGGGTGTGGGGAGACGATCCAGACCGAGTTGCAGTTCTGTGGTCGGGGGTCTGACCTTTCGTTGTGCTGGTCCTGAGTTTGCCTGGAAGAGTATATAAACCACCCCTTGAGAGCCCAATTCGAGCACTCCTGAGGAACGGCTGGCCTGTACCTTGATGATCTCCCCTTGCTTGGGATGCCAGGTAAGGATACTTTCGTGAGAACTGAGTGATACCTATTAGGTAGATTATAAGGAATTTGGAATAGAGGCAGAATAGTCCCCACTCGCAGGGCGGTGTAGTTGTTATTCACTTAATAAGTGCCTTATCCCAGTAAACTTCACTTTGTACCTCAGACTCGGAACCTTATTCCTTCAAGGGGTAGATAGCAGCAGAGGGTCTGACTGCGACACAGGGACACAATGAAGTTTATCAGTGAATGTCTCCAGGGATTTTTATGAACTTTATTTATGTTTTTAATGATTGTTAAGATGCTGGAATTATCTGCTAAAATGATCGTGTAAAACTTCCTATGACGACACTCTCTTCTGTTGCTTGGATCATTGTTAAACTATAACTGTTCAGTTTGCAATTTGCCTTGTGTCTCTGCCTTGGGATCATGGTTCTTTCTTTTTGTGCCCTTTTATTTTTATTTTGAAAGATCTCAACACAGAGGCTTCGTACAGGGGCTGGACAAGGGGTTTCTGTTCAATTGATCTGAATTGAAAGTTGAGTTACTAGTATTACAGTCACAAAAGTCTCAGAACAGCCTTCCAATAGGAACAATGAGGACCAAAACTTCATGGCTTTAAGATAACTCTTAACTGGCTCCAAAAAGAGCATATTGTCGTTGCTTCTGACAGCAGTACTCCAAAAGGAAAAAGAAAGAAACTGAAGAGAGGAAAATCTTTTTCCTTAAAAAAAAAACCAAAAACAAACCAAACCAAACAAAAAAGCACCCCAAAGCTGTAGAAAATGCATAGTGGAAGAAGATGGGCCCAACCCTGGAAATAAGGTGCCTAAAGGCTGTGATTATATACGCTGCTCTGGCTGCAGCTGAGCTGGGTTAAGAGGTTACTGTCCTGAGTTTGTTTTGTGCTCTGTGTCGTGGAGAAGACTGAAATTGAATGAAGAGCTAATGGGGAGGATGGAGGGAGAATTCAAACCAGTGGGATCAGTGGAGAGAAGGAAGAACACAGAAGAGAGGTTTAAAGAGAATCTGTCAACAGGAGGGAGCTGGACCTGGTCAGACAGGGTGACTGCAAGAAGATACTTTGTAGTTCTGGATGAAATGGTCTGATTCTGGTATAGTCTGATGGTGGACAACCTAGCTTTGCACACAACCATATTTTAGTGTAACGCTTTCTATATGTAAAATGAGTGACACACAGCACACACTTTTTTTTCCCCCAAGTGTCTTTGATTTGCTGATTTCATACTTTTTTAATTATTATTTTTAGGAGTGCCCTCGTGTTTGTTGGAGTGATGATTAATCCTGTAGACTTCTATGCATTTACTAGAAGTTGTCATGCTTTTTTCATTGCAAGCTTTGCAAAAGGGAAATGGTTGAGTTACAGTCTTCTGTATCTCCTTTATTTCAATAACATGTTAAATCAAGTGGGGCTTTATGAATAACGTTCACCATTTGATTCAGATGCACTTTGTTTGTGCGAAAGGACCAGTAGCGTAATTATTCTTAGCGACAAATGAAAACATAATAGCTTTGACTCAGCACCTCTGTTCCTTCAGGTTATGTCAAGAAATAAAAGCAGTGCCATTTTTGATGTATTGACACTGCTCATCTCTCTTTGGAATAATTCTCATTTGTCATCAATAGATTTGCCTGGGACTTTTCATATGTCATCACACAAGCACATTCTCCAACATCCAGAGGAAAACATTAGAGTCACTTGTGTCACGGTTTAAGGCTGGGCTGGCTATTAAACCAGCAGCAGACACTCTCTGTTAACCCTCTCCCCCCAGAAGGGGAAGGAAAAGAGAAAAGGGAGAGAGACTTATGGGTTGGAAAGTTAAAACAGTTTTAATGAACTATAACAATGAAAAAAGAGTATAATAATAATAACGGAATTAAATATATACAAATATATATACAAACCCAAGATCGAGCTCCCCTGATGATGGTCATGTCACCACCGGCACTGCAGGGCAGGCTCCAGGAAGGCCCAGACTGGACTCAGCGGTGGACAGGAACTGGATTCAGGAACGCACAGATTGGAATCGAGGGCAGGAGAAAAATGGACAGAGTCCTCTTTGGACGCCAGCCATAGCAGAAGAGAGCGAGACCCTCGTGATCCCTCAACTTTATACTCCTCCCTGGAAGTGCGACCCTTCTATGGCCCTTCACTCGTAATTAGTGAGGAATTTAGCAGTGACCTTGGTTTCTCTAGGAATAAGTATAAGCAAGGGCCTCTCTGCATACCATTCTTACCGTTACCTCAGTAATAACTATAAACTTCAAGTGTTATCAGTCCTAGAAGCAGACACTGTCTGCAAAACATGCAGTTAGTTTCAGAAAGTGCAGTTACTTAGAAGAGACTTTGCTGAAAGGAAAAATCACTGAAAGGAAAATTGGTTCTGTTTTAGTCCAAAGCAGGACAACTTGTTATTTTCTGTGTAATTGCAGGTGCACCATGGGGAGTTTTGATGTATAGTGAAAGGAAGAAAGAGTGTGTGGACAAATTTCAGTTCTTTGCAAGCACCTGGATCTATCTAGCAGCAAAAAAATAGCTGTGACTGATGCTGGGTCATCAGTTACTGGATCACAGGGGCTACAGAAACTCAAACTAATGTGTTTCAGAAAGAGATTTAAGGTGGCCTATATATCTGAAAACAAATTGCTGAGATGCAGACATGCACATTCAAAACATTTTAAAGGGTACTTAAAAAGCTGTTTAGAAATCCATGAACCTTGTTTTAATCAGGAATCCAGAAAATAGCATGGATATGAAATGGTTCACAGGCCAGTTGTATAGCAAGCTGCAAATATAAAAAAAAAGGAAAAAAAGTGCTGACCAAACTTTGCACCTTTTGGAATACATCTTGAAATTTTTAGCAAAGTGATTAAGTACTTGTTTTTAGAAATACCAGGAGTGTGGCAGGGGCCAGAAGTCTTGTATTTTCTGTGCAACTTGTCTGTAATCTTCTTTGTCAAGTACTAAAGTCTTCCTTGGACTTCAGTGGGATTTAATTCAAGTTCTAAATTCTGTAACAGAAAAGAAAATAAATTTTAATATAATGAGAGTATTCTTGCTGCCCTTGATTAACAGTCACTTTTTCCATAGCTGTGCTAATATGTGCATGAAAACTTAGATCCACCGCCTTTTAATTTTTGTCTTCTTTGTGGAGACTTCTAATTCTTATTTCCAGAAGATAATAAGGTTGTTTTTCAGTAATTGTTATTTTATTTAATTGCATCAGTTTTTATTTCACTGTTTAAAAAAAAAGCACAAGTCCTCTGCTTCAACAGTTATTTCACTGTGTGAAAGATCAAAAAGCCTGTATATTTATTTGTATTTTAAAAAGCCTTATGCAAACTTTTATTTTCAGAACCATGTCATGTCATATGCTATATTCCATATTTCTAACTTGCGTGATTCTAAGTACTGTTCGTCTGTCTATCTGTTTGGAGATGTACATCTGTTAAAGAAAATTGGCAGAGTCCGGGTCTCTAGGTTTGCTGGTTTTATTAAACAACTCAGAGTTGGACCACCACCGCAGTGAATGGTACCTGACTCAAATTCACTATCGGTTTATATAGAAACTAATAATCAATTACATCATAAACATTTCATAAGCTTCTGTTAATAATCCACTAACTATTTCAATTCCTCTTTCTTCCTTCGTCAAGAGTCCACAAAAGTCCATTCTTTTCCATTGTTTAGCTGATCTTTATGTTCTGGTTCTGCTCCGACTCCGGTCGACACCCCGTCCTCGATGTTCTTGCTGTGATCGGCGTCCTTAATGTTCTTGCCGTGATCAGCGTCCCGTCCTGATCCAGGTTGACCAGAGTCCGGTTCCCACCGCCAGTGTCTCCTAAACATTCAACCTTAAAAACAACTGAAGCTATGTTTAAAACCTTATCTATACTAATTTTTATTTCTAAGTGTCCTATATTTCTTTTAAGGTAAAGAAAAGGTTAACCATACATCCCCTTGACTAAAATCATCAGAAGGTAATACTTCTAGGCCTACTCCTGCTTAGCTACTCATTAAGCTTTGATTGATGATTTGTTCAGTCCTAGGTCAGGGTTACACAAGGAGCTGTGAGAACAATATTCATGGATTGTGAAAGCCCACCTGTGTTTATTCAGATAGACATATATTAATTATTCTATTCTTCATTCTATTTCACCCTTATTGATCCTTGTCTCCCTAACTCATAAGAACTTTTACATTAATTATGTGAAAATTTCTATAACAACATCACTTTGTGGTTAGTGTTTTACACAACTGGAACTTTTTTCAGTTCCATTTATATTTTTGTCACATTACTGGGACTGTATTGTAAAGGTATCATGAATTAATTGAATGCAGTACTTGCTGATCTTTACACTTGTATTTGCCAATAGTATTTACTTCACTCATGAATGTGATTTGCAATACATTAAAAATGTACATTATATTATTATAAATGTACATTTATAAATACATTTTACAAGTCTCCCATATTTTTTACTAAGGGCATTATGAATAGTAGCAATAGCTGATTAAATAATTTACCTAAGAAGAAAATTCAGAATGCTGCCATAGTTTTATGTATATTTCTGAAAAATGGGCTTCAGTGGAGTGCTTCCTCAGCTGATGTGTGCTGAGTGGGATGGATTTTTTCAAAAGCTCCAGAGTGGAAGAGCAAGATTGTTTTTCCTGTATCATGACTGCATTCTTTTTTAAGAGCTCCATAGAAAGGTAATGAAGTGTTTAACAGCACAGTAGTTGTACATACCAAGTGATTAAGTATTTTGCTAATTCACTTGTTCATAAATTGTCAAAAAAACTAACATTTATCATTCACTCGTGGCTGTGTCAATTAAGTAACAAAAGGAGAGTTTGCATTTAGTTTCTTTGGTCTAACTGTAAGTAATACAGTAATAATTTTTGCTTATTTTTTAATCGCTTTTATAGTGTTGGGGTTTTTTTTGTCCTGTTTTCAACATAGAACAAAATGGTTGTCTCCAGAATGTGATTTTGGAAGGTTTGTCTTTTGGCAGTGTCCATTAAGCAAAGACATCGTTTTGCCATAGAAAATTGCTGCTTATGGCTGCTGAGTCTCTTCTGTTATTTGCATGCATGTCATCTTTGTACAAATTGGAAGAAAGACTTGATTTTGAAGCCTTGTGCAGTGTGTTTAACTATTAGTTTTGAACTGTAATTCTCTTCAGAGAATTTCCTAATTCAAATAAGGCCAACTACAAAAAAAAAAAAAAAGGAAAAGATTAATGGATTTTGTTCCTTGTTAAGTATTCCAAGTTTTTGTGTAAATAGCCTACCCAGTTTTTCAGCTAGCCAATACCTAAATGCCTTCACCTCCTACCAATTCGCAAGGCACATGTTCAAAGGTCAAACATTTCAGGAATGCAATTTGAAAGTTTTGTTAAGTTTTGTTTGGATGGGATCCCACAGTACATCTTCTGAAAATCATAATTTCCACCCTGTATTTGTGATATGATTTATTGCCAAGCTATTGGGTTTCAAACTGGATCTCGGACCAGTTATAGAAAAGAGAGTGACTGTGTTCATGGTGGAATCCTTTTGGAACCAATTTTCTTTCATTTGAGGAAAAAGGCTGGTCAGAAGTAAAACAGTAGGAAGGGTCTGGCTTCAGGGTCAAATTGTGGTCTTGTTGAAGTAGAAGGGGAGGCTAAAGGGTGTGAAAGTAATAGGAATCCATTGAAAGATTTGGAAGCATTTTCAAAGATAAGGAAACAAAAGAGTGAAGATGGAAGTGGAAATATTTGCTGTGTAATTAGTGGACATTCATGAAATGTTCTTCTGTTGCATGTTATGTGTAGATACTAAAGATGAGTATTAATTTTGAGAATTTATAACTAGAAATTGGTAAAAGAATACAATTTCAGTTGCATCTCTTCAATTGGACCTTGTTCTTATTCCTTCTTATTGCCTCATCTAGAAGAGAGTAAAAACATCAGGTCTATATCATGCTGTGCTTTCAGAAATATTATACAGGTCATTAAAAAGGCCCTTTAGCCCAAAGTTTTCACCAGTGTAATTTTATTTTTCTTATCAAGGTTTCACTAATCTTTTCTTTAGCTCACCAACTTGTTCAGAAGTTGACCCTGCCATATAATCAATACCACAGTAGCATTTAATCTTGCATGTTTGTCCATAGCTCACTTTGATGAGTCTTAGTATTTTTCTTCAGGTATAGAGCTTTGTGCATCTTATTAACTTCTTGCATTACTTCATTGATGAGCTAGATTTAGGATTTTGGATACTGTAAACAAAAAAATAATCTCGTCTGAATTCTGTAGCTCCAGATGCATTAAGAAAGTCTTATTTACTCTCTTCTTATATCTTGTTATAGATTGGCATTAGACTATCATAAGATCCTACATGACAAAAAATCTTGTTTCCTTTCTTCATCAAGTTTGTGAGCTACAACATTAGCACATGGAGCTCTGACTCTAGTAGGGATAGATAGCTAAAACTGGAATAGAAACTAGATCACAATTTCCACACTTAATAAGGCAGTAAGTCAGCTGTTGCCATGGGACAGAGCTGGTTGAACTGTCATAACCATTCCATAAGCATAAATCTTAGACTTGCATCAGATGCTTCATGCTATTCCTACTGTGCAAAACAGCTGGATATTCAGCTTAAAGGATTTATTTTCTAGAGAGAAACTACAGGTAGCACAGAGTTGAGAGAAAGTGAATTTGATGGGAAGGTACGTCATTCATACACTCCAGCTCCAGTGTCACTGTTGTGGCTTCAGGATGCATGTCTGATTCTGGGGTTTATACTGTGATGGGTAGAAACTGCATTTCGAGGCACAGGAAACAATCTTACAAACTGATATAAATAGATGAAGCTGGTACTTTTCCTTTTGATGAATATGCTTTGTTGCAGTAACTTTTGCTTTGCTTCTTTTTTCAGTTTTCATGGATTTTTTTCTTTGGACTCTGGACTCCTTTTTTAACTAGCTTTGAGAAATTATAGCAATGTTAAATGCACGTGAATGTGCTTGTTCTGTATCAAAATGGGACAGATTCATCTGAAAAATAGCAATTATGTTGTGGATCCCCATCTAGTTTATGAATTAGTTCTCAAATGCAGATAGACCTTTGCGGGATAATCTCTGAAGAAGGAACAGATAAGATTAAAACACATTAGAAAAAGCTTGCAAGAAATGCCCTGTGAATAGAATTGTTACTAAGTGTATTGGGTTTGTGTGGCAAGGTTTTGGTAGCGGGGGGGAGGCCTACAGGGGTGGCTTCTGTGAGAAGATGCCAGAAGCTTCCCCCATGTCCGATAGAGACAGTGTCAGCCGGCTCCAAGATGGACCCACCGCTGGCCAAAGCTGAGCCCATCAGCGACGGTGGTAGCGTCTCTCTGATAACATTTAAGAAGGGGGAAAAAACTGCTGTGGAACAGCAGCTGGAAGAGAGGAGTGAGAATATGTGAGAGAAACAACTCTGCAGACACCAAGGTCTCTGAAGAGGGAGGGGGAGGAAGTGCTCCAGGTGCTGCAGCAGAGATTCCCCTGCAGCCTGTGGTGAAGACCATGGTGAAACAGGTTGTCCCGCTGCAGCCCATGGAGGTTAACAGTGAAGTAGATATCCATCTGCAGCACGTGGAGGACCCCACGCTGAAGCAGGCTCTGCGGCGGGCGGGCGGCAAGGAAGGCACAGACTCTGAGATCCAGGATGCAAGGGCCTGAAACCGAAAGGCCTAAGGCTTTTTATTGTTATGCTACTACCCTATTTAACTGCTACAATGCAGGAGCCAGACTAGGCAGTTCAAGATAACATCAACATTCACACGCTAAGCTCTCATCACCCATCCTGGGAAGAGCCCACAGTGTCCTGGGCTCAAAACATCAACAACCATTCCCTGTTTTCAGCTCTGTGTTCAGAACTGACCTTCAACACATGTTTACTTCTTTCATGCCTCAAAAGGCCCTGTGAACTGGTCTCAGCTCCTTTATCTTAGAAGCAAGCAAAAACTATTCTCAGTGCAGTGTTCCCAAGCAAATCTTATGCTCCCCAAGTAAAGCACAGCTGCTTGCAGACTGAGGGTCTTCCACATTTCCCCCTTTTTTGTTTATTCGATGACAAGTGTGGTCATGATGTGGGCTTTGGCTTTTCAGAGTCCTCTGATTGCAGACCAGGTAAAGTGAAGGACTCGCAAACCGAGAGATCTCTGAAGCAGCACTCGGGGCAAAGGCACACAAGCAGGGATGCAGGCACCGCGGAGTTCAGTTCCTGCTAGAGAGAGAGCGAGAGATTCCGGGCCTGCTGCCTTCGCCTGTATATTAGGGATTTCTGGCAGGTGGCAGTTTTCCACTGCGCTTTGATCTTTCTCACAGCAGGGCAGGAATCTCAGGCATAAACAATTAGGTGCCCTTGAGTCTTATCACAGGCCTATGTTATCTGAATGCAGATGCTCTACTTGTCCAGCACACAAGACTAAACAACAGTTAGTAGTGTGATGTAGTGCTTTTTGACACCCCAGGTGCAAGTCACTTGAGCGTGTTTACAATCCTCCTCGCCAATCTTCCGTTATATTCCCATATTCTACCCCCTCGCTCAAGAGACTACTTCTCCTGGGGAGTGCAAAGCTGGACGTGTACATTTGGCTTGCAGGGTGTAGAGCAGAGTAATCTACAGAGGCACGCAATAAATACATATAGAAAAAGGAATAAACATAGATATCTATACAATAATGCTGCAGCATCACTAATTACAAAGAAGGGCCAAAGATAAACAAGACTGTGAACAACATCCCTGTAGTGTCCAAATTTACTTGATTCACACGCTCTAGAAGAGAGAATTGCTGTGAGAATCAAAACCGTATCTTCTCCTCAGAGCCACCTGCATGTGTCAACAGAAAGGCCTTAACCACGCTTGCGTGGAAGCGAGGTCACACAGCAGACAGCACAACTATGGGGGGACCATGACCACCAGAGACCACCCAAGACCCCTCGCAGCATGCTACTTGTGTGCTCATCCAGTCATTTCAGCATTCCCCAAGTAATGCCTGGTGTCGGGTTGACTGTTCTACATCGCTTGCGTGGTCCCTGTACTTTCAGTGTCTGCATTTCTGGTACCGGGTTCTGGTTGTGGTTTCTCCAGCTCATGGTATGGCTTCACGCATCTCACAGGTAGCCAACGAGGACCTGTTGGGAGTAAAACACAAGCATATCCCCTCCCCCATGTCAACAATTCTACTGGTCCACGCCAATCAGTTGGGCCTTTATACCAAACCTTAGGATTTTGTGTAAAGGGAACTTTACCCTGAAAATGTCGCTCCACTGCCGTGGTATCTAATCGACATGATGACCGATTTAGAAAATTTAAAGTGAACACAGCCATATCTAATTGTTCTTGAGGAGCTGTGGCTACACTCCCCCTTTTTTGTTTTTGCAACATGTGTTTCAAGTTTTGATGTGTCCGTTCAATTATGGCTTGTCCGGTGGGGGTGTGCGGGATACCTGTAACGTGAGACACACCCCACTGTTGTAGGAATAAGACCGCTGCTTGAGATACATAGGCGGGTCCATTGTCTGTTTTTATTTGTTTAGGGAGGCCCATAAGTGCAAAGCACCTTGTCCAATGTTTCTTAACATCCTGAGTCTGTTCCCCTGTAGCTGCAGAAGCAACAACATAACCAGAAAAAGTATCCACAGTAACATGAACATACTTTTGCCTGCCAAAAGGTGGATAATGTGTAACATCTGTTTGCCAAATTTCATTAGCCTTCAGTCCACTGACATTTACACCATCATGATAAGTTGCAGTAGTATATAGTTGACAATCGTTACATGCCCGAATAATATCACGAGCCTGCGTTTTTGTGAGAGCAAATTCTTTCTGTAAACTGCGAGCATTTTGATGGAAAAAGGAGTGAGATAATTGTGCATGTTGAAATCGTTGAGTAAGGGAGGATGATGTTATGGGCAAAACAGTGTACTTATCAGCTACTGCATTCCCTTCTACCAGAGGTCCTGGCAAGCGAGTGTGAGACCGAATATGAACAATAAAGCAAGGATGCTGTCGTTGCTGAAGCAGAGTTGCAATAGCAAGGAAAAGTTTATACAGCTCTTGATTGCTAATTTCTTTGATAAATGCAGCTTCTAATCGGTTAATAGCACCAACAGTGTATAGTGAATCTGATACAATATTAATAGGTTCGCTTGCAAACAATGTCAAAGCTAAATGTATTGCAGACAATTCAACAATCTGAGTGGACGCTTCCACAGTAATTGATGTGTGTTGCCATTGTGCCTTTTCTTTCCAGGCCACTACGGCCTTCTTTGTTTTACCTGAGCTGTCTGTAAAAACCATTTTTGCATTTGGTATAGGGTGAGGCACCATCACTCTCTGTGGTTGTAAACAGAGGGAAGGTAAGGCTTGCAAGATTTTATTCTGTGGCAAAGTAAAATGGATATCATTCAAATAACCAGCCAGAGCAGCCTGAAATTCAAGGCTGTCCCTCATCAGAGTAATGTGCGTTTCCTTATGAAAGGGTAGGTAAATAATGTCAGGGTCTCTACCTGTCAGCTGCTGTATCCTGAACCGTCCTTTCTGAATCACCATAATGACCATCTCCAAAGGGGTCGTAATTGTTTTTGTAAAGGTGTGTGATAAGAAAATCCATTCCAGGGTAACTAATTGCTGTGATTCTGTCAATTGAGCAAATAGCCCATAAGGCTGGAATTTCGTGTGAATCACAAGAAATAAAAGAGGCAAATGTAAGATTATACGTCCTGCTTGGGAAGTTGTAAGATTTTGAACTACCAATGCCAATTCCTGTTTTGCTTTGTCAGAAAGGATTCGAGGCGAAGTTAAATCTGAATCCCCCTTCAAGGTGTTAAACAGGGTACTTAACTGTTCAGTAGAAATACCCAGCACAGGATGAATCCAATTAATTGTCCCTAGTAGTTGCTGCAAATCATTTAATGTAGAGATATTGTTTACCAAACGAAGTTGTTGTGGCCGTAAGGTTCTGGTAAACAGTACCCATCCCAAATACTTCCAGGGCGGTTCTGTTTGTATTTTTTCTGGGGAAATATGAAGCCCAAATTGTTGTAAAGAGTCTTTTAGATGATTTACAGTTTTCATCAGTTCTGTCTGTGTCAAAGCTGCAATGAGAATGTCATCCATATAATGGTAAATAAGAGACTGTTTAAAAACACTTCGAGTTGGCTCTATTGCAGCAGAGACCACTAACTGACAAATTGTGGGACTGTTCATCATGCCCTGTGGGAGAACCGTCCATTGGTACCTTTTCATAGGTGCCGGATTATTAATCGAAGGTAACAGAGAAAGCAAAATGTGGCTGATCGTCAGGATGGAGAGGTATAGTAAAAAAGCAGTCCTTCAAATCAATTATATATAACTGCCAGTCAGAAGGGATCATTGCTGGACTAGGTGTACCTGGCTGTAAAGCTCCCATAGGCTGCATTACTGCATTGAGAACTCTAAGATCCTGCAATAATCGCCATTTGCCAGATTTCTTTGGTATCACAAATATAGAGGTATTCCAAGGACTAGTTGAGGGTACGATATGTCCAGTCCTTAATTGTTCATTTACTAATTCCTCTGCCTGTTTTTGTTTCTCCCCATTAAGGGGCCACTGATTTACCCAAACCGGTTTTGTTGTTAGCCAAGTCAGTTTGAGCCGGGGTAAGAGATCAGTGACCCTTGGGTTAAATGCGCCATCATAGCTGACAATACAATTCCCCACTGAGCTAAAAGATCACGTCCCCACAATGTAAAAGGAACAGAAAGAACAAAAGGAACTAAGGTTGCTGTTTTTCCTTCAGGGCCCGCCACACACAGAGTACGTGCACTTTGCAATGGAATTTGCAACCCTCCTACTCCATTCACAGCAGCAGCTACTTGTTTAAGAGGCCAATCTGATGGCCAGTCATTTTTGCTGATGATGGAGACATCTGCTCCAGTATCTAACAGACCTGTGAATAACCGTCCATCAATTTTTATTGTGAGCATAGGCCGATCATTAGTTGCCTTTTGATTCCACAACACCTGTGGTGTGTTAGTACTGCCAAATCCTCCTGTGCCACGTGGATGTGGATTAGCCGCCGGCACAGTATATGGTATCAATAGCAACTGCGCCACACACTGACCTTTAGGTATAAAACAAGGTGGTTCTGATGTCCATAACATGATTTTAATTTGGCCCATATAATCTGAATCAATAACTCCTGGTATGACAAATATATTTTGCTTTCCCACAGAAGAATGACCAAAAATTAATCCTACCAGTCCCGAAGGGAGAGGCCCATATACTATCTATGATATCTATATCATAGATAGGTACCTATGATCTTAGTCCTTTTATCATTCAATTCTGTATCAGTGGCTGAGGCCAGATCCAACCCGGCGCTGCCGGCTGTGCTGGCAACGAGTTCTGAGACTGTCTGTTTATCGGATTCTCGGGCTGAGAATGTGCACAACAGACCCTGTTGTATTGGGGGGGCACCGGGCCTCGCGCCCCTCCTCCAGTTTCCCTGCATGGGGTTTCCATCCTTATCAAACCTTGATCGACACTGATTGCTCCAATGATAGCCCTTTTCACACTTAGGACATAATCTTCTGGGTGTTCTAGGTCTGTTTGATCCTTTCTGCTCATCTTTTTTCTTTACTGTCAGCTTTGGGCAGTTCTTTCTAATATGTCCCATTTGATTACACTCAAAACATTTCATTTCTGCTCGTCCCACAACGAGTTGCTGAGCCAAGGCACTTGCAAGTAAAGTAGCTTTATCCTCTTCAGAACCCACATTCTGACAGGCTTTAATAAATTCTGCTATACTTTTGTAAGAATTTTTTAGAGGGCCCAAAATTCTTTGACAATCTGCATTTGCATTTTCATAAGCCAATTGTAATAACAGCGTTTCTACTGTATTTTCATCATCAATCTGCCTGCTCAATGCTGTTTGTAAACGATCAATAAATGTAACATAGGGTTCTTGAGCTCCTTGCCTGACTGCCGCAAAAGAGGGCTGGCGTTTCCCTGCCTCCGGAACGCGTTTCAGGCACTTTAAAGCCAATGCAGAGATCTGTTGTAAACGCTGCCGAGGTAGCCGTGCCTGTACCTCTGGTGTCGCATACTGATTAACTCCCAAATATTCTTGCCTATTTTCCAAAGTGTCTGCAGAAACAGCCTCCTGGTACTCTGCCAGCCACACTGAATACTGTGCAGGTGTTAAAATCATCCGTAAAAGTGACTTCCAATCATGTGGAGTCATAGTATAGGATTCCCCAATGACTGTTATTAAATTTGAAGTATAGTTACTGTGCAAACCATAGTCTCTCACCGCAGCCCGTACTTCCTTAATCATTTCATAACTAAGGTAGCGATACTCAGGAGAATGATTTGGGCGATAGATTACCGGCATCGCCGTCAGCATGACAAAATCTCCTTTATGAGCAGCTTCCTCTCTACAATTTTCTGCCAGCGTTTTGTATTTCGTTACACGAGACTCTGGTGCCTTTTCAGCAAAGCCAATAGGTGGCTCCGCAGACGCAGGATACAGAGGAGCTGTTGGTGTTAACTGTGCTCCGTCCGTAGCCGCTGCCGCTGCTGCTGCCGGCTGCGAGACCCCCCGTACTGATGAGATGGCTGCAGCTGTTTCTTTTACCGATGTTAATGGTGGGTATAAATTGGACTGTATGTCTGGATCTGTGAAATCAAGATCGTAAGGATCGTCTGATTCTCCGGAGACTGTTTCATATACAGGCTCCTGTTGCTCCTTCACATCCACTAAGGTGTTAATAGGAGTGGATGCCAGAGATTGCAAATACTCCTCTGCAGGCTGGAGTGCAGAGACTGCTGTAAAAACAACCCTCCACGTTGCTTCTAAATCCTTTAGAATATCAGACTGCAACATGTTCCCTTTTTGTATTTCTACCCCCACTTTCGCCCAGATCTTTGCATCGTAAGTCCCTGATACAGGGAACCAGGTACAGTTGTCTTTGATCCACACTAATAACTGCACCAATTTCGCTAATTGGACCTTATAGCCCTGTTCGCGTAATATACGCTGTAATACCTCAGTGTAGAGCTTATGCTCTTGGGAACTAGCCTGTCCCATGTTTATTGCGATCGCGGAACTCACTGATTCTGGGGACTCTCCGGTCCTGGGGACTCACTCTCCGATCCTGGGGACTCTCCGGTCCTGGGGACTCTCCGGTCCTGGCGCGCGCTAGCCCCTGACAATCGTTCGATCAGAGTCGCCACCGCTTCTTCGTTAATCTTCAACCTTGTTCGGGCGCCATTTGCGGCGGGCGGCAAGGAAGGCACAGACTCTGAGATCCAGGATGCAAGGGCCTGAAACCGAAAGGCCTAAGGCTTTTTATTGTTATGCTACTACCCTATTTAACTGCTACAATGCAGGAGCCAGACTAGGCAGTTCAAGATAACATCAACATTCACACGCTAAGCTCTCATCACCCATCCTGGGAAGAGCCACAGTGTCCTGGGCTCAAAACATCAACAACCATTCCCTGTTTTCAGCTCTGTGTTCAGAACTGACCTTCAACACATGTTTACTTCTTTCATGCCTCAAAAAGCCCTGTGAACTGGTCTCAGCTCCTTTATCTTAGAAGCAAGCAAAAACTATTCTCAGTGCAGTGTTCCCAAGCAAATCTTATGCTCCCCAAGTAAAGCACAGCTGTTTGCAGGCTGAGGGTCTTCCACAAGGCTCCTGGCAGGACCTGTGACCCTGTCGGGGATCCACACTGGAACAGTTCATGAAGAACTGCAGCCCATGGGAAGGATTCACGTTGGAGAAGTTCATGGAGGACTGTCTCCCATGGGTGACAACCCCCTAGGAAGAAGGGAGGGGTGGGGAGAAGGTGTTTTAAGATTTGTTCTTATTTCTCATTACCCTACTCTGATTTGATTGGCAATAAATTAAATTAATTTCCCCGAGTCTGTTTTGCCCGTGACAGTAATTGGTGAGTGATCTCCCTGTCCTTATCTCGACCCATGAGCCTTTCGTTGTATTTCTCTCCCCTTGTCCAGTTGAGGAGGGGGAGTGATAGAGTGGCTTGGTGGGCACCTGGCATCCAGCCAAGGTCAACCCATCACACTAAGCTAAGGCTAGGGCTCTGCAAGTTAATATTATTTCAAGCAATACAAAGTTTACATTAAAAACTCATAAGCAGTGAAACATGACAACTCTCACTAGTTTCTCATGTGGTGCTTTACTGTTTGTTAAATAACAAAAATTTTACAAGGCCATTTCTAGTATGAAGCTTGTTCTGAGCTTAAGGGTTGAGAAATATATGTACTGTAGGATGCCTTCTGCAGAGGGTCTAAGCTGAATAAAACAAATAACATGATCATTGAGGCTTTGTTTACACAGAATCACAGAATCACAGAATGTTAGGGATTGGAAGGGACCTCGAAAGATCATCTAGTCCAATCCCCCTGCCGGAGCAGGATTGCCTAGACCATATCACACAGGAACACGTCCAGGCGGGTTTTGAATGTCTCCAGAGAAGGAGACTCCACAACCTCTCTGGGCAGCCTGTTCCAGTGTTCGGTCACCCTCACCGTAAAGAAGTTTTTCCTCATATTTATGTGGAACCTCCTGTGTTCCAGCTTGCACCCATTGCCCCTTGTCCTGTCAAGGGATGTCACTGAGAAGAGCCTGGCTCCATCCTCATGACACTTGCCCTTTACATATTTATAAACATTAATGAGGTCACCCCTCAGTCTCCTCTTCTCTAAGCTAAAGAGACCCAGCTCCCTCAGCCTCTCCTCATAAGGGAGATGTTCCACTCCCTTAATCATCTTCGTGGCTCTGCGCTGGACTCTCTCTAGCAGTTCCCTGTCCTTCTTGAACTGAGGGGCCCAGAACTGGACACAATATTCCAGATGCGGCCTCACCAGGGCAGAGTAGAGGGGGAGGAGAACCTCTCTTGACCTGCTAACCACACCCCTTCTAATACACCCCAGGATGCCATTGGCCTTCTTGGCCACAAGGGCACACTGCTGGCTCATGGTCATCCTGCTGTCCACTAGGACCCCCAGGTCCCTTTCCCCTACGCTGGTCTCCAAGAGTTTACTCTTGAGTCACCCAAGAGTTTAACTATGTTCATGTAGCTAAAGCAATATAACTGAATGAGCAAGGATGATGGTTGGCTAGTTAGAATGTGTTTATGGGAATGGAAATAAATTATAGTGCTATAAGGAGTTTTTATAGCAATGCAACTGCAATAGGGTTGTACAGAGGAACTGCGTTGCCAGAAGGAAAAAAATCACATCCCTCACTGGAATAATCATGTTGTACTTCTATGTGGAGGCCAGGCCTAAATTAATTCCAGTTGCATTTCTGAGTACTTAAACGAGAAAGCTGCTTCAGTAAAGGCTTGCTTTGGCTCTGAGACAATTTAACACCGAGAGGTGTTGAACATTTGCATCTTCACTGAAGTCTCTGCTTTTTGAAGATGCTGTAAGCCATCACAGTCCTGTGTTTCTGTCTTGGCTCTAAATCTCATTGAAGTCAGTGGGAAAATGCTTGGGTGGCTGCAGGACTGGAACCTCTTAAGAGACCTTTGTTAGCCTGTTATATCTTGTTTTCTGACAAATCAGGTGCACAATCGTTAGGAAGCAATTTATCCTGAGTGCATAATAATGTGCCAGTGTGATCATATGTGACAATCACAGTGGCGAGCGGGGACACGAAACCAAGTTTTGTTCTATTCAGTAGTTTTATTTTGGCTTTTTGCTTCCATAGCCTGCACATAACTAACATATGATTACAAGCCCAAGCAAAGCATCACCACCTCTCTCTGGGGGCTCAAACAATCCATTTATTCTCACCAAATATGAGTTTAAATACGTGTGATAGTGTTGCCGTTTAAGGCTGGGCGGGCGGTTAAACGGACGGCAGACGCTCTCTGTTAACCTTCTCCTTCCCCGGGGCGGGGGGGGGAAGGAAAAGAGAAAAGGGAGAGAGACTTATGGGTTGGAAAGTTAAAACAGTTTTAATGAACAGTAACAAGGAAAAGAAAGAGTATAATAAATAATGAACTGTATACAAAACCGCTACTGAGCTCCCCCCGATGACGACCACGTCACCGCTGACGCTGCAGGGCAGGCGCTGGGCAGTCCCGAAGCACTCGCGGCAGCAGGCGGGAACCGGGTTCAGGAGCAACGGCAGGAACGCGGGCGGAGTCCTCCCGGGATTTCGGCCATAGGGGAAGAGAGCGCGACCCTCGTGGTCCCTCAGCTTTATACTGAGGATGACATGGGTGGGATGGAATACCCCGTTGGTCAGTTCAGGTCACCTGTCCTGTCCCCCCCTCCCCACAGGTGCGGCACTCTACAGCCCCTTCCTCTGTGGGACAAAGAGACCCAACAGGGACCCTAGTTCCCGCGGCAGCAGGCCCTGTAGTCCACTTCAGGAAGTAAAGTCACTTAAAGGAAACTTAACAGAAAAGTCCGTCCTAGTCCAAACCAGGACAGAGAGGAATGGCCTATCTAAAAGGCTGTTCCCACAAGAGCTTTCTCTAGCATAATACTTCACTAATACTTCTCAGAGTACACTGATCTGGGGACACTGAAGAGAGGGCAGCACAGAGAACCCAACATGTGCTGAAGATGTGAATTTAGATAGAAAGAAGACAACTAGACATTCCCTTTTTTTTTTGGAGGGGGGGAGGCTAATAGTGTAAAGGGTTAAACACACCCAGCATAATAAACAAATAGTTCTGCTGAGTCAAGGACTAAACTAAGTTTGTTCAGTTCCTAAACTGAGTCAGTAGTGTTTCTAATAAAAACTACTGGTTTATTTTAATTGGAAGTAAATATCCCATTTTCAGTCATTTTGTTTCTTAATCTTTGTTTCACATCTCCTTTAAATGCTTTCCTCTGAAGTGGCAGCACAGGCTTATCAGATTCCATTATTATTTCCAGCATATTACCATTTGATTTTGGTTTGGCAGTGTTACGACCTGGTCGCAACTAGTTCATAAATCCCTTGGAGTAAATTAAGGTGAAACGACACCAAATAACTGGTATGAAATTAAGAACAATTTATTAATACAGGGAAAGTGGCATGGTAATAAGTGTCTTGGGTTTCTAAAGGCATTGAGAAAAGAGAGAAAAGGAAAAAGGAAAAGAGAAAGAGGATAGAGACTATGAGAGAGAGGAAAAGAGAGATCACCACCCTTGGATCCAGCGATGTAAGTTGTCTGTAGAGTTGGTAAATTGCTTGCAGAGTTGCTCCTCCGGTAAATCGCTTGCAGGATCGGTCCTCAGGTGGGGGGAGGGAGCATGCAGTGGCATCCCAAGTGAGAAGGTCTAAATACTTTAGGTCATTTGCATGCGAGATAGGAGAGGGTGGTAACATCCCTCTTGTCTTCCCCCCTCTGCTCGCTTCCCATGCTAATTGGGATGCCTGTGCTTTGTAGTCTTAGATTGTTCTCGAAATGAGTCGGTGGTCCCCCAAGGGGCGTCTGGTGGTCGTGATCCCCCCTAGTTGTGGTGTCTGCTGTATGACCCCGCTTCTTCACAAGCGTGGTTGATGCCTTGCAAAGTTGTTGCACATGTAGGCTGGTCCCAAGGAAAAGATACCATCCTGCCTCCACAGGATTTATCTCTTCCTCCAGCCAGACTTGTAAATCACAACAATTAAGGCACAGCAGGGGTATTGTTCTGTTCCCAAGGCCCTTATCTCTTGCCAGACTTGCAGGCCTCTGTAGTACCCATACCCTCCTCCAGCCAGAGTTGTCAAACAAGTTGTTTAAGGCATACAAACTCTGTCCATCACAGGCAGATAGATTTTTTATTAATGCTTTTCAGATGGAGGTGGCATCAGATCTTGGTGGCAACATTTTTTCTATAAGGGGACTTTTTATTACTGGGATCAGAGAATAATTTTACTTTATATGAATTTTATCTTTCCTTTCCCCTCTCTGATAATATTAATCTTAGTAGTGAGACCACTACTGGATTCAGTGGGCTCTGGATTAGGCCCTGAATTTGCTTGCAGTCATTACAGGATCTGGTTTGAGACTATTTCTAACCTGCATCTTCATTAACATTTTCATTTTAGTTCCATCTCACAAGACCTACAGTATATTATTTTCTCATTAATTTCCATTTAATGTCGCCACAGCTGCTGCTGTCACAGATACCACATGATGAAGATGAAGGAAGAAAAACACACTTTCATAGGGTTTCTGCACATAGGAGCATAGAGTAATTATGTGGGGGGATGACCTGTGCAGACTACCTGGTCCACCCTCCACTCAAAGCAGAATCAACTTAGAAGTTAAGTCCAGCTTCAAAGTTAGATTAGGTTGCTGAGGGCTTTATCCAGTTGAGTTTTGAATATCTTCACTGATAGAAATTCTGTAACTTCTCTACCCCCTGTTCCTGTCCTCAATACGAAGAATAATTTTTTTAATATGTACGTGGAATTTCCCTCCTTTGCTGCAGCTCTTAAATTTGATTGAGATATAGTTTTTAAATTTGAACATGGAGTAATTCCTGAGTTCTAGAAAGATTTTTCTTTTCTTAGAATAAAGTCCACACTTGAAGATAATCCTATATAACAATAGTCAAACCTATACACAGCAATTCTGGAGGCAGCAAAGAGGTGTGGCAAGTAGTCAATCTAAAAGACTAAGACTGAAGTACTTCTTTTGGTAGTAGAAGGAAGAAGTCATGGTTACAAACACAATGTCTAGAAGATAGTTTTTGGTAAGAACAGGCCCTTAATTAACTTCTTGGGGGCTTTTTGGTGAGGTTTTTTTTCACCATAGGACAAAATTCTCCACATGTGACTGCAGTGAGATATAACATTTCCTTATTTTGGAATATTTCCCTATTTAAAATAGTGATATTTTATGCTGTTACAGATTAATTAGATTTAAATACCCCAGTCTTTAGGGAAAATGCTCTAAGATGAGGGGATACAGATGCTGCCTATTCCAAATGTCTGAAAAATAACTAAAAGAGAAAAATCACAAAATGCTGAATTTACACAGTGATGGGATTTAATTCTGGCTTGACTGAGGCTATCAAGAGCTGTGCGGCTAAATCTGTTGTCAGCTGTAATAAACACTTTCTGCTTCAATTTATGTGAACATTTGCAGCTGTTGAAGAAACAGGCATCTTTGCTTCTTAGTCAAACAATACATAAAATGAATTATGCTAGAATAGATTATGTGCAAAAACAGGTGACAGACCTGTGCAGTAATAGACTGACTTACGGAAGAAAGTATGAGACCTACTTTTTTGTATTAATTGCCTCTTCCAGTCATTGGATAGTGAAAGTAGACCTCATTTAACGGAAGTCCTTGAGAGAGAAAGAGAAAAAAAATCATCCATGGTTTTATTTTATAATCTAGATGGAAGCTGTATTCATGTAATTTCGAAAGATCCACTAAATCAATTTGCAGCAATGTACAATACATACCAAAATTTATTAAGAGGACTGTGCCATCCTGCCTTTGTCTGTCTCCTTAACTCACTACAGACATGAACACACATCATGTATTATTTAAATGTGTAGGTTGACACATACAATTTATAGGATTTAGAAGTGGAAAGAACATAAATTATACAACACAAATCTTTCAGTGTGCTGCAGAGCTGAATATTTTTAATGCAAAATGAAGATGCACATTAACCTTAAAAGAAATCAAAGGGACTTGGTGGATACTTAGATAACTGAGCATACCATCATGCCCATTTGTCCTGCTCTCAGCAGTAAGTTTAGTGAACATCTCACTGGGCAGTAGGGAAAGCACATGTGGGCTGAGCTGGAGGACTGGGACAGTATGTTTGTATGTCCATTTTCTAATGAAACAGATTCAGGTAACACATGTAGTGAAGCTACCCTTTAGTGTGACTGTGGCTCTTTCAAATTTGATTTGAACTCAGCTTGACAGAGAGGCAGAGGTGTCAAATAAGATTGCCACAACTGTTATAAATATGGGGGGTTGATGAGAGGAAGGATTCCAAACCATACAGAGCCTTTGATGAGATTAACAGGAATGTACAGAAATACTAATGAGCCTTGAGTAAAGCCCAGAAACAGATACAGAGAAAACTGGGCTTTTTTTTTTTTGGGGGGGGGGGGTATTCAAAGAGCAACTTTTTTTTTTTTTAAGCATAAGTACAGACTTCGTGAAATATTACTCTAAAGTGAATATAGAATCACAGAATCATGGAATGGTTTGGGTTGGAAGGGACCTTAAAGATCATCTAGTTCCAACCCCCCTGCAGGGACACCTTTCCACTAGACCAGGTTGCTCAAAGCCCCATCCAGCCTGGCCTTAAACACTGCCAGGGAGGGGGCATCCACAACTTCTCTGGGCAACCTGTTCCAGTGTCTCACCCCCCTTACAGGAAAGAATTTCTTCCTAATATCTAATCTAAATCTACCCTCTTTCAGTTTAAAACTGTTACCCCTTCTCCTATCACTACACTCCCTGAGAAAGAGTCCCTCTCCCGCTTTCCTGTAGGCCCCCTTCAGGTAATGGAAGGCTGCTATAAGGTCTCCCTGGAGCCTTCTCTTCTCCAGGCTGAACAGCCCCCACTCTCTCAGCCTGTCTTCATAGCAGAGGTGCTCCAGTTCTCTGATCATCTTCGTGGCCCTCCTCTGGATGCACTCCAACAGGTCCATGTCCTTCTTATGTTGGGGGCCCCAGAGCTGGATGCAGTACTCTAGGTGGGGTCTAACAAGAGCAGAGTAGAGGGGCAGAATCGCCTCCCTCGACCTGCTGGCCACGCTTCTTTTGATGTAGACGAGGACACGGTTGGCTTTCTGGGCTGCAAGGGCACATTGCCGGCTCATGTTGAGCTTCTCATCAACCATCACCCCCAAGTCCTTCTCCTCAGGGCTGCTCTCAATCCATTCTCTGCCCAGCCTGTATTTGTGCTTGGGATTCCCCAACCCACATGCAGGACCTTGCACTTGGCCTTGTTGAACTTCATGCGGTTCGCGGGGGCCCAGCTCTCAAGCCTGTCAACGTCCCACTGGATGGCATCCCTTCCCTCCAGCGGGTCGACCACACCACACAGCTTGGTGTCGTCGGCAAACTTACTGAGGGCGCACTGAATCCCACTGTCCATGTCGCTGACAAAGATGTTAAACTGGACCGGTCCCAATACCGACCCCTGAGGAATGCCATTCGTCACTGGTGTCCACTTGGACATTGAGCCATTGACCATAACTCTTTGAGTGCAACCATCCAGACAGTTCTTTATCCACCGAGTGGTCCATCCGTCAAGTACATCCCTCTCCAATTTAGAGACAAGGATGTCGTGCAGGACAGTGTCAAATGCTTTGCACAAGTCCAGGTAGATGACATCACTCACTCTTCCATTATCCACCAGCACTGTAAACCCGTCGTAGAAGGCCACCAGATTTGTCAGGCATGATTTGCCCTTGGTGAAGCCATGTTGGCTGTTACCAATCACCTCCTTGATTTCTGTGTGCCTCAGTACAGTTTCCAAGAGGATCTGCTCCATGATCTTGCCAGGCACAGAGGTGAGGCTGACTGGCCTGTAGTTCCCTGGGTCTTCCTTTTTTCCCTTCTTGAAGATGGGGGTTATGTTTCCCCTTTTCCCGTCGGTGGGAACTGCACCAGACTGCCATGACTTCTCAAAAATGATGGATAGTGGCTTAGAAACTTCATCCGACAGTTCCCTCAGGACCCGTGGATGCACTTCATCAGGTCCCATGGACTTGTGCGCCTTCAGGTTCCTTAGATGGTCTCGAACCTTATCTTCTCCTACAGTGGGCAGTTCTTCATCCTCCCAGTCCCTGCCTCTGCCTTCTGCGACTTGGGTGGTGAGGCTAGAGCTCTTGCCGGTGAAGAGTAAGGCAAAAAAGTCACTGAGTACCTCAGCCTTCTCCATATCCTGGGTAACCAGGTCTCCCATTTCCTTCCAGAGAGGGCCCACATTTTCCCTAGTCTTCCTTTTATCACTGACAAACCTCTAGAAGCATTTCTTGTTGTCCTTGACATCCCTGGCCAGATTTAATTCTATCAGGGCTTTAGCTTTCCTAACCTGATCCCTGGCTGCTTGGACAATTTCCCTGTATTCCTCCCAGGCTACCTGCCCTTGCTTCCATCCTCTGTAGGCTTCCTTCTTGTGCCTGAGTTTGTCCAGGAGCTCCTTGTTTATCCATGCAGGCCTCCTGGCATTTTTGCCTGCCTTCCTCTTTGTCGGCATGCATCGCTCCTGAGCCTGGAGGAGGTCGTTGAATAGTAAGCAGCTTTCTTCGGCCCCTCTTCCCTCCAGGGCTTTATCCCAAGGGACTTTCCCAAGCAGGTTCCTGAAGAGGCTGAAGTCTGCTCTCCTGAAGTCCACGGCGGTGAGCTGGCTGCATGCCCTCCTTGCTGCCCTATGGATCTTGAACTCCACCATTTCATGGTTGCTGCAGCCAAGGCTGCCCTTGAGCTTCACGTCCCCCACCAGCCCCTCCTTTTAGGTGAGAAGAAGGTCCAGCATGGCACCTCTCCTTGTTGGCTCCTCTATCACTTGGAGAAGGAAGTTGTCATCCACGCATTCCAGGAACCTCCTGTATTGCTTGTGCCCTGCTGTGTTGTCCTTCCAACAGATGTCAGGGTGGTTGAAATATATGCAATCTTGATATTATTTTTATGAAGGTTGAAATAAGGATGTGCCAATTTAGCAAAGTAAGCTTTCAAAATGGGCATGACACTTTTTTTTTAGCTTCACACTTCAAAAGCCATCAAAATATCTGTTACCTTCTGTCCTGGAAACTGTCAGGAACCTATAACTAAACATAAAATAATACAGGAGCAAGAAAAGAATCTTATGCCAGCAGTTAATGTTGTTGTTATTAATTCTGTTATTTCTTTTTTTTTTCTTTTTACAGTGTATCCTATTCAGTTCACGTCTCTGAAGATTACCCAGGTACAGTGCAACATTCTTGCCTGTGACACTTGTATGCATGTTACTGCAATTTGCAATATTCAGATGAGAATACTTGAAAGGTTGTTAGTCCTCCAGGTGCATCCTTGTGCTAATCATTTTCCATTAGTTAGATTATTTTCACAGTCATTTCCCCTTTTCAGGCATCATTTATCAGCTGGGTCAGGGTGAGAAAACCTGGCTCACAAGTTTATAGAGACCAGAGCTTGTGATACTTTCTGTGTCTGGAGCCAACAGTGATAGGAGTGAGAGAGAACCCAACTCCTCTTTGGCATGGTAGATAAAGCTTGATCTTTCAAGAGGATGCAGAGTCTGGTGCGGGGCAAGCACAGAATCACACAGAATCACAGAATGGTTAGGGTTGGAAGGGACCTCTGGAGATCATCTACTCCAACCCCCTGCCAAAGCAGGTTCACCTAGAGCACATTGCACACGGTCATGTCCAGGCGGGTTTTGAATACCTCCAGAGAAGGAGATTCCACAACCTCCCTGGGCAGCCTCTTCCAGTGCTCTGGCACCCTAAAAGTAAAGAAGTTTTTCCTCATGTTCAGATGGAACTTCCCATGTTTCAGTTTGTGCCCATTGCCCCTTGTCCTGTCACTGGGCACCACTGAGAAGAGTCTGGCCCCATCCTCTTCACACCCACCCTTAAGGTATTTGTAAGTATTGATAAGATTCCCCCTCAGTCTTCTCTTCTCCAGACTAAACAGACCCTGCTCCCTCAGCCTCTCCTCATAAGGGAGATGCTCCAGTCCTCTAAGCATCTTTGTAGCCCTCTGCTGGACTCTCTCCAGTAGTTCCTTATCTTTCTTGAACTGGGGGGCCCAGAACTGGACACAGTACTCCAGGTGTGGCCTCACTAGGGCAGTGTAGAAGGGGAGGATAACCTCCCTCAACCTGCTGGCCACACTCTTCCTAATGCACCCCAGGATACTATTGGCCTTCTTGGCCACAAGGGCACATTGTTGGCTCATGGTGAACTTCTTGTCCACAAGAACTCACAGGTCCTTCTCCACAGAGCTGCTTTCCAGCAGGTCAACCCCCAGCCTGTACTGGTGCATGGGGTTATTCCTCCCTAGGTGTAGGACCCTACACTTGCCTTTGTTGAACTTCATGAGGTTCCTCTCCGCCCAACTCTCTAGCCTGTCTAGGTCTCTCTGAATGGCAGCACAGCCTTCTGGTGTATCAGCCACTCCTCCCAGTTTTGTGTCATCAGCAAACTTGCTAAGGGTACACTCTGTCCCTTCATCCAGATCATTGATGAATAAGTTGAACAAGGCTGGACCCAGTACTGTCCCCTGGGGAACACTGGTACCTACAGGCCTCCAACTAGATTCTGCACCGCTGATCACAACCCTCTGAGCTCTGCCATTCAGCCAGTTCTCAATCCACCTCACTGTCCACTCATCTAACCCACAATTCCTGAGCTTTCCTATGAGGATGTTATGGGAGACAGTATCAAAAGCCTTGCTGAAGTCAAGGTAGACAACATCCACTGCTCTCCCCTCATCTACCCAGATGGTCATGTCCTCATAGAAGGCCATCAGATTAGTCAAGCATGATTTCCCCTTGGTGAATCCATGTTGACTACTCCTGATAACCTTCTTTTCCTCCACATGCTTAGAGATGGCATCCAGGATGAGCTGTTCCATCACCTTTCCAGGGATGGAGGTGAGACTGACCGGCCTGTAGTTTCCTGGGTCCTCCTCCTTCCCCTTTTTGAACACTGGACTGACATTGGCTTTCCTCCAGTCCTCAGGCACCTCTCCTGTTCTCCATGACCTTTCAAAGATGATGGAGTGGCTTGGCAATAAGCAAAGCACTTCTGTGTTAGACCGTAATGAGACTACTCACATTCTTAAAGTTAAGCCTGTGGACTGTGACTTGATGGTTCTCAGGGTCTATTGCAGCCAAGGGTTTGTGTATGGGTATGTCTTTGGTAACATAAGCTTGCAAATCTATCCTCAGCTGCTCAGTCCTGCCTCCCTGTCATACCCTGAGCTGGTCTGGCAAAAGCATTTCTGCTACCATGTGACCAACACAGACAAGGGGAATTAGAAATAGATATGAGGCCCTGGTGGAATATAGCCAGTCCAATGGGGATGTGGTGGATAGGCAACCTATATCAGAGGTCTCACCACAGTCAGAAAAACCTGTCAGGTGTATAGCAACCTCTTCTACAAGGAAGAAAAGAGTTTTACTTGTTGGAGACTCGCTCCTAAAGGGAACTGAGGGCCCAATATGCAGAGCTGACCCTCATCACAGGGAGATCTGCAGTCTACCTGGAGCCCGAATCAGGGATATCACCAGGAAACTCCCCAAACTGGTGCAGGCCACAGACTACTACCCGCTGCTGATCTTCCAGACAGGTGGGGAGGAAGCTGCATCCCGTAGTCTGAGGGGGATGAAGAAAGACTTCAAAGCCTTAGGACGGTTGGTGAAAGAGTCTGGGGCACAAGTTGTTTTCTCCTCCCTCCTTCCATTTTCGAGTGATGACATGGGATGGAATAGTAGGATTCTCTCCATAAATGCCTGGCTACGAGACTGGTGCTACAGGCAGGGCTTTGGCTTCTTTGATAATGGCTGGTTTTATAAGACACCAGGCATGACGGTAATACATGGGAAAGGTTTATGTCGTAGGGGCAAAAGGGTTCTGGGACAGGAATTAGCAGGGCTCATTCGGAGAGCTTTAAACTAGATTCGAAGGGGGATGGGGTAGTAGCTGGGCTTGCACCACTGGGGCAATGCTCTAGTATTGATGAAGGCCAGGAGGCCTCCCATCCCCCTAGGGTGAAATCGGTGTGCTCAGCTCGCTCCCTGAAATGCCTGTACACCAATGCACGAAGCATGGGGAATAAACAGGAGGAGTTAGAAATCCGTGTTCGGACGGGGGGTTATGATCTAGTGGCAATTACAGAGACTTGGTGGGACAACTCGCATGACTGGAATGTGGTCATGGATGGCTATGTCCTGTTCAGGAAAGACAGGCCGCTAAGGAGAGGTGGTGGAGTTGCTCTTTATGTGAGTGAGCAGCTAGAATGTATTGAGTTCAATCCAGGGGCAGATCAGGAGCGAGTAGAGAGTTTGTGGGTACGAATTAAGGGGCAGGCTGGCAGGGGTGATACTGTTGTGGGTGTCTATTACAGGCCACCAGATCAGGATGAGGAGGGTGATGAGGCCTTCTACAGGCAGCTGAGAGCAGTCTCTCAATTACAGGGCCTGGTTGTCATGGGGGATTTCAACTACCCTGATATTTGCTGGAAGGCCTACTCAGCCAGCCATCCTCAGTCCAGGAGGTTCCTCCAGTGCATTGATGATAACTTCCTGATGCAAATGGTGGATGAGCCAACTAGGAGAGGAGCGTTGCTGGATCTTGTTCTCACTAACAAGGAGGGTCTGGTTGAAGAGGTGAAGGTTGAGGGCAGCCTTGGTTGTCGTGACCATGAGATGGTAGAGTTCAGGATCTCATGTGGCAGGAACAGAATAGCTAGCAGAATCACAACCCTGGACTTCAGGAGGGCCAACTTTGGCCTTTTCAAGCAATTGCTAGGGGAAATCCCATGGGACAGGGTACTAGAAGGTAAGGGGGCCCAAGATAGTTGGTTAGCATTCAAGGACTGCTTCTTCCAAGCTCAAGATCAGAGCATCCCAACAGGTAGGAAGTCAAGAAAGGGTACCAGGAGACCTGCATGGTTAAACAGGGAACTGCTGGGCAAACTCAAGTGGAAGAAGAGGGTGTACAGATCATGGAAGGAGGGGCTGGCCACTTGGGAGGAATATAAGTCTGTAGTCAGAGGATGTAGGGAGGCAACTAGGAAAGCTAAGGCCTCCTTGGAATTAAACCTTGCAAGAGAGGTCAAGGACAACAGAAAGGGCTTCTTCAAATACATTGCAGGTAAAGCCAACACTAGAGGCAATGTAGGCCCACTGATGAATGAGGTGGGTGCCCTGGAGACAGAGGATAAAAAGAAGGCGGAGTTACTGAATGCCTTCTTTGCCTCTGTCTATACTGCTGGAGGCTGTCCTGAGGAGCCCTGGACCCCTGAGGCCCCAGAGGAAGTCCGGATAGAGGAGGAGTCTGTCTTGGTAGATGAGGGCTGGGTCAGGGACCAATTAAGCAATCTGGACATCCATAAATCCATGGGCCCTGATGGGATGCACCCGCGGGTGCTGAGGGAGCTGGCGGAAGTCATTGCTAGGCCACTCTCCATCATCTTTGCTAAGTCGTGGGGAACGGGAGAGGTGCCTGAGGACTGGAGGAAAGCGAATGTCACTCCAGTCTTCAAAAAGGGCAAGAAGGAGGACACGGGTAACTATAGACCGGTCAGCCTCACCTCCTGTTACAGACAGAGTTTGTATGCCTTAAACAACTTGTTTGACAACTCTGGCTGGAGGAGGGTATGGGTACTACAGAGGCCTGCAAGTCTGGCAAGAGATAAGGGCCTTGGGAACAGAACAATACCCCTGCTGTGCCTTAATTGTTGTGATTTACAAGTCTGGCTGGAGGAAGAGATAAATCCTGCGGAGGCGGGATGGTATCTTTTCCTTGGGACCAGCCTACATGTGCAACAACTTTGCAAGGCCTCAACCACGCTGTGCAGAAGCGGGGTCATACAGCAGACACCACAACTAGGGGATCATGACCACCAGACACCCCTTGGGGGACCACCGACTCATTTCGAGAACAATCTAAGACTACAAAGCACAGGCGTCCCAATTAGCATGGGAAGCGAGCAGAGGGGGGAAGACAAGAGGGATGTTACCACCCTCTCCTATCTCGCATGCAAATGACCTAAAGTATTTAGACCTTCTCACTTGGGATGCTGGTGCGCGCTCCCGCCCGCTACCTGAGGACCGATCCTGCAAGCGATTTACTGGAGGAGCAACTCTGCAAGCAACTTACCAACTCTACAGACAACTTACATCGCTGGATCCAAGGGTGGTGATCTCTCTTTTCCTCTCTCTCATAGTCTCTATCCTCTTTCTCTTTTCCTTTTTCCTTTTCTCTCTTTTCTCAATGCCTTTAGAAACCCAAGACACTTATTACCATGCCACTTTCCCTGTATTAATAAATTGTTCTTAATTTCATACCAGTTATTTGGTGTCGTTTCACCTTAATTTACTCCAAGGGATTTATGAACTAGTTGCGACCAGGTCGTAACACCTCCATCCCTGGAAAGGTAATGGAAAAACTTGTCCTTGGTGCTGTCTCTAGGCTCAAGGATAGGAGGATCATTAGGGGCAGTCAACACGGCTTCACCAAGGGGAAGTCATGCTTAACCAACTTGATAGCCTTTTATGAGGACATAACCCGGTGGATAGATGATGGTAAAGCTGTGGATGTGGTCTATCTCGATTTCAGTAAAGCGTTTGACACAGTCTCCCACAGCATCCTCGCAGCTAAACTGAGGGAGTGTGGTCTGGATGATCGGGTAGTGAGGTGGATTGGGAACTGGCTGAAGGAAAGAAGCCAGAGAGTGGTGGTCAATGGGACAGAGTCCAGTTGGAGGCCTGTGTCTAGTGGAGTCCCTCAAGGGTCGGTACTGGGACCAGTTCTATTCAATATATTCATTAATGACTTGGATGAGGGAATAGAGTGCACTGTCAGCAAGTTCGCTGATGACACAAAACTGGGAGGAGTGGCTGACACACCAGAAGGCTGTGCTGCAATTCAAAGAGACCTAGACAGGCTGGAGAGAAGAGCAGGGAAATATAACAAGGGCAAGTGTAGAGTCCTGCATCTGGGCAAGAACAACCCCATGTATGAGTACAAGTTGGGGACAGACCTGTTGGAGACCAGCATAGGGGAAAGGGACCTGGGGGTCCTAGTGGACAGCAGGATGACCATGAGCCAGCAATGTGCCCTTGTGGCCAAGAAGGCCAATGGCATCCTGGGGTGTATTAGAAGGGGTGTGGTTAGCAGGTCAAGAGAGGTTCTCCTCCCCCTCTACTCTGCCCTGGTGAGGCCGCATCTGGAATATTGTGTCCAGTTCTGGGCCCCTCAGTTCAAGAAGGACAGGGAACTGCTAGAGAGAGTCCAGCGCAGAGCCACGAAGATGATTAAGGGAGTGGAACATCTCCCTTATGAGGAGAGGCTGAGGGAGCTGGGTCTCTTTAGCTTGGAGAAGAGGAGACTGAGGGGTGACCTCATTAATGTTTATAAATATGTAAAGGGCAAGTGTCATGAGGATGGAGCCAGGCTCTTCTCAGTGACATCCCTTGACAGGACAAGGGGCAACAGGTGCAAGCTGGAACACAGGAGGTTCCACATAAATATGAGGAAAACAGTGAGGGTAACTGAACACTGGAACAGGCTGCCCAGAGAGGTTGTGGAGTCTCCTTCTCTGGAGACATTCAAAACCCGCCTGGACGCATTCCTGTGTGATATGGTCTAGGCAATCCTGCTCCGGCAGGGGGATTGGACTAGATGATCTTTTGAGGTCCCTTCCAGTCCCTAACATTCTGTGTTTCTGTGAATTATCCATATGAAGGACAACCAGGAAAGAGCAAAAGCTTGTTTTCAGCTAGCTTGTTTCCCTGATTTCCTTCATAAAGAGAATGCACAGATACTTCAAGTAGCACAGTGGTTAGCAGAAGCAGGAGAAGGAAGCGAGGGCAGACAGGCACTGTGCAAGTAAAAGTACATGGTAGTACTGTTGGATTGCACCATATTGTGTATTTTGCACCTGGGAATATTTAATAGTATAAGTATCATGAATTATATGAAACCCTCTGATCATTACCTGTAACATCTCTGTAATATTTCTAAAGGAAATATTTCTTGCTTCTTTTAGAAGCTCTGAAGAAGTGAGGCTTTGATCTTCACTGATGAGCAGGAATAGACTACGTCTGTTCAAAACACCAGAGTGTTTGAAGCGGATGCAGAGAGAAATCGGCATCAGCAGTGATGCTAAATACAATGAATTATGTGAAAGAATGCTCACAACCTTTGTGAGAGATTTTTTTTTTCACCAGTAAAAACTGGAGGAAAAACCGCTGCTGATAATAATCTATTCAACATGTAGCAAGCAGAGAAACTGAGATTCATAAAATACACCGTCATACCACTGATAAATTGATTCACTGATTATTCCATTGACCTGACAATGAAAGGAGGGACAAGTAGTTGAAAAAATCTGCATCATGTTTTATTAATGGTTTGTTTTATTAAACATCAGTAATGGATTTATTCATTTCAGGGATTAAGCTATTATGAAGGCACTGAACTTGATCTCTATGAACTCCTAAAGTAAATGGCAAGCTGGAGCACTGAATCAGCCGTTACTCCCACAGCACATAAGATCTCATCTCCTGGCAAACTCTTCTGTCTGACATAAGTCAAACTTCCCTTACGGATGCTGTTTGCAGCATACCCTGATGGCCTACAAGCCTGAGTAACTTCAGTGGCTCTAAAACCTAATGAATGTTCTCTGCCATCACCTCCTATATTTTAAAAACGAGATAGAATTTGAACATTTTACACTGTAGCTAACTTGGTGGAGGGGGGTAAGCCAGCTGTGCATGTTTTCCATTCCATTTTCTCATGTCTTCTCCATAGTCACGCAGGAAAAACCACAGGGTGCCTCGTGATGTGTGCCATCTCTCCCAAGCAGGTCTTGCAGGGGAACACTGTCTCCTGATGGCTGAGACATTCTTCGGTGCAGGTGGGGAACAGGGTCTGTCCTCCATCTGGGACAATTTTTTCAACACCTTACTGAGGAGTCCTGCAGATTTGTCAGACAGTTTTTCCACAACTGAGACGTTGGCCCATGGGGAGGAAGAGAGATTGTCTGCATATGGCTGCATCCAATTATCTATGTCACCCATTGTTGGTGCCTCAGCATCTCCCCAGCTAAGTAATGCTCATGTGTTGCCATACGACAGTGGCACACTCAGTACCCACTTGCACCACATGGGTCTGGTAACTTTGAGTGCATCTGGATCTAATGGTGTCTGCAGGTCATCCAGGACCTCAAAAAAATCAGCTCCCGCACAGCTATTTCCCTCAGATTCTTAACACCTCTCTCAATGGTTGTTCACTTGCCTGGGTGGTATATGACATCATCCCTAAAGGGATACCTGTTACTTGTGCTCAGCAGGAGTCACCTCCAGAGACTGAGGGGCTGTGCACCTGTTGCAAGACCCCTGTCAACACACAGTTCTCTAGCCATTGGTCCCAGCTGCTTGGCTTCTCTACCCTCTAACTCAAAACCATTGTCTCTATTATCCCAGCAGTGAAGCAGCCAAGTAACAAGTTCAACACCATCATGATGGCTGTAATCACACAGAATGGTTAGGGTTGGAAGGGACCTCTGGAGATCATCTACTCCAACCCCCTGCCAAAGCAGGTTCACCTAGAGCACATTGCACACGATCATGTCCAGGCGGGTTTTGAATACCTCCAGAGAAGGAGACTCCACAACCTCCCTGGGCAGCCTCTTCCAGTGCTCTGGCACCCTAAAAGTAAAGAAGTTTTTCCTCATGTTCAGATGGAACTTCCCATGTTTCAGTTTGTGCCCATTGCCCCTTGTCCTGTCACTGGGCACCACACAGAAGAGTCTGGCCCCATTCTCTTGACACTACCCCTAAGGTATTTGTAAGTATTGATAAGATTCCCCCTCAGTCTTCTCTTCTCCAGACTAAACAGACCCTGCTCCCTCAGCCTCTCCTCATAAGGGAGATGCTCCAGTCCTCTAAGCATCTTTGTAGCCCTCTGCTGGACTCTCTCCAGTAGTTCCTTGTCTTTCTTGAACTGGGGGGCCCAGAACTGGACACAGTACTCCAGGTGTGGCCTCACTAGGGCAGTGTAGAAGGGGAGGATAACCTCCCTCGACCTGCTGGCCACACTCTTCCTAATGCACCCCAGGATACTATTGGCCTTCTTGGCCACAAGGGCACATTGTTGGCTCATGGTGAACTTCTTGTCCACAAGAACTCACAGGTCCTTCTCCACAGAGCTGCTTTCCAGCAGGTCAACCCCCAGCCTGTACTGGTGCATGGGGTTATTCCTCCTTAGGTGCAGGACCCTACACTTGCCTTTGTTGAACTTCATGAGGTTCCTCTCCACCCAGCCCTCTAGCCTGCCCAGGTCTTGCTGAATGGCAGCACAGCCTTCTGGTGTATCAGCCACTCCTCCCAGTTTTGTGTCATCAGCAAACTTGCTAAGGGTACACTCTGTCCCTTCATCCAGATCATTGATGAATAAGTTGAACAAGGCTGGACCCAGTACTGACCCCTGGGGAACACCACTAGCTACAGCCTCCAACCAGACTCAGCACCACTGACCACAACCCTCTGAGCCATTCAGCCAGTTCTCAATCCACCTCACTGTCCACTCATCTAACCCACAATTCCTGAGCTTTCCTATGAGGATGTTATGGGAGACAGTATCAAAAGCCTTGCTGAAGTCAAGGTAGACAACATCCACTGCCCTCCCCTCATCAACCCAGCCAGTCATGTCCTCATAGACAGCCATCAGATTAGTCAAGCATGATTTCCCCTTGGTGAATCCATGTTGACTACTCCTGATAACCTTCTTTTCCTCCACATGCTTAGAGATGGCATCCAGGATGAGCTGTTCCATCACCTTTCCAGGGATGGAGGTGAGGCTGACCGGCCTGTAGTTGCCTGGGTCCTCCTTCTTGCCCTTTTTCAAGACTGGAGTGACATTGACCTTCCTCTAGTCCTCAGGCACCTCTCCTGTTCTCCATGACCTTTCAAAGATGATGGAG